>NC_080797.1:29208734-29958734 GCF_028018385.1 Neofelis nebulosa | reverse complement strand
TTTGAGTTACTTTTTGTATAAAATGTGAGATAGGGATCCAAAAGAATATTCTCTTTGCATGTGACTGTCCAGTTGTCCCAGCACCATTTATTAAAAACACTGTTCTTTCTTCATTGAATGTGCAAGTACCTTTGTCAAAAATCAGCTGACCAAACATTGGAAGGTTTATTTCTGGATTGTAAATTCTATTCCATTAATCTATATATCTAGTTTTTTGTTTTTTTTTTTTTGTTTTTTTTTTAAATTTTTTTTTCAACGTTTTTTATTTATTTTTGGGACAGAGAGAGACAGAGCATGAACGGGGGAGGGGCAGAGAGAGAGGGAGACACAGAATCGGAAACAGGCTCCAGGCTCCGAGCCATCAGCCCAGAGCCTGACGCGGGGCTCGAACTCACGGACCGTGAGATCGTGACCTGGCTGAAGTCGGACGCTTAACCGACTGCGCCACCCAGGCGCCCCTGGGCCTGTATGTTTAACGTTTGAGGAAACAAATTCTAATTCTAACTCTGCTTTTAACTCTTTATTTTTTTTTTAATTTTTTAATGCTTTTTTATTTTTAAGAGAGAGACCGAGAGAGACAGAGTGCGAGTGGGGGCGGGAGGGAGCAGAGAGAGAGGGAGACACAGAACCCAAAAGCAGGCTCCAGGCTCTGAGCTGTCAGCACAGAGCCCAACGTGGGGCTCGAACTCACAAACCATGAGATCATGACCTGAGCTGAAGTTGGACGCTCAACCAACTGAGCTGCCCAGGTGCCCCTGCTTTTAACTCTTTAAATTGTAACTCAGCTTGTAAAGAGTTGTACATATATATTGTAGTTTTGTTCTTTGCTTGAAAATTTTAGCAGTTATGCTAGATTGTGAAGTCATTCTCTTTTAGCAGTATATTCATGTAACAGCACCAACTATTACTATCTTAAAGAGATATTTGCACTCCCATGTTCATTGCAGCATTATCTGCAATACCCAAGACAAAGACACAACATGTCTCTTGACAGATGAATGAAGAAAATAGAATAAATATATATAGATATGTACATACATAATACATAATAGAATATTATTTGACCGCAGAAAACAAGGAAAGCCTGCCATTTACAACAAGGATGAAACTTGAGGGCATTATGCTAAGTGAAATAAGTCAGACAGAAGAAAACAAATACTATATGATACCTCCTATGGGTGGAATCTAAAAAAACCAAACTCATAGAAACAGAGACCTGATAGGTAGCTGCCAGAGGCAGGGGGTTGGGGAGAGGAATAGGTGAAGGTAGTCAAAAGGATGCAAACTTCCAGCTATAAGAGGGGCAAGTTCTGGAGATATAATGTAAGGCACGTTGACTATAATTAACAACACTATCATATTTTTGGAAATTGCTAAAAGAGTAAATTTAAAAGTTCTCACCATACATACAACCAAAAATGTAACTATGTGAGATGACAGATGTGTTAACTAACCTTATTGTGGTAATCATTTTGCAGTGTATATATATACATATATTGTACACCTTAAGCTTATACACTGTCATATGTCAATTATTCAATAAAACTGGGGGAGGGGCGCCTGGGTGGCTCAGGGGTTGAGCGATGGACTTCGGCTCAGGTCATGATCTTGCAGTTCATGAGTTTGAGCCCCGCGTCGGGCTCTGTGCTGACAGCTCAGAGCCTGGAGCCTACTTCAGATTCTGTGTCTCCCTCTCTCTGCCCCTTCCCTGCTCATGCTCTGTCTCTCTCTGTCTCTCAAAAATGAATAAACATTAAAAAAAAATTTTAAATAAGATAAAACTGGGGGAAAGGGGGAAAACATTAATGTCTGTTAGTTGAAGATAATAATATACGTTCATGAATTTTTCTAAATATTTTGTATTCATTCCATTTTTTCTTTCCTTTTCATGTTTTCAAGGAGGGAGGATTGATGTAAATAACCTGGACCCTGTTTTAGAAACCATGGAGGTCAAGCTGACAGAAAAGGAACTGAATCTGTTAAAGGATCTTCTGTGTGGTGAGCATTATAGAAAACACTGTGATTTTAAACAGATGTTGTGCTTGCAGGATTAATTTTGACTGTTTCGAAAGTTTAAATTATTTGTTGCCTGAAGACATTCGAATAGCTTGCAGAAGAACTCAGGGGGGGAAAAGGCTGTTCTTTTTTTTTAGTTGTTTTTTTTTTTTAATGTTTATTTATTTTTGAGAGAGAGCCAGACAGAATGTGAGTAGGGGAGGGGCAGAGAGGGAGACACACAACTCGAAGCAGGTTCCAGGCTCCAAGCTGTCAGCACAGAGCCCAATGCCCAGGAACCGTGAGATCATGACCTGAGCTGAAGTTGATGCTTAACCGACTGAGCCACCCAGGTGCCCCAAAGGCTGTTCATTTTTGTTGCTTTAAAACCTCTCATCTATTTCTTTATACATCTTGGACTAGGGGTGGATGCTAGTGAGAAGGGGAGGGATTTTTGTTGTCTGGTTTTACAAAAATAGGATCTGCAATGTGGTTTTTGTTTGTTTGTTTGTTTGTTTGTTTGTTTGTTTTTGCTGATCCATATATCACTGCCATTCACACCATGGTGCAGAACATCATCCATGAGAGGCTCCACTCCTCAGTGCCAAGGCCATTGTGTGTACCTGCCAAATATAGTCCTCTCTGTGTTCTGACCATTGAGCCGGATGGCTTATTCGCTTATAAAAGAGTATGAAGATTTGACAGCCACTAAGTGCACCTGTCATTGACACAGGGTTCTCAAAACTAAAACCTAGAAATGCCACACACCTATCTGTGCCTTCAGGAGAAAGCTCCATGTATCAGATCTTAATAATGCAGTATGTCCTTTGTAAAGAGGAGCCTGTGTAGATTGGCACATTCTGAGGAATCTGTCAGTGTAAAGTGGTAACATCTGCCTTTTTTATTTACAAATGTAAATGAAATGTAATTATTCAGCCATTCCTCATTTCTCTATTCATAGATATTGAGATGCTTTCTTTTCTGGTCACTATAACAAAGAAAATTAACAGAAAAATATGTATAGTATTACAATTTTTAAAAAATATATGTAATACACTTTATAAACATAAGAAAGTTCTGGAAGGCTATACACAAAACTGTTAGTAATAGTGAGGAGAGGTACTGAAGCTGAGGAGAGGTAAAAGAAGGGACATTTACCTTTTCTTAAACGCTCTTTTTTTTTAGTCTGTTACACAAAGTATGTTTTAAATTCTACTTTTTTAAGCTTAATTTATTTTGTTTTTAATTTAAGATGAATACATGGGGTGCCTGGGTGGCTCAGTTGGTTAAGCGTCCAACTTCGGCTCAGGTCATGATCTCACGGTTTGTGAGTTTGAGCCCTGCATCAGGCTCTGTGCTGACAGCTCAGAGCCTGGAGCCGGCTTCGGATGCTGTGTCTGTCTCTCTTTCTGCCCCTCCCCTGCTCACATTCTGTGTGTGCGTGTGTGTGTGTCTCTGTCTCTCAAAAATAAATAAACATTAAAAAATTTTTTTAAAAGATGTATACAAATGGTGTGGTAAAATGACGGGCTTTTGGCTGTGTTTTTATCTACCAATTAGGTTCAGCGGATCACTAAATTGACCACTTAAGTAACTAGTTCCTATCAAATATCCCTCACTGCTTAACACTAGTCTCTACCTGCCCATTGCATCAACATGTGGTAACACAAGATAATAATCCTAACGAATACTGAGAGATACATAATTTTAAAAAGTGAGGAAAGTAAGATTGAAGGATTACTCAAATCACACAAAGCCACTAACGAATGTGGGCCTGGCAGAGTTAGAACATTTAATAATTGAAGAAGAAAAATTGTACATGAATGATATGATAGGACATTCAACATACAGTGTTTTCAATTTCAAAAGATTTTAAAGGACCTCTTGGAACAAAGTCAATCTTTTGGTAAAGGTTATTTTTATATGTCTCATTTCAAAGTTCAAAAGCTATGGAGTACAATAACCTAATTTGCTCAGAAAAAAATCACATCCCAACACACTTGTAACACTCGGCATTGAATTCATTGTTTCTTCTAAGAATCATGGAATAGTTATAACCTGAATTTTCTTAAATATTAGGTGAAATAAACTTTGACAGTTTTCATCTTTATTATTTAATGAAACCATTTAAGATCTTTTTTTTTTCATTATTTATTATTAAATCTTGGTCCTCATTGCTAATGAATTATTTTCCTTGGTCATCTTCTGGAACCATAAATCTTAGATTTAAAAAAAAAAACCTCCTGTCCTATGTATCTTTTTTCTGAGTCCATGTTATTGTTCTTCTCTGATTAAACTTTGTCTTACAGGCTCTAAGAAAGTTGATCTGCAAAAACTTATGGAAAAAGTAGAGGCTGTTACAGGTGAGGAAAAAGTTACCAAATACATATGATTCTGATTCTTTACACATATTCTTCCCTGTTACTTTATATTCCTTTTAAATTATGATATTTTGGGGCACCTGGGTAGCTCGGTCAGTTAAGTGTCTGACTCTTGATTTTGGTTCAGGTCATGATCTCACGGTTCGTGAGATCAAGCCCTGCATCTGGCTCTGCACGGAGCCTGCTTGCGATTCTCTCTGTCCCTTTCTCTCTGCCCCTCCCGTGCTTACTCTCTCTCAAAATAAATAAGCATTAAAAATAATAGTAAATAAATTAGGCATAATTTTTAATAAACTGATTTCCTGGACTTTGGTTTTTCAGGGTTTTCTTTTTTTTTTTAAGTTTTTCTTTAAATTCTAGTTAGTTATCATATAGTGTAATATTGGTTTAAGGAGTAGAATTTAGTGTTTCATCACTTATGTAACACCCAGTGCTCATTATAACAAGTGCCCCCCTTAATACCCATCACCCATTTAGCCCATCCCTTGCCCACCTCAGTTCGTTCTCCATCAACCCTCAGTTTGTTCTCTATAGTTAAGAGTTTGCCTCCCTCTCCCTTTTTTTTCTCCTCCCCCTATGTTCATCTGTTTTGTTTCTTAAATTCCACATATGACTGAAATCAGAAAGTATTTGTCTTTCTCCGGTTTGTCAATGCTTTAACAACAAAACATAGTGCCATATTTTGTTAGGCCCTATAATCTCATTTTTTCCAGATTTTTACTAAAAACATATTAGTGCAGTAAAAAGAGACTAAAGTCTTATTACCTACTAGTAATCTCCCACAACAGAATATTATGAAATGCATTACTATGCACTCTGTTATTTTGTCTCTATTATTACTAAAGTTATGGAAATAAACACTTTAATATTTTACCATAACTACAGTCAAACAGGACTCATTTGACTTTATTATGGATTGAGTAGTTGGTGCTAATAATTAAACAGTAATAAGAGATTTCATTATTATTTAGAATAATTAGATGGTTCTTTAAAATCTCACATGTTACCATTTCTGTCCTTTTAAAGGAGAGGAAATTGATGTCAATGACATGGAAACAGTTCTAGGAAACATGGGAATAGAACTCACAGATAAAGAACTCTCACAACTGGTGAAAAATCTGCCAGTTGATAGTGAGTATTTAAATAAAAATGTAGTCATACAGGGAAGTGTATTGTTAACTTGTGAAAACTTGTAAAATTGTCTCTATCTTATTGCTTGTCAGAAATAATTTTATGATTCATGTTACATAATTTTAAATGACTATTATATGTTAAAATTTTCTCTGTGCCAAATTTATCTTTAGTTTGAGAAGTAACCGTTGTATCATCATGACTCCTATCATCAGGATTCAGTTATATTACTTATAACTTTTGAGTCTATCAAGAGATGTAAAATTTAATCCAGAATAAATGAGGAAAAGAGAAAGGAGTGATCTAATAGGGGAAAATGAAAATATCACAAAAGAAAAGTAAAAGATATTTTTCAGGATGGCAGAATGTCAGTATCCCCATCCCTTACAATTTCATTATTTGCCACTAAATCAGAAAATTTCTAAGGCAGTTCACAAAAGATGTCTTACTGAAATTGCTGATTTCTTACTAGACAGTAATGAAATTCCACATTGCTCTTCTGTGATCTGAATAGTCCTTTTCCTTACAGATGGAAAGGTCTATCGAAGAAGGTTGCTGGATGGTATAAAGTTTCTTAAAGGTAAGGGAGAAACTTAACAAAACACAAATCAGTCTGAGATCATCACGTTTGGCATTTAGACTAATTCCTTGTGATTAAATTGTCAACTCTGCCACTTAACACATTATTATATACTTTTGTTTCTTTTGTGGATGATCGTGTTCTTTAGGACATCATCTTTTATGTTGTAACTTGGAAAAAATTCCTATGCTTTCTCGGGATTTTTCAAACTTTGACAGAAGTAGAAATTATCAGAGCCCAGGCAACATAGCAAAAGTAAAGGGAAAATTAGCACCTCTTCAGTTAGTTTATTCAGCAACAAAAGACCACTAATCTGACATTTAGACCAAGAGAGCACGAGAGTGCTAGAAAGTCTCCAAGAAACTGAAAGAACATGGGAGTGAATAGATAGACAGGGAGCAGGCCAGGAAAAAGGTCATGTCTAAGCAAGGTTCCGAATACCACCTTCATGATTTCTGCCAAATCCACACACTATTTGTACTACTATTAATATTTTCACTGATACTGATTTACTTTTTACTTAAATTTTAAAAAATTTTAAATGGTAATGGAAAAACAGCATGCCTTAACATAACTAGACATTAATTGTAAAAACGAACCCGATGAAAATAAGACAATAGTGGTTAGAAAAGCTGGAATTGTTATCACCCTACTAGAATTCTCTGAGAAGTCATTCTGTCACCTTTCAGTTTTTATACTGGGCGTGCTTATATTAAGATTAAAATTAAAACAATAAACTCAAACTCGAACTCTTATTATTGACTCTGTCCTCCTGTAAAGATCTCATCAGGCTTTGGTTTTTTGGAGGAACATGATAACCATAATCCTCTGGAGGTGAGGGTTTATCCCACATTTTAGGGACATTAACTGTTACCTGTATACTTCTTTTTCCATAAGGAGGGAAGATTGATTCCAGTAAAGTGGATGAAGTTTTGGGAGCTATGGGCATGGACCTCACTGAAAAGGAGCTTAAAGACATAATGCAAAATCTGCCAGTTAATGGTGAGCATTTTGGATGCCACTGAACACTCCAGAAAAACTACTTTTGTAAGCCTATTTATAACAATCATTCAAAATGCTTGTTTGACATCAAGAAGGCATTCTGAAAAGCTTGGGGAAAAAAACTCAGGTCCAAAGAAAGAACGCATCCTGTCTGTCGCTGGTTTCACACGCACACTAGAGAAAGATTTCAAGATAACTCGACTTTTTCACTCAACCTTACCTTTTTTTCCCTACAGAGTAAGGGAGAATTGATAGGTATTGCTCAAATTACAATTGAGCTCTTTGGCCACATTTGCTAATGCATGACATCAGTATTTATAAAAAGGGTACTTAGTATAGCTGTGGCTATCTGTAATGTTGTTGTTTTTTTTTCTTTGTTAATATGGCCAGAGTATCCCTGCACTACATGACCGCCATCTCAGTGTTTGTCTGTGTCTCACCTTCACATGGGTCCTATGAGGAAAAGTCTATTGCAGGCAACTTAAAACAGTTCTTCTCTAAATCTGTAGCTGAGTGAAGTCACAGAAGTCACAGAGCCTCCCTTCCACCAAATGCTGTTACTGAAGCAATCACAAGACCCTGCCCAGATTCAGTCTAAGCTTTTGGTGGGAGATGTATCAGTCACACTGTAATAAGATCGTGTGGGGCGGGAAATCTATGTCTCAGCCATCCTTGAAACATATGTTCTGCCACAGCTCCTTTTACTCAGCATACGTGTTTTAGATTCATCTCTGGTATTGTCTGTGTCAGTGATTTGTTTTGGTGGGAGTTAAGATGGTGGAGCAGCATGGGGACACTGAGCTTGCCTCATCCCTGAAGCGCAGCTAGATCAGCAGCAAACCATGTCAAGCACCTAGGAAACTGAGCTGAGGATCAACACAACAATCTGCATAACTTGAGCCACAGAACTCAGCAGGTACACAGTGTGGAGAGGTGGACTGGGGGAGAGAAAAGCCACGGAGGGTAGGGAGCTGTTTTTGCTGAGAGAGGACAGAGAAAAGAGAGAGGAAGAGAGCGCGGTCCATCACGATCATGGAAGAACAACACTTCCCTGAAAGTAGCTGGAGAGAAAGAGAAAGAGTGAAAACACTCTCAGGGGACTGAACAAGAAATCTGCCCCCCAAAATCTATTGATGGGAGGAAAGGAGAGGGTGTCAGTACCACCAGGATTCTATAAACAGTGGAGCACAGAGCCTGAAGTTCTGGAGGTCAGTGCCTGGTGGTGCTCTGGTGAGGAAGTAGGGCAAATCCCCAGGGGCAGGTAGTGGGGTTTGACGGGTCCTTGTGCCAATAGGGAGAAGCAATTCTCCTACTTGGGGTGCATTTGGTAGAGGCCATATGGCCTCCCCATGGGCAAAAGTCCCATCAGACCCCAGAGAGCAGCCACATTTGCTGGTATTGGACGTCAGAGTATGATGAAACCTGGAACCGGCTGTGTGTTGTGGTTTGCCGTAATCCCTGACCCTCTGCCACTGCACGATCGCACAAATGTCTTCTGGGGCAAGTCAGCACCTGGCCATTGCTCAGCAAGACTCTCCCCAGAGTTGGCACGGGTCCCAGCCTCAGGGGTCTCTCAAGTGTCTGGGGTTTTGAAACACAGCTCCATCTGAGATAAACTCTAGAGGGAGGTGCCACCTGGCAGGTGGACAGCTTGGACACAGACCAGGTAGGGACAGGGAGTCGAGGAAGGCCTGAGACAAAGGAGGGGTGCTTGATTGTGTCAGTGAAAGCACAAAGTTCCTATGCCAGAGACTAGGGAGCTGGGCGAAGCCACCTCTCCCTTGCACGCACATGCTCACCACACTGATCCACCCCAGCAAGCTAAGCAGCGCCACCTAGTGGAGAACAGACTGTTACACCAAGCCCCACCCAACTGCGCTTCCAGGCACATCTCCTAGAAGACCAGCACAAGTCACTCCACCTGTTTAGTGTACGGTCTAAAGAAGACTTCATAGTTCCAGTTCTAGGGGAAACTGGATATAACTTCATTCAGGTTTCATTCCACCTGATGGTTGATTTATTTCTTCATTTTCTTTCCTTCTGTTTTTGCTTAAATTATTTTCTGTTTTTCCTTTTTCTTGGATACAGAAAGAGAAAATTTTATTTTTATTTTTTATACCCTATTCTTTATTTTTAAAAATACTTTCTTCCATTTCATTTTCTTTAATTTTATTATATAAATTTTCTTACCTTTTTTCCCCCTTTTCTTCCCCCTTCTTGCTTCTATTCTATCAAGCTTCTTTTAAGAAGCAGACCAAAACACATATAGGATCTAGCTTCCTTCATTTGATATTTTGTCTTCAATTTTTTAATTTTTATTTTTTATTTAATTAATTTTTCTTCCTCTAAAATGACAAAGCGAAGGAATTCACCCCAAAAGAAAGAACAAGAAGAAATGACAGCCAAGGGCTTAATCAACACAGATATAAGCAAGATGTCTGATGTAGAATTTAGAACCATGATAATAAAAACACTAGCTGGTGTTGAAAAAGTAGAGAATCCCTTTCTGCAGAGATAAAAGAAGTAAAATCTAGTCAGGACATAATTAAAAATGCTATAACTGAGATGCAATCTCAAATGGATGCCACAGCGGCAAAAATGGATGAAGCGGAGAAGCAAAGAGTGATATAGAAGACAAAATTATGGAGAATAATGAAGCAGAAAAAAAGAGAAATATAGGCAAAAGAGCATGATACAAGACTTAGAGAACTCAGTGACTTATTAAAAAGGAATAACATCTGAATCATAGGAGTCCCAGAAGATGAAAAGAGGGGAAAGGGGCAGAAGGTTTATGTGAGCAAATTATAGCAGAAAACTTTCCTAATCTGGGGAAGGACACAGACATCAAGATCCAAGAAGCACAGAAAACTCCCATTAGATTCAACAAAAATGGACCATCAACAAGGCATGTCATAGTAAAATTCACAAAATACACAGACAAGGAAAGAATTGTGAAAGCAGCAAGGGGGAAAAAAGTCGTAGATCTATAAGGGAAGACAGATCAGATTCACAGCAGACCTATCCACAGAAAATTGGCAGGCAAGAAAGGAGTGGCAGGATATATTCAACATGCTGAATAGGAAAAATAAGCAGCAAAGAATTATTTATCCAGCAAGGCTGTCATTCAAAATAGAAGGAGAGAGAAAGGGTTTCCCAGACAAACATAACTAAAGGAGTTTGTGACCACTAAACCAGCCCTGCAAGAAATTTTAAGGGGGCTCTTTGGAGAAAAGATAAAACAAAAAAAGACCAAAAGCAACAAAGAATGGAAAGAACCAGAGATTATCACCAGAAACACCAACTCTACAGGCAACACGATGGCTCTGAATTCATATCTTTCAGTACTCACTCTAAATATCAATTTAGATTGGATATCTAAATTGGATATCTGAATTGAATATCTAAATATCCAATCAAAAGACATAGGGTATCAGAATGGATAAGAAAAAAGATCCATCTATATGCTGTTTATAAGAGACTCATTTTAAACCTAAACACACTGACAGATTGAAAGTAAGGGAATGGAGAACATCTATCATGCTAATGGTCATCAAAAGAAAGTTGGAGTAGACATACTTATATCAGACAAACTAGATTTTAAAATAAACACCATAACAAGAGATGAAGAAAGTCATTATATCGTAATTAAGGAGTCTGTCCACCAAGATCTAACAGTTGTAAATATTTGTGTCACCAACGTTTCCACCCAAATATGTAAATCAATCACAAACATAAATTCATTGATAATAATACCGTAATAGTAAGAGACTTCAACACCCCACTCATAACAATGGACATATCACGTCAGCAGAAAATCAACAAGGAAACAATGGCTTTGAATGACACACTGGACTGAATGGACTTAACAGATATATTCAGAACTTTTCATCCTAAAGCAGCAGAATACACATTCTTCTCGAGTGCACATGGATCATTCTCAAGAGTAGATCACATGCTGGGACACAAATCAGCCCTCAATGAGTACAGAAAGATCAAAATCATACCTTGCATGATTTCACACCACAATGCTATGAAACTCAGAATCAACTAAAAGAAAAAATTTGGAAAGACCATGAATACTTGGAGATTAAAGAACATCCTACTAAAGAATGAATGGGTTAACCAGGAATTTAAAGAGGAAATTAAAAAGTACATGGAAGCCGATGAAAATGAAAACACGACAGTCTAAAACCTCTGGGATGGAGCAAAGGCAGTCACTCGAGGGAAATATATGGCAATCCAGGCCTTCCTAAAGAAGGAAGGAAGGTCTCAAATGCACAACCTAACGTTACACCTAAAAGAGCTGGGAAAAGAACAGCAAAAACAAACAAACAAAAACAAAAACAAAAAAATGAAAAAAAACCCCTAAACCAGCAGAAAAAGGGAGATAATAAAGATTAGAGCAGAAATCAATGATACTGAAATAGAAAAAAACAGTAGAACAGATCAATGAAACCAGGAGGTGGTTCTTTAAAAGAATTAACAAAATGGATAAAACTCTAGCCAGACTGATCAAAAAGAAAAAGGAAAGGACCCAAATAAATTAAATCATGAATGAAAGAGAAGAGACCACAACCAACACTGCAGAAATACAAGCAATAATAAAAATATCATGAGCAATTACATGCCAACAACTTGAGCAATCTGGAAGAAATGGACAAATTCCTAGAAATTGAAGCAGGAAGAAAACTGAAGCAGGAAGAAAAGGAAATTTGAACAGACCCATAACTGGTAAAGAAATTGAATCAGTAATCAAAAATCTCCCAAAAAACAGGAGTCCAGGGCTGGATGGCTTTCCAGGGGAATTCTACCAAACATTTAAAGAAGAGTTAACACCTATTCCTTTGAAGCTGTTCCAAAAAAAAAAAAAAAGAATGGAAGGGAAACTTCCAAACTCATTCTACGAGGCCGGCATTACCTTGATTTCAAAACCAGGCAAAGCCCCCACTAAAAAAAGAACTACAGACCAATTTTTGCAATGGATGCAAAAATTCTCAACAAGATACTAGCCAACCAGATCCAACAATACATTAAAAGAGTTATTCATCAGAATCAAGTGGGATTTATACCTGGGATACAGGACTGGTTCAATATCCACAAATCAATGTGATATATCACATTAATAAATGAAAGGATAAGAACCACATGATCCTCTCAATAGATGCAAAGAAAGCATTTGACAAAATACAGCATCCTTTCTTGTTAAAAAAAAAACCCTAAAGGAAGTAGGGATAGAAGGATCATACCTCAAGATCATAAAAGCCATATATGAGAGATCCACTGCCAATATCATCCTCAATGGAGAAAAATTGAGAGCTTTACCCCTAAGGTCAGCAACACGACAGGGGTGTCCACTCTCACCACTGTTATTCAACATAGTATTGGAAGTCATAGCCTCAGCAATCAGAAAACATGAAGAAATAAAAGCATCCAAATCAGCAAGGAGGAAGTAAAACTTTCACTCTTCAAAGATGACCTGATACTCTATGTGGAAAACCCAAAAGATTTCCCCAAAAAACTGCTAGAACTGACCCATGAATTCAGCAAAGTCGCAGGATATAACATCAATGCACAGAAATCACTTGCATTTCACTACACAATAATGAAGCAGCAGAAAGAGAAATCAAGAAATCGATCCCACTTACAGTTGCACCAAAAACCATAAAATACTGAAGAATAAACCTAACCAAGGATGTGAAAAATCTATACGCTGAAAACTATAGAAAGCTTATGAAAGAAATTGAAGAAAAGACACACACAAAAGGAAAAATATCCATGCTCCTGGATTGGAAGAAAAAATATTGTTAAAATGTTGATACTACCCAAAGCAATGTACATATTCAGTGCAATCCCTATCAAAATAACACCAGCATGCTTCACAGAGCTAGAACAAACAATCCTAAAATTTGTATGGAACCAGATAAGACCCCAAATAGCCAAAGCAATCCTGAAAAAGAAAACCAAAGCTGGAGGCATCACAATTCCAGACTTCAAGCTGTATTACAAACATGTAATCATCAAGACAGTATGGTATTGGCACAAAAACAGACACATAGATCAATGGAACAGAATAGAGAACCCAGAAATGGACCCACAAACATATGGCCAACTAATCTTTGACAAGGCAGGAAAGAATATCCAATGGAATAAAGACAATGTTTTTAGCAAATGGTGTTAGGAAACCTGGACAGCGACATTCAAAAGAAAAAACCTGGACCACTTTCTTACACCGCACACAAAAATAAACTCAAAATGGACGAAAGACAGGAAGCCATCAAAATCCTAGAGGAGAAAGCGGGAAAAAAACCTCTTTGACCTCAGCTACAGCAACTTCTTACTTGACATGTCTCCAGAGGCAAGGGAAACAAAAGCAAAAATGAACTATTGGGACCTCATTAAGCATGGCAAGGAAAACAGCACAACTAAAAGGCAACTGACGGAATGGGAGAAGATATTTGCAAACGACATATCAGATAAAGAGTTAGTATCCAAAATCTACAAAGAACTTATCAAACTCAACACCCAAGAAATAAATAATCCAGTGAAAAAATAGACAAAAGACATGAATAGACATTTTTCCAAAGAAGACATCCAGATGGCTAACAGGCTTAAAAAGATACTCAGCGTCACTCATAATCAGGGAAATACAAATCAAAACCACTATGAGATACTACCTCACACCTGTCAGAAGGGCTAAAATTAACAACTCAGGCAATGACAGATGTTGGTGAGGATGTGGAGAAAGAGGAACCCTTTTGCACTGCTGGTGGGAGTGCCAACTGGTGCAGGCATTCTGGAAAACAGTATGGAGTTTCCTCAAAAAAAAGAAAAATGGAACTACCCTACAGCTGAGCAATTGCACTACTAGGTATTTATCCAAAAGATACAGGAATGCTTTTCGAAGGGGCACATACACCCCAGTGTTTATAGCAGTGCTATCAACAATAGTCAAAGTATGGAAAGAGCCCAAACATCCATCAACAGATAAATGAATAAAGAAGATGTAGTGTGTGTGTGTGTGTGTGTGTGTGTGTGTGTGTGTATAATGGAGTGTTACTCAGTGATCAAAAAAGAATGAAATCTTGCCATTGCCATTTGCAATAACGTGGATGGAACTAGAGTGTATTATGCTAAGTGAAATTAGAGAAAGACAAATATCATATGACTTCTCTCATATGTGGAATTTAAGATAGAAAACAGATGAACACAAGAGAAGGGAAGCAAAAGTAATATAAAAACAAGGAGGGGGACAAACCATAAGAGACTCTTAAATACAGAGAACAAACTGAGAGTTGGTGGAGGGGTTGTGGGTGGGGGGATGGGTTAATTTGGCAAAGGACATTAAGGCAGACACCTGTTGGGATGAGCACTAGGTGTTATATGTAGGGGATGAATCCCTGGAATCTACTCCTGAAATTATTATTGCACTATACATTAACTAACTTGGATGTAAATCTTTAAAAAATTAATAAATTTTAAAAATGAAAACAAGTACGATTAAATTCTTAACCAGAAAAAAAGAAAATTGAATCAGACCATAATCCATATTCAGATTCTAAATAAATGTTGATAAAATATTAATCTTTGTTTTTAGGTTTATGACTGTTATAATATTATTCATAAACTATACCTTTTGATGTCCCCCTTTATATCTGTTTAATGATTTGGCTCTAAGTTATACTTTGATATTAATAACTGATGGTACTGGTTTCTTTTTGCTTGTATATATCTTTTTGCCTCATATATCTTTGTCCATTCCTCTGTTTTCAATCTTCTTATCATTTGGTTGAAATATATTTTGCGAAATCATCATATAGCTGGGTTTTTAAGGAACCCATCTGACAATCGTCAGATTTTTTATTTAAAAAAAATTTTTTTTAAGTTTATTCATTCTTGAGAGAGAGAGAGAGAGAGAGAGAGAGCACAAGCATGGGAGGGGCTGAGGGAAAGGGAGACACAGAATCCGAAGCTGGCTTCAGGCTCTGAGCTGTCAGCACAGAGCCTGATGCAGGACTTGAACTCACGAACTGCCAAGATCATGACCTGAGCCGAAGTCAGACACTTAACCAAGCCACCCAGGTGCCCCTATCATTCCTTTTTTTTTTTTTTTAATTTTTTTGTAATGTTTATTTATTTATTTTTTTTTTCAACTTTTTTTTTTTTTTTTTTTTTTGGGACAGAGAGAGACAGAGCATGAACGGGGGAGGGGCAGAGAGAGAGGGAGACACAGAATCGGAAACAGGCTCCAGGCTCCGAGCCATCAGCCCAGAGCCTGACGCGGGGCTCGAACTCACGGACCGCGAGATCGTGACCTGGCTGAAGTCGGACGCTTAACCGACTGCGCCACCCAGGCGCCCTGTGTTTATTTATTTTTGACAGAGAGAGAGAGAGAGAGACGGAGCATGAGCGGGGGAGGGGCAGAGAGAGAGGGAGACACAGAATCTGAAACAGGCTCCAGGCTCTGAGCGGTCAGCACAGAGCCCGACGCGGGGCTCGAACTCACAGACCACGAGATCATGACCTGAGCCGAAGTCGGACGCTCAACCGACTGAGCCACCCAGGCGCCCCTGTCGTTCCTTTTTTAATGAGAAATTTCAGTTTGCTCAGATTTGGTGTAATACTGGATATATTTAACTTTGTTTATTTAATCTTATGTTTATTATTTATTTTCTGTTGTTTTTTTTCTTTTTTCTTAGGCTTATTATCACTGGTTTGTTCAAGTTGTCATTCATTATGTTTGTTTTCTTCCTAATTAATTCTGAAGTTTCAGAGGAGGATCACATTTCATCAAGTCTTACATTTCTTTTCCTCCCATTCACTGTCATACTTACATATAATAACTATTACTGGCAATAAAATACTACTTTATTCTCCATCAAGATAGCCTTTCCGATCAAATATTTCATTTCACTTTTATCCCTTCCCTCTCACCCCCCACACAATCACAATAAGTGATTTAGAAGACTCTTATTCCTCCTACCATTTCCCCCACTCCCCACCATGAGACCTTGGGAATGTCTTTTACTTCTCCAACCATACAGTTTTAACTCCCACAAACAAACAACTCATAACATTTCTCTTAGGGGTGTCTGGGTGGCTCATTCAGTTAAGCATACAACTTTTGATTTCTCCTCAGGTCATGATCTCACAGTTGTGAGATTGAGCCCTGCATTGGGCTCTGCACTGAGCACAGAGCCTTCTTAAGATTCTCTCCCTCTCCCTCTGCCCCTTCTCTGCTTGCTGTGTGTGTGTGTGTGTGTGTGTGTGTGTGTGTGTGTGTGTGTGTGTCTCTCAATAATAAAAAAAAAAACTATCTTAAATAATTTCCTTTCTATTTCAAGATTCTTTAGCACTTAATATTACATATTCCATAAAAGATTACTTTCAAACTTCTAGAAAAGAAGGAAGCATCTGTTTTGACATCTCTGTGTTTCTACCACCTCAGGAGCATATATGTTTCTGCCCACCTATTTTCTTCCTTCGTGCTCTTTTAGGAGTCAGAGGAATTGGAATGCCCTCATGCTGGCCTCTACTGATCTTCACCAGGGTCTTCAGGATTCTAAATGCCAAGCTTTCCCCCAAATCTATTACTTTCTAGTTCTCTTCGTGCACTCTGACACCTCTCTGGTGCTTCCCTAGTTGAGAGGGGAAAGAATCCCATGCCCATTCTTTCTTCCAGGACACAGCCAGAGCTGAAGGTTTGACATAGCCCTGGCAGCCTAGAGAGACCAGCAACATTTGAATTTCAAAGGCAGACAGCTTTGAGGTGGTAGTTAAAGGGATATGAGCCATGTTCCAGTCTCCATGTTCACAGAAGCCCTTCCAAAATTTTTATTAAAGTAAATACAAAAGAGTAAGAATAACATTATAAATAAAGGAAAATGATCAACTTCAGTTTTTAAAAATGCCCTTGTCACACAGATGTTTTAAATCTTACTAGTAGATTCCTCCTCTGCTGAGAAGAACTTGGAATATTTTAATGGAACAGAATTCCCTCCCAATTAGACGGCCTATGGCAGAGAGCCCTTTCATCTTGGGTCAGAATTTTCCCAGTAATAAGCCAGATGGGCAAAGGAAAGGATGAACAGAAAACCACAGTGACCCATGTACAAAGCCAGGCCAAAAATTGTAATCCTCTCCAAGGATCCCATCTCTTTTTCATGACAGACTTGATTACTTGTAATGACCCAGGTAAACCAGCACACATTTTCTATTTTGCCCTGACCTGTAGTTGGTATTGACGCAGAAGTTATTAGTGGCTAAGAATACTTTAAGAGACAAAGAATAAGGTCCAAAAATTCTCACCACAGAATTAACAACATTATTGGTAATTGATACACTTTTCTGGTTTTTCTTTGAGTATTTTGTAGGCACTCAAAAACAAGTTTGTTGAATTCATGAATAACTACATGTTACACCGTGTTTCCTATAACACTAGGTTATAGCTAGATTTTCTCATCAACATGGAGTATTATTTTACTGTGGGGAAAAAAGCACTTTTCAGAAACTAAATGACGGGAATTAGCCACTTTTCTTCCCTGAGCATAATATATTGGAAATATTGGAGTATTACTTGTTTCAGGAAATAATTGTGCTTATCATTCAAGCTGACATCTTTCTTCTTCTACCTTCTTTTTTTTTAAATGTTTATTTATTTTTGAGAGAGAGATGGAGAGACAGAGCATGAGGCAGGGAGGGGCAGTGAGAGGGGGAACCACAGAATCCGAAGCAGGCTCCAGGCTCTGAGCTGTCAGCACAGAGCCTGATGCAGGACTCGAACTCATGAACCGTGAGATCATGACCTGAGCCAAAGTCAGCTGCTCAACCAACTGAGCCATCCAGGTGCCCCTCTTCGTCTACCTTCTTATGAAGGGTGTAGCAAAGGTTAAGTTTTAGTGTGTGTGCACTTGTGTGTGATGTGCACGTGCGTGTGTGTGTGTATGTGTAACCAGTTTTTATATTTTTTATATTGAGGTATAACTGACATATAACATTACATTCAGGCATACTGATTCAATATTTGTATATATTGCAAAATGATTACCATATTAAGTCTAGTTAACATCCATCATAATATACAGTTACAAATATTTTTTGTTTTGATGAGAACTTTTAAGATCTCTCAGGGTGCCTGGGTGGCTCAGACGATTGAGCATCTGACTCTGGATTTCAGCTCAGGTCACATCCCAGGATATTGGGATTGAGCCCTGCATCAGGCTCCATACTGAGCTTGGAGCCTGCTTGGGATTCTCTCTCTCTCTCTCTCTCTCTCTCTCTCTCTGCCCTTCTCCCCTGCCTGCTCTCTCTTTGTCTCTCTCTCTCTCAAAGGAAAAAAACGTTAAAAAAATTAAGATCTACTCTCTTAGCAACTTTCAATATTAATATTTCAGTATTAAGTATAGTCATCATGCTGTGTATTACAACCCCATGACTTATTTTGTAACTAAAAGTGTGTACCTGCAAAAGGTTAAATTTTCTAAAACAAATAAATACGCTAAGTTTTTCTGCTCTATGCAACACATTTTCTTGGTCTCATTGTCATGTTTCTATCCAATTTATTCCTTGCCTTACAGTTAAAGGCAAGGTTGATCTGGAAAAGCTGATGAATGAAGTGAAATCTTTTTCAGGTGAGTAAGCCATTACTTAAACATTTTTAATTAAATTCTAACCCTATGTTATATTTTGCATAGTGTTTTCCCAATATTATATCATAAATTTATTAATGTTGATATTTTACATATTTTCATGAAGTATTTCCATTCAACTTTACTTCTCCCTTTGACTTTGAATTATCTAGCATTTGGCTACAAAAGAAAATGGTGATATTTAAGTAATAATGATATTTTTTTGTAGTTTCTGCCAGTATTATATTCATCCTAACCAGTGTTTAAATCAGAGGTTTAACAAACGGGCCACCCATGAATTGAATCCAGTCTGCAGTCAAGTTTTGTAAGATAAGGCAACACTGGCCCTACATTTCCCCACCACAATAACTGATGTATTTTCTCTTGGGACAAGGCATGTGCTAGTTTCACTCATTCCTTCTTTGTCTAGGCTCCTATAAGCTTTTGAGTTAATGACTACTGGCTTGAGTAGCCAAATAGGTAGGCACAGAATATAGGAAGATGAATAAGTTTAGAAAATATTCTGCTTTAAATAATAATCACATGATTCAACATTAAAAAGAGAAAAACAGATTAAATATCCTAAATTACTAGCCAATTATACAACCTGATTTTCTTCTATGGTGTCTTGCCATTAGTCTTAGGAGGCCACTCTGTCTTTACGAAGAATCAAGGAATAAGTTTTGCCTCATTATTCTTAAACACTATTAGAATATATGAGAATATGAAAGTGAGGATGGTATTCTTATAAGTCAGCCGTTTCATTATTTTGGATCATTATAATGTCCTAAAATTTCCATGTGTCAACAATCCGTTTTTCTTTCAAAGGAGACAAAGTTGATGCCAATAGACTTGAAAGTGTTTTCGAAAACTTGGGGATTAAGCTCACACCTAATGAACATTTGAACTTGCTGAAGACACTGCCACTTGATGGTGAGTCTTATGGGTGCTATTTTGGTGTTTTAGAAAGACTAGTTTTGGGGCGCCTGGGTGGCTCAGTCGGTTGAGCGCCGACTTCGGCTCAGGTCACGATCTCGCGGTCCGTGAGTTCGAGCCCCGCATTGGGCTCTGTGCTGACAGCTCAGAGCCCGGAGCCTGTTTCAATTCTGTGTCTCCCTCTCTCTGACCCTCCCCATTCATGCTCTGTCTCTCTCTGTCTCAAAAATAAATAAACGTTATGGGGCGCCTGGGTGGCGCAGTCGGTTAAGCGTCCGACTTCAGCCAGGTCACGATCCTGTGAGTTCGAGCCCCGCGTCAGGCTCTGGGCTGATGGCTCGGAGCCTGGAGCCTGTTTCCGATTCTGTGTCTCCCTCTCTCTCTGCCCCTCCCCCGTTCATGCTCTGTCTCTCTCTGTCCCAAAAATAAATAAAAAACGTTGAAAAAAAAATTTTTAAATAAAAATAAATAAATAAATAAATAAATAAATAAATAAGCGTTAAAAAAATTTTTTTTAAAAGAAAGACTAGTTTTGTAGAACTATATGAAAAATTACAAAATAAACTAAAAATGCTTGAAAACTGTTAAAAAGCTAATGCAAATACACAGAAAAATGTCACCACTTGGATTTTGATTTAAAAATCATCTGTCTAAAAATAAAAAATAAAATAAAATAAATTTAAAAATAAAAAAAATAATAAAAATCATCTGTCTAAGCCTTTTCAGTTATAAGTTGCTATCAAAGGAAAAATTCATTACTCAGCCCTCAGGTTACTGATCAGCTGGATTTGTAAAAAAAAAAAAAAAAAAAAAAAAAAAAGCATTTAAAAAAAAAGAAAAAAGAGAGAGAGGAAGGTGTCCAGTTTTCCCAGCACGAACTAATAATGTAGTTGTGTGTTTCTGCAGCATCGAATATATAGTTTATCAATAAGTGGGTAATATGGCACATTGAGAAAAGGCCATAGTTCTTAACTACACCAAAAAATTTCATAAAAAATGCTTTTAGTCCTCTAACCCAAAGATAATCATTATTAATATTTTCATACATTTCCTTCTAGTGCACAGTAGATACTAGATTGATAGATAATATTTATGTGTTATTAATTTATTTATAACTGTTATGTCTTCACAATGGTAACGTGTGTATTTATCATAGAAACCTTGATAGTGTAGATAAGTGAAAATAAAACCTCTCTATTCCCAACTCAAAGTGATAGCTACTGTGAAAAATGAGATGTATATTTTACAGTTTTCCATCTTTGAATATATGTCTTTTTTTTTATTTGACAGCCTTGTGGATAAATCTTTGTAAGCATTCTGAAATCTTTTGAGATGAAATTCCTTTAAGTAGACTTACAGAATGGAAGATATTTTGTCTTCTCACTTGCCTTCCAGAATATTTATAATTTGAACTCCCACAAACAGTATTTGAGGCTGTTATTGTCCCTACATTCTCAATACAGAACAACAACAACAAAAAAGAGTATCTCATGATTATGATTTCCAATTTACTCCTTTACCCCTGAGAGCAAACATTTTGGTGCATCTATTTATCTGTTTGTAATTTGAAATGTTCCTTACTCGAAGATTTCTAAACTCTTTCTTTCTGACTCTGTTTTCAAAATACCCATTTTTTTATAGCTGATGGAAAAGTGTATAAGAAAAGGTTGATGAAGGGCCTAAAGTCTCTCAAACGTGAGTAAGAAGCACTGTGAAAAGACGGAATCTGAAACCTTTAGTTGTGTCGTTAAAATCGGAATCGTCCTTTCCTATATAGTTGTGTCTTTACGTTTCTTTAGTAGATCTGCATTTTATCAGGTAAACCAAGTAGTTTCCTGCACTAATACTTTACAGAAAGTGTTAAACTGTCTGGGATTTTCCTACCTTAGCCCCAAAGAAACAAAATAAAGTACGAAGCAAAAGGTGAAGAATGAATGCTGTCAGATAAAGATTTCAATCAAAAGTAAAGGCAAATAATTTGAAAGTGCAGGCAACAAAAATACCTCTTGTTTTATAGAATATTATGTCAGTCGCCTCTAGCTCTGGCTTTTCAGAATCCTAACATAAAAGTGAAAGGAAGTTTATTGTCCTATTAACTGAACAAAACTGGATTTTTGGTGTTTGCCTTGAAAATCTTAACAATAATGCTAAGAAATACATGAAATGTTCCTTATTATAATAAAGCATATGCTTGATAAAGAGGAATAATAACACAGTAGAGTGAATGCACGGTCCCAGTTTTAGAAAGATTGTTTTACTATATTCCTTTCCTGCTCCTTACTTAGGAGGCAGTGTTGATGTCAATAAGCTGGACACTCTTTTAGAAAACATGGGAATCAGCATCACAGAAGGAGAATTCATGGATCTGATAGAAAGATTGCCAGATGATGGTGAGCACTGACATTCCCCCTTTACTTTTTAAGAGATATTTATTGTTTTCATCTTTATTGAGATGCAGTCAACATATAACGTTGTGTAAGTTTAAGGTGTAAACCTGTTGATTTTATATACTTGTATATTGCAAAACGTTTATGCCATAACTAACACCCCTGTTGCATCACATAATTACCTTTCTTTTTTATGGTGAAAACATTTACGATCTACTCTCTTAGGAACCTTCAAGTATGTAAGACAGTGTTATTAACTATAATCACCATTCTGTATTATAGTCTCAGAATTTACTCACATTAGAAATGGGAGTTTGTACCTTTAACCTAACACCTCCCCATTTCCCCACCTCCTCCCTCAGCCCCTCATAACCACAATTTTACTGTTTCTGTGAGTTCAGTTTTTTTAGATTCCACATGCAAGTGATATCATATAGTATTGGTCTTTCTCTGTCCAACTTATTTCACTTAGCACAACGCCTTCAAAGTTAGTTTATCCATGTCACAAATGGCAAGATTTCCTTTTTTCTCATGGCTGAATAATTTTCTATTGTATATAATATACCACATCTTTCTCTAATCATCTGTTGACAGAGACATATCTTGGTTATTGTGATTAATGTTTCAATGAACATGGGAGTGCAGATATCTTTTTGAAATCCTCTTTCAAAGTGGGATTTTGAATCATATGCTGTAGGATTGCTGGATTATATGGTAACTCTATTTTTCATTACTTGAGGAACCTCTGTACTGTTTTCCACAGTGGTTGCACCAATTTATATTCCCACCAACGGTGAACAAGGGTTTCCCTTTCTCCACATCTCCATCAACATTTGTTATCTCTTATCTTTTTGATGATAGCCATTCTAACAAGTGTGAGGTGATATCTCATTATGGTTTTGATTTGCATTTCCCTGATGATTAGTAATTTTGAGCACCTTTTCATGTACCTATTGGCCATTTGTGTGTGTTCTTTAAAAAGATGGCCATTCAGTTTCTTTGCCCATCTTTTCCCTGGATTTTTGGGGGGTTTGCTACTGAATGTACAAGTTCCTTATATAGTTTGAATATTAACCCCTTACCAGAAATGCAGTTTGAAAATATTTTCTCTCATTCTGTAAGTTGCCTATTCATTTGTTTGATTGTTTCTTTTTCTGGGCCGAAGCCTTTTGGCGTGATGTAGTCCCACTTAGTAATTTTTTCTTTTCTTTTTCTTTCTCTTTTTTTTTTTTTTTTTGCTTGTGCTTTTTGTGTCCTATCTAAAAAAATAATTGCCAAGACTCATGTCAAGGAGCTTTCTTCCCTATGCTTTCTTCTGGAAGTTTTACAGTTTTCAGGTCCTACATTTAAGTCTTTAATCCATTTCAAGTTCATTTTTGTGAGCGGTATGAGATTATGGCACAGTTTCATTCTTTTGCGTGTGGTTATCCAGTTTTCCCAATACCATTATATCAGAGACTATCCTTTCCCTATTGAGTATTCTTGGCTGCCTTGTTGACAGTTGACTGTATATGTGAAGTTTTATTTCCAGGCTCTCAATTCTGTTCTCTTGGCCCATGTATCTATTTTTATGCTGTACCATACTGCTTGATGAGCCTTGTAATAGTAGTTTGAAATCAAGAAGGGTAATGCCTCCAGCCTAGTTCTTCTTTCTCAGTATTGCTTTGGCTGTTCGGGGTCCTTTGTGGTTCCATATAAATTAAGGATTTCTTTGTATGTCTATGAAAAAAATACCATTGAAATTTTTATAGGAATTGGATTGAATCTATAAATGACTTTTGGTAGTATAGACATTTTAACAATATTAATTTTTCTGACCCACGAATATGAGATATATTTCCATTTGCTTGTGTCTTCTTCGATTTCTTTCATCAAGGTTTTGTAGTTTTCATTATGTAGATCTTCCACCTACAGTTGCAGAGTATAGAAATGCAACTGATTTCATTATGCTAATTTTGTATCCTGCAACTTTACTAAATTCATTGATTAGTTCCAACAGTTTTTTGGTGGACCCTTCAGGACTTTCTATATATAAGATGTTGTAATCTGCAAACAAAGACAATTATGGTTCTTCCTTTCCTATTTGGATGCTTTTTCTTCCCCTAGACTGATTGCTTTAGAATAGACTTCCAGTATTGTGTTGAGTAGAGGTGGTGAGAATGTGTACCCTTGTCTTGTTCACAAGGCTCATTTTCTTATAGGCTTTTCTTTCTCACTTCAAACCAGTGGGTTGAGGTTTTTTTTAAATAAAATAGAATAAAATAGTAAAGCTAGATATTGTTTCATGAGTCTTCATGATCACATGTGTGTGTGCGCACGTGCTCAGAGTTCTTAGTATGGTTTACAGTAAAAATTTTTGAAAATCACTGGCTTAAATGATAGTAATATAACAGTTCTATTTCCAGGCTCTTTCCACACTGTTCCTGTATGATTCCACTTAACCATATGTATTTAAGATTTCAAGGCTTTTATCTCAAACCTATACTTATTTCATACATTTCAGTTTAGGACACTGAGGTCTTTTTATGTACCATGGCAGGGGCAAGATCTGATAATATAAAAATTTAGTTAAAGTAAGGAATAATAAAATTTATATATATATATACATATATATATATATGTATATATATGTGTATATATATATGTATACATATACATATATACATGTATATACATATACATATCTTAAATTTATATATATATATACACGTGTATACATATGCATATATCCATATATATATATACACATATGTGTGTATATATATATATACACACATACCTTAAATGTTTTGTTTCCATGAAAAAAATTGAGCCAATGCTATTTTAATTTAATGTAGCCATGCTCTTTGGAGATTTTCTTGCACAAATACACCCATTTGTCATCTACACTCCCATTTTATGTTTCTCTCTTTTCTTAAGTTTTTTTTTAAATTTATTTTGAGAGAGAGCATGCATGTGTGTGCATGAGCTGGGGAGGGACAGAGAGAGAGGGAGAAGAAGAGTGAGGGAGGGAGGGGGAGAGAGAGAGAGAGAGAGAGAGAGAGAGAGAGAGAGAGAGAGAGAACCCCAAGCAAGTTCCAGACTGTCAGCGCAGAGCCTGTTGTGGGGCTCATCCTCATGAACTGTGAAATCATAATCTGAACTGAAACCAAGAATTGGACGCTTAACTAGCTAAGCCATCCAGGCACCCCCCATTTTTAGTTTCTCTTAAGTGGAGCAAAGTGCTTTTTTAAACGTTGAGCAGAATTTTCCATCAGAATCCATCTAGATCTTAATTCTTCCCCCAATTTTTTTATAGTTCTTTATCCACACCAAATTCAACACAACTATATTTTAGCAATTTGCCTTTACATAAACTCTCTAAAACATTCAAATTTGTTTTTATGGTAATAACTCCCTTTTCCATTTATAGTTCCTCAGTTTATATAATGATTAAGTTATCAATTTAATAATAAGTACACCTCTTTATAAAAAGAAGCCTGGAAACAAGTTCAACAACTCAACCCATAAGAACACAGATGTGCTGGCTTACTAAAAGTGTAGCCTAAATGTCCATCAACTGATGAATGGATAAAGAAATTGTGGTTTATATACACAACGGAGTACTACATGGCAATGAGAAAGAACGAAATATGGCCCTTTGTAGCAACGTGGATGGAACTGGAGAGTGCGATGCTAAGTGAAATAAGGCATACAGAGAAAGACAGATACCATATGTTTTCACTCTTATGTGGATCCTGAGAAACTTAACAGAAACCCATGGAGGAGGGGAAGGAAAAAAAAAAAAAAAAGAGGTTAGAGTGGGAGAGAGCCAAAGCATAAGAGACTCTTAAAAACTGAGCACAAACTGAGGATTGATGGGGGGTGGGAGGGAGGGCAGGGTGGGTGATGGGTATTGAGGAGGGCACCTGTTGGGATGAGCACTGGGTGTTGTATGGAAACCAATTTGACAATAAATTTCATATATTGAAAAAAAAATAAAAGAATGAAAAAAAGGAAAAAAAAGTGTAGCTTACTAGATATAAAAGTTTAGCATACCATCAGCATCAGTATGAATGATGAATATAGTTCAGGCCATCAGGTTGATTAAACGGAGATCAATTAAGAGATCTCCTATATCAACAAATCCATATTGAGACATAGATTTCCCAGTGGAAATCCAAATTCAACATATGAAAAGTAAACTATTTTCCCTGTTAAATTCATTCCTAGTTATTTTCTTATTCCTCTGCTGCTGTCATCTACCCACAATTGCCCATGAAATAAGCCACAAACTATCTTTGACTTATGTTCCCTCATTTTCCCTCCTAAACATATCCCAAAGACATATTCTCTGACTTTGCTACCCTACTGATGAATCTTCATCATCCTTCACTTACTGCTACAGAAGGCTCCCGATTGGTGTAACAGCCACTGGTCACACTGCCTTAAATTCATTCTGTATACACTAGCCTGAATGACTTAACCAGAGTGAAAATCTGACTTTGTCATTCCTCCGATTAAAACCTTTCAATGGGGGTGCCTGGGTGGCTCAGTCAGTTAAGTGTCTGGCTCAGGTCATGATCTCACAGTCCTGAGTTCAAGCCCTGTGTCAGGGCTTGCACTGTTAGCATGGAGTCTGCTTAAGATAGTCTCTCTCTCTGCCCCTGGCCTGCTTGCTCGCTCTCTCTCTCTCTCTCTCTCTCAAAAATAAATAAATAATAAACATTAAGAAATTTTTTAATTAAAAAAAAGACTTTCAGTGAACCCCTCTTACCTTATATGTATCGAGTCTTGCAATATTCCAGACAGTGCTAAGCATTTTTATGATAAATTAATTTATTGATTCATGTAACAATGTCTATTGAACACCTAACACCTAGCAGTCTCTATTTTAGCCTTAGGAATACAGCCATAAACAAAACAAATTAATGTAAATTTTGTGGAGCCAAGATTTTTATCTTTTTTTTCCCCACTACTCTATTCCCAAATCCAGGCAATCTGATGTCAGTGTCTAAACTGTTGGTTCCAACCAATCTCTTTCAAATCATCTTTCCACTCCCTACATGACATTTTTCCCTCAAGCAAAATTTAAAAGCTTTAGTTTTACCACACACTCTGCTCTTCATTGATCCTTTTCCTGAAATTTTTTGTCTTTCTCCAATGATAGAAAGCAACATAATACCACAAACAATGGTTTTAAATGTATAGCAGTCATGTGTTATCAGCCATTCCTAAAGAAACATGGAGTTCGAAACAGAACGAATCCAAAAGACTTAAGAGAACATTTTACCTAAGATAAACTGTATGATTCAAACAATCTTAGTGTCCCTTGCAGATAATGGAGCTATCTATCAAAATCCAAGAATTATAAATTTAAAAAAGGACAAGATACAGTGAATGGCTTTCACCTAGGCTCTACTCTAATTCATAATTTAAGTGTTTTATGCTTTATTTTTTTTTTGAGTTTGGATTTTTCAGTGTGTAAATTTTGTCTTGACTTGTAGATAAAGGGAAGGTCAAACTAGATACGTTGATTGAAGAACTGAGTTCTGTTTTAGGTAAGTGAAAAGTTACTTAATTCTTTACACGGTTCAAATGATATTTTCTACCATCCCTTTATTTGTTAATTTCACTATTTTAACCTTTCATTGATTAAATATTTCTACCTGCTCTGATAACCTATTTATTTTTGATAATCTGTGCTTTTGCAACAGAGGTACTAGGTCTTTACCTATGAGAAGAAATTTCAAAATTTAGGTTATAACTGAGATACTACATGTAGACATAATTATTTGAATAGGTCATCAACAACATAATTTTCTGCGCAGTGATATTAACCTTATTATATGTAGTATTTTCCTCCAACATTATGAACATGTGCCTTTTATTATAAATAAGGAACAACATATATTTTTAAGTCTGGTATTCACTCCGCATAATACAGCAGGTGACCTTAGGTCTTTGATTTTCATCTGGCAATAGAATATAGTACTGTCCAAATACATTTTGTTCTGTCTTTCACAATTTGTATTCTTTTGATAATGTTGTATTATAGCAACAGACTTTTCTTAATAATGTGAGAATGTTTTTATTCCTAATTCCACCGTTTGATCCTCACTCAACCAAAGCCCCAGGAGAGATTATCAGGAACTGTCCAGACCTTCACTATTGTTGATTTTCTTTGAGATGAGCTGACATCTGAATGTCAGGATAGTTTCATCCTGGTTTTGCCTCTGAATCATTTGTTTAATTATTTGTTCATACAGCAACTACATAGAAGCATTTAAGACTCTGAAAAGCAGAACTCAAACAGCTGTGAGACAAACAAAACTAGCTGAAGGTGTTATAACAAGGAAATGGAAGGCAGTCTAGAATCATGGTCCAATATTTCTTAGGCCTGAAAGAAAACTAGTCCCAATAATGCCTTAAGTCTACCTTACATAATCAAGTTATCTTTTCTTAGATAAATTGGTCTATGGTATGAATCTAAGTACAATACGCACTATTAACAATGGGGCAAATCCCCCTCTAGTCAAAAGAAAATTGAAGGCAATTCTATCATTTATCCCGGGAATTTTACCTGGCTTATTGTACTGAATAATAGGGCATGGACTGTATGATATGCTAAGTCAGCCACAAATTTTTTTTATTACTGTAGATGGAATACATTATACTTAGGAATCTGTTCCACTAGATATTATTTATTTCCCCAGAAAAGCTTCTAATCTCATGGACTCTTTTTAAGAAGACAAGGTCCATCAAGAGTATTGGAAAGTCATGCACAATTCATACACATAAATTGTCACTTAGCCCCACAGCAATTCTTTAAATTGATTTGCTAGTAAAAGGCTGAGTTATAGAGTTAGGATTGTCCTAACTGTAGCAAACTGATTGTCTCTAGTAAAACTTAAACTTTAATAAGTTATTGGTAGTAGTAAGGGAGATCATGATAGGCTAAATCAGAAGTATATAATTAAGTAATAAAAAGAATAAATATGACAAAATAAGAATAAAAATACGTGAAAAGTATACAAAGCACTGATAATCAGTGTTTTCTTATTCTCATGATCTTACATGGAAGCTGTCTACTTCATGCAGTTTTCCGCTTGTTCTGAGGATCTTGGATTTGGGGTCAGCAGGTGACTTATATGAACCACCTGCTTCTTGGACTCTCTGAAGAACCTCAGTTTGAGGTCTTTAATGTAATTTTCCAATTCTGATAATGTCTCTTAAATATTCCCAGAAGTTTTTGTGTTCAAAAGACAGTGAAATTTCTGAATAATAGGCAAAACTTCTTGTATAATCATGAATAATTACCAAAAGAAAATATATTGCCCTACAATTGAATAGATAAGATGGAATGCTCTAGGTAGGTAACAGGACATCTAAAAGTTTGTTAACCACTATGTGTGCTATGGATTTTTGACAAAAGAGTGTTTCAACCCATCCAGAAAATAAACATAATATTATTAGTACATATTCATAACTCAGAAGCAACTATATAAAATCCATTTGGAAATGCCCAAATGGTCCCTCAAGGTATAGTTCTAATTCAGGGCTCAAGGTTACAGATTTTCCAGAATTATTTTTATTTCAGAGGAGGCATGAATTGGTGATGTCCTCTAATATAATACAAAATATCTTAATCAGTTTTTAATAATGTGGCAAATTTGGGGCACCTGATTGAGCGTCTGACTCTTGATTTTGGCTCAGGTCATGATCCCAGGGTCATGGGTTTGAGGACCACATCAGGCTTCATGCCTAGCATGAAGCCTACTTGGGATTCTCTCTCTCTCTCTCTCTCTCTCTCTCTCTCTCTCTCTCTCTCTCTCCCTCCCTCCCTCCCTCTCTCTCTCCCTCTCTCCTTCTCTCCCTCTCTCTCTCAAAATAAAATTAAAAATACAATAATGTGGGGTTTTTATTCCTACAGTGATATGTTGTTTTATGTAGGATTGTGGCAAATAATCAATTTGAAATGTATGCAAGGAGGTAAAAATCCTGGCTTTGCCAGATCTTATTGTCATGGATATTATAATCTGACCATTCCAAGTATTTCTTTACAAAATTGAAGTCAAATTTTGTGATTCTATAATGGAATCTTTGAATCTGATCCTACACATGTTTTTCTTATCTATAAGAGGTCACTCAGAAAGAACTTTAGTTTAGGGACGCCTGGGTGGCTCAGTTGGTTAAGCGTCTGACTGTTGGTTTTGGCTCAGGTCATGATCTCGTGGTTCATGAATTTGAGCCCCATGTCCGACTCTGCACTGACAGCACAGAACCTGCTTGGATTCTATCTTTCTCTCTACCCCTCCCTACTTGCATGGGTGAGCATGATCTCTCTCACAATAAATAAATAAACTTAAAAAAAAACAAACAAACAAACACGAACTTTAGTCTTTAATGTGAAAAAATGAGCCACAGACGGGAAGGACATATTTGCAAAACACATATCTGATAAAGGATTTATATCCAAAATATTCAAAGAATTCTTAAAACTAAACAATAAGAAAACAACCCTAATTAAAAAGTGAACATGGGCACCTGAGTGTCTCAGTTCGCAGAGCATCTGACTTCACCTCAGGTCATGATCTCATGGTTTATGAGTTCAAGCCCCGCATTGGGCTCTCTGCTGTCAGCCCAGACCCTGCTTCAGATTCTCTGCCCCATCTCTCTCTGCCCTTCCCCTGCACACTCTCTCTCATAAATAAACATTTTTTAAAAAGTGAACAGAAGATCTGAATATTCACCTCACCCAGGAAGATATACAGATGGCAAATAAGGATATGAAAAGATGGTCAACATCATATGTCATTAGGGAATTGCAAATGAAAACAATGAGAGAATGCTACGTACCTATTAGAATGGCTAACAAGAGGAACTCTTATTCATCGTTGGTGGAATGCAAAATGGCAGAGTCACTCTGGAAGACAGTTGGGCAATTTCTTACAAAGCTAAACTTAATCGGTATTACCATAAGATCCAACAGTTGCAAATTAGGTATTTACCCAAATGAGCTGAAAACGTCTACACAAAAGCCGCACACAAATGCTTATAGTAGCTTTATTCATAACTGCTGAAACTTGGACGCAAATAAGATGACCTTCAATTAAAGAATGAATAAACAAATGGTGGTACCTTCACATAATGAAATATTATTCAGTTATAAAAGGAAATGAGCTATCAATCTATGGAAAGACATGAAGGAATCTTAAATGCATACTGCTAAATGGAAGAAGCCAGTCTGAAAAGGCTACATACATATTGTGTTATTCCAACATATTACATTCTGGAAAAGGGAAAACTATAGAGACAGTTAAAAGATCAGTGGCTTCCAGGAGTTTACGGGGGGTGGCATAGGAAGGAGTGATGGACACGAGAGTCACAAGGGAATTTTAGTTCAGTGAAACTGTTCTGTATGTTACTGTAATGGTAAATATGTGACATATTGCACTTGTCAAAACCCATAGAACTGTATGATGCAAAGGGTAAACACAAAGGATATAGCTGGATCAGTAAGAGAAAAACACATAGGCAGCTTCTAGAAGAATCTATGTGAAGGCTTCCTATGCTCTCCTTCTTATGAAGGGTCACACATAACATACTTTCCCTCCAGCAGCAAAAATGCAGTTTCACATGTGTGCCCAGGGAAGCCCATTAAGCCCTCAGTGCCCAAGGTTTTTTATTGGAGGCTTGTCACATAGGCACCCTCTGCCTAACAACTCTCAATATACCAGACTCCCAGAAGAAAAACGAATATTCACCATAAATCGCATTGTTTGCACAAGTCTAGGCACAGTGACTTAGGCTTATCAGTTGATATTGGAGGGAACATTCTGAAATCCGAGTTCCCATATGCCAGCCAAGTACCACCTGGCAAGCAGGCTCTTGTAAAGATCGCAGACTTAGCTTTGCTGTGTTAACTCTTTTCTGCACAGTCTATTTAATAAGATGATCTGCTACAGCATTCTCTCTAGTCATTATATCATCTATTTTACTGTGCACTTCTTCCTTTATGATAGCAATTTCTTTGAGCAGCATCAAAGCACCAAGTAATAATTACTACAAAAGTATGTCACCTATCCTTTAGTTTTACCAGTTTGAAATCTCTAGAAAGGGCAATGTTCAGTCACTTGAACCAATATTATATCAGTTAAGGACTTGGATCTTTCAAGAGAAACTAAACTAATTATTGCATATTTAGCCTACTATGTCCCTTTTCACTTTTAAGACAAGACCCACCAACAAATAATATTAAATTAGAGTGTGGTACTGAAGTTTCCAAATGATCTGTTTAGGATACGGACCCTTCTTGAACTACAGAAATTGTAATTACAGAAGTAGAATTTTTCTCTACCGGTGAAGGAAATAGAGTCCCTGGCTTGAGAGTGTTACACCATTGATAGTAATATGGGGAGAAAGCAGCCATAGTCCATTATTAGTAACCAACTAGTCAAAACGATATTGGATACTCTCAGGTAGCAGTAGAGATTATAATTGTATATCGTGCTGTCAGATTTAAATATGATCTTAATGTGAGATCTGAAGATGTTTTGACTAACTTTAGAAACGGCTGTTTCTCTGAAGCAAGGAGGATATAGCCAAGGCTACTGAATTAAGGGATAATCTATAATAAGCAATGGTCTTTGTGTATTGATGTGCTATGTTAATGCTCCTGAAGTGTCACCTGACCTCATGCACTGATAATCTAGAATGAATCAATCTGACTATTGTCTTGAAGGGTACTCTCTTTCTCAAAACAAAAATTTCACATAAAGAGCAGTTTATAGTTTAAAATTATTATTAAACATACAAAGAAACAAGTCACCATGAGTAAGACCCCCATAATGAACAACATTTAGCAGATGAGCAGAGATTTTAGATTTTGGTTTTTTTATTTTTATTTTTTAATATTTATTTATTTTTGAGACAGAGAGAGAAAGAGAGCATGAATGGGGGAGGGTCAGAGAGAGGAAGACACAGAATCTGAAGCAGGCTCCAGGCTCCGAGCTGTCAGCACAGAGCCCGACGCGGGGCTCGAACCCACGGACTGCGAGATCATGACCTGAGCCAAAGTCGGACGCTCAACTGACTGAGCCACCCAGGTGCCCCGAGATTTTAGATTTTGGAATTATCAGACCAAAAATGATTAAATAAGCATGCTTAATATAGTTTAATAATCAAAAGAGAGGCTGGAACACATAAGTAAAGAGCAAGCAATTTGGTAAAGAACCAAAAAGACTTTTGAGAGGTGAAAATAGTAAAAATTTAAAACATTTGTCCGTTTCTTCCAGATTGTCTGGTGTATTGGCATATAAAATTTCATAATGCTCTTTTATAATTATTTGTATTTCTGTGGTGTTGATTGTAATCCCTCCTCTTTTGCTCATGATATTATTTATTTGGGTCCTTTCTCTTTTCTTTTTGATAAGTCTGGCTAGGAGGCTATCAATTTTATTAATTCTTTCAAAGAACCAGCTCTTAGTTTCATTTATCAATAATAGCCAAACTATGGAAATGGCCCACGTGTCCATCAACTGATAAATGGATAAAGATGTGTATATATACAGTGGAATAATACTCAGCCACCAAAAAGAATGAAATCTTGCCATTTGCAACAATGTGGATAGAGCTAGAGTGCGTTATACTAAGTGAACTAAGTCAGTCAGAGAAAGACAATACCATATGATTTCACTAAGATGTGGAATTTAAGAAATAAAACAGATGAACATATGGGAAGGGAATAAAAAAGAGGGAAGAAAACCTTAAGAGACTCTTGATGGTAGAAAACAAACTGAGGGTTGATGGAGGGAGGTGGGCAGGGGATGGGCTAAATAGGTGATGGGCATTAAGGAGGGCACTTGTTGGAGTGAGCACTGGATGTTATATGTAAGTGATGGATCACTAAATTCTACTCCTGAAACCAATATTACAGTATATGTTAACTAACTAGAATTTAAATAAAAATTTGGAAGAAAAAAAAGACAATGGACTATTACTCAGCCACTAAAAAAATAAATAAATATAATATTTGAAGGATTTATAAATAGCTGAAGAAAGAACTAAGGAACTTAAGAAATTACAAGGCGTATAGCACAGAAAGACAAAGAAATGGAGACTATGAAAGAGAGGTTAAGAGACACTGAAGATAGATAAGAAAATCTTATATATATCTATTTGGAATTCCAGGAAGAAAAGAGAAAGAAAACAAGACAGAGGCAATATTTGAAGAGAACTTTCCAGAACAAATAAATAGTATAAATCTAATGAAGCCAAGTGACTCTTAAGCAGAATAAATAAAAAGAAATTTATACTAGACATATGCACTTGAAATATGCAACATACCTAATTTATGAACTAAAAGTTTAGGATTCTAGGCAGCAAACTTCAGAGATTCCCTTTACACTGATTTAAACAAAAGGCTTAATTAAACCAAAATTGTTTTTCCTTCTTAAAGTTACAAAAGTATAATAATCAAAAGATTATTTAGCATAAAAATAGTACAAAACAAAAATTATTGTGGAAGCCTGAGGCTCTGTTTTGAAACATACTTTTTAACAAGCATCACTATGTGTATTTTTATATATACTATATTAATTTTTAATTCATATTAAGGCATATAATCTTTGTACCTTTCTAGATTTATGTGCCTAACATTATACTGCTCCTAACATAATTACAATTTCAAACCATCAGGAGAACTACTTACATTTCTATTTTGTGAAGAAAAGACCCAAATTATTATTTTATTATTTATATATTTATAAACCAGCCAAGGTGATAATAAATTTTAATTTTGGGGGGTGCCTGGGTGGCTCAGTCGGTTGAGTGTCCGACTTCAGCTCAGGTCATGCGTGATTGGATCACATTCATGAGTTCGAGCCCCACATTGGGCTCTGGGCTGGCAGCTCAAAGCCTGGAGCCTGCTTCAGATTCTGTCTCCCTCTCTCTCTGCCCCTCCCCCACTCATGCTCTGTCTCTCTCTCTCTCAAAAATAAATAAACATTAAAAAAAGGTTTTTTTATTTTAATTTTTTTGTTTGTTATAGATTATGTGAATCTTAAGTACCCATGAAATTATCTTAATAGCACATGAGTAAAAATATTGCTAGTTAACAGCATTTGATTGTAATCAAACTCACTAATTTTGTGTTCTTCGCAAGTTCTTTTTTATCACCATTTCTGTCTTTTCTAGGAAAGCAAATTGATGTCAGTGATGTAGACAGTGCTCTGAAAGACATGAAAGTTGAGGTCACAGACAAGGAATACTTTAATTTAGTAAAAACTCTACCAGTTGATGGTAAGGATTTAAAATATATATGTATACTTCAAGGGGTTTAGACTACTTGCCTGTGAGATTTTCTTCGAAAATGCTGTCAGATTGTTACAGGTTGTTTTGTTTTATTTAATCATTTTTGAAAACTTTTAACATTATTTAGAATAATTCTAAATAATTATTTTAGAATAAAACTAAAATTTTAGTTTTTATCTTAGAATAAAAACTAAGTGACCCAAAAAACCAGGGTCATTTCATTTTCATTATGGTAATCAATAGCTATTTCACTTAATCTTGCCAATAAGATATGTGTATTGTTGTCCTTGGTTCCATTAATATTCCTGAGAGTAAGTGGAAAAATGTAAAAATGGAAAAAGAAAGAATGTAAGGAAAGAAGTCAAAGGTAAAAATAAATCAAATGAGATATGTTTTATAAGTTTTAAACCACTAATCCTTGCCTTTTATGCAAAAGTGAATAAATTTGCCTCATTAAAAATCTTTCTCCAAACCAACTTTGTCATTATTTGAGAGGAAATTAGGTACATTTCAGAAAAATCATTAAAAAGTCTATTTTTTTTTGAAATTATGGAAATAGGTAGAAAATTGTAGAATATTTATTATTTAGGTGAATCTCCCTTATTATTTTTCTCTGACCGTGAATCATGTCTTTTCTTACAGCTGAAGGAAAAGTGTATCAAAATAGGCTGCTGGATGGTGTGAAGGCTCTTCAAAGTGAGTGAGAAGTATGATGAGAAAGCAGATATATCTGTGATATTCTGTTATATTTCATATACACTGATTTATTTTTATTACGTTAAAAATTTCACATGTGTATTTCCCAATATTTATGGATATGTGGTATATGCCATAAATCCCTAGGAAATTACCCAGCCCCTTTCGAACTTGCACTATGTTGATATGAACAAGATACAGTCTGAGGATGAGACTCTCCATCTAGTCTTAAAATTGACCCTCCTTATACCGTCGACTAGCTTTTACTGGACCTTAAAGTCTTCATGAGTAAAGTGATAACCATAATATACATGAATTAGGAGTTTTTCTGCATCTTGGTTGTTTTTATGATAATTTGTCTCTCCTAAGGAGGAAAGGTGGCTATGAATAACCTCGTCCCATTTCTGGAAAATATGGGGATTAAGCTGTCACACAAAGAACTTGAAGATTTTTCACAAAACCTACCAGTTGATGGTGAGCATTGCACATAAAAATGCATTCCCTTTAGGACAGCTTGGGTTTGAGAGTATCCATAGACCAGTGATAGTGTTTATTTAGTATCAACAGGGCATTTTTTAAAGGATGTGGCTGAATTCAAGTTTCATGTGAAAGTACATCCTGTCTCTTCTTTAAGAGAGTGTTCTATGAATAATTAAAATTGGTGAGAGTACTGACAAACCATTCTCAGATCAAAGAATAAAGAAGAAAATGAAAACAGAATGAGAAACATTTCAAAGAAACACTAAACAATAAGAGAACAGCCTATGATGAAGAATGATTCAAATTGACTAACGGTTGGGGTGCCTGGGTGCCTCAGTTGGTTGAGTGTCCGACTCGATTTCAGCTCAGGTCATGATCTCATGGTTCATGGGTTCAGGCCCTGCATCAGGCTCTGTGCTGACAGTGTGGAACCTGCTTGGAATTCTCTCTCTCCTGTTCTCTCTGCTCTTCTGCTGTTATCTCTCTCTCTCTCTCTCTCTCTCTCTCTCTCTCAAAAATAAATAAAAACATTTAAAATGTTTTTAATAAAAATAAATGTAAAAAATAAAAATATTTAAAACATTGACAGATGGTTATTTCCAGTATATATGCCTCAGCTATTCTGATATAGTCAGAAAGACTAAAAAGGGATAGAGAGAAACATACTAAGAATTTTAAAAACATACTAGATATCAAGCATAATAATACTATTACAATATGTTATATATAACATGAGATTAAGATGTTGAAAATATTAATAAAATGAATTTTTCCAGTGTAAAATAAATAAATTACCTATGTTGAGCAAAGAAGTGAAAAAAATCGAGAGACCAATAATAATAATTGTAAAAACCGATCAAATAATTGCATCTATCAACTGTCCACCACCACCTATCACTCTAACAAAAGGTGACAGGCACAGAGAGTTTTAGGAGTAAGTTCTTTCAATTCTTCAATTTATTTTAATACTATCTAAACCGGTCCAGAGGATTCCAGTTTGAGATGATGAAAAAACCAAAATCTGTCTAGTTTTTCTTTCCTCCAATACCTAACAAAGTGAACAAGAACAAAGAGCTACAGGCAGAATTGAAGGTCTGATGGGAAGCCCAAGAATACCATCCCATGCACAGATCTGTGGTTTGGTTAAATGTCTTTACCGAGTTCATTCTACTTAACTAGAGCAACGAACCCTGCTGGGACATTAAACCAAACCTCAGATATGGGAGCAGGGCTCACATATAATGAAGACCATGTAACATATCACCACACTCTCCGATTACAATAGAAGTGAGTAGAACAGTTTTCTTTAAATACATCTAGCTGAAGAAAGCTAACTGGTCTGAGATGCTATCAAAAGAGCAACTAAACATTGTTACATTAAATCCTGAGAATAAAATGAAAATCTGAACACAACTGCTGAAGTATATGCAAAATGAAAAGAAAGGATATGGCACCAACTCTAGCATTAGCACAGCAGAGAAAAATAGCAAAAGAAAAATAAGGAAAGAAGATGGAATGGAAGGAAGATAGCATGCAAAAAACAAATAACCCCATCTTGTAGTAATATAGTCAGTTTAACCTAGGGAACAACCAAAAAGAAGTACTTGACAATTAACTCACATTACAGAGCAATTTCATGGATTCAATAAAACTAGATCTCAGAATGGGAAGGTTACATAACATGGTGGCACTAAAAGAGACAGGGGCACCTGTATGTCTCAGTCGGTTAAGCATCTGACTTTGGCTCAGGTCATGATCTTGCAGTCCATGAGTTCAAGCCCTGCATCGGGCTCTGTGCTGACAGCTCAAAGCCTGGAGCCTGTTTCAGATTCTGTGTCTCCCTCTCTCTCTTTGCTCCTCCCCTGCTCACACTCTGTCTGTCTCTGGGAAATGAATAAACCTTAAAAAAAATTTTTTTATAAAAAAAAAAAAAAGAGAGACAAGGTGCCTTGGTTGCTCAGTCAGTTAAGCATCCGACTTTGGCTCAGGTCATGATCTCATGGTTCAGTGAGTTCGAGCCCCTTGTTAGGGTCTGTGCTTACAGTTCAGAGCCTGGAGCCTGCTTCAGATTCTGTGTCTCCCTCTCTTTCTATTCCTCCCCTGCTTGTGCTCTATCTCTCAAAAATAAATAAAACATTAAAAAAATTTTTTTAAAAAGAGAGAGAGACAAACCATGAAACAGATTCCAAATGACAGAGAAAGAACTAAGGGTTGTGTCATAGACTCTAAGTCTAAAGTTCTCTTTTGACCAGCAAAAGAGTGGACACAAGATTAAAGCAAGAGATGGATAATGTCTGGGGAAAAGACAAGAGCCCCGAATAAGGGCCCTTGCCCCATATTTATTCAGATCAGAAGGCTTACACCCAAATGTAATGGGTGTATACAAAGAGACAAACTAGGAACATTAACTTGGGGATGTGAGGGAAAAGGGGGGTTTTGAAGATATACAGTGTTTGGGGTTTGGGTCAATATAAAACAAAATCTGGGCACCAGGCAGATGGGTAGATGATTGTTAACAGCAGACAGGAGGCGCTCTTTATCATACCTGTTTATCTTTGCCAGCCTAGGGGATAAGGCAGATAGGGGAAATAACCTCAGGGTTAATAAGGCACCTTTTCTTACGTTAACCATCTCCCACTTCGGGCTGCTTTGCCTGCAGCACAGCGGTCCATAGTCCAATTCACCAATTTACCTAACCTGGCCCTATTCTCCTATGAAAGCAGATTTTCTGCTGTAGTACTAACTTGGGGGTGCTTCCACCCTGAATATCTAATCTTGTTCATTTCGTATACCTATCAGGGGCGCCTGGGTGGCTCAGTCAGTTGAGCACCCGCCTTCGGCTCAGGTCATGATCTCACGGTCTGTTGGTTCAAGCCCCGTGTCGGGCTCTGTGCTGATAGCTCAGAGTCTGGAGCCTGCTTCGGATTCTGTGTCTCCCTCTCTCTCTCTGCCCCTCCCCTGCTCATGCTCTCTCTCTCTCTGTTAAAAATAAATAAACATTAAAAAAAAATTTCATACACCTATATATTGGGCACCTTTGCACCTTACCTATTTTAGGCCTTTGCCTCTCCCTCTCTATTCTGGGACCTCTGCACCCCCTCTCTATTTTGGGGTGCCTTTGCTCCTCCCTATTCCTGGCACCTTTGTGCCTCCCTATTCTCAGTGTGTCTTTGCACCCCCCTATTCTTGGAGTGCCAATCTAGTTTACCCAAACTTGGGTGTGAGCATTTTATGACTTTGTATTTCTTTATGCCTTGTTAACCCATTGGTGTAAACCTGGGGGATTCCTAAGCTTATCCCCACAGGGTTGCTGGAGGGAAGGTGGGGAGGGTGGGCTAAATGGGTGATGGGGATTAAGGAGGGCACTTGTGATGAGCACTGGGTGTTGTATGGAAGTGATGAATCACTAAATTCTACTCCTGAAAGTAATATTACACTATATGTTAACTAACTGGAGTTTAAGTAAAAACTTGAGGGGCGCCTGGCTGGCTCAGTTGGTTTTAAGCATCCGACTCTTTTTTTTTTTTAATTTTTTTTAATGTTTATTCTTTTTTGAAAGACAGAGAGAGAGCACAAGCAGGTGTGGGGTGGAGAAAGAGGGGGACACAGAATCTGAAGCAGGCTCCAGGCTCTGAGCTGTCAGCACAGAGCCCAATGCGGGACTCGAACTCACGAACCGTGAGATCATGACCTGAGCCGAAGCCGGACGCTCAACTGACTGAACCACCCAGGCACCCCTTAAACATCTGACTGTTAATTTCAGTTCGCACCATGATCTCACAGTCCTGAGATGGTGCCTGGCTTCAGACTTAAGATTCTTTCTCTCCCTCTCCTCTGCCCATCCCCCTCTCATGCACACTTTCTCTCAAGATAAATTTTAAAAAACATTTAAAAAAATTAATTAAAACTTGAAACCATAAAAAATAAAATTAAAAAATAATTAAAATTTAAAAATAAAACAAGGGGAATTGCCTAACTAAAGAAACAAAGTACTAAGCAATCATTATAGAATTACTAAATAAATTATAAACATCAAAGTAAAAAATAGATGTGGCTGAAATCTTATTGACAGACTAAGAGAACTTAAGATAATCACAGTAAAAGCAGAGGGAAAAGATTAATGCTATCAGGAATTTAAATTAAAAAAAATTTTTTTTGGTAACGTTTATTTATTTTTGAGACAGAGAGAGACACAGCATGAATGGGGGAGGGGCAGAGAGAGAGGGAGACACGGAATCAGAAGCAAGCTCCAGGCTCTGAGCCATCAGCCCAGAGCCCGACGCAGGGCTTGAACTCGCAGACTGCGAGATCGTGACCTGAGCTGAAGTCGGATGCTTAACCGACTGAGCCACCCAGGCGCCCCAGGAATTTAAATTTTTTTTAATGTTTATTTATTTATTTATTGAGAGACAGAGAGAGAGCAAGTGAGCAGGGGATGGATAGAGAGTTAAAGAGACAGAGAATCCCAAGCAGGCTCTGTGCTGTCAGCACAGAGCCCTATGAGGGGCTGAAACTCACAAACTGTGAGATCATGACCTGAGCTGAAATCAAGAGTTGGACATTTAACCAACTGAGCCACCCAGGCACCCCTAATGCTATCTGGAATTTAAGTAAAAACTTAAAAAAAAATATTAATGCTCTCTGGGAAGATCTTTTATGAAGACCAATCTTTTTAATGTAATTTACCTGCCTAGTATAAGTGTCCTAAGACGTATGTAAACCTCCAAATCTGTTTTGTCAGTGTATTTAGAAAATACACAAGAATCTTTATCAAACCTAAAAATATAAACTTGTGAGCACTAAAAAAATTTTTTTAATGATTAAAAGTCAGTCCTACCTCTAAATTTTAAAAGCTGTCAACTGGTCAGGAAAATACCAATGGATTTACAGTCAGGCCATTCAACAGAGATTTAATGACTGCACACCTATTAAGAATACATTTCCCAAAATCCTCTCAGAAAGGCAACTGTAATGGAATTAGTTCTAACAGAAAAGATTCAAGAGAGTTAAGTGCAGAGTAGGATTTTTTTCCTTAACAGAAAAGTGAGTGGAGCAGGTGAGTGAAATAGGTAAAGGGGATTTAGAGTAGAATTATCTTGATGAGCACTGAGAAATGTATAAAATTGTGTAATTAGGATATTGTACATCTAAAACTTACTGAATGTTAATTATACATGAATTTTTTAAAAGGAAGGGAAAAAGTAGAAAAATGACCCCCCCAAAAGTGATGGCTTCTCATTTTCTGTCCCCTAAAAAGAATACAAATAACACCATCTAGAGTCTAACATAGTGGCTTCATTTTCAAAATGCATCAATGTATTTTCCTCATAAGGCAGTTATACATTATAAACCTTAAGCATATAACAGTCACGTGATTTTTTTCCGTAAGCCCGCAGACTTCCACAAGCCTCCAGGAGCTTACAGCCAGACTAGTCCTGAGGTTTCACATATTAAAGCTTTCTCCACAGCCACAAGTTTCTTTTCTTGTTGGGGTTGTTGAACACAAACTCTTCAACTTAGACCAATTCTGTTCCTAAAAGTGTTAGCTGTGCTTTCTTTTTGATGAACACTCTGACTCCATCTTGAACAACGTCCCCATCGGAATCTACTTTTGTTTTGGTATATTCTAGAATATAAGAAAAGCTATTACAATCCCTGGTTTGAACACAAACTTTCACACCTATGTGTTCAAACTTATTTTTAAGAAGTTGTTTACTGCTGAAAGTGTCAGAGTAGGGGCAGGTGGGTCGGCCTGCGTCTTCCTTTTCCTCACAGTCCAAACAGTGGCTTGGACTAACAAAGTTAACATCATCTTCTTGGTGTTCTGGTGTCCTAGGCTGGCTATTGTATAATTTTCTAGGTAAAGTTTTGCATTTAATGCAATGGATTTATTTTTAGGTATTTTTTATACTATTGAAAATGGTATATTTAATTTTTTTTCTTTTTCAGTTTGTTGCTGATACATAAAAAATATTGATTTTTGTGTAATGACCTTGTACCCAGCAACCTTTCTATACTTTTATAAATTATAATTATCTGAATATCCTCCTGAGTTTTCTACATATATAATTATGTTTCCAAATAATGGCAGTTTTCTTTCTTTTCTATCATTATGCCTTTTATTTCTTCATCATGCCTTACTGCTTCAGTTAGAATTTCCAATATAGTATTGTAAATGTGATGATAGCGGACATCCTTACGTCATTTCTTTTCCTTTTTTTCTTTTAGAGAGAGAGAGAGAGAGAGAGAGAGAGAGAGAGCACAAGTGGGGGCTGGGCAGAGGGAGAGGAAGGGAGAGAATCTTAAGCAGGCTCCATGCTCAGCACCACACCAGATGTGGGGGCTAGATCTTAGGACCATGAAATCGTGACCTGAGCTGAAATCAAGAGTCAGATGCTTAACCGACTGAGCCACCCAGGAGTTCCTACTTCATTTCTTTTTTTTTTTTTAATTAAAATTTTTTTTTAATGTTTATTTATTTTTGAGAGAGAGAAAGAACATGAGTGGGAGAGTGGCAGAGAGAGAGGGAGACACAGAATCTGAAGCAGGCTCTGAGCTGTCAACACGATGTGGGGCTTGAACCCATGAACCATGAGATCAAGACCTGAGCCGAAGTCGGACACTCAACCGACTGAGCCACTCAGGTGCCCCAGCCTGCCTCATTTCTGATCACAAAGAGAAACATTTCCATATTTCACCATTAAGTATTACCTTTTTGAAGTTTTATATATGTAACTTTTATCAGATTAAAGGAATTCCCTTCTATTCCTATTTTGCTAAGAGTTTTGTCTTATTTCTTTCAACAGTGTTTTGTAGTGTTTGAAGTATGATCTTTGTACTTCTTTTGTTAACTTTATTCCTAGGTGATTTATTCTATTTAGTGCTCTTCTAAGTGAAACTTTCCTTACTATTATTTTTGAATTGCTTATAGCCATTACTTTTTAGTGTGTTGAGATTTGGCTTTATAATCCAGTACATGGTGATTTTTTGCTAAATATTCCCTATGTGAAAACATATGCATTCTGAAATTATTGGGTACGGTGTTGCCTATATCTGCATTAAATCAACTTTGTTAAATTTCTTGTTCAAATATCCTAAAGTCTTAATGATTTAATATCTTAATATCTGCTTCTTCTATTAACTACTGACAAAGATGTATCAAATCTCCCCCTGGGTGCCTGAATGGCTCATGACTCAGGTCATAACTCATAATTTGTGACTTTGAGCCCCACATCTGGCTCTGTGCAGACAGCGTGGAGCCTGCTTAAGATTCTCCCTCTCTCTGCCCCTGACCTCTGCTCGCACACTCTCTATCTCAAAATAAATGAACTTTAAAAAATTTCTCTCGGTGTAATTTTGGATTTTTATTTCTCATTATAATTTTATAATTTTCTTTGTTTTTTTTGACACCATGTTAATACGAGCATACAAGTTTGGAATTATGATATCTTCACGGTGAATTAAACTTCTTTTTGTTATTACTAGAAAAGTTTTTTCTTAAAGCCTATTTTGTTTGATGTTAATATTCCTGCTCTACCTTTGCTTAGTGTTTGTATGGTCTATACTTATCCATCCTTTTACTTTTGACTTCTCTGAATCCTTAGATTTCAGATATTTTAAATTCTTAAATTTTAGAGCCTTAGATCACTTCCTTGATGAATTTACCTAACATAGAAGTAAGAAATAATTTCCACGTTACTCAACTCTTCAAAAAACATAAAAACAAGAAACACTTGCCAGTTTGATTTATGGAACTATCATAATCGTTATGCCGAAATTTGATGAAGAAGACACAAAAAAGGAAAATCACAGGCTAATCTTTGTATAAACAAACAATGCAAAAATCCTAACCAATTAGCATGCAAAAACCCTAAACAATTAGCAATCTGAAAATCATTTTTGCAATATTAGTAGTAATTATGAGATTACTGACATATTTGTGTTTAAATCTACTTTTACTGAATTCCTGTTTTTGTACATGTTCAACTTTCTGTTTCCTTCCATTCTTGCCTTCCTTTTGGACTAATTATTTTTTATTTTTCTTGTTAATTTAGAAGCCTCAAAGGTTATTGTAGAAATTACAATATGCATCCTTAATCTATCATAATCCGATTTTATTTTGGACTTTTATCCTCATTCAAGATGATACTGTTTTTGTTTTATACAATGTTTTCCCAGAATTATTTATATATTACCATTTCATTTCTTCTTATCCTTCCTTCCCTGTTGTCCTATATTGAAAGGGAACACTGAGAGCTAAGTCAAATAAAACAATTTTTTTCAGGCATCTGGATGCCTCAGTTGGCTAAGTGTCTGACTCTTGATCTCAGCTCAGGTCATGATCTCAGGGTTTGTGAGATCAAGGCATGTGTCAGGCTCTGTGCTGCCAATGTGGAGCCTGCTTGAGATTCTCTCTCTCCCTCTCTTTCTGCCCCTCCCCTGCTTGTGTGTGTGCTCTCTCTCTCTCAAAATAAATAAACTTAAAATTTTTTTAATTAAAAAATTAAAAAAATATATTTTCAACCTGTACCTAAACAGTCATATAAAATTTTACAGCATCAGGAACCAAAAGAACTGTATAAATAGTTAACAGGAGAACAAAAAACCGACTATAAACAAAATAACAGAATCTGAATACAGGGGAAAAGACTGAGATGCATGAAACAAAGTGGAGGAAAAAACTTTAAAAAGCATTCTTATATCTAAGTAAATATGATGAAAAATGTAATATAATAGTCTGGAACTAAAATTCAAGATGATATCAATGTTCTAGTTGGGGGACAGGTATCATAAGTAGAGAAAGCAGAAGGAACAGTCTCATTGTTGGTCTGTGACTGCTTTTTGTCCTACAGGTGGTGGGAAGGTTGATCTGAAAAATGTGACAATGAAAATGAAAGAGTTTACAGGTGAGTTTCTATGACACTGAAACCCTAATGCTTTATAATAAATTATATTTAAATTTTTATATTCCTAGTAGTCTATTGTCCATATTAATTTTGCCATTTTACCCAGTTATTATAAAATATAAAATATTTCTGCCTGATAAAATCCATTTGATCTTGGATTATCTGTTTGAAAAATAAACTATAAGACTTGCTTTTGATAACATGTCCTATGTACTGTACAGATTTTTTTCTCATATATGTATATATGTCTTCACCTACATGTAAACAGCTAAATTTTAGGTAAGCACATGAATAAATAAGGTAAAGTTTTGGAAAGCTCAAGATAATGTGGTTTTGTCAACGATCAATTACATAATTCAGTATAAGATCTCCTGCTATAATCATTTCTTTTGGCAATTCATTATCCAATTTGGTAACTAGATTTTATTCTGTTCATTATCCCCCAAATTAAGGGAGCCTTTATTATATCAATAATTTAGGAACAAATTTGCTTTGACTTCTAATGACACACTGTATTTCCACATTCCATTTTACTTTCACTCTTTAATCCCCAACTGGGAATGATGCCATATAAGCTATTTTAAGTATATTTAAAAGTACATATCATATAGGTCAATAACATTTTCTTATGAACCTCTTAAACTTACATAATACTGAGTAATTAATTTCTATAATTTTCACCTATAAACCTTCTGTATTTTCAAAGGAGAAAAGATTGATGCCACAGATCTGAAAAACATTCTTGGAGACATGGGGATAGAAGTCAATGATAAGGAATGTCTGGAACTACAAAAATTACTACCCGCTGATGGTGAGCTGCATCTGTGACCTCCAGAGAGTTCAGTTTAATTGTTCTATTTATGATCTTTATATTTTAAAGTGACACATGTTCAGGTATTTGTTACCTGCACCCATCCTCCAGCTCTTGCTTGAACAGTCTCTTACTCTGTACTATTCAAGTACAGAGTTCAGCTGTGAAAAAGAATCCTTTCCCACAAAATCAGTATTGAGGAAAGATGTTACTGATGATTTGGGAAGGGAAAGGACAGAGGGATTTATATCTTGTCTTAGTAAACATTGCAAAAGTCCTCATAAATTCCTGTTCTCTCCCAGAGTTACTGTTCCTTACATTGTCCCTGGGGGATTCCCTTTTCCTAATCCTTATCCCCCTAAGAGCTGAACCCTCAAAACTCCCCCCTCTGTTAAGCTCAATTTCTTTTTTATTAAGTTTTTATTTTAATTCCAGTGTAGTTAATATACAGTGATATATTCATTTTAGGTGTACAGTATAGTCATTTCAACAATTCCATACCTCACTCAGTGCTCATCACAAGTGTACTCCTTAATACCCATCACCTATTTCACGATCACCCCACTCAGCTCCCCTCTGGTAGCCATCAGTTTGTTCTCTATAGTTAAGAGTCTATTTCTTGGGGCGCCTGGGTGGCGCAGTCGGTTAAGCGTCCGACTTCAGCCAGGTCACGATCTCGCAGTCCGTGAGTTCGAGCCCCGCGTCGGGCTCTGGGCTGATGGCTCGGAGCCTGGAGCCTGTTTCCGATTCTGTGTCTCCCTCTCTCTCTGCCCCTCCCCCGTTCATGCTCTGTCTCTCTCTGTCCCAAAAATAAATAAAAAACGTTGGAAAAAAAAAATTAAAAAAAAAAAAGAGTCTATTTCTTGGTTTCTTTCTCTCTCTCTCTCTCTCTCTCTCTCTCTCTCTCTCTCTCTCTCTCCCTCCCTCCCTCCCTCCCTCCCTCCCTCTCCTTGTTTTGGTTCTTAAATTCCACACATCAGTGAAATCATATGGTATTTGTCTTTCTCTGACTAACTTATTTTGCTTAGCATATATACTCTCTGGCTCCATCCATGTTGTTGCAAATGGCAAGGTTTCGTTCTTTTTATGGCTGAATAATATTCTGGTGTGTGTGTGTGTGTGTGTGTGTGTGTGTGTGTGTGTGTGTGTATTTACCACATCTTCTTTATCCATTCATCTATCTATGGACCCTTGGGCTGCTTCCATAATTTGGCTATTGTAAATAATGCTGCTATAAATGTAGGGGTGTATGTATCCCTTTCAGTTAGTGTTTTTGTATTTTGGGGGTGGACATCCAGTAGTACAATTCAAAGGGTAGTTCTATTTTTAGCTTTTTTGAGAAACCTTCATACTGTTTTTCCACATTGGCTATACCAGTTTGCATTCCCACCAACAGTGCAAGAGTGTTCCTTTTTCTCCACATCCTCACCAAAAGTTGTTTCTTGTGTTTTTTATTTTAGTCATTCTGACAGGTGGGAGATGATATCTCATTGCAGTTTTGATTAGCGTTTCCCTGATGATGAGTGATGTTGAGCTTCTTTTCATGTGTCTGTTGGCCATCTGTATGTCTTTTTTGGAGAAATGTCTGTTCACGTCTTCTGCCCATTTTTAAATTGGATTATTTGGTTTTTGAATGTTGAGTTGTATCAGTTCTTTATATATTTTTAATACTAACCCTTTATTGGATATGTCATTTGCAATTATCTTCTCCCGTTTAGTAGATTGCCTTTAGTTTTGTTTATTGTTTCCTTCGTTGTGCGTAAGCTTTATATTTTGATGAAGTCCCCATAGTTTATTTTTACTTTTGTTTCCCTTGCCTCTGGTGACATATCTAGAAAAATGTTGCTATGGCTAATGCCAGAGAAATTAGTGCTTGTGCTCTTTCATAGGATTTTTATGGCTTCAGGTCTCACATTTAGGTCTTTAATCCATTGTGAATTTATTTTCATGTATGGTGTAAGAAAGTGGTCCAGTTTCATTCTTTTGCATGCGGTTGTTTAGTTTTTCCAGCACCATTTATTGAAGAGACTATCTTTTCCCCATTGGATATTCTTATCTCCTTTGACAAAGATTAATTGACCATATAATTGTGAGTGTATTTCTGGGTTTTCTATTCTGTTACATTGATCTATGTGTCTTTTTGTGCCAGTACCATACTGTTTTGGTTACTACGGCTTTGTAATATAACTTGAAGTCCAGAATTGTGATACCTCCAGCTTTGCTTTGCTTTTTCAAAATTGCTTTGGCTATTTGGGGTCTCTTGTGGTTCCATATAAATTTTAGGGTTTTTTTCTAGTTAAAAAATGTGTTGGTATTTTGATAAGGATTACAATAATGTACAGGTTGCTTTGGGTAGTATAAACATTTTAAGAATATTTGTTCTCTCAATCCATGAGCATGGAATGTCTTTTCATTCATTTGTGTTTTCTTCAATTTCTTTCATCAGTGTTTTACAGTTTTCAGAGTAGAGGTCTTTCACCTCTTTGATTAGGTTTATTCCTGGGTATTTTGTTATTTTTGGTGTAGTTGTAAATGGGATTGTTTTCTTCATTTTTCTTTCTACTACTTAATCATTAGTGTATAGAAATACAACAGATTTCTGAATATTGATTTGTATCCTGTGACTTTACTGAATTCATTTATCAGTTGTAGTAGTTTTTGGTGAAGTCTTTAGGGTTTTCTTTTTTATTAGTATGTTTTATTTAAACTTTAACAGTTCCCCCTCCCTTTTTTCTTGCCATTTATTTATTAAAGAAACTGGGTCATCTGTTCTAATATTTCTTACATTCTAGATTTCATTGATTACATCTCCAGGGTGTTCCTCAAATTTTTTTAAGTGTTTTATTTATTGTTGAGAGAGAGAGAGAGAGAGACAGCACAAGTGGGGCAGGAGCAGAGAGAGTGGGAGACACAGGCTCCAAAGCAGGCTCCAGGCTCCAGGCTCCAAGCTGTCAGCACAGAGCCTGATGTGGAGCTTGAACCCATGAACTGTGAGATCATGACCTGATCCAAAGTCGGACACTCAATCAACTGAGCCACACAGGCAGCCCTCCAGGGAGTTCTTTAAATGTTCCTCTACCACCTACACATTCTGTACACTAGGCAGACCTAAACACTTGATTAGATTTCAGGTTTGCTTTTTTTCCCCAGAAAGAATATTTACACCTAGTATCATGTGCTTCATATTGCATCACGTGAGGAAGTGCATTAGCTTGTATCTCTTTCTTTTTGTTTGTTTGTTTTTTTGTTTTTTTGTTTTTTTGTTTTTGTATCTCTATATGATGTGAAAATCTACATCTGGACTCTGATGATGTCATTTTGATCCCATCCATCATAATATTCTCTGTCAGCCTTTTACCTAATGAATAGTTTTAGCAGCTATTGATAATCACTACTTAAACCCAATATTTCACTTGGAGTTGCAAAATGGTAAAAATTCTTCATTCTTCCTGCATTTATTAACTAAAATACTTCTGAAAGAATTCTCTCACTAGATTATTTGGATTTTTACTTTTTAAAAATATGAAATCTGAATCATTTACATCTTCAACTTAAGAACAATGACTTAATTATTAGATTTATACAAAAAGAAATCAATGTTCAGTCTACAAATTTAGAAAAATATACAACTGTTTGGGTAACAACAAACATCCATATACTGGTATTGCAAAGCTCTTATTACAAGAATAATTCCTATTTTAGTTCAAAGACTTTTTCAACAAGAAGACTATATGACAATCTTGTAATTTAGAAGTTACTATGTATCACAGTCTCTTGGGCACCTGGCTGGCTCAGCGGGCTAAGCGTCTGACCCTTGATTTTGGCTCAGGTCATGATCTCAGGATTCAGGAGTTCAAGCCCCATCTCAGGCTCCGTGCTGATGGTGCAGAGCCTTCCTGGGATTCTCTCTCCCTCTCTCTCTGCCCATTTCCCACTTGCTCTTTCTCTCTCTCAAAATAAATAACTTTAAAAAAAAAAGAATCTCTGTACATCAACAGATGAAGTAAAGATAAGCACCTGTGGCAAATGCTATGTGGATATCTCTGAATCAAGAACAATATCTGCTAGTAATTAAAAGACTGCAGACCCTGGCCACCCCCACCCAAAAAAAAAAAAGTTGTTCAAAAGCGTGTCTGGAGATTTTGAACAAATCCAGACAAGCATGAAGAAGTGTGTCTGGAGCTGAGCCATGGTGAGGAGTATAGATAAGACTTGTCTACAGAAACATAGAGGGTAATAGTCAGACAACAGGTGCTCTGCTCTCTTAAGACTACAAAAAGAGGCAGCTCAAAATTAGCTTGCACACTTTCTTTCCTGGGGTCTCCTCAGCAATGAAAAACTACAAGGCTCCGGGATTTTCTATATAGAGTATCATGTCATTTGCAAATAGTGAGTTTTACTTCTTCCTTACCAATTTGGATGTCTTTTATTTCTTTATGTTGTCTAATTGCTGTGGCTATGACTTCCAGTACTATGTTGAATAAAAGTGGTGAGAATGGACATCCTTGTCTTTGTTAGCCATGGATTTTTCATATGTGACCTTTATTATGTTGAGGTGTGTTCCCTCTAAAACTACTTTGTTGAGGGCTTGTGTCATGAATGGATGTTGTACTTTATCAAATTCTTTTTCTGCATCTAGTGAGATGATCATATGGTTTTTATCCTTTCGTTTGTTGATGTGATGTATGCCGTTGATTGATTTGCGAATATTGAACCACCCTTACATCCTAGGAATAAATCCCACTTGATCATGGTGAATGATTTTTTAAAAGTATTGTTGGGTTCTGTTTGCTAGTATTTTGTTCAAGATTTTTGAATCTATGTTTATCAGAAATATTGGCAGTGGTGTCTTTATCCGGTTTTATTTTTTAATATATGAAATTTACTGTCAAATTGGTTTCCATACAACACCCAGTGCTCATCCCAAAAGGTGCCCTCCTCAATACCCATCACCCACCCTGCCCTCCCTCCCACCCCCCATCAACCCTCAGTTTGTTCTCAGTTTTTAACAGTCTCTTATGCTTTGGCTCTCTCCCACTCTAACCTCTTTTTTTTTTTTTTCCCTTCCCCTCCCCCATGGGTTTCTGTTACGTTTCTCAGGATCCACATAAGAGTGAAACCATATGGTATCTGTCTTTCTCTGTATGGCTTATTTCACTTAGCATCACACTCTCCAGTTCCATCCACGTTGCTACTATCCGGTTTTAGTATCAAGGTGATACTCACCTAATAAAATGAATTTGGAATTTTTCCTTCTTCTATTTTTGGAATAGTTGGAGTAGAATAGGCATTAACTATTCTTTAAATGTTTGATAAGATTCACCTGTGAAGCCATCTGATCCTGGTCTCTTTGTTGAGAGTTTTTTAGTTACTGATTTAATCTCCTTGCTGGTAATCATTCACTTCAAATTTTCTATTTCCTCCTGCTTCCATTTTGGTAGGTTATATGTTTCTAGGAATTTATCCATTTCTTTTCAGTTGTCTAATTTGTCGGTGTATAGTTTTTTCTAATATTCTCTTATAATTGTATTTATGCGGTGGTGTTTGTTATTTCTCTTCTTTCACTGGTGATTTTGTTTGAGTCCTTTCTCTCTCTCTCTCTCTCTCTCTCTCTCTCGATGATGAGTCTGGCTAGTTTATCAATTTTGCTGATCTTCTAAAAGAACCAGTTCCTAAAAATCTATAAAGAACTTATCAAACTCAACTTATCAACTCAGTGAAGAAATGGGCAAAAGACATGAACAGATACTTTCCCAATGAAGACATGGCTTCCAATGAAGATGGCTAACAGACACATGAAAAGATGCTCAACATCACTCATCATCACAGAAATACAAATCAAAATCACACTGAGATACCACCTCACGCCTGTCAGAATGGCTAACATTAACAATTCAGGAAACAACAGATGTTAATGACATTGCAGAGAAAGGGGAACACTTTTGTGCTATCAGTGGGAATGCAAACTTGTGCAGCCACTTTGGAAAACAGTGTAGAGTTTGCTCAAAAAATTAAAAATAGAACTACCCTATGATCCAACTGCACTACTAGGTATTTACCAAAAGGATACAAAAATGCTGATTCAAAGGGGCACGTGCACCCCAATGTTTTTAGCAGTACTGTCAACAAGAGCCAAATTATGGAAAGAGCCCAAAGGTCCACCGACTGATGAATAGATAAAGAAAATGCAAAATATATATACAATAGAATACTATTCAGCAATCAAAAAGAATGATATTCTGCCACTTGCAACAACGTGGATGGAGATACAGTGTATTATACTAAGGAAAATAAGTCAGAGAAAGATAAATATCATAGGATTTCACTCATATGTGGAATCTAAGAAACAAAGCATGTGAACATAGGGGAAGGGAAGGAAAAAATAAGATAGAAACAGAGAGGGAGGCAAATCATAAAAAGATTCTTTTAAAAAAAATTTTTATTGTTTATTTATTTTTGAGAGAGAGAAAGACAGAATGTGAGCAGGGGAGGGGCAGAAAGAGAGGGAGACACAGAATCTGAAGCAGACTCCAGGCTCTGAGCTGTCAGCACAGAGCCGGACATGGGTGAACCCATGGACCTTGAGATCATGACCTGAGCTGAAGTCAGACACTTAACCACCACCCAGGTGCCCCCATAAAAGATTCTTAAGAGAGCGGGAAGCAAAGCATAAAAGACTCTTAATGGCAGAAAACAAAATGAGGGTTGATGGAGGGAGGTGGGCAGGGGATGGGCTAAATGGGTGATGGGCATTAAGGAGGGCACTTGTTGGGATGAGCACTGAGAGTAATATGTAAGTGATGAATCACTAAATTCCACTCCTGAAACCATTATTACATTATATGTTAACTAACTTGGATTTAAATAAAGTTTTTTTAAAAATTAAGGGACACCTGGATGGCTCAGTTCATAAGGCATCTGACTTCAACTAAGGTCATGATCTCACAGTTTGTGAGTTCGAGCCCCACATCAGACTCTCTGCTGTCAGCACAGAGCCCACTTTGGATCCTCTGTCCCCCTCTCTCTCTGCCCTTCCTCCATTCATTCTCTCTCTCTCAAAATAAATAAATCAACTTAAAATCTTAAAAATAAATAAATACAACTTTAAAAATTAAAAAAAAAATTTAATATGAAATTTATTGTCAAATTGGTTTCCATACAACACCCAGTGCTCATCCCAGCAGGTGCCCTCATCAATGCCCATCACCTCCCCTCCCCTCCCTCCCACCCCCCATCAACCCTCAGTTTATTCTCAGTTTTTAAGAGTCTCTTATGATTTGGCTCCCTCCCTCTCTAACTTTTTTTTTCCTTCCCCTCCCCCATGGGTTTCTGTTAAGTCTCTCAGGATCCACATAAGAGTGAAACCATATGGTATCTGTCTTTCTCTGTATGGCTTATTTCACTCAGCATCACACTCTCCAGTTTCATCCACGTTGCTACAAAAGGCCATGTTTCATTCTTTCTAAGTGCCAAGTAGTGTTTCATTGTGTATATAAACCACATCTTTCTTTATCCATTCATCAGTTGATGGACATTTAGGCTCTCTCCATAATTTGGCTATGGTTGAAAGTGCCGCTATAAACATTGGGGTACAAGTGCCCCTATGCATCAGCACTCCTGTATCCCTTGGGTAAATTCCTAGCAGTGCTACTGCTGTGTCATAGGGTAGGTCTATTTTTAATTTTTTGAGGAACCTCCACACTGTTTTCCAGAGTGGCTGCACCAGTTTGCATTCGCACCAACAGTGCAAGAGGGTTCCCGTTTCTCCACATCCTCTCCAGCATCTATAGTCTCCTGATTTTAATTTTAAATTTTAAAAGAAAGAAAGAAAGAAAGAAAGAAAGAAAGAAAGAAAGAAAGAAAGAAAGAGAAAAAGAACAGCTACTGGTTTCACTGATCTGTTCTATTGAAGTTTTTTTTTAGTTTTTATATCATTTATTTCAGCTCTAATCTTTATTATTTCCTTCCTCTTTAAGCTCAGTTTCTGAAAGGATGCCAAAATTGTCTCCTCTTTTGTTTATGAATGTTATTTCTCTTTTCCTTTAAGCACAAAGGAAGGCATCTTCCTAAATAAATAAATAAATAAATGGCATCTTCCTAACAAAGGCCTATCTGTACAAGTAACTCTTATACCATCTCCTAGAAAACTAAATTTTTAGACATTATTATACCAGTTTGGAAGTTAGCAAAACCTTCAAGCACAAGCTTCATGGGAGCAGGTACCAGCGGTTGCAGAATGAGAAAGGGTGAAGGGAACTTGAACAGGCTGCGGGTGAAACTCCTCCACCATATGGGAAGAGAATGCAGCATTATTTTGACCACAAAGATGAGTCTGGGTTTCCAAAGCCTCCATCTATGATACTGCACCGTTATGATGAAGTTATGATGAAGCCCTGAAAACCAAGGCTGGAGCTACTATCCCTTTGATTCCTGGAAGAGATGAGGATTTTGTGGGTCAGAATAATTTTGATGATGCTGACCAACTGAGGATTTTCATGTTAACTCTTTTTCATGGCATGCCCCTTTAACTGGATTGGGTTTTTTATGTCTTTTTCTTGACCACCTCAGCCACAGGAAGGTATGAGACCATTCTAGGATTTGGTCTCTCTCAAATTAAGTGGATCTTGATTGTCAAGTTTTATACCTATTTCTCTGGGTATTTTGATGGTCTCTCCTGAGCTTTGGCAGGTGTCCTGATTTTAGGCTTTGTCCTGTTCCTCAGAGCATTTGTCAATTATGAAAAAGTTCAGGAGATGCCAGAAATGATCTCAAATCTCCCCAGGACCAGAGTTCTCTTTATTTACTAAAGATGTTTTCTGGCAAAGGCCTTCCTGCATTTATGAATTCTCTCTCAAAAAAACACAAGAGAACACCTGCAGGAAGTGAATCAGATACAGAAGATGCAGAACACAGAGGAATCATCACCTGCTTTTCAGAAATTAAGTGCTGTTGAAAAAGAAAAAACGGTACAAGGAAATTCCTGTTGTTACTCATTAGGTCACTGATCTGACAAACTTTGGGAGTAAGAAGTAAAGGAAACAATGGAAATGTGATAGAAATAAGAAATGAGAGGAGCCAAAAATAGAACAGTAAAGTATGGGTATGTGAGCTTCACCTCTGTAGCATGTGAACCAACAGTTGCCTTGAGAGTGAAAGAGTAAAGTAGATCTAATGACAACAACAGCTAAAATTTGTTGAGCCCTAATGATGTGCCAGGTTCTGTCCTCACCACACACAATGATGACAGCTGGTGCCCATTTTACAGAGGAGGAAACTGTGGCACAGAAAGGCTAAATAATTTGCTTAAGGCCACAAAACTAGTCATCACCAGAGCAAGAATTTGAACCCAGGCCATTCGAACCTCTAAACCATACTACTACTACTCTATACCATAGCGAGAACTGTTTTCATTGCTTAACTTCATCATGATTTGAAGGTTAAAGTGGATAGACTTCTAAAGTTAGTCACACAAAGGAAAGTCTGACCCCTGTATCTATTTGTGACTCATTCTCTATCCTGAACTGTGCCTATTCTTTCAGATGACAACAAAGTTTTTCAGAATAGATTGCTGTCAGCTTTGAAGTCTTTCAAAGGTAGGTAGGAAATGTACTGAGAAAGTATATAAAATTGACATCTTTAATCTTTGTATTTGTATTTTTTTCCTAGCGATGAGATCATGATTCCTCTGCCATTCCTTCTATATATTAATCTTTTTTTTTTTTTTTTGGTGCTATATAGTCTTGATCCCAGGATCAGACTCAAAGGAATCAGTCCTAAGTATCTCCACAGTTGTCTTTCTATGCACTTTTGGATAGGTCTAATTAGACTTTCAGCCTTCGCGATGCTGAAAACAACCATCATAATGTCAACTGTGAACTGTTAGTTTTCTTCTATTTTTTTTCAATATTAAATGTGTCATGTGCTCACTAAATATAAATTAAAGAAAAATGATCACTCATAATCCTATCCAATCATGACCACTGTTAATATTTTAAAGCCCTAGATGGCTAAAATAGCAATAATCTCATAGAGTCACAAGTGCTCTGAAATTCCATTGGAAGACTCCATAAAAGACACCAATGTGCTAGTCTTGGTAAGTCAAACATATTCTTCCAGTGATGAGATACATTGTTATCGCTATAGTTAAGCAATTAGATAAAGTGGTTGGCTTGCCTAAGAGCCACAATATACAAAAAATTGTATCTAATACTAGAATCACATTGACTTAAGATGCTCGCAGGATGATAGGTATAGGGGAAATGAATCCATCTCCTGGAATAACAAGTTGATGTCCATCTGGGTTGACTCTATGTACTTGCTGACTGCGGAATGTCAGAATCCCATGCATTATTTACATTGTTCATTTTATGTATATTTTTACTGGGCATATGATTTTAATTCATATATGTTAAATGATTGTATGATATAACTTCACCCTATAAAATAATGTAATTTTTTAATAAAAACACCCTATCAAATGACATTATTTTCCTGTGGCAATCACCTTTGTAACAGCTATGGCTATGTACTTTTCCATGGAATGAAGATATAATGGTTTGCTTACCAATACCCTGTCATTAGATATTGAAATTCTGGGTATTTCTTTCTCTTTCTTTCTTTCTTTCTTTCTTTCTTTCTTTCTTTCTTTCTTTCTTTTCCTTCCTTCCTTCCTTCCTTCCTTCCTTCCTTCCTTCCTTCCTTCCTTCCTTCCTTCCTTCCTTCCTTATTTTAAGTAAGACTGTAACAAACATTTCTCTCTCCCCTGTGGCATAAGCTTTTTCGGCATTCCCAAAGGTGGAATTAGTGGGCTATTACAAAAATTTGGAAGAATCACGATAGTTACTGCCAAACCATTTTCCAGTAAGGTAATTCCAGTTAACACTCTGACTAGCATCCAGACCTATTCAGAGTTGATTTAATTCATCAGCACAAGAAGTATTTTTCATATTGTGTCTTTATTGGGTTTTTTTTTAACATCTCCATCCCTTTCTAAGGAGGAAAGATTGATGCTAATAACCTGAACACAGTTCTGAGGAACATGGGGATCAAAGCTCAAAAATAAGGAATTTAAAAATGTGATAGAAAATCAACCTGTTGACGGTGAGCATTGTCAATAATTACATCACCTTTTAGGGGAAAACTTAGAATCTTGGGATCATGTATAAGAATTTCTAAAACTAGATTGATTTGAGGAGTTTAAGATATTTTTAAGAATCATGGAGAAGAACTTGGTCTTTTTTTAAATTTATTTATTTATTTTGAGAGACAGAAAACATGTGCCTGCAAGTGGGTGAGGGGCAGAGATAGAGGCAGAAAGAGAATCCCAAGCAGGCTCCATGCTGTTAGTGCAGAGACTGATGCAGGGCTCAATCCATGAACCATGAGATCATAATCTGAGCAAAAAATCAAGAGTCAGACACTTAACCAACTGAGCCATCCAGGCGTCCAAAAAACTTGGTCTTAAACTAAGAAGAAATCCTGTCTTTTTTCATTTTTATTCATCTGAAATTATCATCCCACTCAACAGTGATTAATGCAGAAAGGTTATTCATAGCTGTTGTCATGCCAGAGAATGGTAGAGAGAAACAAACATGGGAACAGTGGGGAAAATGACTGAATGACTAACCAAGGGAGCCTGAAATAATTGGGAGAAAAATATACATCTTGGAAGTAGTAGAACATCATTAATATTTCCACCACTAATATTATATCCAATAACCACATGTCACCAACATTTTGAGATAGATACAGGAGTGGAAAACACTCAAGAAATGTTAATGGCAAACAGAGGGAAGATGCAAAGTCCCTTGCTCAGTATCTGTGCTAGATGCAAAGTTCACCAAAAACAAAACCAGCTGGCCTCTATAAATGATATATTTTGCCATGCTTATAAGAAAGTATCTGGAGATAGTACATTTGTCATATTCAGACCCTGTGTTCAAGGAACATGACCCAAATGCCATTGTCCTTCTTACTAATAAGGAAGCAAGCACTCAAAGCAGAAAATATAAATTTAAGGTGAACACAAATTATTTAGTAGAATATATGGACTTTCGCTGGGCCCTAAGTCCCAATTTTCCTAAGACTTATGTCATGGTCTGAATTTTTTATGTTTTGTATTACAGCTGATGGAAATGTTTCTCTGAAAAAAGTGATGAGTGATGTGAAAGCAGTTACAGGCAAGTTACAAGTTATCATAAAGATTAAAATTCTAATTCTTTAATGACATTTTCCTGTTTTCAGTGAACACATAAATCCATAAGTATAGTACTCATTTCCATGACTCCACCTCAATGAAGTAGCTAGAATATTTCCAATACCATTGCATCAACACATGGTTGTTTCCTTATTCCTTTACCGTGCCTCCTTACTTGTTAAGATAGCACTATTCTGAATCTTATATTGTTCATTATTCTTTTTAAAAATAATAGTTTTATTACCTATATAATAATAGCATAGTATTTCATTTTGCTTCATCTGCCTCTATAAAAATGCTATCACAAATAGTGTGCAGTGTTCCCTAGCCCTAATAATTTGCAGGTTCTATAACTTGTTTTTTAAGATCATTGTGAGAAATGTATAAAGAAAAGCAAGAAATCATTGTCCAAAAAAGTCAGCATAGTGATTACCTCTAGAGAAAGACGGTGGATAGGGATTGGGAAAGAGTATGACAGACCCCCAGAGTGTTGTCATGTTCTATTTCTCACCTGCATGGTGGTTACAAAGATGTTGTTCCAAGTGCTTATGTCTAATTGCCCAAAGTCAATCTTTGGGTTGTCTGGATTAAAATTTTTTTCTCATTTCTCAGTAGCAAGTCCTATAGCCTCTAAAATACTTGCCTGTGATAATGCTTCTGATCCTCACCACTGGAAAAAACCTGAAAATCTGTATCAAGGATAAACAAACTACAGCCCATGGACCAAATCTAGTCCTCTGCCTCTTTTTATAAATAAAATTGTATTAGAACACACTTATATTCCTCATTTATGTATTATTAATGGCCACTTTTGTGCTACAACAGCAGAGTTGAGTAGCTATAACAGAGGCTGTATACCCTGCAGAGCTTAAAATATTTACAATCTCGCCCTTTACAGATAAAGTTCGCCAATCCTTGATCTAGATCACCACAACAATAGTTGAAGTAAAAACTAGGGTATATTGTTCAAAGAATCTAATAATTTGGGCGGGGGGGGAAACCGAGAGCAATATGAAGTTAACCTTTATATTCTAATTAGCAAGACATTACCTAAAAAGCCCAGTTTACTGAGAATTGTGCTTTCTTATCCCCAGTGTTAAGAAAGTGCACCTTTCCCTTAGGGACAAGGGAATACATTCTAATTCTTTGCCTGCCCTTTACTCCACCAAGCAGGTCTTGTGCTTTTGTCTTTAACCTAGCAGTTGGGTGAGGGTGATGTTTAAACAGGGGCAGTTTTGTTTCATCTTTTTGAATACTTCGGTAATTCTTAATATTGTCAACTATACTTGCCATTTCTGTTTTTTGAAGGAGAAAAAGTTAACATCAAAGATCTGAAAAATATTCTGGAAGACATTGGGATAGAATTCACACCTAAACAATACCTGGAACTGGTGAAAAATCTTCAAGTTGACGGTAAGCATTTCAAATACTATTAGAGCCTTCAAGGGAGGTGGTCCTATGTGTTTAAAACAACTTTTTTAAAAAGCACTATGCTTATTTTTCCTTCCCTTCCCCTATGTTCATCTGTTTGGTTTCTTAAATTCCTCATATGACTGAAATCATATGACATTTGTCTTTCTCTGACTGACTTATTTTACTTAGCATAATACATGCTAGTTCCATCCACATTGTTGTAAATGGCAAGATTTCATTCTTTCTGATCACTGAGTAATATTCTATTGCATGTATATATAGCACATCTTTATCCATTCATCAGTCGATGGATATTTGGGCTCTTTCCATAATTTAGCTATTGTTGATAGCCCTGCTATAAACATTGGGGTGTATGTACCCCTTAGATTCAGCATTTTTGTACCCTTTGGATAAATACCTAGAAGTGCAATTGCTGGGTCATAGGGTAGTTCTATTTCTAATTTTTTGAGGAACCCCCATACTGTTTTCCAGAGTGGCTACACCAGTTTACATCTCCACCAACAGTGCAAAAGTGTTCCCCTTTCTCCGCATCCTCACCAACATCTGTTGTTGCCTGAGTTGCTAATGTTAGCCATTCTGACAGGTGTGAGGAGGTATCTCGTTGTGGTTTTGATTTGTATTTCCCTGATGATGAGTGATTTTGAGCATCTTTTCATGTGTCTGTTGGACATCTGGATGTCTTCTCTGGAAAAGTGTCTATTCAAGTCTTCTGCCCAAACCATAAGAGACTTAAATACAGAGAACAAACTGAGGGTTGCAGGAGAAGAGGTGTGTGGGGAGATGGACTAAATGGGTGATGGACATTAAGGAGGGCACTTGTTGGGATGAGCACTGGTGTTATATATAAGTGATGAATCACTAAATTCTACTCCTGAAACCAATACTACATTATTTGTGAACTGCTTGAATTTAAATAGATTTTTAAAAACTATACTCATTACATATTCCTAATTTTAAAACAACAACAAAAAGACGGTCTAAGAAATTTTAGCATAACCTTGTTCTTCCTTTAGAAAGTGTAATTAGTTCTTTGGGAGTCAGCAACTCTATTTTCTTGAATCCTCCCTTTCGATATAAAATTTTCAGCTATTTTGGTTTCACCCTCAAAACTAAAAGTTAAGCTGAGAGGTGTAAGAAAAAAGTGAGGGTGGGAGAATTAAGAGATTAGGAGAAAGAAGGAAAAGTCAAAGAAAGTGAAGGAAAAATATCTTCATATTCCATGATGGCACCTGCCACTAATTATTGGCTTTGCACTTGGCCAGACACAGCGCTCTGAGAGTTTTCTCCATTCCATGGTTTCAGATTCATTGGAGAGAAAGAAGAATCAGACTTATCTCTAAAGCAAATCACTTAAAAGTATCTTTGTGAAATGACATGTTTGTACTGTCTCTTTAAATCTCTATAGAGAAGTGTCTATTCATGTTTTCTGCCCATTTCTTCACTGGATTATTTGTTTTTCGGGTGCGGAGTTTGGTGAGTTCTTTATAGATTTTGGATACTAGCCCTTTGTCTGATATGGAAACCAATATGACAATACATTTCATATTAAAACAATAAATAAATAAATAAATAAATAAATAAATAAATAAATAAATAAATAAGTAAGTAAGTAAGTAAGTCTATCTCTATATCACTTTATCTGTGATATCAGTTGTGCCTTTTCTTACAGATGATGGAAACATATATGAAAACAGATTGCTAGACGGTTTGAAATCTTTCAATGGTGAGTAACATGATAACAAGAAAGAGAAATAAGATTCCCCTGCCTCACATTTGTATTATTATTTAGCTATTCTCTTGTGGCTCTTACCACCTCTCATATGAACTGATTCCGTATTTATTTTGCTGTTGTGAATATAGCTGCCTTGTTCAAATTCTTTCATTTCGCTGTTGAGTAAGTTTGGTTTTTGTCAAATGTAATTTAAGAGCATATTTAAATCTGGATGTACATAGAAAACATGAGGCAAAAGTTGGTAGGGGTGCCAGGGTGGCTCAATCAGTTAAGCATCGGACTCGGTTTCAGTTCAGGTGATGATCTCGAGGTTCCTGGGAGGAAGCCCCATGTAGGGCTACATCTGTACTGACAGCATGGAGCCTGTTTGGGATTCTCTCTCTCTCTCTCTCTCTCTCTCTCTCTCTCTCTCTCTCTCTCTCTCTCCCCCCCCCTCCCTCCCTCCCTCGCTCCCTCCCTCCCTCCCTCTCCTGCCCTCCCTCTCCCACTTCGGCTCTCCCTCTCTCTTTCTCTCAGTCTCTCTTTCTCAAAATAAATAAAATTAAAAAAAAAAGAATTGGCAGTTGTTCAGGGCATTTCAGTGACTGGAAGAATGAAACTCAGCATTTATGCCCTGCCTGCCAGAAAAAAAGGTTTCCATTGGTTGCCTCTACTGTTATAATTCACTGGAGAACGAATTTGTACTTTGCAGGATTGTCCTCCAGACCAAGGAAAAGGTTGCCATTCTACTTTGTCCACCTTTGTGCACTTGAATGTGTTCAGTCACTGATATTTTTGCATGGCACGGGGGGATTAATTGGAATTTTTTCCTTTGGAGAAGGCATTAAATTTCTCTTGTATTCCCAATTCTTTCTTTAGGTGGGAAGGTTGATGTCAGTAACCTGGAAAACATTTTAGAAAACATGAAAATCAAGCTCCCAGATAAGAAACTTAAAGATTTATCACAAAACCTACCAACTGATGGTAAGCATCATAGATATTAGAGACCTCTTAAGGGAAATTTAGACTTAAACGCTTATTTATGTGAGTGTCTGGAACTAAATCTGTTTTGGTGCTAATATGACTTTTTAACTCTTTAAACATAACAATATTTTTGATTCAGTGTGTTTTCATTAATCTCAGGGTGCATGGTACATGTGTTAGAGTAAGTTATAGGTGATAAGTATTTACTTGAAAGTAGCTGAAGGAAGGCTTATTGCCCAAAAGGAAGAGGTTGCTAATTTCAAATTAACTATGTGACTTAAATATCTTTTAGGAGCGCCTGGGTGGCTCAGTCGGTTGAGCATCCGACTTCGGCTCAGGTCATGATCTCACAGCTCGTGAGATCCCCGCGTCAGGCTCTGTGCTGACAGCTCAGAGCATGAAGCCTGCTTCAGATTCTGAGCCTCCCTCTTTCTCTGCCTCAATCCACTCGCATTCTGTCTCTGACTCTCTCAAAAATAAATAAACATTAAAACAATTTAAATATCTTTTAAAAGTCATATCACCTAGCTATACAATCCTGTTGGAGAAATAATCAAGAGGATATGACTACTGGTTGACCCTCGAGCTGGACCCAGACAATCAGAGGCTCCTCACTCCCTCCCCTGTCCCTGGAATATATGCTCTGCCCACCATTCCCACAGTGAGAGCTATATTCAAGGATGTTGTCTTGAAAAAACAATGTGTTTTGAAACCATCTGGACAGTATACATGACCGAACCCAGTTAAGACCTCTCTATGAACTTTAAAATTCCAGAGTGTAGATGCAGAGATCTATTCATCTTGCGGCTACCCAGGAGAATCCTTATATGTAAGTTCCCTTGCTTATTAAACCTGCCACCTACCAATCTGGAGTGGTCCACCTCTTTCTTTGCTCTCTCTCTGCCCTCTGTTTAGGGGGTCCAGGTTTAGATTTCATCCAGGAAGCTTCCAAGGTTGTGAACCAACCATTCCTCTGTAACTTTGTGATGTACCAACTTCCTGATTCCCTCCTCCTGTGTTTTGGTACTAGTTTTCATTATTCCTCCTTGGTCTACATTAGGAACTTTAAACAGCAATATTTTGCCTTCTTTCACATAGCCTTCTAGGAGTACCCAGGTGGCTCAATCAGAAGACCATGTGACTCTTGATCTCAGGGTTGTGACTTCAAGCCCCACACTGGGTATAGAGAGATTACATACATACCTACAAACAAAAATAGCCTTCTAGTTTTCTCACCTTAATTACCAAGAAATGTAGTCCTCATATTCATCAAAAATACTAGTCCCTGCATTTCTACATTTTCTTTCAATATATAACTTGTTTTAACTTTACTTCTTTCACTGTCCGACTACTCTCTCTGTCATACATGCTGTATATAACTCCAACATTTGATCATCTCAGTCATTCAAATCTCCACTCTTATTTCTGAGCCTTGCTAAAGAAAATCATATAAACTTACAGATTAATGCCCCTCAAATTCATTTCCTCCTGGATAGTACAAGGACCTAAGAACATTTTTAACTCCATTTTCCCCTTCCCTATATTAAAGTTGTTTAATGTCTTTTAATACTGTCTTATATTCTTTTAACTCAGCAAAGCATTATTAGTAGCAGTGTTTTATAAAGTCAATATTCATCCAGATTTAACCACTCTTACCTTTTCTTTTCTATTCATTCTTCAGATCTTTCATTTGGGATAATTTTTCTTCTGCTGTTAGTAACTTCCTTTATTTAGGATCTGCTAGTAACAAATAATGATTTGGGAGGGGAGTTGGGCCTAAAAATATCTTTATTTTCCCCTTACTTTTGAAAAATATTTCCTCTGGGTTTAGAATTCTAGGTGGACAGTTATTTTTTTTTTCAGCACATTGAAAATACTATTCGATTGGTTTCTGCTTTATAATGTTGCTGATGAGAAGTCAGCTATGAATCTATTGGTCTTTGGGGGTAGTCTTTTTTTTTCTTTTAAAACATTTATCTTTGTTTCCAAAGTTTCACTATAATGTGGAAGATAAGAATGGAATTCTTTTCACTTATTCTCCCTGGGATTCTTTGGGACTTCTGAGTCTGAAAATTAGAATCTTTCATCACATCTGGAAAATTCTCAGCCGTCCTCTCTTCCAATATTGTCTGTATCGCATAGTCTTTTTTTCTTCCCCTGGAACTCTAATTAAACGTATATTAAACCATTTTCCTCTATCCTTCATGACACTTAGCCCCTCTTCAGTATTTTCTGTCTTTTTCTTCCTGTGCTTCATTCTCGATAATTTCGCCTGACTTGACTTCCAGTATACTAACTCTTCAACTGTGTCTAGCCTGGTGTTAGATCTAGCTATTAACCTCTTGGTTTTAGTTTTTGTATTTCAATAGAAATATAAACAATAGTTTGTGTTGTTTGTATTCTTTTTTTGTATCTTGTCTCATACCCTTTTGGTTTTTTATTTTTAATTTTCAGAAATTCTACTTAGTTCTCTTCTGAATCTATTAGGTCAGGTTTTTAGTTTGTTGTTCCCTACAGATACTTTCAAATTAACATGGTTCTCTTACAATCTTGGTCTCATAATTCCAGTTAATGAATTATTGGTGGGGGTTCTTTTGTCTCTGTTTTTTTCTTCTGATTCTCACTTATGGTGTCCTTGTTTCCCTATGTGTTTGGTTATTTACTATACGCTGTTCAATGTTATTGAAAAATTCCTGTGAGAATTCTTTGACACCTGAAATGAAATGCATTCCTCCAGAAAGGATTTGCTTTACTTCCTATTCACTTGAGTTTACTATCTGTCAGAGACATTTCAATGACTTTTCATTACTATTCCCCTCATAAGGGGAATATAATTTCCTCAGCTCTGCTAAATTAGTTACGACTACCTTACTTGCTTTCTAATTTCCAATTATTTGTGAAGTTTTTTGTTCACTGGTATCTCCTATATTGTTGTCTTTGTGAGCATATTCATTGGTTATTCCTTTCATATCATTTTAGTGAAGTTTTCAAGAAGAAGAAGAAAGAAATACTTGTGGAGAGTAAGGTTTTGAAACATTACCCTAGCCAACAAATTGATCAAACTAATTTTTTTCCTCAGAAAAAAACCTGAAATCCAGAGAGAGAGCTCCAGTTAAAAATTGAGAAGTGAGAAGCCATTGGGTTTAGTCCTCAGGCTAGAGGATATTATGTACTTCTGGAGCAAAGATAAGCATTTACAAACCCAGATCAAACGAATCATACTCTGCTTCCCTCAATGATTCCCATTATCATCGTGTGCATGATTAGCTGTTATCCCTTTGCTGTGGATCCTGTGAAATCAGCACAAATTTTCCTTGCTATCTTAAAATAAAAAATAAGAAAGAGATTTCTGAAAGTGTGTCCTGACAGAGAAGCTGACAGATCAAAGGTTTCCTCTTACCTAGCCTCAGTGAAATATGTAATAAATAAAGGCTCTGTGAGGAAAGGAACCATGTCTATGTTGCTCACTGTTGTATCCCTCAGTGCCTCCCACATATGTGCAGATACTTGATACTTTGTAAATACTTGTTGAATTAATGAGGAATTGAATTAATTAAGTAATATGTTTCTTAGCCACTCTGTAAGGCTCTCCACAAAGACTTTCCAGTTATGGTCAGCAATAGGCATTAACTGATACTTAACTGGGAGTTTTATGTAAAATGACGTCGTGCTATATATGTAGCAAGAGCCTGTAAGGTGCAAATCTGCTAACGAAATATATATGGAGACGGTATACTGGAACCTACCCTAAAGGAAGAATGGGATTCCATAGTAATAAGTGGCATATTTTTGGGTAAGAAAATGCTAATAATATGCATAATTTCTAAGTTTTCCTTACTCTAAAATACACTGTATCTGCAATCCTGGAAAAATATACTGATTTCAGAGCTAATTCTGTCATTCTAACATGTTCCACTCCACTGTTCAATTTTTAAGTGTTTAACATTACCATGTGCAAAGCCTTATGGTGCTTCCTGGGTTAGGATGTTTGGAGCGAATACAGAATAAATACTTTTTTTTTTTTTTTCATTTAAAGGTACTCACAATCTTTGAGCATATAATGAACATACCTACTAGAAAACATGCAATAAACTAAGTTAACTTGGAAGTGTCAATACTGGAGAATGTTAAGTGAGGAAAGAGTTAGATTTAAATTTCTGAACTGAAACTTTTTTACTCTTGTTCCCAGGATCTGGTATAGTAGGTGGTATACATTGAAGAGAACAAGCCTGAGGAGGGAGATGTTACCTGGTGTGTGGAGGTTGGGATATTAAAAGAAAGCAGAAAATAAATAGTGTAATTAACAGTGAGCATTTTTAGAAAGGAGTTTTCCATTTCATGCTAATTTGCATATATGTATTCAACAACAAATCATAAAGAAACATTAACCTTTTGCTCTATTTAACAGTCGTTTTCTATCAGTGCACAATTGTGTCTGTCTGAATTGTGGCTTATTTTTTTAGCTTCCGGGATGGCTGACCTGCATACACTGCTAAAAGAAATAAAGAAATTCACAGGTGAGCAAGATGCTTTGTGAAAAGATGTAAAACAAAAAAAGCAAATACTTCACATTCACATACATATTTAAGGTTATGTTTTCTTATTCTGTCATTGACCGTTAACTTCTACTTTTTTAATGATTAAAATTTGATTCTAATGACATGAAGATTACATTGGATATTTATGTTTTGGCAAAAATGTTGCACTGCTCTCTCTCTATAACAAGTTCTATATTCTCTGAAACTTCATTTTTATTTTGTGATTCGTTCCAATGGGCAACACACCTGTGGTCATTTACTTAAAATATTTAACTACCGTTTACTGTAACCCAGCAATTGTTAAGGTAAAACTTTGGCAGGGATACAAATAATGCAGTCAGTGAAGCTAATCTATCTTCCAAGTCAGGCAAAGCAAAGAGTAACAGATTTTAGTGATGATAATACAATTAAAATGAGGTAGCTGCCTGTACATAACTTAGATCACTTTGCCTCCTATATATTCCTTTCTGTGATCTGGGTTAACTCCTCTGAGGTCATTAAGTGCGCTAGGAATAAATATTTTATTTAGAACTCAAGAAATACTTTCTGATAACTACAGATAACCCTTTTAAGCTTAGACGCTTCATTTGGAGTCAGTAGGCAATTCTCATCTGTTACCGTTCCCATCTTTTAAAGGAGGAAAAGTTGAAGCCAAGGATATACACAAAGCACTGGGAAACATGGGAATAGAACTCACAGATAGAGAGCTCTGGGGGCTGTTGAAAACATTGCCGATTACTGGTAGGTAGTTTCTGTATCACTGTATACGTATGGTATATCTCTGTGCTAGTGTAAACTTTAATGTGAGAACATCTAAAGAATGGACCCATCTGGTTTCCTATAAAAATCTAAAAGACAAAAAGATCAACACTTAGTTGTAAAGAAATTATGCCTTTGACATTTAAGTGTATTGTTTTGGGAGGCTATGGTATCTTCCAACCTAGGTTCTGCCATTAAGAGCATCATTACTCTGAAGTGAATGAAGCTTAAGCAAGGCAAAGACAAAAAGAAGGCTAATTTAGCAGGTAGTAAAGGAAGAAAAAGGAGAAATCAGGATGAGAGGGAAAGGTGTATCTGTTTCAGTGTAGAAGAATGGACAGACTGTCCACATTAAAAAAATTTCTCTTATTTTTTTCTTATTTATTAAGGATAGGTAGGCCTGGGAAATGTAGGCATATAACTTAAGATGATATTTTTAAAGTATGTATTTATGAAATTTCACTCTTTTTACTCTATCCATATAACCTTAATTTTTTAAACCTTAAATATATATTATTTTACAGCTGATGGAAAGGTAGAGAAAAATACACTGCTCGATTATATAAAAGCTTTTCCTGGTAAGTCAGAATCTCAACAAGAAGGCAAATAAAACTAAGATCTACAGACTTTACCTTAACTTTTTTTTAAATTTTTTAAATGTTTTTATTTATTTTTGAGACAGACAGAGCATGAGCAGGGGAAGGGCAGAGAGGGGGAGAGAGAGGGGGAGACAGAATCTGAAGGAGGCTCCAGGATCTGAGCTGTCAGCACAGAGCCGGATGCGGGGCTTGAACTCACGGAGGGAGAGATCATGACCTGAGCTGAAGTCAGATGCTTAACCGACTGAGCCACCTAGGCACCCCAGACTTTACCTTAACTTTTAAAAGACCTTATGGGGCGCCTGGGTGGCACAGTCGGTTAAGCGTCCGACTTCAGCCAGGTCACGATCTCGCGGTCCGTGAGTTCGAGCCCCGCGTCAGGCTCTGGGCTGATGGCTCGGAGCCTGGAGCCTGTTTCTGATTCTGTGTCTCCCTCTCTCTCTGCCCCTCCCTGCTCATGCTCTGTCTCTCTCTGTCCCAAAAATAAATAAAAAACGTTGAAAAAAAAATTTAAAAAAAAAATAAAAGACCTTATCATTACACAATAATTAGATTATTGATTTTATTATCCCATTAGCCTATAGAGCTACTTTAGATGCAACTACATCCAATGTGATAATTTATAGTTCTCTGATACTGAAAAAGTTTCAAAAATCTATTTGCTATCCAGAGGTCTAGTTATTTTCTAACATAATTCATCAGATTCAGCATATATATGTACACATGTATATATATGTATGTGTGTGTATATGTATGTGTGTGTGTGTGTATATATATATATATATATATATATATGTATATATATATGAATATATTCTATTTTTGGCTTCCACAATACATTTCTATTGTGGAATGTGTCAACATGTCCCACAGGTAGCCCTAAACAGTTTTGTTTTGTTTTTAATTATTGTGCTGTGGATTTGTTTCATTCAGTTGGTGTGTGAATATAGCCAGTATTTTTCTTGGATATCAGTTCCTATTTTTATCCCTATTCCATCTTCCCTGAGGTGGAAAGTGCTACACCCCTAAAATGCAAAGCATCCTGGAAAACTTGGGTTACGAGCTGGAGGATGAGGAAGTTGAGGACCTGCAGAATCGTCTGCCAACTGATGGTGAGTTTGTTGTTCCACCTTTAGGGAAAGTGAACTCCTCTAATAAAACTTCCAAATTTATTCATATGGAAAAAAATGTATCATCTCAGATCATTATTGTTTAAATCAGACATCAGTAATCTGTTAAAACAGTGACACCCCTGCAGGCCTAAATTCGTAGACACCAACTAGAAATTGACAGACCTAAGAAGCAGGTAGAGAAATGAAACAAAGGAAAGTAAAGTCAAAGAAGAAATTTTAAAACCAGCAGGGGGAAAAAAAAGGAAAAAGCCCTTAAATCACCATACATTTTAACTAGACTAAAAGAAGGAGATATAATAGCAGAAAAGACAAGTAATCACTTCCCCAAATCTACTTGTCTTGAGGATTATCTTCAGATGGGAGAGATTTTTCACTGGTCCTGCTTCTATCTGGGACTTCCTCCAACATTATCTGGATACACCTGGCCCACACTTCTAGCTCTGCTTTCCAGAAGAACTCTTAGGCTTGTCTGTCTTTGGTTCTTACAACACACTGGGCCGGCTATTGGAAACCTCTCTTTTGTTTTCCAAAAGGTGGAGCTACAGCTCAAGTTTGTGGTTTCTCCCTTGTCCACAGCCCCTGGAGTGTTCTCTCAGGACACTCCTGTTTACTCTTGCCACCACACTCATGAGCCTGCACAAGCAGCTTGCTGCAGAGTCGGGGGGAGGTATGGGCTTAGCACTCGGGTGTTGGAGGTGCCCACACAGGCCAGGTGTGGGGTTCCTCAGGTGAGGTTCTCCCAGAAGCTCATGGACAGGCTTATCTACTGCGTCCCGAGGCAGTCAGCAGAAACCACATCCTTTGAATGCTCTTTAACATTATCTGCCTGTTCATGATCTTCTTCCTTTCCCCAGTCATAGTGGTCCCACCTCAACACTTGGGGTGCTGCAGGAGAGAAACCGGCTTCTCCAGCAGTGTTCCACACAGCTGGGGTAGCTGGACAATCACTCACAGCTATCCCTTCCTCCACGGGAGAGACTGTCACCAGCTAGTAGTATAGCCCTGCGCTGTGTTGCCTTCAGGGTGGGGCCACACTGGCAGGATTCCTCTTACCCTCTCCAGTGCATCCAAACTCCAATGGAGTGCTGGAATCTCTCCTCAGGACAGGTGGACCTCCACAAAGGCCCACTCATTGTGGGTGTCTGCCCAAGTCATCACTCTTCTGGATTTTCCCAACCACAGAGGGCCTGTGGCTGGTTTGCAAGTTCCTGCTGGTTCTACAGCCTGTACCAAGGTCTGTCTACCTGTTACCCAGTACCCATGTGGGTAGATTCCTGCTGGGTTCCTTGGCATATGGTGCCGGATCCCACAACTCCCACAGAGACACTTTTGTTCATGGATAGATGCTGAATTCGGTTGTTAGAAAGGGGGACAAAAAGGAGGGATGTCTTATCCTGCCATGAGCTGACATTATTCCTCAATAATTACAAAGTATTAAATGCCTGCTATATACCACAAACAATATTTGGCACTTGAAATATGTTATCAATAGTCCTCAAAACAACTCTGAAAAATAGATTGTAATCCTAGTTTCTCTGATGTGGAAATTGAGAGTCAGTCACAGAAGTTAATTGACTTGACCAAAGCCACATGGCTGCTAAGTGGCAGAATGGGGATGTCAACCCTATAGAAGCCTTTCTAGGTTTATATAAACTTCAAAGGTTTGCCCTTTCTACTAAATAATGCTGCCTTGTGTAGGAGAGGTAAGGAGGGCTACATAGACTGTGGTATGAATGATACCCTCAGGGGGCTGTGTGATGTGGCCCTAGAAACGAGGATTTTCAACCAGTAAGTACACAAATGAGAGATTCAGAAAAGACTGGAAATCTTGGTGGCTATGGAATTGGAAGCTTAAAGAATGTGCTGAGTAAGGGTTGAGTGTGGAAGTAGCCACGTACAACATTTTAGGTAGGTAAACACATTGACGTTACAGTATACATTGCTTTTAAATCCTGCAATGGTAAGGTGGCCAAACCTCAGAATACTCCTGGGTCCAAAGTGGAACAAGTGAAGTGGAAGGCAGGACCAGCAATGCTTTCAAAACTTTCTAGCACTACTGGTATTTACCCAATGAATGCAAAAATACTAATTCGAAGGGATACATGCCCCCCCGATGTTTATAGACACATCATCAACAACAGCCAAATAATGGAAAGAGCCCAAATGTCCATCAACTGATAAATGGATATATACAATGGAATATTACTCAGCCATAAAAAGAATGAAATCTTGCCACTTGCAACGACGTGGATGGAGCTAGAGGATATAAGGAGCTTATGTGGCTAGAGGAGCTAAGCAAAATAAGTCAGAGAAAGACAAATACCATATGATTCCACTCATGTGGAATTTAAGAACCAAAACAAAAGATCAGAGGGGAGAAGAAATAGAGAGGAAAACCAAGAAACAGACTCTTAACTATAGAGAACACAGTGATGGTTACCAAAGAGGAGGTGGTGGGGGTAGAGGTGAAATAGGTGATGGGGATTAAGGGTACACTTGTAGTGATGAGCACAGGGTGATTTGTGGAAGTGTTGACTCAATAAATTGTAGACATGAAACTATCAAAGTAAAAATAAAAATAAATGTAAAAATAAAACTTGCTAACACTCCTATGTACAGCATTTGATATCTTATACTGCAGCTTCTTCTTCTTTGCTATATATTTGTCATATTTAAATTCTTATTCTTGGGGCACCTGGGTGGCTCAGTCGGTTGGGTGTCTGACTTCGGCTCAGGTCATGATCGCACACTTGTGAGTTCCGGCCCCGAATCGGGCTGTGTGCTGACAACTCAGAGCCTGGAGCCTGCTTCAGATTCTGTCTCCCTCTCTCTCTGCCTCTCTTCCCCTCTTCCCCTCCCCCCCGCCTCTCTCTCTCTCTCTCTCTCTCTCTCTCTCTCTCTGTCAGAAAAAAAAAAACATTAAAAATTTAATAAAATAAAATTTTGTTCTCCAATTCCATGTTCATCTGGGATAAACTTCTAAATTTCAGGGTTTTGTTCCACAATATGACATCTTTATAATGTTTTCTGGGTCTGAGTCATTATGGCTGGGTCTCATTTGTACATTATTTTACAGATATAAAGGTTAAGCTGAATATGCTCATGGAAAATTTAGAGCCATTCAGAGGTGAGTGAAAGCTTATAGGAAAAACTTATTATAAATAGCAACATTCTGATGCTTTTATGTTATGGTTTTAAACATTTTATCCCTATAATACTGACATTATTAGTCTTCTTGGTATATTAATGGTCCAGATTAGCTCTGAGTTATATGCTTTTTGAACAAAACTACTAAATTTTTATGTCTTACTAAAATATACTGTGTTCTCTGGATTTTTTTTTTCAAAAATGCCCATCACTTTCCATTGTTGGAAGAGCCAAAAGTCTATGTTACCACAATAACTGGCATGATAAAACATTGGTATAAATCTTTTTCTGAATAACTTATCATACAGGCAGATAAAAAGTAATATACATACCATCTGTATAGAATGATTTATATAGTCATTTATATAAGTGGTTCTAGTTTCGTATACAACTCCCATTTCAGAGTGTTGATTTATCCCATTTTTATTTGAGCATTCAAAGAGTATTTTTTTCTCTCTGGAATTATGAGATTTAGTGCTGTTTCTGACATTCCCTTAGAGTCTTGACTCAGTATTTTGACCAACCCCACTCTTAATTCTGCAATTAAACTTAGATGAAAATCATAGTTTAGAATCACTCATCACCCTTAAATTTTTCATCAGTCATAATTTACATCTTTTCAAAGGAATCAAGATTAATGTTGATGAAGTAGATGACGTTTTGAAAAACATAGGGATAGAACTCACACCTAAGGAACGCTGGAGGCTGCTAAAAACCCTGCCAATTACTTGTGAGCATTTCTGATACTGGTTTGGCCTTTAGGAGAACGTAGTTTAAGTGTATATGTTATTGGGGTAGGTGGGGAATTATTAAACATTTATTAAACATGTATATTCAATGCATTTATTGAACACTTCTTAGGTTATGGGATTAAAGACAAAAATCCTTGCCCTCATGGAGGCTGCCATAGGGGATGGAGCTTACTTGATTGGGATTTAGCTTGAGGACTTCATAAAGAAATTAAGATTTTTGAATTGATAAAATTTAATTTAGTATATTAACTTTGAAATGTCTGGCAGCCCTAAAGCATAAAGAGAAAGAAGGGGGAAAAAGAGAGGAAGTCAGTTTAAAAAGTGTCAAATCAAAGAGATGGAAAGATTCAGAACAGTAAAATGGATAAATTTAAGACCTTCCTCTACTCCTTCCCTTTATTCTTTTTTTTTTAATAGACATGTACTTTTTTAAAAGTTGATTTATTTTTGAGAGGGGAAAGGGGCAGAGAGAAAGGGAGACAGAGGATCTGAAGCAGGCTGCATGCTGCTTCAGAGAGCCATGCCATATCAGAGAGCCTGATACAGGGCTCAAACTCACAAACTGCGAGCTAGATCATTATGTGAGCCGAAGTCAAACACTTAACCAACTGAGCCACCCAGGCACCCCCTCCTTCCCTTTTTCTTAAAGCCAAGAGAAGGATGTGTGGATAAGAAATGAGATAAATCTGTAAGGCAAAGCATGTGACATTGTCTTTATTAAATAGACTGTACTCTTGTTATGAATTGCTGTATCACTTTCTCTAAGACATCAATTATGACTTCTCTTATAGTTGATGGAAAGGTGTATCATGTTCGGTTGCTAGAAGGTGTAAAGACTTTCCAAGGTGAGTGATAAGCTTAATGATAACAATAGCTTATTTCTCTTGATTATAATGCCAGGTACTGTCCTAAGTACTTGATGTCTAATAACTCACTTAATTATCACAAAAACTCTATGAGGTATGTACTTACATTAGCACCATTTTACAAATGGGAGGTATTAACTCACTTGCCTAAGGTCACACAGTTTGAACTTAGGAAGAGGATTTGAACCCCTATTCCTAACCACTCTGTTATATTTAAGTTAGGTTATTAACCTCTTTATTCCCCCTTATGACTTATAATTCAAGGTCAGGTAACCACTAAGTGTGTAGAAATGGTTTACTGTTACAATGGCAGGTTTCAAACTCAGCAGCCAGAATCGTGGCTGTTGTTTCTGACATATTCCTCCATTATGAATAATAAATGAAGAATGAATAAGAAATTTCATTCCTTTTCCTTGCTTTATATTCTATAACAAATTTTAGCAGGGTGTCTTATAGCATATGTAAGGACAATGTTCTTTTCTTCACATTCCCCAGCCCTGTCCCCCGCCACCTTAGTTTTATGTTTGCCTTGAACATCTGCATGGCAGCTTTGCTTTTCTCCCCCAACCCCATTGGGATTTGGTGCATAGACTTAACTAGAATTCTTTTAATAATAGGCATAGTTTCACATTTCTGTTTTGCCTCTTTATTTATTAAGGAGGGAAAATTTTAGAAAATAAACTAGAAACCATTCTGGAAAACTTGAACTATGACCTTGAAAATGAAGAAATCAAAGATCTACGGAATCATTTGAAAATTGATAGTGAGTATTTCACTTACCACTTCCTTTCAGAAAAATCTTTGAAATCTTCTCATGAAATCTGAGTATTCTTATTCATTTTCACTTTGAAAGTTAAAAGCACTTGTAGAGTTATAATCCTCGAGGATGAGAAATAGGACTTCTGATTATTATTGTTAATATCATGTGAGGATCAATAGGGCACTGGTAGATTACAATTTAGCTAGGAAAAGCAAAACAGTACTTCAGAGAAAAACAATAGAAGTTATTGAAATAGATGCTGGAAAAAGGTCAGAGATTGACAAAACCATATGAGGAGGTAAAAAAAAAAAAAGGTTTGGAATTGTCTGACAAGTAGTGTACAAACCAGAGGTGATCATATTCTGATTTCACAGATATGAATGTCGGGTTGGGTTGAAATAGAGGCTCAGTGATATCTGACTTTAGACCAGTAATATGGCACCAGAGAGATATCTTTTAAGTGAAAAGTGTCAAGTGGAAAAGAATTAAAGATCTAATTTAGCGTGTTAAAACACCCTCTTTAGAATTCTAGAAGGTTGTTGGATGTTTTAAGAAAATGAAAAATCAACAAATTCCCTCTACGTAAGGAATGAGAAGTTAGAAAATTTCATGGAAGAAAGGCGTCCTATTCCCAATAGCAATACATGTTTTGTTTGTGTACAATTTATGATTTGTATTCCAGATAATGGAAGGATTTCACTGAACTCCTTTATGAGGACAGCAAATTTATTTTCTGGTGAGTGAGAAGTAATGAGGAAAAAATGTAAAATCAGGATCCTTTGTTGTATGTACATACCATATTTTAATCGTATATCCCAGTATTCCAAACTATACACAAGCCTTATTTCACCGATATACTGATGGCGTGTTTGTCTTTAAGAATATAGATGGACTTCTTATTACCTATGGTTTTAGAAGTATCATTTTTTAAGAAGTCTATTTTATTATAGGCTGGTTGGCTTGTCCCCCTTTTTTAGAGCATTAATAAAAGCATTCTTTTGACAAGGCTTAAAGAAAACATGTTATCTTTTAACCCCTTCTTGTGATGCAGTTAGACAAGCCTCCCTGTATCCTTGTTCTGAAGTTATACCTCTAGCAAGTTGAGATGCTGCTATGTTATTATAATTTTCTTAAATTAGAATTGTTATGCATGAAAATGTTCACATACCTTATCTCCCATCTTTTTAAAGGTGATAAAATTAATGCCAGTGACACACAACTTTATCTGAAAAATGTAGGTATTGAGTTAACAAATAAAGAAAGCCAGGATCTACTGAACATACTGCCATTGGATGGTAAGCATTTCAGGCATTGCTGTGGATTTCAGAGAATATTGGGCTTAAGAGTTTTTGTATAAAATTCTCGAAGTATAACTCTTTAAAGTCCTATTAAAAATTTTAAAAGGGGTGACATCAGCAACATGGCATGGAAGCTCTTTGTCCTTTTAACCACCTTCTTACTCAATGAATTAGAGGGCGCCTGTCTGACTCAATTGGAAGAGCAAAAGACTCTTGATCTCTGGTCCTGAGTTTGAGCCCCACATTGGGTGTAGAGATAACTTAAATAAAACTTTAAAGGGGGAGTTCCGGAAGATGGCGGCGTAGGAGGACGCTGGGCTCACCGCGCGTCCTGCTGATCACTTAGATTCCACCTACACCTGCCTAAAGAACCCAGAAAACCGCCAGAGGATTAGCAGAACGGAGTCTCCGGAGCCAAGCGCAGACGAGAGGCCCACGGAAGAGGGTAGGAAGGGCGGCGAGGCGGTGCGCGCTCCACGGACTGGTGGGAGGGAGCCGGGGCGGAGGGGCGGCTCGCCGGCCAAGCAGAGCCCCCGAGTCTGGCTGGCAAAAGCGGAGGGGCCGGACGGACTGTGTTCCGACAGCAAGCGCGACTTAGCGTCTGGGAGGTAATAAGTTAACAGCTCTGCTCGGAAAGCGGCAAGGCTGGAGGACAAAGGGAGGGAGAGCTGCTGAGCCCCCGGAAGAGAGAGCTCAGCTTGGTGGGGAACAAAGGCGCTCGCCAGCGCCATCTCCCCCGCCCATCCCCCAGCCAAAATCCCAAAGAGAACCAGTTCCTGCCAGGGATCCCAACTCTGTGCTTCTGCGGAGCCAAACCTCCGGCAGCGGATCTGACTCCCTCCCGCTGCCACAGGGCCCCTCCTGAAGTGGATCACCTAAGGAGAAGTGAGCCAAGCCTGCCCCTCCTGCCACCGTGCACCTTGCCTACCCACCCCAGCTAATACGCCAGATCCCCAGCACCACAAGCCTGGCAGTGTGCAAGTAGCCCAGACGGGCCACGCCACCCCACAGTGAATCCCGACCCTAGGAGAGGGGAAGAGAAGGCACACACCAGTCTGACTGTGGCCCCAGCGGTGGGCTGGGGGCAGACATCAGGTCGGACTGCGGCCCCGCCCACCAACTCCAGTTATACACCACAGCACGGGGGAAGTGCCCTGCGGGTCCTCACCACTCCAGGGACTGTCCAAAATGACCAAACGGAAGAATTCCCCTCAGAAGAATCTCCAGGAAATAACAACAGCTAATGAACTGATCAAAAAGGATTTAAATAATATAACAGAAAGTGAATTTAGAATAATAGTCATAAAATTAATCGCTGGGCTTGAAAACAGTATACAGGACAGCAGAGAATCTCTTGCCACAGAGATCAAGGGACTAAGGAACAGTCACGAGGAGCTGAAAAACGCTTTAAACGAAATGCAAAACAAAATGGAAACCACGACGGCTCGGATTGAAGAGGCAGAGGAGAGAATAGGTGAACTAGAAGATAAAGTTATGGAGAAAGAGGAAGCTGAGAGAAAGAGAGATAAAAAAATCCAGGAGTATGAGGGGAAAATTAGAGAACTAAGTGATACACTAAAAAGAAATAATATACGCATAATTGGTATCCCAGAGGAGGAAGAGAGAGGGAAAGGTGCTGAAGGGGTACTTGAAGAAATTATAGCTGAGAACTTCCCTGAACTGGGGAAGGAAAAAGGCATTGAAATCCAAGAGGCACAGAGAACTCCCTTCAGACGTAACTTGAATCGATCTTCTGCACGACATATCATAGTGAAACTGGCAAAATACAAGGATAAAGAGAAAATTCTGAAAGCAGCAAGGGATAAACGTGCCCTCACATATAAAGGGAGACCTATAAGACTCGTGACTGATCTCTCCTTTGAAACTTGGCAGGCCAGAAAGGCTTGGCACGATATCTTCAGTGTGCTAAACAGAAAAAATATGCAGCCGAGAATCCTTTATCCAGCAAGTCTGTCATTTAGAATAGAAGGAGAGATAAAGGTCTTCCCAAACAAACAAAAACTGAAGGAATTTGTCACCACGAAACCAGCCCTACAAGAGATCCTAAGGGGGATCCTGTGAGACAAAGTACCAGAGACATCACTACAAGCATAAAACATACAGACATCACAATGACTCTAAACCCGTATCTTTCTATAATAACACTGAATGTAAATGGATTAAATGCACCAACCAAAAGACATAGGGTATCAGAATGGATAAAAAAACAAGACCCATCTATTTGCTGTCTACAAGAGACTCATTTTAGATCTGAGGACACCTTTAGATTGAGAGTGAGGGGATGGAGAACTATTTATCATGCTACTGGAAGCCAAAAGAAAGCTGGAGTAGCCATACTTCTATCAGACAAACTAGACTTTAAATTAAAGGCTGTAACAAGAGATGAAGAAGGGCATTATATAATAATTACAGGGTCTATCCATCAGGAAGAGCTAACAATTATAAATGTCTATGCGCCAAATACCGGAGCCCCCAGATATATAAAACAATTACTCATAAACATAAGCAACCTTATTGATAAGAATGTGGTCATTGCAGGGGACTTTAACACCCCACTTACAGAAATGGATAGATCATCTAGACACACAGTCAATAAAGAAACAAGGGCCCTGAATGATACATTGGATCAGATGGACTTGACAGATATATTTAGAACTCTGCATCCCAAAGCAACAGAATATACTTTCTTCTCGAGTGCACATGGAACATTCTCCAAGATAGATCATATACTGGGTCACAAAACAGCCCTTCATAAGTTTACAAGAATTGAAATCATACCATGCATACTTTCAGACCACAATGCTATGAAGCTTGAAATCAGCCACAGGAAAAAGTCTGGAAAACCTCCAAAAGCATGGAGGTTAAAGAACACCCTACTAACGAATGAGTGGGTCAACCAGGCAATTAGAGAAGAAATTTAAAAATATATGGAAACAAATGAAAATGAAAATACAACAATCCAAACGCTTTGGGACGCAGCGAAGGCAGTCCTGAGAGGAAAATACATTGCAATCCAGGCCTATCTCAAGAAACAAGAAAAATCCCAAATACCAAATCTAACAGCACACCTAAAGGAAATAGAAGCAGAACAGCAAAGGCAGCCTAAACCCAGCAGAAGAAGAGAAATCATAAAGATCAGAGCAGAAATAAACAATATAGAATCTAAAAAAACTGTAGAGCAGATCAACGAAACCAGGAGTTGGTTTTTTGAAAAAATAAACAAAATTGACAAACCTCTAGCCAGGCTTCTCAAAAAGAAAAGGGAGATGACCCAAATAGATAAAATCATGAATGAAAATGGAATTATTACAACCAATCCCTCAGAGATACAAACAATTATCAGGGAATACTATGAAAAATTATATGCCAACAAATTGGACAACCTGGAAGAAATGGACAAATTCCTAAACACCCACACGCTTCCAAAACTCAATCAGGAGGAAATAGAAAGCTTGAACAGACCCATAACCAGCGAAGAAATTGAATCAGTTATCAAAAATCTCCCAACAAATAAGAGTCCAGGACCAGATGGCTTCCCAGGGGAGTTCTACCAGACGTTTAAAGCAGAGATAATACCTATCCTTCTCAAGCTATTCCAAGAAATAGAAAGGGAAGGAAAACTTCCAGACTCATTCTATGAAGCCAGTATTACTTTGATTCCTAAACCAGACAGAGACCCAGTAAAAAAAGAGAACTACAGGCCAATATCCCTGATGAATATGGATGCAAAAATTCTCAATAAGATACTAGCAAATCGAATTCAACAGCATATAAAAAGAATTATTCACCATGATCAAGTGGGATTCATTCCTGGGATGCAGGGCTGGTTCAACATTCGCAAATCGATCAACGTGATACATCACATTAACAAAAAAAAGAGAAGAACCATATGATCCTGTCAATCGATGCAGAAAAGGCCTTTGACCAAATCCAGCACCCTTTCTTAATAAAAACCCTGGAGAAAGTCGGGATAGAAGGAACATACTTAAAGATCATAAAAGCCATTTATGAAAAGCCCACAGCTAACATCATCCTCAACGGGGAAAAACTGAGAGCTTTTTCCCTGAGATCAGGAACACGACAGGGATGCCCACTCTCACCGCTGTTGTTTAATATAGTGCTGGAAGTTCTAGCATCAGCAATCAGACAACAAAAGGAAATCAAAGGCATCAAAATTGGCAAAGATGAAGTCAAGCTTTCGCTTTTTGCAGATGACATGATATTATGCATGGAAAATCCGATAGACTCCACCAAAAGTCTGCTAGAACTGATACATGAATTCAGCAAAGTTGCCGGATACAAAATCAATGTACAGAAATCAGTTGCATTCTTATACACTAACAATGAAGCAACAGAAAGACAAATAAAGAAACTGATCCCATTCACAATTGCACCAAGAAGCATAAAATACCTAGGAATAAATCTAACCAAAGATGTAAAAGATCTGTATGCTGAAAACTATAGAAAGCTTATGCAGGTAATTGAAGAAGATATAAAGAAATGGAAAGACATTCCCTGCTCATGGATTGGAAGAATAAATATTGTCAAAATGTCAATACTACCCAAAGCTATCTACACATTCGATGCAATCCCAATCAAAATTGCACCAGCATTCTTCTTGAAACTAGAACAAGCAATCCTAAAATTCATATGGAACCACAAAAGGCCCTGAATAGCCAAAGTAATTTTGAAGAAGAAGACCAAAGCAGGAGGCATCACAATCCCAGACTTTAGCCTCTACTACAAAGCTGTCATCATCAAGACAGCATGGTATTGGCATAAAAACAGACACATAGACCAATGGAATAGAATAGAAACCCCAGAACTAGACCCACAAACGTATGGCCAACTCATCTTTGACAAAGCAGGAAAGAACATCCAATGGAAAAAAGACAGTCTCTTTAACAAATGGTGCTGGGAGAACTGGACAGCAACATGCAGAAGGTTGAAACTAGACCACTTTCTCACACCATTCACAAAAATAAACTGAAAATGGATAAAAGACCTGAATGTGAGACAGGAAACCATCAAAACCTTAGAGGAGAAAGCAGGAAAAGACCTCTCTGACCTCAGCCGTAGCAATCTCTTACTCGGCACATCCCCAAAGGCAAGGGAATTAAAAGCAAAAGTGAATTACTGGGACCTTATGAAGATAAAAAGCTTCTGCACAGCAAAGGAAACAACCAACAAAACTAAAAGGCAACCAACGGAATGGGAAAAGATATTTGCAAATGACACATCGGACAAAGGGCTAGTATCCAAAATCTATAAAGAGCTCATCAAACTCCACACCTGAAAAACAAATAACCCAGTGAAGAAATGGGCAGAAAACATGAATAGACACTTCTCTAAAGAAGACATCCGGATGGCCAACAGGCACATGAAAAGATGTTCAACGTCGCTCCTCATCAGGGAAATACAAATCAAAACCACACTCAGATACCACCTCACGCCAGTCAGAGTGGCCAAAATGAACAAATCAGGAGACTATAGATGCTGGAGAGGATGTGGAGAGACGGGAACCCTCTTGCACTGTTGGTGGGAATGCAAATTGGTGCAGCCGCTCTGGAAAACAGTGTGGAGGTTCCTCAGAAAATTAAAAATAGACCTACCCTATGACCCAGCAATAGCACTGCTAGGAATTTATCCAAGGGATACAGGAGTACTGATGCATAGGGGCACTTGTACCCCAATGTTTATAGCAGCACTCTCAACAATAGCCAAATTGTGGAAAGAGCCTAAATGTCCATCAACTGATGAATAGATAAAGAAATTGTGGTTTATATACACAATGGAATACTACGTGGCAATGAGAAAGAATGAAATATGGCCTTTTGTAGCAATGTGGATGAAACTGGAGAGTGTGATGCTAAGTGAAATAAGCCATACAGAGAAAGACAGATACCATATGGTTTCACTCTTATGTGGATCCTGAGAAACGTAACAGAAACCCATGGGGGAGGGGAAGGAAAGAAAAAAAAAAAAAGAGGTTAGAGTGGGAGAGAGCCAAAGCATAAGAGATGTTAAAAACTGAGAACAAACTGAGGGCTGATGGGGGGTGGGAGGGAGGGCAGGGTGGGTGATGGGTATTGAGGAGGGCACCTTTTGGGATGAGCACTGGGTATTGTATGGAAACCAATTTGACAGTAAATTTCATATATTAAAAAAAAAAACTTTAAAAACAAATACAATGAATTGGACATTCACACACAAACAAGAGTGCCTTTGGGAGTGTTTCGGGAACTAGCACCTTACTCCAAGGGACCCAGGAGGAGCCTCACCCACCTGTGCAACCCGCAAGAGACAGCCAGCCTCCATACGGGGCTGCAGAGCCAACACAGAATTGCGTACAAATTGCGTACAACACAAAATTCCGGCAAAATTGTGTACATCTCTCTCAGTGCTGTCAGGCAAAAATCAGATGAGTGCTGACCCAGGCATGAGAGAGAACCTGCAGAAGTCTAGCCTTGCTGGAGGGAGACTCCAACACACCATCAGAGAAAAAGAAAGAAAGAAAAATACGAATTTGGTCACAGCGAAGGCAGTAAGAGAAACCTCCCTGGCGCCACTCTCCCCGAAACAAATAATGCACAGGAGTGATGTATAGGCCACAGTGACCTCTCCCCTAGGGGAAAGGAAAGCAGTGAGTGAGTGCCTGAGTGCCTGGCTTCCCCAGCAGAGCACGACCAGCTGGGAAAACCCATTTCTCTCCACCAGCACCCAGGGGACTATAGGCGGGAACTCTTAGAGGCAGAGATGAATTTCAACTGGCAGTGTTGAGATTGTGCTCAGCAGGAAGTCGACCCATGAGTCTCTGGGAATACACCTGGGGATCTCCCTATGGTTCTCAAGATTCCCAATGCCCAAGTGCTAAGCCCACACCTCCCCTTATTCTGCTGCTAGCTCCTTGTGCAGGAGTGACAACTGCGTCCTCTAGAGCGAGCTCCGGTAGTAAGCATGCTCAGAAAACCGCCAGGAGTAGCAAGGGAGAAACCATAAACTTGAGCTAGAGCGCCACCTGGTGGAAAACAAAAGTTTTCAATAGCCAACCTGGTGAATTCTAAAGACCATTAAAAATATACATAAAAGCTTAAAATTTGGCCGCAAAGTCATTCTGACAAGTATCAGGTAACATCTCTTTGTGGTCCTGATTTGCATTTCCCTGCGATATCGCCTTACACCCATCAGAATGGCTAGAGTCAAAAAGACATGAAATAACTAGTAGTGGTGAGAATGTGGAGAAAAAGGAATGCTCATTCACTGTTGGTGGGGATGTACATTGGTGCAGCCATTGTGGAAAGCAGTATGGAGGCTCCTCAAAAAATTAAAAATAGAAATACCATATGATGCAATAATTCCACTACTGGGTATTTACCCAAAGAAAACAAAAACACCAATTTGAAAAGATGCATGCACCTCTGTGTTTATTGCAGCATTGTTTACAACTGCCAAGATATGGAAGCAGCCCAAGTGTCCAATGATAGATGAATGGATAAAGAAGATGTGGTGTATATGTGCAATGGAATATTACTCAGCCATAAAAAAGGATGAGATCTTTCCACTTGCAACAACATGGATGGACCTAGAGAGTATTATGCTAAGTGAAATAAGTTAGAGAAAGATAAATACCATATGATTTCATTCATATGTGAATATAAAAAGAAATAAAGATTATACAAACAAAAAGCAGAATCAGACCTATAAATAGAGACAAACTGATGGTTGCTGTGGCGCAGGGGGAGTGGAGGTTGGGCAAAATGGAAGTAGGAGTTACAAGTGTCCAGTTACAGAATGTATACGTCATGGGAGTAAAAGGTAAAGCATAGGGAATATAGTCAATGGTATTGTCATAGTGCTGCATAGTGACAGGTGGTATCTACGCTTGTAGTGAACATAGCATAACAGAGAGAGTTGTTGAATTACTATGTTGTGTACCTGAAATTAATGTAACATGTATCGACTATACTCAAATTTAAAAAAAATATGTTGAAAAAAATTAAAATTAAATTTGGCCACAAAGTGAACAAGAAGAGTGGAGGAAGCATACCTTCACAAAGACAAAGGAAAAACTCATAATAACAACACCATAGAATATAACGCCCCATCTGAAGACAACAGGCAAAAAGCTAAGGAGGTGTCTGTTCCTTCGAATGCCAAAGTAGCAACACATGACCACAGGAAAAATTTAAAATCAAGGAAATATGACATCATAAAAAGAAAATTATTATTCTTCAGAAGCTGAGCTCAAAGGTATGCATATTGACATCTAGTGGATAAAGAATTCAAGATAATTCTTTTGAAGAAACTCAATGAGCTACAAGAAAACTCAAAGAAAATTCAGTGAAATCAGGAATAAATGTAAGAACAAATTGAGTTCTGTCCCAAAGAAATTGAAATTATGAAAAAGAACCAAGCAGTAATTCTGGAGCTGAAGAATTTAGTGAATGAAATGAAAAATACAATAGAGAGCATCAGTAGCAGGGCATACAAAATGGAAGAAAGAATAAATTACTTAGAGGATAGAAGTTTTGAAATAACATAGAATAAAAGCAATAAATATTTTTTCCTTTTTTAAAATTTAAATTCTAGTTAACATAGAGTGCAATATTGGATTCAGAAGTAGAATTTAGTCATTCATCACTTACATATAACTCCAAGTGCTCATCATACCGAGTGCCCCCCTTAATACCCATCCCCCATCTAGCCCATCACCCACCTACCTCCCTGTATCAACCCTCAGTTTGTTCTCTATTTAAGCATTTCTTACCATACCTTGAGATCATAACAGTCATATATGAAAGACCCAACACTAATATCATGCTCAATGGGGAAAAACTAAGAGCTTTCTCCCTAAGGTCAGGAGCATGACAGGGATGTCCACTCTCACCACTGTTATTCAACATAGTATTGGAAGTCTTAACCTCAGCAATCAGACAACGCAAAGAAATAAAAGGCATCCAAATAGACCAGGAGGAAGTCCAAACTTTCACCCTTTGCAGATGACATGATACTCTATGGAAAACCCAAAAGATTCCAAAAAAACCTGCTAGAACTGATCCATGAATTCAGCAAAGGTGTAGAATATAAAATCAATGCACAGAAATCGGTTGCATTCCTATACACCAATAATGAAACAACAGAAAGAGAAATCAAGGAATCGATCTCATTTACAATTGCACAAAAACCATAAAATACATAGGAATAAATCTAACCAAAGAGGTAAAAAATCTATACACTGAAAACTATAGAAAGCTTATGAAAGAAGTTGAAGAAGACACCAAAAAATGGAAAAATATTCCATGTTCCTGGATACGAAGGACAAATATTGTTAACATGTAAATACTACCCAGAGCAATCTACATGTTCAGTGCAATACCTATCAAAATAACACCAGCATTCTTCACAGAGCTAGAACAAACAATCCTAAAATTTGTATGGAACTACAAAAGACCCCGAATAGCCAAAGCAATCTTGAAAAAGAAAACCAAAGCAGGAGGCATCATAATCCCGGACTTCAAGCTGTATTACAAAGCTGCAGTCATTAAGACAGTATGGTACTGGCACAAAAACAGACTCATATCAATGGAACAGAATAGGAAACCCAGAAATGGATCCACAAATGTACGACCAACTAATCTTTGACAAGGCAGGAAAGAATATCCAATGGAATAAAGACAGTCTTCAGCAAGTGGTGCTGGGAAAACTGGACGGCGACATGCAGAAGAATGAACCTGGACCACTTTCTTACACCATACACAAAAATAAACTCAAAATGGATGAAAGACCTCAATGTAAACAGGAAGCCATCAAAATCCTTGAGGAGAAAGCAGGCAAAGACCTCTTTGATCTTGGCCGCAGCAACTTCTTACTCAACTCTTCTCTGGAGACAAGGGAAACAAAAGCAAAATTGAACTATTGGGACCTCATCAGAATAAAAAGCTTCTGCACAGTGAAGGAAACAATCAGCAAAACTAAAAGGCAGCCAACAGAATGGGAGAAGATATTTACAAATGACATATCAGATAAAGGGTTAGTATCCAAAATCTATAAAGAATTTATCAAACTCAACACCCAAAAAAACAAATAACCCAGTGAAGAAATCAATGGGCAAAAGACATAAATAGACACTTCCCCAAAGAAGACATCCAGATGGCTAACAGACACATGAAAAAATGCTCAGCATCACTCATCATCAGGGAAATACAAATCAAAACCACCATGAGATACCACCTTACACCTATTAGAATGGCTAACATTAACGACTCAGGCAACAACAGATGTTGGCAAGGATGTGGAGAAAAAGGATCTCTTTTGCGCTGCTGGTGGGAATGCAAACTGGTGCAGCCACTCTGGAAAACAGTATGGAGGTTCCTCAAAAAATTAAAAGTAGAACTACCCCATGACCCAGCAATTGCACTACTAGGTATTTACACAAGGGAATACACGTATGTTGTTTCAATGGGGCACATGCACCCCAATGTTTATAGCAACACTATCAACAATAGCCAGAGTATGGAAAGAGCCGAAACGTCCATCAATGGATGAATGGATAAAGAAGATATAGTATATATATATATACAGTGGAGTATTACTCAGCAATCAAAAAGAATGAAATCTTGCCATTTGCAACTACATAGAAGGAACTAGAAGGTATTATGCTAAGTGAAATTAGAGAAAAACAAATATCATATGACTTCACTCATATGAGGACTTTAAGATACAAAACAGATGAACATAAGGGAAGGGAAGCAAAAATAATATAAAAACAGGAAGGGGGACAAAACATAAGAGACTCTTAAATATGGAGAACAGAGGGTTACTGAAGGGGTTCTGGGAGGGGTTGGGCCAAATGGGTACAGGCACTAAGGAATCTACTCCTGAAATCATTGTCACACTATATGGTAACTAACTTGAATGTAAATTTTAAAAGATAAATTAAATTTTAAAAAAGTTTCTTATGGCTTGTTTCCCTCTCTCTTTTTCTCCGCCTCCCATATATTCATCTGTTTCATTTCTTAAATTCTACATATGATTGAAAATCATATGGTATTTATCTTTCTCTGACTTCTTTCACTTAGCACAATACACTCTAGCTCCATCTATGTCATTGCAAATGGCAAGATTTCATTCTTTTTGATGGCTGAGTAACATTCCATTGTACATATACCACATCTTCTTTATCCATTCATCAATTGATGGACACTTGGGCTATTTCCATAGTTTGGCTGTTGTTGATAATGCTGCTATAAACATCAGGGTGCATGTATCCCTTCAAATCTGTATTTTTTAAATGTTTGTTTATTTTTGAGAGAGAGAACAGGGGAGGGGCAGAGAGAGAGAGGGAGACAGAGGATATGAAGCAGGCTCTGTGCTGACAGCAGAGAATCTGATGCAGGTTCAAACTCATGAACTGTGAGATCAAAGTCAGACGCTTAACCAACTGAACCATCCAGGTGCCCCTTGAAACTGTATTTTTGTATCCTTTGGGTAAATATCTAGTAGTGCAATTGCTGGATCACAGGGTAGTTCTAGTTGTAACTTTTTGAGGAACCTCCATACTATTCTCCAGAGTGGCTGCACCAGTTTTCATTCCCACCAAGAGTGCAAGAGGGAAAAACAAAGATTTTAAAAGAGCAAAGAAAGCCTATGCGAGCTACAGAATTCCATCAAAAGACAAATATTAGAATAATCAGTTCCCAGAAGGAAAAAAGGGAAAAGGAGGCAGAGAACAGAGAAATAATAGTTGAAAACCCCCCAAATCTGGGGAACAATTTGGACATCCAAGTCCATCAAGCTAATAATAGATCATCCTATTATCTCAATGCAAAAAAGACTTTATCTAAGACACATTATATTGAAACAGTCAAAAATCAATAGTATTAACTAGCTTTTTTGTGATAATCACTTCATAATCTATACAAATATCAAATTATTATGTTGTAAACCTGAAACTAATATGATGTTATATGTCAATTATATCTCAATTTTAAAAATCATTGATAAAAAGTCCTGAAAAGAGCAGTAAAAAACAAATGTAACCCAGAAAGGAACTCCCACTATATGCTATCAACAGATTTCTCAGCAGAAACTCCAGAGTTTAATCACAGATTCAAAGTGCTGAAAGAGAAAACTTGCCAGCCAAGAATACTTTATTCATCAAAGTTATCCTTTACGTATGAAGGAGGAATAAAGGCTTTCCCAGACAAACAAAAGCTGAGGGAGTTCACCACTAATAGACCTGTCTGGCCAAGAAATACTGAATGGAGTTATTTAAGCTGAAATGAAAAGACACTATCCAGTCACATGAAAACATACAAATGTACACAACATACTGGCAAAGGTGAAAAATATGCAGTTAGACTTTTTTAAAAACCTCCAATTCTATAATAGAATGGTGTGTTAATCAGTCAACTATAGCATAAAGGTTAAAAGAAGACTAGTAAAAATAACTATAACTACTATAAATTATTAACAAATACACATATTAAAAATAGGTCAATTGTAGCATCAGTGATGTGAAACTGAGAAATATAAGGATGGAGACTTTGTAGGTGATTGAAGTAAGTTGCCATAAGCCTAAAGTGGACTGTTTTATCTATAAGATATTTTATGTAAACCCTATGGTGTCACAACAAAGCAAAAACCTGGATTAAATTTACAGAAGATACAAAGAGGGGGGTCAGAGGATACCACCACCAAACCTTACCAATTCATAAAGGTAGGCAGAAACAGAAGGGAAAAGAAACAATGGAACACAAAACAGCCAGAAAGCGATTAATAAGATGGCATTAGTAAGTTCTGACATACCAATAACTACTCTAAATGTGAATGGATTGAATTCACCAGTCAAAAGTGATTGGATGGATAAAAACAAGATCCAACTATATGCTGCCTACAAGAGACTCACTTCAGCTTTAAGGACACACATAGGCTCAAAGTAAAGAGATTGAAAAAGGCATTTCATGTGAGTGAAACCAAAAGAAACAGGGACAGCTATGATTATATCAGACAAACTAGATTTTAAATAAAAAATGGTAACAAGAGACAAAGAAAGTCATTACATAATAATAAAGGGGTAAAATCATCAAGAAGATACAGCAATCATAAATATACACAAACTCACCATCACAGCATCCAAATATATTAAGCAAATGCTAACAGATCTGAGAGGGGAAATAGATAGCAGTACAATAATAGTAGGGAACTTGAATGTCCTGCTTTCAACAGTGAAATAAGTACATTATCCAAAGACAATGGTATGACACTAGAAATCAACAACTTGAGGAAACCTGGAAAATCTACAAATGTGTGGAAACTAAACAACACACTCTTGGCAAGTCAATGGGTTGACGAAATCAAAGGGAAATCAAAGAATACTTTGAAACAAATGAAAATGGAAATACAACATAAAAAACCTATGGGATTCTTTAAAATAGTTCTGTTAGAGAAGTTTAGAGTGATAAATGAATATTTCAGTAAATAAGAAAGATCACATATAAGCAACCTAACTTTATACCTAAAGGAACTAGAGAGAAAAAAAAAGAAGAAGAACAGTTAAGCTCAAATTAGTGGAGGAAAGAAATAAGAAAGATCAGAGTGGAAATAAATGAAATACAGATAAAAAAAAGCAATAAAAAAGATAAGTAAAACTAAGAGCTGATTTTTTAACAAACAAAATTGACAACTCTTAATGAGGTTCAAAAAAGTAGAAGACTCATAAAGAAAAATTTTAAAAAGCAAAGAAGAAAATGAAATGGGAAGGAATAATAAAATCTGTTCTTTTTTAAAAAATATTTTGAGAGAGAGAGAGAGAGAGAGGGAAAGCGTGTGTGGGAGTGGGGAAGGGGCACAGAGAAAATCAGAAATGAAAGAGGAGAAATTACAACTGACACTATAGATAACAGGAATAGATAATTTCCAAAAACATACAACCTATGAAGACTGAATTAAGAAATAGAAAATTGAACAGACTAATAATGAGTAAGGAGATTGATTCAGTAATGAAAAAATTCCCAACCTAGAAAACTCCAGGACCAGATGGCTTCACTGGCAAATATTACCAAAAGTTTAAAGAATTCATGCCACTCCTTCTTGGGGTACCTGGGTGGTTCAGTTGGTTAAGTGGCCAACTCTTGATTTCAGCTCAGGTCATGATCTTGTAGTTGTGAGATAGAGCCCTATATCAGGCTCCAGGCTGAGCATGGAGCCTGCTTGAGATTCTCTTTCTCTCTCCCTCTACCCCTCTCCCCTGCTTGCGCTCTCTTTCTTAAAAAAAATGTTAAAGATGATAGAGGAGTCTCAAGTAATGGATAAGTAATATGTATGACAACAAGTAAGCAATACAAAACTAGTCAGTATTATAAAGATAAAATAAATTTCAAGAGTCTGCTGTCTCTTCAAAAAAAAAAAGAATGTTAAAGAATTCCACTCCTTCTCAAACTCTGCCAAAAAGGCTGAAGAGAAAGGAACATTTCCAAACTCATTCTACAAGACCAGCATCACCTGCTACAAAAATGAAAACTATATACCAATATCCCTGATGGACACAGATGCAAAATTCTCAACAATGTATTGCCATGCCAAATTCAAGAACTCATTAAAAGGATTATACACCATGACCAAGTAGGATTTATCCCTGGAATGCAAATATGGCTCAATATATGCATAGCAATACATGTGATACACTAATTAATAGAATGAAAGATAAAATTGTATGATCATCTTAGTAGATACAGAAAAACATTTGACCAAACACAACATCCTTTCATGATAAAAACCTCAACAGATTGGGTATAAGAAGAAAATACCTCAGCATAAAAAGGGCCATATGCAACAAACCCACAGCAATTATACTCAATGGTGGAAAACCAAAACCTTTTCCTTTAAGATTAGGAACAAGACAAGGGTGTTCCTTCTCAACACTTTTGTTCAACATAATCCTGGAAATACTAGCTAAAGCAATCAGGCATGACAAAGAAATAAAAGGCATCCAAATCATCGAGGAAGAAGCAAAATTGTCATTAATTGCAAAGGATATTGAAATGCAAGTGACATTGAAAATCTCAAAGGCTCAACTAAGAAAAAGTGTTGGATATAATCAATTAATTCAGTTAAGCTGCAGGATATAAAGCAATAAACAGAAATCAATTGCATTTCTATATATGAACAATAAAACATCTGGAAAAAAAAAAAACTTATCCCAGGAGTGCCTAGCTGGCTCAGTCAGTAGAGCATGTGACTCTTGATCTCACAGTCTTAAGTTCAAGCCCCATATTAGGCATAGAGCTTACTTTTAAAAAAAGTAAAATGAATGAATAAATGAAACCTATCCCATTCACAATAGCATCACAAACAATAAAATACCTAGAAGTGGAAGTGGAAGATTTGTAGAATGAATTCTACAAGACTTTGTTGAAAGAAATCAAAGAAGACATAAACAATTGGAAGGACATCCTGTGCTCATAGATTGAGTTAATGTTAAAATTCCCATGCTACTTGAAGCTGTCTCTAGATTCAATGCAATTCTTATAAAAATTCCATGGTATTTTTCACAGAAATAGAAAATACAATCCTAAATATTGTATAGAACCACAAAAGATCCTGAATGTCCAAAGCAATCATGAGAAAGAACAAAATCTGAGGCATCTCACTTCCGGATTACAAAGTTTTGTTAACTAAAACAGTATGGTACTGACATAAAAATAGACACATATGCAAATGGAATAGAAGAGAGAGCCCAGAACTAAACCCCCATATATACAGTCAACTAATATTTGATAAGGAAACCAAGAACATGCAATGAGGAAAGGATTGTCTTTTCAACAAATGATGTTGGGAAAACTAGATAAATACATGCAGAAGACTAAAACTTAACCCCTATCTTACACAACTCACATAAAATATCTTGAAATGGATCAAAGACTTAAACATAAGACCCAATTTGGTAAAATTCCTGGAAGAACACATCGGGAAGGAAGTCCTTGACATTGGTCCTAGCGATGGTATTTTGGATATGACACCAAAAGCACAAACAACAAAAAAATTTAACAAGTGGAACTACATAAAACTTGTGCACTGCAAAAGAAACAATTAATGAAATGAAAATGTAACCTACAGAATGGAAAAAAATTTTTTCAAGCCATGTATAGGATAAAAAGGTAATATTCAAAAGATATAAGGAATTCACACAACTCAATAGCAAAAGACAAATGTTTTTACAGGCAGAGTATTTAGGAGTGCCTGGGTGGCTCAGTTGGTTAAATGTCTGACTTCAGCTCAGGTCATGATCTCGTGGTTCATGGGTTTGAGCCCCATGTCAGGGTCTGTGCTGACAGCTCACAGCCTGGAGCCTGCTTCAGATTCTGTGTCTTCCTCTCTCTCTATCTGCTTCTCCCCTTCTCTCTCTCTCTCTCTCTCTCTCTCTCTCTCTCTCTTTCTCTATGAAAAATAAATAAACATTAAAAAAAATTTAAGGCAGAGTATTTAAATAGACATTTTCCAAAGACATACAGATGGCCAACATGTACATGAAAAGGTGCTCAACATCACTAATCATTAAGGAAGTGCAAATCAAAATCACAATAAGATACCTCCTCACACCTGTAAAAATGGCTATCATCAAGAAGACAAGAGATAACAAGTGTTGGTGAGGATGTGGAGAAAAGGGAACACTTGTACACTGTTGATGGAATTGTAAACTGGTTTGGCCACTATGGAGAAAAATATGGAGGCTTCTCAAAAGAATTAAAAATAAAACTACAATACATATACAATCCCACTTCTGGATATATATCCGAAAAAAGTAAAAACAGGTTATCAAAGAGATTTATGCACTCCCATGTTTATTGCAGCATTATTTATAGCAGCCAAGATATGGAAACAACCTAAGTGCCTATCAATGAGTGAATGAATAAAGAAGATGTGGTGTATTATAGTCAATGGAATACTATTCAGCCATGAGAAAAGAAAAAATCCTACCATTTGCAACAACATGGGTAGACCTTGAGGACATTATGCTACGTGAGATAGGTGAAGCAGAGAAAGGCAAATACTGAATGATATCTCATATATGTGAAATCTAAAAAACAAAACAAAACAAAACAAAAAACTCGACAGTGGAATGATAGTTACCGGGGCTGGGTAGTAGGGGGAATCATGGAAGAATGGAGAGATGTTGTTTAAGGATACATACAACTAGTAGATAAATGAGTCCTAGAGATCTAGTATACAGAACGTGATTATAGAAAACAAAACTGTATTGTAAACATTAAACTTGCTAAGTAGCCAGATCTTAATTTTACCCATCGCAAAAAGAAATAATTTTTTGATGTGATAGAGGTATTAGCTAATGATACAATGGCAATCATACTACAATATAAATATATCAAATCAATATGTTGTATACCCTAAACTTCACAATGTTGTATGTCAATTATACTCAGTGTTTAAAAATTAAGAGAAAAATAAATGTAGAAAGAGCCACTTCTGATATAAAATATTCTGTCCTTACCACTTAAATATTAATTTGGGAGTAATGTTCTCTTTGGGGTACTGCTGTTATGGATAAACATTTTTCAATGTTGGAACCATCATCTATAACAAGTCTAAAGCTAAAGATAGGAAAAAGGTGATAAAACAGTTGTAGAAGGGAAAGGAGGGACACTTTAGAAAAAAAAAGAAAGAAATCTGTTTTAACATGTTAGAGTTCTACCAATAGTAACTCAGATGCAGAGATGAATAGTTACCTTGAGAATCTTAGTCATCTCTTTGCTTCCTTCTTCTTTGGAATTATAACTAGTAATAACTTGTAAAAATCTACAAATAACTAAATGCTACTGACTTTCTCTGTTTCCACTTCTTAGTCAACCAAATTTGGCCCTTATCTTACAGATAACAATAAGGTGTATAAAAAAAGGTTGATGGATGGAGTGAAGAGATACAGAGGTAAGTGAGAAGCATGCCAAGAAAGAGAAAACATCTTCAAGCTTTTGCATTTACTTTTCTAAAATCTCTCTTATTTCTCAATGATTAGACTGCTAATTATGTTATTCTATTTTTTTTAATGAGCTGTCATTCTTGGTTGTACACAGTCACATTTGGGAAAATAACCTACACTATTTTGTCATTGTAGCAAATTTCAAATCTTATTTAATGGTAAGAAATTTGTGTATTGGTTGTCTCTTTGCTATAACTCATCAGTCTTGCCTGCTCTTCTCTCTCTTCTGGGTAAACTCATCATACAAGTTGCTATAATAGTGTTTTCTGGAAAATTGACAGGGAGAATTTTTCTATTCTTAATCCTTAGCTAATTCTTTTGATCACTCCGAGAACTTAATGGTAACGCTGCTTTTTACTTCCTATTTGTGTTTCTTGATTTGTATGACCAAGCAGTTTTCCCTCTTTGGCATAAATACAAATTTATTTTGTTATCTCTTTCTTTCCTAAGGAGGAAAGGTTAATGTCAATAAAATAGATGATGCTCTTGAAAATATGGAATTCCCACTTGAAGAGGAAGAAATTGAGAAATTGTGCAATCACCTGCCAGTTGATGGTAAGCATTTCAAGTACACAGTGCCCTGTAAGGAAATTTTTGTTTTTCTGTAGGAAGATCTTTTTTTATTATTATTATTATATGAAATTTATTGTCAAATTAGTTTCCATACAACACCCAGTGCTCATCCCAAAAGATGCCTTCTTCAATGCCCATCACCTACCCTCCCCCTCCCTCCCACCCCCCATCAATCCTTAGTTTGTTCTCAGTTTTTAAGAGTCTCTTATGCTTTGGCTCTTCCCCACTCTAACCTCTTTTTTTTTTTCTTTTTTTTCCTTCCCCTCCTCCATGGGTTTCTGTTAAGTTTCTCAGGATCCACATAAGACTGAAACCATATGGTATCTGTCTTTCTCTGTATGGCTTATTTCACTTAGCATCACACTCTCCAGTTTCATCCACATTGCTACAAAGGGCCATATTTCATTCTTTCTCATTGCCACGTAGTATTCCATTGTGTATATAAACCACAATTTCTTTATCCATTCATCAGTTGATGGACATTTAGGCTCTTTCCATAATTTGGCTATTGTTGAGAGTGCTGCTATAAACATTGGGGTACAAGTACCCCTATGCATCAGTACTCCTGTATCCCTTGGGTAAATTCCTAGCAGTGCTACTGCTGGGTCACAGGGTAGGTCTATTTTTAATTTTCTGAGGAACCTCCACACTGTTTTCCAGAGCGGCTGCACCAATTTGCATTCCCACCAACAGTGCAAGAGGGTTCCCGTTTCTCCACATCCTCGCCAGCATCTATAGTCTCCTGATTTGTTCATTTTGGCCACTCTGACTGGCATGAGGTGATATCCGAGTGTGGTTTTGATTTGTATTTCCCTGATGCTGAGGGATGTTGAGCATCTTTTATTGTGCCTATTGGCCATCCAGATGACTTCTTTAGAGAAGTGTCTATTCATGTTTTCTGCCCATTTCTTCACTGGATTATTTGTTTTTCAGGTGTGGAATTTGGTGAGCTCTTTATAGATTTTGGATACTAGCCCTTTGTCCGATATGTTATTTGCAAATATCTTTTCCCATTCCGTTGGTTGCCTTTTAGTTTTGTTGATTGTTTCCTTTGCTGTGCAGAAGCTTTTTATCTTCATGAGGTCCCAATAGTTCATTTTTGCTTTTAATTCCCTTGCCTTTGGGGATGTGTCAAGTAAGAAATTGCTGCGGCTGAGGTCAGAGAGGTCTTTTCCTGCTTTCTCCTCTAGGGTTTTGATGGTTTCCTGTCTCACATTCAAGTCCTTTATGCATTTTGAGCTACTTTTTGTGAATGGTGTAAGAAAGTGGTCTAGTTTAATTCTTCTGCATGTTTCTGTCCAGTTCTCCCAGCACCATTTGTTAAAGAGACTCTTTTTTCCATTGGATATTCTTTCCTGCTTTGTCAAAGATGAGTTGGCCATACGTTTGTGGGTCTAGTTCTGGGGTTTCTATTCTATTCCATTGGTCTATGTGTCTGTTTTTGTGCCAATACCATGCTGTCTTGAGGATTACAGCTTTGTAGTAGGGGCTAAAGTCTGGGATTGTGATGCCTCCTGCTTTGGTCTTCTTCTTTAAAATTACTTTGGCTACTCGGGGCCTTTAGTGGTTCCATATGAATTTTAGGATTGCTTGTTCTAGTTTCGAGAAGAATGCTGGTGCAATTTTGATTGGTATTGCATTGAATGTGTAGATAGCTTTGGGTAGTATTGACATTTTGACAATATTTACTCTCCCAACCCATGAGCACGGAATGTTTTTCCATTTCTTTATATCTTCTTCAATTTCCTTCATAAGCTTTCTATAGTTTTCAGCGTACAGATCTTTTACATCTTTGGTTAGATTTATTCCTAGGTATTTTATGCTTCTTGGTGCCATTGTGAATGGGATCAGTTTCTTTATTTGTCTTTCTGTTGCTTCATTATTAGTGTATAAGAATGCAACTGATTTCTGTACATTGATTTTGTATCCTGCAACTTTGCTGAATTCATGTATCAGTTCTAGCAGACTTTTGGTGGAGTCTATTAGGTTTTCCATGTATAGTATCATGTCATCTGCAAAAAGTGAAAAGCTTGACTTCATCTTTGCCAATTTTGATGACTTTGATTTCCTTTTGTTGTCTGATTGCTGATGCTAGGACGTCCAACACTATGTTAAACAACAGCGGTGAGAGTGGACATCCTGTCGTGTTCCTGATCTCAGGGGGAAAGCTCTCAGTTTTTCCCCATTGAGGATGATATTAGCTGTGGGCTTTTCATAAATGGCTTTTATGATCTTTAAGTATGTTCCTTCTGCCCTGACTTTCTCGAGGGTTTTTATTAGGAAAGGATGCTGAATTTTGTCAAATGCTTTTTCTGCGATTGACAGGATCATTTGGTTCTTATCTTTTCTTTTATTAATGTGATGTATCACGTTGATTGATTTGCGAATGTTGAACCACCCCTGCATCCCAGGAATGAATCCCACTTGATCATGGTGAATAATTATTTTTAGAAGCTGTTGAATTCGATTTGCTAGTATCTTATTGAGAATTTTTGCATCCATATTCATCAGGGATATTGGCCTGTAGTTCTCTTTTTTTACTGGGTCTCTGTCTGGTTTAGGAATCAAAGTAATACTGGCTTCATAGAATGAGTCTCATAGAATGAGGGAAGGAAGTTTTCCTTCCCTTTCCATTTTTTGGAATAGCTTGAGAAGGGTAGGTATTATCTCTGCTTTAAATGTCTGGTAGAATTCCCCAGGGAAGCCATCTGGTCCTGGACTCTTATTCGTTGGGAGATTTTTGATAACTGATTCAATGTCTTCGCTGGTTATGGGGTCTGTTCAAGCTTTCTGTTTCCTCCTGTTTGAATTTTAGAAGTGGGTGCATGTTTAGGAATTTGTCCATTTCTTCCAGGTTGTCCAGTTTGTTGGCATATAATTTTTCATAGTATTCCCTGATAATTGCTTGTATTTCTGAGGGATTGGTTGTAATAATTCCATTTTCATTCATGATTTTATCTATTTGGGTCTTCTCCCTTTTCTTTTTGAGAAGCCTGGCTAGAGGTTTATCAATTTTGTTTATTTTTTCAAAAAACCAACTCCTGGTTTCGTTGATCTGCTCTACAGTTTTTTTAGATTCTATATTGTTTATTTCTGCTCTGATCTTTATTATTTCTCTTCTTCTGCTGGGTTTAGGCTGCCCTTGCTGTTCTGCTTCTATTTCCTTTAGGTGTGCTGTTAGATTTTGTATTTGGGATTTTTCTTGTTTCTTGAGATAGGCCTGGATTGCAATGTATTTTCCTCTCAGGATTGCCTTCACGGCATCCCAAAGCGTTTGGATTGTTGTATTTTCATTTTCGTTTGTTTCCATATATTTTTAAATTTCTTCTCTAATTGCCTGGTTGACCCATTCATTCTTTAGTAGGGTGTTCTTTAACCTCCATGCTTTTGGATGTTTTCCAGACTTTTTCCTGTGGCTGATTTCAAGCTTCATAGCATTGTGGTCTGAAAGTATGCATGGTATGATTTCAATTCTTGTAAACTTATGAAGGGCTGTTTTGTGACCCAGTATATGATCTATCTTGGAGAATGTTCCATGTGCACTTGAGAAGAAAGTATATTCTGTTGCTTTGGGAAGCAGAGTTCTAAATATATCTGTCAAGTCCATCTGATCCAATGTATCATTCAGGACCCTTGTTTCTTTATTGACCGTATGTCTAGATGATCTATACATTGCTGTGAGTGGGGTGTTAAAGTCCACTGCAATTACCACATTCTTATCAATAAGGTTGCTTATGTTTGTGAGTAATTGTTTTATATATTTGGGGGCTCCCGTATTCGGCACATAGACATTTATAATTGTTAGTTTTTCTTGATGGATAGACCCTGTAATTATTATATCATGCCCTTCTTCATGTCTCGTTACAGCCTTTAATTTAAAGTCTAGTTTGTTTGATATAAGTATGGCTACTCCAGCTTTCTTTTGACTTCCAGTAGCATGATAAATAGTTCTCCATCACCTCACTTTCAATCTGAAGGTGTCCTCAGGTCTAAAATGAGTCTCTTGTAGACAGCAAATAGATGGGTCTTGTTTTTTTATCCATTCTGATACCCTATGTCTTTTGGTTGGTGCATTTAGTCCATTTACATTCAGTGTTATTATAGAAAGATATGGGTCTAGAGTCATTGTGATCCGTAGGTTTTATGCTTGTAGCGATGTCTCTGGTACTTTGTCTCACAGGATCCCCCTTAGGATCTCTTGTAGGGCTGGTTTAGTGGTGACAAATTCCTTCAGTTTTTGTTTGTTTGGGAAGACCTTTATCTCTCCTTCTATTCTAAATGACAGACTTGCTGGATAAAGGATTCTCGGCTGCATATTTTTTCTGTTCATCACATTGAAGATCTCCTGCCATTCCTTTCTGGCCTGCCAAGTTTCAGTAGAGAGATCGGTCACAAGTCTTATAGGTCTCCCTTTATATGTTAGAGCACGTTTATCCATAGCTGCCTTCAGAATTTTCTCTTTATCCTTGTACTTTGCCAGTTTCATTATGATATGTCATGCAGAAGATCGATTCAAGTTACGTCTGAAGGGAGTTCTCTGTGCCTCTTGGATTTCTATGCCTTTTTTCTTCCCCAGATCAGGGAAGTTCTCAGCTATGATTTCTTCAAGTACACCTTCAGCACCTTTCCCTCTCTCTTCCTCCTCTGGAATACCAATTATGTGTAGATTATTTCTCTTTAGTGCATCACTTAGTTCTCTAATTTCCCCTCATACTCCTGGATTTTTTAATCTCTCTTTTTCTCAGCTTCTTCTTTTTCCATTATTTTATCTTCTAGTTCACCTATTCTCTCCTCTGCCTCTTCAAGCTGTGGTTGTCTCCATTTTATTTTGCAGCTCGTTTATAGCATTTTTTAGCTCCTCCTGGCTGTTCCTTAATCCCTTGATCTCTGTAGCAATAGATTCTCTGCTGTCCTCTATACTGTTTTCAAGCCCAGCGATTAATTTTATGACTATTATTCTATATTCACTTTCTGTTACATTGTTTAAATCCTTTTTGATCAGTTCGTTAGCTATTGTTATTTCCTTGAGATTCTTTTGAGGGGAATTCTTCCATTTCTTCATTTTGGATAGTCCCTGGAGTGGTGCGGGATTGTGGGGCACTTCCCCTGTGCTGTCTTGAATAACTTGCATTGGTGAGCGGGGCCGCAGTCAGACCTGATATCTGCCCCCAGCCCACCGCTGGGGCCACAGTCAGACTGGTGTGTGCCTTCTCTTCCCCTCTCCTAGGGGCAGGATCCACTGTGGGGTGGCGTGGCCCGTCTGGGCTACTTGCACACTGCCAGGCTTGTGGTGTTGGGGATCTGGCGTATTAGCTGGGGTGGATTGGCAAGGTGCATGGGGGCAGGAGGGGCAGGCTCAGCTCGCTTTTCCTTGGGAGATCTGCTTTGGGAGGGGCCCTGTGGCAGCGGGAGGGAGTCAGACCCCCTGGAGGGATGGATCCGCAGAAGCACAGCGTTGGGTGTTTGCGTGGTGCAAGCAAGTTCCCTGGCAGGAACCGGTTCCCTTTGGGATTTTGGCTGGGGGATGGGTGAGGCAGATGGCACTGGCGAGCGCCTTTGTTCCCCGCCAAGCTGAGCTCTGTCGTCCGGGGCTCAGCAACTCTCCCTCCCGTTGTCCTCCAGCCCTCCTGCTCTCTGAGCAGAGCTGTTAACTTATAACCTTCTGGATGTTAAGTCCCGCTTGCTGTCAAAACACACTCCATCCGGCCCCTCCGCTTTTGCCAGCCAGACTCGGGGGCTCTGCTTGGCCGGCAGACCGCCCCTCCGCCCTGGCTTCCTCCCTCCAGTCCGTGTAGCGCACACCACCTGTCCGCCCTTCCTACCCTCTTCCGTGGACCTCTCATCTACACTTGGCTCTGGAGAATCCGTTCTGCTAGTCTTCTGGCGATTTTCTGGGTTATTTAGGCAGGTGTGGGTGGAATCTAAGTGATCCGCAGGACGCGGTGAGCTCAGCGTCCTCCTACGCCACCATCATCCCACACCGAGCTCTGTAGGAAGATCTTAAACATACTTACTAATTTCATGGAAAAAGCCAGAAGTTTATAGATACCCAATCCTAAAGAATGGCGATATATTGTCTCAATATTAATCTTAAATAAAATATCAATAATTGCTTATATTGCTGCTTGAAGAGTTCCTATGCCAGAGAATACCAAAATGAGATGAAAATCAGTGTTGGGATCAAGTAAACAAGTTAAAAAATTAAGCTAAACAGGGGCACCTGGGTGGCTCAGTCAGTTAAGCATCCGGCTGAACTGATTTTGGCTCAGGTCATGATCTTGCAGTTTGTGAGATCGAGCCCCATGTTAGGCTCTATGCTGACATTGCAGGGCCTGCTTGGGATTCTCTCTCTTCTTGTCTCCCTGACCCTCCCCCAACCAAATGAATACATAAACATGTTAAAAAATAAAAGTGAAAAAAAATAAAACAAACAAAAAAGTATTTTTGAGGGGTAGGGAGAGAAAATTATAAAGGAATTCAGAAAGCAACAAAAAGAAATGGGGAAGGGTGCTGGAAACTGTTAAATGTTATTTGTACTATTGTAAAATATATACAGCATATATCTAACAATTACATTAAAATTAATTCACAGGTATCAAACTTTAAATTACACAGATATTACCTGCCCCCTCAAGACTATGATCAAATATGTTTTAGGTGGAGGCTATGAATCTTAATTTTATTTTTTAAATGCGTATTTATTTATTTTGGAGAGAGAGAGAGAGGCAGGGCAGGGCGCGAGCAGGGGAGGGGTAGAGAGAGGAGACACAGAATCCAAAGCAGGCTCCAGGCTCCGAGCTGCCGGCACAGAGCCCGATGTGGGGCTCAAACCCAGGAACTGTGAGATCATGACCTGAGCCGAAGTCGGAAGCTTAAGCAACTGAGCCACCCAGGCGCCCCTATGAATCTTAATTTTATTTTATTTATTTTTTTAACGTTTATTTATTTTTGAGACAGAGAGAGACAGAGCATGAACGGGGGAGGGGCAGAGAGAGAGGGAGACACAGAATCAGAAGCAGGCTCCAGGCTCTGAGCCATCAGCCCAGAGCCTGACGCGGGGCTCGAACTCATGGACTGTGAGATCGTGACCTGAGCTGAAGTCTGACGCTTAACCGACTGAGCCACCCAGGCGCCCCAATCTTAATTTTAAATAAGCAACCCCCACTATAGTTAATTTGTTGAAATAGCTAACCTTTATGATATAGAGAAAAATATAATTAGTATATTTATCTAGGATTAGCACTTTTTGGCATGGTTTTCAGCAATAGCATTTGATCAAAGCACTCTATTTAAGTCTTAGTATCTTGAGCATCTTAACATGTTTAGTATCTTGAAATGATTCTGTGGATTAATTAATAGTTTGATAAGTATCCTAGAAGTGTTGGTTTATGAGTTTATCTAATATGATCTGATCATGCTTGAAATCAAGCGTTGTCAAAATGCTTGTCAAAAAAGTAGTCTCCTATTTCTTATCTGAAACTATTTCTTTTTCACATGGGTAACACATGAGCCAGACAAGATTATAAAACTCCTGTTGGAATTGGAATATGGCCCCACCCTAAATTATCTGGAGGGCAGTCTAGCTAAAAACCTCAAAATAAATATTATTGCCTCTGCTCTGTAAAGCAGGTTATCAAGAACTGACTTTTAAAAATATAACCAAAGAAACAAAGATACCCAAATAAATCTAAGGAACAAAGAGATAGAGCACTTTAAATAAATTTCTGTTTTAATTCAATGCTCTATTGGTCATTCTGAAATTGTTTGTAACCCAGTGGTTGCTCTGACGTTGGTAATTGCTGCAACAGAAGCAGAGACTTCATGTTGTTTGCTTTGTCTTTCTAGCACTGAAAATAGAGCCTGGCATATATGTAGGCATCCAGCAAATACTTTTTGGTGAGTTAAAAAATGAAAAAATCAGCCTGCATCAAGGTGCTGCCTGAGATCTTACATTTTGGGACACTGACAAGTCTTGGCACACCCTCAACTCCTGGTAGCCCCTGAAAACAAAGACAGCTTAGATAAACACATAGGTTTGAGAAACAACCAGGAGTTCTCACTAAGCTGAACAAATAAGGTTTACCTCCTACATAAGACCACTCTATCGAGATGATGATTGATAAATGGATAAAGAAAATATGTTATATATATACAATGGAATATTATTCAACCATAAAAAGAAGAATTAAATCTTGCCATTTGCAACATGGATGGAGCTAGAGAGTATAATGCTAAGAGAAATAGGTCAGAGCAAAACAAATAGCATATGGTTTCACTCATATGGAATTTAAGAAACCAAACAAACAAGCAAAGAGAAAAAATAAGAGAGAAGCAAAGCAAGAAATAGACTCTTAATTATAGAGAACAAACTGATGGTTACCATTGGGGAGAGAAGTAAGGGAAGATCAAGGTGTATACTTGTGATGAGCACAGGGTGATATATAGAAATGCTGCATCACTATATTGTACACCTGAAACTAATACAACACTGTTAACTAACTGTAATTAAAAACTTAAAATTAAAAAAAATTAAAAAGACTAAAAGAGGTGGCTCTTTTATGTAATGTACAGAAACCAGCAGAGTCAAGGAAATTGAAGAAGCAAAGGAATATGTTCCAAACAAAAGGACAAGATAAAAGTCCGGAAACAGACTTCAATGAAATGGAGATAAGTGATTTACCTGATAAGGAGTTCAAAATAATGATCATAAAGATGCTTATTGAGGTCAAGAGAACAATGCACGAACAAAGTGAGAATTTCAACAAAGAGATAGAAAACATAAGAAAGTACCAAAGAGAAATCAGAAAGCTGAAGAATAAAATAACTCAGCTGAAAAATTCAGTAGAGGGGTTCAACAGTAGACTCAATCAAGTGGAAGAAACAATGAGCAAACTCAAAATACAGGGCAGTGGAATTTACCCAAATAGAAGAGCTAAAAGTAAAAGAAGGAAAAAGAGTGAAAATAGCTTAAGGGATTTATGGGACACCAGGAAGTGGACCAATGTTCACATTATAGGGCTCCCAGAAGGAGAAGAGAGAGAGAACAGGACAGAAAGCCTATTCAAAGAAATAATGCCTGGAAACTTCCCCAACCTGAGAAAAGAAGCAGACATGAGGATTCAGGAAACTCAGGTAGCCCCAAATAAGATAAATCAAAGCTAGCCACACTAAGATGCATTACAATTGTTAAAATCAAGGGGGTAAATCTTAAATATGGAAAGAAGAAAACAACTTGTTATATACAAGGAAAACCCCATAAGACTATCAGCAGATTTTTCAGGAGAAACTTGGTAGGCCAGAGAGGAGTGACATTATATACTCAAAGTGAGAGAAGAAAAAAACTTGCCAACCAAGGATGCCCTACTTGGCAAAGTTGTCTTTCAGAACTGAAAGAGAAATAGTTCTCCAGACAAGCGGAAGCTGAAGGAGTCCATCACCACTAGAGCAGCCTTGCAAGAAATGTTAAAGAAACTTCTTCAAACTAAAACAAGAGGGTGCTTAACTAGTAACAGGAAAACATATGAAAATGTAAATCTCACTGCTAAAGGTAAATGTACAGTTAATTTCAGAATATTCTAATGTAATAGTAGGGGGTATATCACTAATCTAGTATGAACATTAAAAGACAAAAGTATTAAAAATAACTATAACTACATTTTTAGTTAACAATCTGTTAATGGATACACAAGGTAAAGGATGTAAGTTGTGATAACAAAAACATAAAAGGAGGGGAGAATAGAAATTTATACCTTTGGTATGCATTCTTAGTTAAGTTCTTATAAGCTTAAAATAGACTATTATAAATATGTTTTATGTAAGCCTCCTGGTAACCACAAAGCAAAAACCTACAGTCAATACACAAAAGAGAAAGAGAAAGGAATCTAAGCATAACACTCCTGAAAATAATCAACTTATAAGGGAAGAAATCAAGAGAAGAAAGTATCAAAGGAATTATGAAACAGCCAGAAAATGATTATTAACAAAATGGCAATAGGGCACCAACTCCCAGCTCTAAGATGAGTAAGGACAGAGGACCTAATGAAAAATAAGGTTGATAGCACTGTATTATATAATTGAAATTTGCTAAGAGAATAGAATTTAAATATTCTCACACACACACAAAGACAAATATAATCGGTTATAGATGTGTTAGTTTAGATGGGGGATTCCTTTCATGTATACATATATCAAATCACCATGACGTACACCTTAAATATATTACAATTTTATTTTTTAATTATACCTCAATAAAGCAGATATAAAAAAACAAAAAATGGAAAGAATTTCTTTTCTTCCATTCTGATGAGTGAGGAACACAAAAAGAAAAAGTATGAGTAGAATAGATGTCTCTATCTTATTTAGATTTTTTTCTTTTTTCGACCTTTTGCTTTACAGTATGAAAATAAAATATCTAATTAGAAAAAAAATTTAGGCCACTGCCAAATCCTTATACTTTACTCTGCAGTTTAAGAATTTTATGTAACGGGAACCTGAATTAGTCCGCTCAGGCTCCCATAACAAAATACCATAGTCTGTGTGACTTACACAGCAGAAATGTATTCTCTCACAGTTCTGGATGCAGGGAAATCCAAGATCAAGGTACTAGCTGATTCAGTTTCTGATGGGGATTGTCTTCCATGCTTGCAGAGGCTGTCTTCTCACTGTGTCTTCACATGGCAGGGAGATAGGAAAGAGGGAGAGAGACAGGGAGAGATACAGGGGGAGAAATGGAGAGTCAGAAAGAGAAAGAGTTATCTTCCTCTTCCTAAAAGGCCAAAGTCCTATCAGAGTTGGGCCTCACCCTTATGACTTCATAACCTTAATTACCTCCTAAATACCTTATCTCCAATCAGTCAAATCAGAGGTTAGGGCTTCAAACTAGGAATTTGAGGGGACACACTTCAGTCGATAGTGGAACTATACCTAAATTTTGTCTTGTCTTGTAGATGAAAGGAGGATTAAACTGGATAAACTTCTGGATGAAGTACATGAACTTCTAGGTGAGTGAGAAAAAATAATGATAAAGCATAATAAAAATAATCTCTTGGGGCACCTGGCTGGCTTAGTCTGTAGAGGATCCAACTCTTGATCTCAGGGTTGTGAGTTCAAGCCTCACACTGGAGGTGGAGCCTACTTCAAAAAAAAATTTCTTAATACTTAACAAAAGAAGTTATTTTTTTCCTATATTAAAATAATTCTTTTTTTATTCAGCAGTCCATTGCCTTAACCACTTGGCCACCTCATCCCAATTATTTTTTTATTTAAATTTTGGTCAACATACAGTGCAATATTGGTTTCAAGGGTAGAATTCAGTGATTCATCACTTTCATACAACACCCAGTGCTCATTACAAGTGCCCTCCTTAATACCCATCACCCATCTAGCCCATCTCCCATCCACCTCCCTCCATCAACCCTCAGTTTGTTCTTTTTTAAGTTTCTTGTAGTTTGCTGTCTTCTCTTCTTTTCCTCCCTTCCCATATGTTCATCTGTCTTGTTTCTTAAATTCCATATATGAGTGAAATTATGTGGCATTTGTCTTTCTCTGACTAACTTATTTCGCTTAGCATGATACATTCTAGCTCCATCCATGTCATTGCAAATGGCACGATATCATATTCCATTGTGCATATATAACAAATCTTTATCCATTTTAAAGTATTTTCTGTTATCCTATCCATGACATAATACTTCTGTCATTTTATCTCTTTTAATTGGTAATGTATACATAATTAAAGAAAAACTTTAGAAACTAAATGTTATTAGTATAATCAGTTGTTATCTACATCTTATGCAAAAGGCCACAGTATAATGTTGAAGTAAAAACCCCTATGTTCTTTGGAGTTTCAATAGTATAATTTTATTTTCTACTGTTCTAGTGACAAAATTTGAAGGCAGATTGCACATACCAGTAATATGACTAGATGAACAAGCTCATAATTCAGGCAAAAATAAAACAATATAGCAAATGGTACATGCTGGCAGAATTATTTACACCAGTAAACTTAGTGGGCTGTTAAAATACCAACTGTATTAATTCCTTGTTCCTAACATTTTACAGAAAGTTCTATTTTTGAATCTCCCTTCTAATTTTATGTAATTAGACAACACTTCATGTTTCCATTACTTTTTACCCTATACTTGAGGATGATGCTACACAAAAATAGTTGATATGATGATGATTTAAAGCTTGAAATTTGACCTTATACCATTATTTTCTTTTTTAAGGGGAAGAAATTCACTATGAAGACCTGAAAAATATTCTGAAAAACATTGGGTTAAGACTCAGACTGAGGGAGAACTCTGTGTTGATGAAAAGTTTGCCACTTGATGGTGAGGGTTTAATTTACCAATGAGGTATTCATCCACCCCCTGAAAGTTTACTGGTTGCCATAAGGTATGAGACATAATACTACAAAGGGTTACAAAGATAAATGAGGCATAGCTCAGGTCCTAGAAAGCCCTCAGTTAGAGATGGACAGCACATACAAAACAGAAAGAAATGCTATACATTGTGATGTGTGCTATAAGGTTAATAAATATTCTGCTATGAAACTGCAAAGGAGATATTGACCAACTATTCCTGGAATGTCTAAGACCTCACAGAGTGGTTATTACTTTAAACAGGCCTGAAAGGTTTGATGGTAGGGCGTACGAAGAACCAAAAGTAAAAGCATGGAAAAAGTCAAAGAGGGATACCTAACCATGGCAAGTTTCGGGCACCATGCACAGTTTCATGCCAAGTACACATTCACATTATGTGGACGAGTACTTTATGAGCTTGACTCAAACTAATCAATAATTCTTGTATAATCTATCTGTGAAACAGGATAATAACAATGCGTATCTATGATGATGGTGATGAAGATAACCAAATAGTGGCTGTGAAAATATGAAAAAATGTTTAAAATCTAAAGATATTAATTATTAGATTTTCTATTTCAAAACTCCAGTTATGTTTATTAAATGATTTCTATATTTAAGGCATTTTTCTGGATTCAGGAGCTATGAAGATATGTGCCAGAAGCTCACTGCTCAAAATAACAGAGTCTTTGCACTTAAAAAGTTCATAATCTAGTTGACTAGATAAGACAGAGATACATATTTTGACCTTCTGGCTAAACATGGAAATCTTTTTTTAATATTTGCATTTATCTTTACCACTTTCTAAAATACCAAAAAGATGTAAAAGAAATAAAATTTTTCTTTTAATTTTAAAACAAATTAAAAATTTCTTTTAATTTTAAAATAAATTAAATATTTCCACAAAGACTAAGAGAAGAGAATATTATAGCAGATAAGAGATGTCAGTTAAATTTTGAAAAACAAATTGCATGAAAGACCATAAAAGGTGAAAACTGAGCCTGAAAGGAGAAGCAAACAAGAAGGCATCCACTTCAGGGGCACCTGGTTGGCTCAGTCAGTAGACCACGCAACTCTTAATCTCAGGATTGTGAGTTCAAGCCCCATGTGGGGTATAGATACTACTTAAAAATAAAATATTTAAAAAAATAGGGCTACTTCATGTCACAAAACTGTAAACAGCTCAGGAAATAGAGGCACCAGTTACCTCTAAAGTCAGGAGTATGAGATATGGCTGAAAGTCTTTAAAAAGATCAATGCAATTGACAGATCCCCTTCCTCACTCCACAGCTAAGCAAGTATTTCTTATCCATGCAGCATAGAGATTTACTCTCTGGAGAGGTTAAACTGGGGAGATTCTCAGACATCAGACCCAGCCAAGGTTGGGAGTGAATTTTCTACTGAAACAAGGAAATTACATGAAAGTCAACGTGTAGCATGGTGAGATCCCCCGTCATCTTCTCCCATTGGCCTGCCTAGATGCTGGCAGTGAATTCTAATATCCTTTATTCATATACTTATATCTGCAGCTTGCAATGAAAAGATAGATAATAACATGTGTACTACTAAAACAAAAACACCTCACCCTTAAACAGAAACAACCAAGAATCATATGACTTGTAAGAAAGGTTTGTTACATGAAGGACAGAAATAAAAGCTAGCAGAAAAGAAGGAACTTGGAGGAAGTACAGTAATCCCCCTTTATGCATGGGGATATGTTCCAAAGCCCCCAGGGGATGTCTGAAACCATGGATAGTACCAGACTATATATGTTTTTTTCCTATGCAAACATACCTATGATAAAGTTTAATTTATAAATTAGGCATAGTAAGAGATTAACACTAATAACTAAAAATCAAATAGAACAATTATAAAAATACACCATAATAAACATTACGTGAATGTGCTCTGTCTGTGTCTCTCTCAATATCTTATTGTACTGTGTTCACTCTTCTTCTTGTGATGATGTGAGATGATAAAATGCCTACATGATTAGATGAAGTGAAATGAACTATGGAGGCATTGTGATTAGCATTAGGCTACTATTGACCTTTGGATAATACATCAGAAGGAAGGTCATCTGCTTCCAGACCACAGTTGACACAGGTAACTGAAACCAGGGAAAGTGAAACTGAAGATAAGGGGAGACTACTATACTCAAGGGAGAAAGCAGAAAAATAATTAAAAACAATTTTAACTAATATCTTCAGAAAGATGAGAAAAGCCCTAGTTAACGAAACAAGAAAAGGAGGCTGTGCAACAAGCTAGGACACACTATGAAAAAGGAGCACGCTATGGGGCGCCAGGATGGCTCAGTCAGTTAAGCGTCCAACTTTGGCTCAGGTCATGATCTCACAGCTCACATGCTGTCTCTGTTTCTCAATAATAAGTAAACATTAAAAAAAAAATTTTAACGGGGCTCCTGGGGGGCTCAGTGGGTTAGGCATCTGACTTCAGCTCAGATCATGATTTCGTGGTTCACAAGTTTAAGCCCTGCATCAGGCTCTGTGTTGACAGCTCACAGCCTGGAGCCTGCTTTGGATTCTGTGTCACACCCTCTCTCTGTCCCTTCCCCACTTGGGCTTGGTCTCTTTCTCTCTCTCTCTCAAAAATAAATAAAAACATTAAAAAAATTTTTTTAATTGAAAAAAAAGGAGCACTCTAAAAGTTTTTTTTTAAAGCTCTTTTGGAGGTGCACCTGGGTGGCACACTCAGTTAAGCAGCTGACTCTTGATTTCAGTTCAGGTCATGATCTCGTAGTTGGTGAGATAGAACCTCATGTCAGGCTCCATGCTGAATGTGGAGCCTGCTTGGGATTCTCTCTCTCCCTGTCTCTCTACCCCTCCCTAGCTTGCATATATTCTCTCTCTCTCTCTCTCTCTCTCTCTCTCTCTCTCTCTCTCTCTCTCTCTCTCAAACTCTCTCTCTCAAAATAAACTTTTTTTTAAAGAAAAAAGCTCTTTGGGAAAAAAAAGTGCTAAAAATTTAGAAATTCATTGGGCTGGAAGATGAATTTGGAAATTGGAACAAAAATACAAAAAAAAAGATAGAAAATAGAAAAAAAAATAAGAAAATCAGTCTGACAACTCCGACAACTGAATAATAGAAGGAGTCCCAAAAAGAGGAAACAAAGAAAATAGAGGAACAAACTGTAAAATAAATCCTGCTAAAAAAATGTCTTCAAATCTGAAAGAATGTGACTCAAGGCTGAAAAGGCTCACCAAGTACCTACCACTCCAAAGAATAGGAAAAGATCCACACCCGAGGCTCCTACATGGCTCGGTCAGTTAAGCAACTAACTCTTGGAATTTGGCTCAGGTCGTGATCTCATGGTTCATGAGATGGAGCCCCACATCTGCACTGTCAGTGCAGAGCCTGCTTGGGATTCTCTGTTTCCCATTCTCTGTTCTTCACTCACTCATGCTCGCTTGCTTGCTTGCTCTCTCTCTCTCTCTTTCAAAAATAATTAAACTAAAAAAAAAAGAAAAGAAAGAAAAAGATTCACATCAGAGTAGGTTGTAAAATAATCAGAACACCAGAAATAACAAAATTATAAAAGTTTCCAAAGAGAAATAAGCAGGTCACATAGAAAGTTGGAGGTATGTGAATGGTATTGGACTTCTCCACAACTCTTGAAGATGAAAGACAATTGTGTAATACCTTGAAAATTATTATAAAATTTGTTTCCAACCTAGAATTCTATATCCAGCTAACCTATCAATCAAGTATGAGAATAAAATTCATATCCTCACATATTTCAAAATATGACATTTTCTTTTTTTAATTAATTATTTTTTATTTAAATCCAAGTTAGTTAACATATAGTGTAATAATGCTTTCAGGAGTAGAATTTAGTGATCCATCACTTACATATAACACCCAGTGCTCATCCCAAGTGCCTTCCTTAATGCCCATCACCCATTTAGCACACTTTCCCGCCAATATCCATCCAGCAACCCTCAGTTTGTTCTCTGTATTTAAGAGTCTCTTAAGGTTTGCCTACCTTTCTGCTTTTATCTTATTTTTCTTTCCCTTCCACTATGTTCATGTGTTTTGTTTCTTTAATTCCACATACGAGTGAAATCCTATGTCTTTGACTTAATTTAGCTTAGAATGATACACTCTAGTTCCATCCACATTGTTGCAAATGGCAAGATTTCATTCTTTTTGATGACATAATAATATTCCATTGTGTATATATACCACTTTTTCTTTTTTTTATTTTATTTTTAAGTTTATTTATTTATTTTATTATTTTTTTTATTTTTTAATATATGAAATTTACTGTCAAATTGGTTTCCATACAACACCCAGTGCTCATCCCAAAAGGTGCCCTCCTCAATACCCATCACCCACCCTGCCCTCCCTCCCACCCCCCATCAGCCCTCAGTTTGTTCTCAGTTTTTAACAGTCTCTTATGCTTTGGCTCTCTCCCACTCTAACCTCTTTTTTTTTTTTCCTTCCCCTCCCCCATGGGTTTCTGTTACGTTTCTCAGGATCCACATAAGAGTGAAACCATATGGTATCTGTCTTTCTCTGTATGGCTTATTTCACTTAGCATCACACTCTCCAGTTCCATCCACATTGCTACAAAAGGCCATATTTCATTCTTTCTCATTGCCACGTAGTATTCCATTGTGTATATAAACCACAATTTCTTTCTCCATTCATCAGTTGATGGACATTTAGGCTCTTTCCATAATTTGGCTATTGTTGAGAGTGCTGCTATAAACATTGGGGTACAAGTGCCCCTATGCATCAGTACTCCTGTATCCCTTGGATAAATTCCTAGCAGTGCTATTGCTGGGTCATAGGGTAGGTCTATTTTTAATTTTCTGAGGAACCTCCACACTGCTTTCCAGAGCGGCTGCACCAATTTGCATTCCCACCAACAGTGCAAGAGGGTTCCCGTTTCTCCACATCCTCTCCAGCATCTATAGTCTCCTGATTTGTTCATTTTGGCCACTCTGACTGGCGTGAGGTGGTATCTGAGTGTGGTTTTGATTTGTATTTCCCTGATGAGGAGCGACGTTGAACATCTTTTCATGTGCCTGTTGGCCATCCAGATGTCTTCTTTAGAGAAGTGTCTATTCATGTTTTCTGCCCATTTCTTCACTGGGTTATTTGTTTTTCGGGTGTGGAGTTTGATGAGCTCTTTATAGATTTTGGATACTAGCCCTTTGTCCGATGTGTCATTTGCAAATATCTTTTCCCATTCCGTTGGTTGCCTTTTAGTTTTGTTGGTTGTTTCCTTTGCTGTGCAGAAGCTTTTTATCTTCATAAGGCCCCAGTAATTCACTTTTGCTTTTAATTCCCTTGCCTTCGGGGATGTGCCGAGTAAGAGATTGCTACGGCTGAGGTCAGAGAGGTCTTTTCCTGCTTTCTCCTCTAGGGTTTTGATGGTTTCCTGTCTCACATTCAGGTCCTTTATCCATTTTCAGTTTATTTTTGTGAATGGTGTGAGAAAGTGGTCTAGTTTCAACCTTCTGCATGTTGCTGTCCAGTTCTCCCAGCACCATTTGTTAAAGAGACTGTCTTTTTTCCATTGGATGTTCTTTCCTGCTTTGTCAAAGATGAGTTGGCCATACGTTTGTGGGTCTAGTTCTGGGGTTTCTATTCTATTCCATTGGTCTATGTGTCTGTTTTTATGCCAATACCATGCTGTCTTGATGATGACAGCTTTGTAGTAGAGGCTAAAGTCTGGGATTGTGATGCCTCCTGCTTTGGTCTTCTTCTTCAAAATTACTTTGGCTATTCGGGGCCTTTTGTGGTTCCATATGAATTTTAGGATTGCTTGTTCTAGTTTCAAGAAGAATGCTGGTGCAATTTTGATTGGTATTGCATTGAATGTGTAGATAGCTTTGGGTAGTATTGACATTTTGACAGTATTTATTCTTCCAATCCATGAGCAGGGAATGTCTTTCCATTTCTTTATATCTTCTTCAATTACCTGCATAAGCTTTCTATAGTTTTCAGCATACAGATCTTTTACATCTTTGGTTAGATTTATTCCTAGGTATTTTATGCTTCTTGGTGCCATTGTGAATGGGATCAGTTTCTTTATTTGTCTTTCTGTTGCTTCATTGTTAGTGTATAAGAATGCAACTGATTTCTGTACATTGATTTTGTATCCTGCAACTTTGCTGAATTCATGTATCAGTTCTAGCAGACTTTTGGTGGAGTCTATCGGATTTTCCATGTATAATATCATGTCATCTGCAAAAAGCGAAAGCTTGACTTCATCTTTGCCAATTTTGATGCCTTTGATTTCCTTTTGTTGTCTGATTGCTGATGCTAGAACTTCCAGCACTATATTAAACAACAGCGGTGAGAGTGGGCATCCCTGTCGTGTTCCTGATCTCAGGGAAAAAGCTCTCAGTTTTTCCCCGTTGAGGATGATGTTAGCTGTGGGCTTTTCATAAATGGCTTTTATGATCTTTAAGTATGTTCCTTCTATCCCGACTTTCTCCAGGGTTTTTATTAAGAAAGGGTGCTGGATTTGGTCAAAGGCCTTTTCTGCATCGATTGACAGGATCATGTCGTTCTTCTCTTTTTTTTTGTTAATGTGATGTATCACGTTGATCGATTTGCGAATGTTGAACCAGCCCTGCATCCCAGGAATGGATTCCACTTGATCATGGTGAATATTTCTTTTTATATGCTGTTGAATTCGATTTGCTAGTATCTTATTGAGAATTTTTGCATCCATATTCATCAGGGATATTGGCCTGTAGTTCTCTTTTTTTACTGGGTCTCTGTCTGGTTTAGGAATCAAAGTAATACTGGCTTCATAGAATGAGTCTGGAAGTTTTCCTTCCCTTTCTATTTCTTGGAATAGCTTGAGAAGGATAGGCATTATCTCTGCTTTAAACGTCTGGTAGAACTCCCCTGGGAAGCCCTCTGGTCCTGGACTCTTATTTGTTGGGAGATTTTTGATAACCGATTCAATTTCTTCGCTGGTTATGGGTCTGTTCAAGCTTTCTATTTCCTCCTGATTGAGTTTTGGAAGCGTGTGGGTGTTTAGGAATTTGTCCATTTCTTCTAGGTTGTCCAATTTGTTGGCATATAATTTTTCATAGTATTCCCTGATAATTGTTTGTATCTCTGAGGGATTGGTTGTAATAATTCCATTTTCATTCATGATTTTATCTATTTGGGTCATCTCCCTTTTCTTTTTGAGAACCTGGCTAGAGGTTTGTCAATTTTGTTTATTTTTTCAAAAAACCAACTCCTGGTTTCGTTGATCTGCTCTACAGTTTTTTTAGATTCTATATTGTTTATTTCTGCTCTGATCTTTATTATTTCTCTTCTTCTGCTGGGTTTAGGCTGCCCTTGCTGTTCTGCTTCTATTTCCTTTAGGTGTGCTGTTAGATTTTGTATTTGGGATTTTTCTTGTTTCTTGAGATAGGCCTGGATTGCAATGTATTTTCCTCTCAGGACTGCCTTCGCTGCGTCCCAAAGCGTTTGGATTGTTGTATTTTCATTTTCGTTTGTTTCCATATATTTTTTAATTTCTTCTCTAATTGCCTGGTTGACCCACTCATTCGTTAGTAGGGTGTTCTTTAACCTCCATGCTTTTGGAGGTTTTCCAGACTTTTTCCTGTGGCTGATTTCAAGCTTCATAGCATTGTGGTCTGAAAGTATGCATGGTATGATTTCAATTCTTGTAAACTTATGAAGGGCTGTTTTGTGACCCAGTATATGATCTATCTTGGAGAATGTTCCATGTGCACTCGAGATGAAAGTATATTCTGTTGCTTTGGGAAGCAGAGTTCTAAATATATCTGTCAAGTCCATCTGATCCAATGTATCATTCAGGGCCCTTGTTTCTTTATTGACTGTGTGTCTAGATGATCTATCCATTTCTGTAAGTGGGGTGTTAAAGTCCCCTGCAATGACCACATTCTTATCAATAAGGTTGCTTATGTTTATGAGTAATTGTTTTATATATCTGGGGGCTCCGGTATTCGGCGCATAGACATTTATAATTGTTAGCTCTTCCTGATGGATAGACCCTGTAATTATTATATAATGCCCTTCTTCATCTCTTGTTACAGCCTTTAATTTACAGTCTAGTTTGTCTGATATAAGTATGGCTACTCCAGCTTTCTTTTGGCTTCCAGTAGCATGATAAATAGTTCTCCATCCCCTCACTCTCAATCTAAAGGTGTCCTCAGATCTAAAATGAGTCTCTTGTAGACAGCAAATAGATGGGTCTTGTTTTTTTATCCATTCTGATACCCTATGTCTTTTGGTTGGCACATTTAATCCATTTACATTCAGTGTTATTATAGAAAGATATGGGTTTAGAGTCATTGTGATGTCTGTAGGTTTCATGCTTGTAGCGATGTCTCTGGTACTTTGTCTCACAGGATCCCCCTTAGGATCTCTTGTAGGGCTGGTTTAGTGGTGACAAATTCCTTCAGTTTTTGTTTGTTTGGGAAGACCTTTATCTCTCCTTCTATTCTAAATGACAGACTTGCTGGATAAAGGATTCTCGGCTGCATATTTTTTCTGTTTAGCACACTGAAGATATCGTGCCAAGCCTTTCTGGCCTGCCAAGTTTCAAAGGAGAGATCAGTCACGAGTCTTATAGGTCTCCCTTTATATGTGAGGGCACGTTTATCCCTTGCTGCTTTCAGAATTTTCTCTTTATCCTTGTATTTTGCCAGTTTCACTATGATATGTCGTGCAGAAGATCGATTCAAGTTACGTCTGAAGGGAGTTCTCTGTGCCTCTTGGATTTCAATGCCTTTTTCCTTCCCCAGTTCAGGGAAGTTCTCAGCTATAATTTCTTCAAGTACCCCTTCAGCACCTTTCCCTCTCTCTTCCTCCTCTGGGATACCAATTATGCGTATATTATTTCTTTTTAGTGTATCACTTAGTTCTCTAATTTTCTCCTCATACTCCTGGATTTTTTTATCTCTCTTTCTTTCAGCTTCCTCTTTCTCCATAACTTTATCTTCTAGTTCACCTATTCTCTCCTCTGCCTCTTCAATCCAAGCCGTCGTGGTTTCCATTTTGTTTTGCATTTCGTTTAAAGCGTTTTTCAGCTCCTCGTGACTGTTCCTTAGTCCCTTGATCTCTGTGGCAAGAGATTCTCTGCTGTCCTGTATACTGTTTTCAAGCCCAGCGATTAATTTTATGACTATTGTTCTAAATTCACTTTCTGTTATATTATTTAAATCCTTTTTGATCAGTTCATTAGCTGTTGTTATTTCCTGGAGATTCTTCTGAGGGGAATTCTTCCGTTTGGTCATTTTGGATAGTCCCTGGAGTGGTGAGGACCCGCAGGGCACTTCCCCCGTGCTGTGGTGTATAACTGGAGTTGGTGGGCGGGGCCGCAGTCCGACCTGATGTCTGCCCCCAGCCCACCGCTGGGGCCACAGTGAGACTGGTGTGTGCCTTCTCTTCCCCTCTCCTAGGGTCGGGATTCACTGTGGGGTGGCGTGGCCCGTCTGGGCTACTTGCACACTGCCAGGCTTGTGGTGCTGGGGATCTGGCGTATTAGCTGGGGTGGGTAGGCAAGGTGCACGGTGGCAGGAGGGGCAGGCTTGGCTCACTTCTCCTTAGGTGATCCACTTCAGGAGGGGCCCTGTGGCAGCGGGAGGGAGTCAGATCCGCTGCCGGAGGTTTGGCTCCACAGAAGCACAGAGTTGGGTGTTTGTGCAGAGCGAGCAAGTTCCCTGGCAGGAACTGGTTCTCTTTGGGATTTGGGCTGGGGGATGGGCGGGGGAGATGGCGCTGGCGAGCGCCTTTGTTCCCCGCCAAGCTGAGCTCTGCCGTCCAGGGGCTCAGCAGCTCTCCCTCCCTTTGTCCTCCAGCCTTCCCGCTTTCTGAGCAGAGCTGTTAACTTATGACCTCCCAGACGCTAAGTCGCGCTTGCTGTCGGAACACAGTCCGTCCGGCCCCTCCGCTTTTGCCAGCCCGACTCGGGGGCTCTGCTTGGCCGGCGAGCCGCCCCTCTGCCCAGGCTCCCTCCCGCCAGTCCGTGGAGCGCGCACCGCCTCGCCGCCCTTCCTACCCTCTTCCGTGGGCCTCTCGTCGGCGCTTGGCTCTGGAGACTCCGTTCTGCTAATCCTCTGGCGGTTTTTTGGGTTCTTTAGGCAGGTGTAGGTGGAATCTAAGTGATCAGCAGGACGCGCGGTGAGCCCAGCGTCCTCCTACGCCGCCATCTTCCCTATATACCACATTTTCTTTATACATTCATAGGGTAGTTCTATTTTTAATTTTTTGAGGTGCCTCCATACTGTATTCCCCAGTGGCTGCACCAGTTTGCGTTCCCACCAGCAGTGCAAAAGTGTTCCTCTTTCTCTGCATCCTCACCAAAATCTATTGTTTCCTGAGTTGTTAATGTTAGCCATTCTGACAGGTGTGAGGTTATACCTCATTGTGGTTTTGATTTGTATTTCCCTGATGATGAGTGATGTTGAGTGTCTTTTTATGTATCTGTTAGCCATCTGGATGTCTTCTTTGGAAAAGTGTCTTTTCATGTCTTTTGCCCATTTCTTCACTGGTTTATTTATTTGCGGGGTGTGAGTTTGGTAAGTTCTTTATAGATTTTGGATAGTAACCCTTTATCTGATATGTCACAAAATAAGACATTTTCTGAGCAAAGGTTCAGAAAAAAATTCCTACGTAAATACCATTTTGGGGGCACCTGGGTGGCTCAGTCAGTTAAGTGTCTGTTGGTTTCAGTTCAGGTCATGATCTCACAGTTCATGAGATTGAGCCACGCCTCAGGCTGTGCACTGACAGTGGAGAACCTGCTTGGGATTTCTCTCTCCCTTTCTCTCTGCCCCTCCCTGGCTTGCTTGCGCGCTCTCTCTCTCTCTCTCTCTCTCTCTCTCTGTGTCTCTCTTAAAAAAATAAATAAGTAAACATTGTTTTTAAGTTAATATCATTTCTAGGGGTGCCTGGGTGGCTCAGTCAGTTAAGCATCTGACTTCAGCTCAGGTCATGATCTCATGGTTCATGAGTCCAAGCCCCATGTCGGGCTCTGTGCTGACAGCTCAGAGCCTGGAGCCTGCTTCAGATTCTGTGTCTCCCTCTCACTCTGCCTCTCCCCGGCTCATGTCTTTCTGTCTGTCTGTCTCTCCCTCTCAAAAATAAATAAACATTAAAAAAATTTTATAAGTTAATATCATTTCTTAAAAACTACTTGGGGGAGAGATGTCACCAAGGTGGCAGAGTAGGAGACCCTAGCCTCCTTCCCCCAACAAAGATCAACAATTAGACAGCTATCCACAAACAAAATTAGCTCTGGGAGAGCTCAGGAGTCCACTTAAAAACCTGAAGCAATACAGTGGATCAAGAAAACCCATGAATAACCACACAAAAAGAGTGGTGAAGAGCAGCTTCATTTTGCCTGCATCACCCTTAGGCCAACATTGCTCAGTGCAGAGAGGAAACTTCCCAGCCCAAAAGAGTTCCCCTCCTAGGAAAAGGAGAATGGAGTAAGTGACAAACTTTCCAAGCCTTTGGGGCACTGCACAAAGGACCTGCTTACGTTTCACTCCACCTGGTGACAACAAAGGTAAGACATCTAGAGATGTCTAAGAACAGGGAAGAAGGGAAAGGGAAACCATTATCTGTTCATAGTGGGAGCAACCACAGTTCCCAGTGGCCTCATCTGCAAATGGCCCCAGCAATTTTTGCTGCTGATGACTTCAATAGCCCTTGCAAATACGAAAGTTACCCCCAGCTTTCATCACTGAGGACCTCATTACAGACCCCAGCACACTGCTCCACAGAGGACCCCAATAGCTTTCACTACTGAAGAAAGCAAATGTCAACACAGCCACTACAGATTTCCTGCAGATTTTGCCACTAAGATTTTCGCTCCACAGATTTTTGTGTTCGCAGAAGCCAGCCACCCACGTTACTATGAGTATGTCTGCAGCCAGCCCTGGCTCACCTGCAGTGAGGCCCCACAGCTGAGTATGTACAAACCACTAACTCCAGCCACCACTGCCACCTGTCCTGTTCCCTAGCCACTGGACCTGGAGGTGCTACTGAGGACCCCAAAAGCCCTTGAAACCACTGTGGATCCCCCATAGCTCTCACTAAGGAACATGGAGTTGCTCATGTCATGGACCCCAGGAATGTGAGCAGACAAGACACCATATACCCCCAGACCTGGAGTCAACACATATCTCCACTCTTGGCATTAGGTACCACTAGTCCCAGAGCCGCAACAACTCTGGTGTATCCCTAAAGATGGGTGAAGGTCTTTCCTTACTGAAAACAGTCCATATAAAGTATAGGAGACTGCTTCTTTAAATGCACAGACACACACAAGTCTATTGGGATCATGAAGAATCAGGGAAACATGATACCACCAAAGGAACACAGTAAACTTCCAGTAACTGACCCCAAAGAAATGGAGATACACAAATTACCTAACAAAGAATTCAAAATAATTGTTCTAAAGACACTCAGAGAGCTACAAGAGAAGTCAAATAAACAATTTAAATAATGAAAACAATACAAGAACAAAATGAGAAATTCAGCATAGAGATGAAAAATGTAAAAATGAACCAAACAAATTTTGGAGCTGAAAAATAAAATAACTGAACTGAAGAATTCAATAATGAGCTTAAAAACTTAAGGAACCCAGCTGGCACAAGCAGAAGAAAGAATCAGTGAACCTGAAGAAAGATCATTTGAAATTATCTAATTAGAGGAGCAAAATGGACAGAAAATGAAAAGGAATAAAGAAGGCCTAAGGACTTATAAGACACCATTAAGAGAACATCCTTCGGGGCGCCTGGGTGGCGCAGTCGGTTAAGCGTCCGACTTCAGCCAGGTCACGATCTCGCGGTCCGTGAGTTCGAGCCCCGCGTCAGGCTCTGGGCTGATGGCTCGGAGCCTGGAGCCTGTTTCCGATTCTGTGTCTCCCTCTCTCTCTGCCCCTCCCCCGTTCATGCTCTGTCTCTCTCTGTCTCAAAAATAAATAAAAAACGTTGAAAAAAAAAATTAAAAAAAAAAAAAAAAAAAAAAGAGAACATCCTTCTTTGTCCCTTGTGATATATATTTTGCCTTAAATCCTATTTTGTCAGGTATAGTACTGTTACTCTGGCTTTCTTTTGGTTCATATCCATGCTTTTGTTTTCAAGTTTTACTGTCTGTTTGTTATGTCACTTGTAGACAATATACTGTTTGGTTTTATTTTTTAATATCATCTAAGAGTCTATATTTTATAATTGTTGAGTTAAATTCCTTAATAAATTCCTTCATAATTACTGTTTATAGGACATGGTTCTGCTATAATATTCCATAGTTTCCATTTACAGTATTCTTATTACTTTTTTCTGTCTTTATATTTCCCATTAGATTCATTAAGTTTTATTCTACAGGTTGAAAAATTATAGTGGTTGTCCTTAAGACCCATATTCATGGCCACTTACCTCACTGATTTCTTAAATTCATCTGTCTCCCAAATAAGACAAGGATTTTAGTATACTCTCATGTCCTATTTGTCAACTTACCTTGCTTGCTATACCAATTATGTTGGTATTTAACTAGGATTTAAGTCAGGGTTACTATGGATAATATTCTTTCTCTTTTTTCTCCTGACTTTAAAAAAAATCAATATACTTCACCAGATATTTGGTCATTTTTCCCTTCCATACCTCTTGTAACAACTCCTAGATTTGTTTTACTTATTGAGTACTGCCCTTTTTTTAAATTTTTTTAATGTTTATTTAGTTTTGAGAGACAGAAAGAGCACAATGGGGGGAGGGGCAGAGAGAGAGGGAGACACAGAATCTGAAAGAGGCTCCATCCAGGCTCTGAGCTATCAGCACAGAGCCCAATGGGGGGCTTGAACTCACCAACTGTGAGATCATGACCTGAGCTGAAGTCAAGTGCTTCACCGACTGAGCCACCCAGGTACCCCAGAGTACTTTCTTTTTAAAAAGTTTTCAATATGGGTCTCTGTGTGATGAATCATAAACCTTGAGTCCTTGGGAATATTTTGGTTATGCCCTCATGCTTAAATAACAATTTGTATTTAAGTTCGAAGCCCTTTTAATATTTCTCCATTAATTTTACTCCATTGCCTTTCAGCATCTAGAATTATTGTTGAGAAATCTGATGTCAATCTGGTTTTTCTTCCTTTATAGGTCTCCTTCTTTTTTCTCTGAAGAGTTTTAGAATTTTCTTTTTATTTGATATTATTAAAGTTGCTATAACGTATATCTAGGTTGGAATTTTCCGTCTTCTATTTAAATCTATATGAGCTATTTTAATATAAAGTCATCTTTCTTTAATCCTGGAGATTTTAAATTATTATTTCATCAAATAGTTTCTCCTTACCATTTTTTTTCTCTCCTTTGGAACTCTTGTTACCCAGAGATTAGCACTGCTACTTCCATAGGCATATCTTATAATTTTCCATTTTCCACCTCTTTATCCTTGTCTGCTGCCCTCTGAGAGAATTCTTCAATCTGATCAAACTACCCACTAATTAATTTTTTAGATATTTCCTTTGTACTCTATCTCATCCGCTGTGTTTCTTTATTTAAACTTTTTTATAGCAGAGGTGCCTGGGTGTCCTGGGAGCCTGAGTGGCTCACTTGGTTGAGCATTCGGCTTCCCCTCAGGTCATGATCTCATAGTTCATGGGTTTGAGCCCCTCATCTGGCTCCATGCTGACAGAACAGAGCCTGCTTAGGATTCTCTCTCTCTCTCTCTCTCTTTCTCTCTCTGCCACTCCCCTATTTGTGCTCTCTCTCAAAAATAAACATTAAAAAAATTAAAATTGTTTTTATACCAAATGTTTTATACCTAATATTTCCATTGATTCTTTTCATATTTTCTTGTTCTTTTTATATTTTGCTAATATCTTCTCTCCTTAAGTATATCTGTCATGCTTATTTTAAATTCCTGGTCCTTTTATTCCGATAATTCTTATTCAAATGATATACATTATTCAGTTTGTTTGTTTGTTTGCTTGCTTGCTTGTTTGTTTTTGAAGTAGTTATATTCCTCAGATGACTGGCTACTTTGGTCCTGTCCTGTGAGTCCTTGTTCTCTTGGGGCATCATTACTATGTTTGAAAATATGCTTTAGGGAAGGGTGTAAGGTCAGGCTCCAGTGAACATCAGCCAGTTGGGTTTAAGGGTAGTGCTTAGATGCTGCTCAGACTTCAGTTTCTTCAGGGTTGATTTGTGGGGAAGGAACCAGATATTCATGCTAGTCCACCACCTATGTGGGAATAGAAATCCATGTTTGAATTTTTGTAAAATACAACATCTGTGTTGGCAGCACAGGACATCTCACTGAGGGATTACCTTGCAGAAGAGTCATTTTCATGGGCTTGTCAATGAAAATATCTAAAACAACATCTATGTGATGTCACGTGGAAAACATGTAGAAATACTCATTACTAATATTCAAAGAAGTCCTGTCATGGTTGTCAGGTTTTTTTTAGCTCAGAAATCATCCATGTCTTCACTCATGAGTCCCACTAGTATCTACTCTTATCCCTGCGAGCATTAATATGTGTGATCTTAAGCAAAAAAAGGAGAAAATGAGAAGTAGATGAAAAGAGAGACTGGGAAAGGTATGGAAAGACACCACTAATAATTGTTTCAACTGTCAAATCAGAAAGTGGGTACAGGGCACCTAGGTGGCTCAGTCAGTCGAGCATTAGACTTCGGCTCAGGTTGTGATCTCACGGATCATGAGTTTGAGCCCCGGATCAGGCTCTGTGCTGACAGCTCAGAGCCTGGAGTCTGCTTCAGATTCTGTGTCTCCGTCTCTCTCTGCCCCTCTCCACACGTGCTCTCTCTCTCTTTCTCTCCCAAAAGTAAATAAACATTTTTTAAGAAGTGTGTAGACTTAATCTCTTGAGAGCTTTTTCTATTGGTCTAACTCTTTTTTTTTTTTTTTTTTTTTTTTTTTTAATTTTTGGGACAGAGAGAGACAGAGCATGAACGGGGGAGGGGCAGAGAGAGAGGGAGACACAGAATCGGAAACAGGCTCCAGGCTCTGAGCCATCAGCCCAGAGCCTGACGCGGGGCTCGAACTCACGGACCGCGAGATCGTGACCTGGCTGAAGTCGGACGCTTAACCGACTGCGCCACCCAGGCGCCCCTCTATTGGTCTAACTCTTAAGTTGGGATATAAACGGGGGAAAAATGAGTAAAACTATAAGAATTGTTCTTTCTGAAATTTCTAGGTTTTGAATTATTACAACAGGTTCCCATACGAATTACTGTATTGTGCCCTATCTTACAGCTGCTGGAAAGTTGTATAAGCATAAGTTGCTGGATGGCATAAGGTCTCTCAAAGGTGAGTGAGCAGTCAGGTAAAATTGAGATTCCTTATGTTTCGTATTTACATTTTAAAAACCACATTTATTTTTGGTGGTGACAAATTTGTCAATCTAACAAATTTTTGTCTCATCATTTACTATTTTTAACATAACTACCTTTGAAGGAATTACTTTTGTCTCTATCATTCCAAGTCCTATTTCCAGAGAGGAATTAGAAAGACTGTCTTCATCAGACTTGCCAATTCTTTATTTCTCTCCTTATAAATGTTTCCTGAGAGCTACAGTCAAGTCTTCTGGACAACAATGAAGAGCAGGTTCTGTTCCTGATTCCCATGCTAGCTCTTTTCATTTAAGCAAATTTATTGTTCCTTTGATTGTTGTCCCTCCAATTAATGCATGGACACGCCTAGCATTTTTCACTTTATCATTATCGTTTGCCCTTCTCACTTCCATCCTTTGTTTCCCTAAGGAGTGGAGCTTAATGTTAATCAGTTAGGACTCTTCATGAAAAATATGAGCTTTGACCTGGAAGAAGAGGAGTACTTGGACCTGCTCAGCAACCTGCCTGCTGATGGTGAGCTGCTCCTACGGTGAAACTTTGCATTTGTATGTGAGAATTTCTGAGAGCATGTTTAGAGTGTGCAGAAACATTAAAAAACATAAAGAAAGAGACACAATCCTCAGGAATTCATCAATTCCTGCAGTGGACTTTATTGAGTGCCTAATATACATAAGCTATTAGGAATATAAAAATGAAGATGATGGTTCTCTGTCCTCTAGGAGTTCACCACCTAGTAAGGAGTCTCACATGCTGACAGGCCATCGTACCACTATGCGGTTGTGCTATAATACTAAAAAATGCATTCAGTAAGATCCTGAGGAAGGGAAAAGCTAAGTTCACCAGGTAAAGAATCAGAGGAAGACTTGTCAAAAATGCATAGAAATTCTTCAGGGAAAAAAAAATGGCATTCCATGGGGTTAAAGGAAGGCACTTGTCATGATGAGCACTGGATGATGTATAGAATTCGTGAATCACTATACTGTACACCTGAAACTAATATAACTGTACATTAACTATACTGGAATTAAAATTTTTAAAAAGAGGGGTGCCTGGGTGGCTCAGTCAGTTGAGTTTCTAACTCTTGATTCCCAGGGTGGTGGGATCAAGCCCTGCATCAGACTCTATGCTGAGCATGGAGCCTGCTTAGGATTTTCTCTCTCTCTCTCTCCCTCCCTCCCTCTCTCTCTCTCAAAAAAAAATTAAAAATAAAGATAAAAAGAAAAAGAAAAGAAAGCTGGGACAACCCACAGCAAACAAGCACCCACCCACAGGCTACGTGTACCGTACATATAGAGCCTATACTTGCAAGTGCTTACTTATGTGAGAAAACTCAAGGATAACCTGAGGGGGGATAAAGGCATTCCAGATGAGGAAAGCAATGCATACAAAAGCATAAAATCATGCAAATCCATGAATGTTAGGAAAGCAGCAAGTATTTCCTTGTGGCTAGAATATATGCTTCATGTTGTAAAGAAACAGGAAATATGGCTGGAAAGGTAGGCTGCCGAGACTGGAAAGACCTTATACCATGCTGTGGAGCTGAGCCTTCATCCTCTTGAATTAGTTTTGGTAATTTGTACCTTTCTAGCATTTTGTCCATTTCATGTCTAATTTGTTGACACGAAGTTGTTCACAGTATTCCTTTATAATCCTTTTAATTCTTGTAGAGTTGATGGTGATGTCATCCCTCCTGATTTTGATCCATGTCTTTTCTCTTTTTATTTGGTCAACCCAGCTAAAGATTCGTCAATTTTGTTGATCTTTTCAAAGAGCCAATATCAATTTTCCCTATTGGTTTTCTGCTTTCCATTTTATTGATTTCAGCTCTAATCTCTATTATTTCCTTCTTTCAGCTTACATTTGATTTCATTTGCTCTTATGTTTCTAGATTCTTAAGATGATAATTTAGATTATTAATTTGAAATTTTTCTTTTCTAATATAGGTGTTTATTTACGACTATAAATTTTCCTCAAAGCACTACTTTAGCTGCATTCCAGAAATCTCAATATGATGTGTTTTCATTTTCAGTTAGAAATACTGTCTAATTTCCAATATTTCTTCTTTGATCCATGGGTTATTTCAAAATGTGTTTTTGAATTTCCAAATATTTGTGAATTTCCCAAATTTTCTCCTGCTGTTGATTTTGAATTAATTCCACGATAGTCAGAGGACATACTTTTTTATGATTTCAGTCCTTTTAAATTGAATGAGACTTATGGCCTGGTATACCCTAAAGAATTTCTCATGGTTGATAATATTGTTCAAGTCTCCTTTATGCTACTGATTTTTCTATTTAGTTGTTCTATCCTTTATTGAGAGTGGAATATTGAAATCCCAACTATTGTTCTTGAATTGTCTATTTTTCTCCTTGATCTTAGACTTTATCCTATAGGCAATGATATTTCTAGAGTATTTCTCTTTTGGAAGTCAATACTGATGACAATGTAGGAGGCACTATTGGAAGCGAAGACTCAAATTTGAAAGATATTGCTATGATGCAACAAGAGATGATAAGGCCTGAGCAAGGGAAGTAAACTTAATGACAGATAAGAGATTTGGGAAATATTTTAGAATTAAAATGAATAGGTTTGATGACTGATTACATGTGAATTATGAAAAATAAGAATTTTAAGAAAACAGAGACCTTTTGGTGGCTAGGTCATCAGTCATATCATAAGCCAATTGGAGAATTCAGGAAGATGTTCAGGTTACAGTGTCAAGAGAGCAGTTTCAGTTTTAGACATGTTGACTTTAATATACCTACATGACATTCAACTAGATATATGTATGAATATGGTTAGAAATGAATACTCTAATAATTCATCTTTACATAGGAAGTTACCAATCCACAGATTCAGCAAAGCTTAGCAACATGCCAGAGCACTGATGAGATTATAATCAGACCAAAAGAAGAAGATAAAAAAAAAAAAGAAGAAGAAGAATGGAGGGAATAGCTTATAAGAAAAGTTTGAAAGTAAGCAAATAGAATAAGGAGGAAATAGTGTTAAAAGAGAGACAAAAAAAAAAAAAAAAAACATTTACCTAGAGTAGATTCTGAACTACCAGAAACAATGTCAAGATGGAGAATAATTTTCAAAGTACTTTGCCATTATATAATTCACACCTAGCATATGTTAGCATGACCCCATAATACAAGACCCACAAGACCTACTCAGAAAAGTTTCCAAGATAACAATTCTCATGGGAAAAACAGCAAAAACCTGAGATTAATCCCACTTGTTCCTCTGATTAATGGCATTGTGGAAAGAATTTAGAAGTTGGAATGAGACACAGATTTGAATCTCAGCACTGAAAATTCCTAACTGTGCAAGATTGGTCAAATGAACCCCTCTGAGTCTTAGTTCCCTTTTGTTAAAAACAGAATAATGGCTACCATTCCTAAACATTGCAAGTTCCTAGCATAGAGTTTTTATTAGTAGTAATAATAACAACCAGTCTATATTCATCTCAACACAATGCCACTTAATTATGCCTTTGCTGTAGCCAGAAAAAGTGAATTTTCCATAGGACAGTTTTTTTATTACTAGAAATATATAATTTCCCAATATTTTTGATCTGCCTATGAAAGGATGTAGATATTTTTTGCTACCACATTTTCCAGGTATCTTGAAAGTTTACTGGAATGCCACAACAGTGACTTTGGTTGTGGAAGTGTCAGCCATCTCCCTGAGTACCCCTCTTCAGGTCAGTGAGCCCACAGGAAGCAGCATTAGAGACCCATCTCAGACCATCCTAAGTCTTCTGTGGGACTAATTGAAATACATGAGAATGGATGAGACATTTTCCTGTGAGGCACTGACAATCTATCAGATGGTTCCTTCTAAATACCCTCATTTAAGAGGAAAATACAAAATAAAGTTTTTAAAAAATACAAAATTTAAAAAAAAATATTAAAATTCATTTAGGTTGATCAAGCTTTTTAAATACATGTTGAATGTAGATGGTGGAAGAACATAGCTAAATGTCACCTGTCATTTCAGTACAGAAATAGACATTATTAATGCTTCAAGTCAGATCTTTCCTATTGGAGCATTTACCCCTTTTACAGTGTTTGTCAGCCTTATAATCAGTAAAATGGAGTTCTTCCTGATCTGAAAATAGAGAGGGCTACTTTTTAAATGTCAGTCTAGCAGTACTCTACTATGTGCAGTTTGTCTTAATAGAATAAATACTGATGTCTTCATATGAAATATCTTTTTTATAATCAGAGCTTTGACTTTCTACGTTTACATTTGATAAAAAATAGGATAAAATTCTAGAGCAAATCATTAAAATTTGCTGAATTTTGTGTTGTACTTCAGTGTGTGGCTTCTTTGTCTTTCTTCTATTTCTACTATTGTTTTGGGCACAAAATTCTGTCTTCTCTTACAGATGAGGGGAAGATTGAAGTGAATGTGGTAATGGATGAAGGAAACATTTTTACAGGTGGGTTAGATCTTTATTACCTCATTAGTAAACATCTGTACATCTCAAGTGTGGATCTATAAAAACCAACCATCCAGGAGGTCATGTAGCTTGGGCAAGAAAAAAATATATATAAATAAATGCAATAAGATGTTATTGGGTGATGTTAAAAACCTATACAAAGTAAAGAAGAGGAAGAATGGTCATTTGCTCCTGAGGAAGAGAAATTGGGAAATGCTTTAATAGAATGGTCAACACAAGAGCTGATCCTTAAACTATAAGTCAGTTTTTCCAGACACAGCAGGATGGGCATTCCTGATAGAGAAGAAAATAATAATAAAAGGCACCAAAATGAGAAACTGTATGATGCTTTAAGGAACTAGAAAAAATTTGGGGTAGCTGGCTACAGCATAAATGCTGTCAGGAGTTTGGCAAAGAATAAACTTAAAGAGGAAGGAGCAGGATATGGTGGGCTGAGTAATGACTCACAAAGATATCCACGTCCTAATCCCCAGAACTTGGGAATGAATGTTGCCTTGTACAGCCAAAGGGACCATGGAGATGTGATTAAGGATCTTGAGGTGAGGAGGTTATCCCTGATTATCCAGTTGGGCTCTAAATATAATCACAAGTGTCCTTAGAAGAGGGAAGCAAGGTTAGAGTTGACGACAGAAAAAGTAGAAGGCAATGTGACAACAGAAGCAGGATGCTCCATTCCTGGCCGTGAAGATGGAAGAGGGGGAGTAAGTTAAGGAGTGTAAGTGGCCTCTAGGAGTGGGAAAGGCAAGGGAATGGATTCTTTCCAAGAGCCTCCTAAAGGAACCAGCCCAGTTAGCACCTTGACTTTAACTCAGTAAAACTAATTCTGGCCTTCTGACCTCCAGAACTGTAAGCGAAAAAAAATCTGTGTTGTTTTAGGCCACCATGTTCTCGGTAGTTGCTGTTTTGTTACAGCAATAGGAAACTAATACAGGAGGCGACTCACGGAGGACCTTGAATACCTAGTAAAAAAGTATGACTTTCATTTTGCACAGAGTGGGCAGTTGTTCCAGGATTTTAAGCAGGGGACTATGTAATTAGATTTGTAAATTAGAAAGATTACTCTAGCAGCAGTATAAAGGATTGAGGGAGGTGTATGTACAAGAATAGAGTCAAGGAAACTAGCTAGGAAGCATGTTGTAAATGTCCAGGTGAAAGGCAGTAAAGAGTAGAAGTAAATCATTCTCTGTGAGGCTTGAGAGGAAGGAACATGTAGAAGAGATGTTACAGCTATAGAAACTGTAGAATTTGGTTACTGTAGATTTTGTATAGAGCTAGAGCAAAAGGATGAAATGAAGGACGACTCCTCAGTTTCTGAGCTGAGTAGTTGAGTGGGTGACAGTGACATTGACCAAAAAATGTAATTCAGTAAAATACATTTAGAAGTAGAGATACACTTTCCATTTTGGTCATACTGAGTTTGAGGTTCCAGGGAGACTGAACCTTAGGCAGTTAAATATGTGAGTAAGAATCTGAGGCCACCTCTTTTTCTGAGACAAGCAGACCTCGAGTCAAGAAGGATACAGATATAGAGAATCTAGGTAGACGTGGAAGTAAGATTCAGAGGATTTCACCTAAAACCTTCCATCCTCTGTATAGTAGGAAACAGGATCATCTACTAAAAGAAAGGACCCAGTGGTGGGGTAGAGGACTTTAAGGAAAGTGTTTATGATGGTGGATAATTCAGATAAGAGAACAGTAACTAGAGTTGATGAGGAATATATGAAAGCCTGGCTGAGAAGTGCCAAGAGTCTAACCAAAGTCAGACACCATAAATAAGTAATGGCGACTTTTCACATGATTATGATATCCTTCAGTTGGACCAAAGTAGGAGATTCTTTTTATTTATTTTTTATTTTTTTTTTAACATTTACTTATTTTTGAGAGACAGAGAGAGACGGAGCATGAATGGGGAAGGGGCAGAAAGAGGGAGACACAGAATCCAAAGCTGGCGCAGGGCTTGAACTCATGAACCATGAGATCATGACCTGAGTTGAGGTTGGATGCTTAACCGATTGAGCCACCCAGGCACCCCCCAAAGTATGAGATTCTTTTTTTTTTAACATTTATTTATTATTGAGAGACAGAGAGAGACAGAGCATGAGCATGGGAGGTGCAGACAGGAGGAGATACAGAATCCGAAGCAGGCTCCAGGCTCTGAGCTGTCAGCACAGAACCCGACACAGGTCTCGAACTCACACACCGCGAGATCATGACCTGAACCGAAGTCGGACACTTAACCGACTGAGCCACCCAGGTGCCCCCCAAAGTATGAGATTCTTAAAGCTGATGTGCCAAAAGAATGAAAGCCTAAAGACAATGGTGGTGTTGTGAAGAGAGTGGTTAGGTGGTCTAGTGTGGCTAAAAGAGGAAGTGAAGTTATCATGGAAAGCATGAACTTGGAGGAAAGCAAGAGAGAAGGGAATGAAAGTCTCTATCAAAACTGTAACAGGTGGTAGGAGGAAGGAAGTAAAAGAAGTGCAAGAATATAGGTTCCGACCAAAAGTAGGTATGCTACAATTGAAGATTTTAGAGGCAAAGCATTTCCAGGTGATGACAAAGCTCAGGATGTGTCCTTGATAGTTAAGTAGTATAGGATTTAGGGGACCATCATTGAGGCTAAGGAGCTCAAGAAATTGAGAGGCCAGGTTGTGGAATGAACTGTCTATATAAAGACTAGAATTGCCTATTATGATGCCAGGAATTTGGGTGCAGAGGAAGACTGTGAGTAATGGGACAAGCTCCTTAAATGACCAAGAAGTCAGTAAGTGACAATAAAAAGAAAGCCAAGTACCATAATTCTCACAAAAGGAGAGGTTTGAGTATGGCCAGAAAGCAGCAAATAGGATCTCGGAGAATGTAAGCCCTATGGCAAATGAGTTATGGGGGAAAAAAAAGAGCAGCTTTCTCTCAGAAGGGAGGGAGGGAGGGAGGGAGGGAGGAAGGAAGGAAGGAAGGAAGGAAGGAAGGAAGGAAGGAAGGAAGGAAGGAAGGAAGGAAGGAAATGAAAGAAGGGAGGGGAGATGGAAGGAAGGAAAGAAGGAGGGAGGGGGTGGGGAGGGCATGGGAAGGGAAGGAAAAGGAAAAGGAAAAGCAAAAGGAAAATCTATCCAGAACAAAGTTCAGTTAGGAAAGAAGGTAAGAGTCTATAAAGAGACTGAAGATTTAGAGAAATTCATATTTAATGAAATATGAGCCTGAGAGGACACTGTGGGAAGGGTGAAAAGAAAGCTAGCAATGGAAAGAAAAATCAAAGTGGTAAAACACAGAATAGATTTGAGAGGATAGAAAACTTTGTGGGCTTACATTTTGAAGAATGGGAATGATACAGATGACAGGGGTAGTTAGACTGATAACCTAGCAGAAGGCCCATGTCTGTCAAAATGTGATCAAGTTAGGGGCGCCTGGATGGCTCAGTTGATTAAGCATCCGGCTTCAGCTCAGGTCATGATCTTGGAGGGGGTTTAGTGCATTCAAGCCCTGTGCATCAGTCTCTGTGCTGACAGCTCAGAGCCTGGAGCCTGCTTCAGATTCTGTGTCTCCTTCTCTCTCTGGCCCTCTCCTGCTCACGCTCTGTCTCTCTATCTCTCTCTCAAAAATAAATAAACATTAAAAAAAACTTTTTTTAATAAAAAAAACACGTGATGGAGTTAGCAGACTAGGAAATTGCTCTGTTGTATCTGAAGAATCATTCCTTGGCTGCTTACGGGGGGGGGGGGGGGGGGGCGAGCATTTTAGAAGCTCCAAGGTGCAAGGCTTTCCAGAAGAGTCTGAAGCAGCTAGGGGAGAGCAACCCTTGTACACATTTCCTCCCAGACACTTGTGCAGAAGACTGGCTCCCTCCCCAGGTATTATCCTCCCAATGGAAGTACTGCAGTATGGTTCCAGAGGACTAAAAGCAAGTTTTCTTTTCCTGAAATTGGAAATGATTAGGAGGTGCAAATTGCCCACTTAAACAGCATCTTTTTTTCCCCAGCTTTGTTGAGATATAATAGATATATATAAACTAAACTGTGTACGTTTAATGTATGCAATGTGATGATTTGATACACGTATTTCAGAATATTTGCCATAATATGGTTAGCTAACGCATTTGTCACCTCACATAATTACCATTTTGTTGTTTTTGTTGCTAAACTGCATCTTCAAGCCAGAGGCAAGAGCCATCATGAAGGAAAGTTTCATACAGCCATCCTAGGAGCAGATTGGGAAACAGCTACTGGGGGGCAGGGATAAGTGGTGATTTCCACCCTCCTAAAAGTCCATTACCAAACAAACTTGTTAGCTTTGTGTCTTACCGATTCTGTGAGAGTCTGATGTTCCCCTGTCTCGCTCATTGTAGCACTTTACATTGAAGCCCTAAGAATAAAAATAACTATGTGCCAGTTTTCCTGCAAGCCTAAAAACAGGAGAGCTTGGAAGACTGCATCTAATTTCCTAGCCACCAAAAAAACTTTATGGGTGGTAGAGGCTGCCAAGAAGAGAGGGAGGCAAGCCCACCAAATCCCTGAGGCATGACAGAGAGCCACTTTGGGTTAAGAAAGAAGCCCCTGGGGGCGCCTGGGTGGCGCAGTCGGTTAAGTGGCCGACTTCAGCCAGGTCACGATCTCGCGTCTGTGAGTTCGAGCCCCGCGTCGGGCTCTGTGCTGACAGCTCGGAGCCTGGAGCCTGTTTCCAATTCTGTGTCTCCCTCTCTCTCTGCCCCTCCCCCGTTCATGCTCTGTGTCTCTCTGTCCCAAAAATAAATTAAAAATATTGAAAAAAAAATTTAAAAAAAAGAAAGAAGCCCCTGGAGAAAAGCCCTGTATGATTCCATGATAGGTAATTAAGAAGACTTTGCAACACCAGGATTTTAACATTTACACAAAATTATATTTCAACGGCATTGTTTGCCTTACTGATAAATTCTCTCACTCTACCTGTACATCCATGAATGTTTGCATCTACAGACTGCTGGCCTAAATTTGATTGCCATTGTTTTAGCCAAAAAGCTCTAAGATGATGTCTTAGCTGGCATTCTTGTCAGGATTACTTCATTGTTTAATCAACAAACGGGATTTTTTTAAAAAAAATTTTTTTTACATTTATTTATTTTTGAGAGACAGAGCACAAGTGGGGAGGAGCAGAGAGAGAAGGAGACAGAATCTGAAGCAGGCTCCAGGCGCTGAGCTGTCAGCACAGAGCCTGACGTGGGGCTCAAACTTACAAACCGTGAGATCATGACCTGAGCTGAAGTCGGACACTCAACCGGCTGAGCCACCCAGGCGCCCCAGGATTTTTTTTTCTTTTTCTTTTCTTTTTTTTTTTTTTTTTTAGAACATGAGATCACCATTCTTCAAATTTTCAACTTTTACCACCTTTTAATTTTTAAAGGTGAGAAGGTCGATACTAGTAACCTGGAAATTTTACTGGAAAATATGGGGATAACACTCACAGAAGATGAAGGCCTGAAACTACAGAACAAGCTTCCAGTTGATGGTGAGCATTAAAAATACCACAGTGGGGAAAAATCTCAGTGGCCTTCAGAGAAGTTGAATATGTGGACTTTTTTTTTAATTTTTTTTTTACGTTTATTTATTTTTGAGACAGAGAGAGACAGAGCATGAACGGAGGAGGGTCAGAGAGAGAGAGAGGGAGACACAGAATCTGAAACAGGCTCCAGGCTGTCAGCACAGAGACCAACGCGGGGCTCGAACTCACGAACCGTGAGATCATGACCTGCGCCAAAGTCGGATGCTTTAACCGACTGAGCCACCCAGGCGCCCTGAATATGTGGACTTTTTTTAAACTAATACTGCCTAGTTAAGGAATGTTTCATCCCCCTACCCCCATCACCAAAATGATTTCGCCAAATTGAGAGCTGTTTCCACTCCTAAGTTTTATCCTTGGAAGTGAAATATACATTTCTAGGGGCCCCTGGGTGGCTCAGTCGGTTGGGTGTCCCACTCTTGATTTCGGCTCAGGTCATGATCTCACAGTTCATGGGTTCAAGCCCTGCATCGGGCTGTGTCCTGACAGCTCAGAGCCTGGAGCCTTCTTCAGATTCTGGGTCTCCTTCTTTCTCTGCCCCTCCCCCACTCACGCTCTGTCTCTCTCTTCTCTCAAAAATAAATGCACATTAAAAAAATGTTTTTAATCATTTAAATTTCTAGAATAAAATATTAGAAGTCTCCATTTCTGAACCTATGCATGTTTCATTATATATTTAAATATCAACGCTCCTGCCTGAAACTTATTTTTTCCCCACAGCCAAAGGAAGGGTGTACATGAACAGATTGATGAAAGAGTTACAGTCTCTCAAAGGTGAGTAAGAAGCATATTGAAAAGGCAGGTAAAACTGGTCATCAGGTTTTGCTCTTATTTTCTTTTTTTTTTAATTTTTAATCTTATTCGTTATTTTTTAAAATTTACATCCAAATTAGTTAGCATATAGTGCAACAATGATTTCAGGAGTAGATTCCTTAGTGCCCCTTACCCATTTAGCCCATCCCCCCTCCCACAGCCCCTCCAGTAACCCTCAGTTTGTTCTCCATATTTATGAGCCTCTTATGTTTTTCCCCCTCCCTGTTTTTATATTATTTTTGTTTCCCTTTCCTTATGTTCATCTGTTTTGTCTCTTAAAGTCCTCATATGAGTGAAGTCATATGATTTTTGTCTTTCTCTGAATGACTACTTTCACTTAGCATAATACCCTCCAGTTCCATCCACATAGTTGAAAATGGCAAGATTTCATTCCTTTTGATTGCTAATACTCCATTGTATATATGTACCACATCTTCTTTATCCATTCATCCATCGATGGACATTTGGGCTCTCTCCATACTTTGGCTATTGTTGATAGTGCTGCTATAAACATTGGGGTGCATGTGTTCCTTAAAAATAGCATACCTGTATCCCTTGGGTAAATATCTAGTAGTGCAATTGCTGGGTGGTAGGGTAGTTCTATTTTCAGTTTTTTGAGGAACCTCCATACTGTTTTCCAGAGTGACTGCACCAGCTTGCATTCCCACCAACAATGCAAAAGAGATCCTCTTTCTCCACATCGTCTCCAACAACTGTTGTTGCCTGAGTTGTTAATGTTAGCCATTCTGACAGGTGTAAAGGTGGTATCTCATGGTGGTTTTGATTTGTATTTCCCTGATGATGAGTGAAGTTGAGCATTTTTTCATGTGTTGGTTGGCCATTTGGATGTCTTCTTTGGAGAAATGTCTATTCGTGTCTTTTGCCCACTTATTCACTGGTTTATTTGGTTTTTGGGTGTTGAGTTTGATAAGTTCTTTATAGATTTTGGATACTAACCCTCTATCTGATATGTCGTTTGCAAATATCTTCTCCCATTCTGTGCAGAAGCCTTTTATTTTGATGAGGTCCTAGGGGTTCATTTTTGGCTTTGCTCTTATTTTCAAAAACTCTTCCTATTTTTCAATTTTCAGATTATTATCCCAGATGTCCCAATGGTTCGTTAAGTCAGTGTTTATTCTTCATATGCTTTAGGTTCATTACAGTAACCCAAAGGCAGCGGTTCCCAAATAAAGTTGTATATTAAAATTACCAGGGGGAGGGTGGAATATGTAGCATTCAAGTCACTAGGCCCCTTTCTAGTCATATTGATCTTGAATTTCCAGGGATAGTATCTAGAAGCATATATTCTTAAAAAGTGTCTCAGAGAATTATGATAGAGTAAATCCATGGATTGGCTGTCTGTCTGGCTCAATGGATGGCTAGCTGAATGGACAGATGGGTGGATGGGTGGGTGGGTGGATGGATGGATTTGTAATTGTCCATTAATTTAGCAAGTTTCACATTCTTCTGTTCAAACACATGTATAAAGGTTGATTTTAGTCTGTGCTATGACTTACCAAATACCCTTAATTGTTCACTTTCTTCTCTTAAATGTTTTCCTAAAAGTAACAACAGAATTCCATAGATCAGGGTTTAGGAATTCCTCACTTAGATAACAACAAACCACATTTAGTTGGATAGTTTAATTGTTCTTTGCTCTTCATTGTCTATGTAGTATTGATGCCTAGGCATGATCTATAATAACCCACTCTTTACATCATTACAAATATTTTTCATATCCCATCCCTTTCTTTCCTAAGGGATGAAGGTGTCTCTAAATAAGGTGGACACTTTCCTGAAAAACATGGGAATTGATCTCAAGAAGAAAAAAATCCAGGAACTGAAGGACCTCCTACCAACTGATGGTGACAATTTTAGGTGTCAATATACTCTTTAGCCAAACTTTGGACTTGAGGCTAGTATCAGGCCTGGACTACCTACCTGAAGATATGATGTATCTGAGAATAAAAAGAAAGAGTGAGGCCTTTCACATAGCTACTAAACTAAGCTAAATGGCTCTCACTTGGGAAGTATCACCAAGAATGGTGCCCAGTATACATGGCAAGTGTCACTCTTCACAGGGAACGCCAGGGTTCAATGGAGAATACTCAAGATTTTAATCTTTGAGTCCCTACCACTAACCGGCATTAAACAGCAATGAGCAACATGGTCCTGAAATGTGTAAGGCACTATCATCAGCACTTCATATATATCGTCTTATTTTATCTTGCAAACAACTTTATAATGCAGGTTCTAATTTTACTCCCATTTTACATATAAGGAAACTAAGGCACAGAGAACTCAAGTAGCTTGTGTAAAGTCATAGAGCTAGTAAGTGGTGGGCTGGCAGTCTGGCTCCAGAAACTATTAACCACTCTGCTATACTGCCATGAACTACTAGAACTAAGAAATTTAAGAGGATACATAGTAGTGGTCAACAGAATTAATTAAACTTGGCATATATCAGACTGTTCTCATGCTGGTAGAACTGAGAAACATTCATGAGGAAATTTTGACACCTGCCCCTTTGAGGAAGGAGTGAAGATACAAGATCCAAGTCAATGAACGTGGGCTTTTCTAAACCAGTAGTACCTTTCACTCTTTTATTCCATAAACTTTAACTGAATGCCTATAATATGTCAGACACTGTTTTAGAGCCTCGGAAACTTTGCCTTAGTAAGAGGTAAGCGGTTTTCCCAAAAATGGCTTTTTCTGGTTTTTAATCCCTTTCATAGCTCTCTTAACCTGCCAGTTCAATAAATACAGATATTTGTCTTTGCCTTGTTTTTCTACTGTCCTGAAACATGAGAAAAGATACCAGCACAGTGATTTAAAATGAGGCTAGTTCTAATCTAATTCTTGTGGACTACTTTGTACATCTGTGGAACCATCTGAAATAGGGAAAACTGTTTCAGGGGCCTGATAGGCCTCAGTGAAGCTGATTAAGAGACACACAAAGCAAAAGACCTTATAGGATCTGTCCTTTATAGGAACAGATTTTTCTCCAATAAAAGTTTTTCCTTATCCTGTGTAAAAGTCATAATATAATGGTATTCATCATCATCATCATCATAGATGCTCTAAAACTATAAAAGGATACCAATAAAAGATCATTATAACTGAAAAGACATAAAAAAAACAAGCCAGGAAAAATTCCATATCTAAGAACTTGAAATATAAACTGGTTTTAAAGCTACTTCATTCTCTACAATATGTTTGCGGTCTACTGGAACTTAATTATTTAGGAAGCATTTAAATGGTGTTTAGTATCAATCTTTAGTATCAATTTAGTATCAATCTTTTGCAAACTCTTAAACTAATGCTAAGGTAATAGTAGGAATACAAAGTGATTCTTGGTATCTCACTCTTGGAGGAATTGACAATCTTAGAATTATTACTACACTTAAAACAAGAGTGTGAACATGTTTGAGGAGTGACGGATTGGCACCCTTGACCAAGTCATAAGTGGAAAATGAGTATGTCCACAGACGGCTCTCAGGTTCCAAACTGAATCTTGCCAATGAGAGTAATTGCATCTTTTAACTACTATCTTAACATCCCAACCCAGTGCTTCTCAAACTTGCAATATTACAAACTACTAAAAATGTATCCATTGACCTCCAGTAGCTTCAGAATTGAGAAATAGCCTAAAGAAACTAAGCACGTAGTCTATGAATAAGTCTTTCAGTTGAGAATGGGTGCTGTACAAGAGTTTTGTCATCATACCTGGGAATGTAACTGAACATATCAACATGATGATTATCATGTTGGCAACCTGAGAGCAGCTAGACATGCGTACAGCACTCTATCCTTTACAGGGATCACTTGATGCTAAGGTGATCAGAAGCCCAAAGGGAAAGTCAGCACTGACAAAATGGAAACATCATTTTTAAATTTTTTTTAACGTTTATTTATTTTTCAGACAGAGAGAGACACAGCATGAACGGGGGAGGGGCAGAGAGAGAGGGAAACACAGAATCGGAAGCAGGCTCCAGGCTCTGAGCCATCAGCCCAGAGCCCGACGCGGGGCTCGAACCCGCGGACCGCGAGATCGTGACCTGAGCCGAAGTCGGACGCTTAACGGACTGAGCCACCCAGGCGCCCCGAAACATCATTTTTAAACAAAATTTTTAAACTCAAAAAATTTCAGACCCGTGCCTGCAAAAGAGTAACCTAGTAAATAATAGATTGTCTTGAAGGAAAGGAGAGTGCGTTAAACTTTGCTCATGCATTGTGCTGTATGTAATTTGATAATGTAAAATGCAGGAGCTATATTAATTTAAGTTAATGACATAAAAAAATAATAAACTTCTAGGGAAAGTGTCTCAAAGTGGCTGAATTTAGGGTTTCTATTTCACAATTTAAAATTTTTATATCATTTTTCTAAAAATCTTTTTCATGCTTTTTTATCTTAAAGGTAATGGGAAGATTGATGTAAATGTACTGATGGATGAAGTTAAAAATATTACAGGTGAGTGAGATGTTACAATGAGGATTATATTATGTGATCTTAAAGTTTTATATGGAACTATTTTTCTTACTTAAAATTTAGGTAACATACAGTGCAATATTGGTTTCAGGAGTAGAATTCAGTGATTCACCACTTACACACAACACCCAATGCTCATCACAACAAGTGCCCTCCTTAATACCTATCGCCCATCTAGCCCTCTCCCACCCACCTCCCTACACCAACCCTCAGTTTGTTCCCTTTCCTTAAGAATCTCTTGTGATTTGTTTCCCTCTCTTCTCCAACTCCCTCCCATGTGCTCATCTGTTTTGTCTTTTAAATGCCACATATGAGTGAAATATCTACTATTTGTCTGTCTCTTGACAAATCTTGAAGATTGACTTATTTCGCTTCCCATTATACATTCTAGCCCTATCCGTGTCATTGCAAATGGCAAGATTTCATTCTTTTTGATGGCTGAGTAATATTACATTACACACACACACACACACACACATGCACACACACGCACTCACACACACACACACACCACATCTTTATCCATTTATCCATTCATCAGTTTATGGACATTTGAGCTGTCTCCATAGTTTGGCTATTGTTGTTAATGCTGTTATACACATCGGGGTGCAGGTACCCCTTCAAATCTGTATTTTTGTATCCTTTGGGTAAATATCTAATAGTTAAAATGCTGGGTTGTATGGTAGTTCTATTTTTAGTTTTTGAGGTGCCTCCATACTGTTCTCCAGAGTGGCTGCACCAGTTTGCATTCCCACCAACAGTGCAAGAGGGTTCTCCTGTCTCCGCATCCCCACCAGCACCAGTTGTTTCTTGGGTTGCTAATCTTAGCCATTCAGACATGTGTGAGGTGGTATCTCATCATGGTTTTGATTTGTATTTCCCTGATGATGAGTGATGTTGAGCATCTTTTCATGTGTCTGTTAGCCATCTGGATGTCTTCTTTGCAAAAGTGTCTATTCATGTCTTCTGCCCATTTCTTAACTGGATTGTTTGTTTTTTGGGTGTTGAGTTTGATAAGTTCTTTATAGATTTTGGATACCAACTCTTTATAAGATATGTCATTTGCAAATATCTTCTCCCATTCTATAGGCTGCCGTTTAGTTTTTTTGTTTCCTTTGCTGTACAGAAGCTTTTTATCTTGATGAAGTCCCAGTAGTTCAGGTTTGCTTTTGTTTCCCTATACGGAACTATATTTTTAACACAATAGTGTTTCCTCCCTCCACTTATTCATTTAACAACTATTTACTCAGCATTTAAATGTGGGCATTGTTCTAGACACTTAGGATATAAGAGCAAACAGAACAAAGATTATTGCTTCTCTGGAGCTTACACACTAGCAGGGGAAACAAGCAATAAACAATAAACATAATAAATAAGTCATTATGTAGTATGTTAGAAAGTGATACATGCTATAGAAAAAATGAAAAGTATACTAAAGGACATTGGAAGGGGAAGGTGTATTTGGGGAAAGGGGCACTTATGGCTTTAAACAGAAAATCAGGCCTCCGAGAAGGTGACATTTGAGCAAATACTTGAAGGAGGTAAGGGTTTTGTCCATGTGGGGACTTGTAGGAAAAGAATTATAGGCAAAGGGAATAGGGACTAAGACCTAAAGGCAGGAGCATACCTGGACTACTCAAAGAAAGCAAGAAGTCCAATGTATCTGAAGCTGAATAAGGAAGGAAAATAGTAATAGGAGATGAGGAGAAAGAGGTGATGGGTGCAAGATTAGTCGGGACCATGAAAGCCCTTCCAGGACTTGGGCTTTCTTTTTTTGGTTTGTTTGTTTGTTTGTTTGTTTGTTTGTTTGTTTGTTTTAGAGAAATGGAAAGCCATTGCAGGTTTTAGAGTAGAGGCATGATATGATCTGACCTATGTTTTCATCAGATCTTCCTGGATTCTATGGGGAGAACAGACTCGGGGAGGTAGAGAATAGGGAATTAAAACCCTAAAAGGGCTTTTGAAGTAATTGATGTTAGAAATGATGGTGATTCATACCAGGGTAGAAAGCAATGAAGATGATTAAAAAGTAGCTGGATTCTGGATATATTTTAAAAGGAGCTACTGTGTTGATGGATTTTAGCCAGACTGATTGTGGTGATCATCTCATAACTTATACCAACATCAAACCATTATGTTGTATACCTGAAACTAAAGTAATGTTATATGCCAATTTTATTTCAATTAAAAAAAATAATAAAAGAAGTCAACAGGGTTTCCTGACAGCAACTAGATAAAGGAAGAAGTCAGGAATGATTCTAAGATTTTTGTCTTGAACAACTGAAAGGATAGACTTTACATCATCAGAGTCTGGAGAAAGTTGCCTGAAATACAGGTTTAGATGGAAGAAACTTAGGAGTTCAGTTTGGGATATTTTAAGATACCTAATAGACTCCCAAATAGAGATAACAGGTACAAAGCTACCAGTAAGTCACAAATTCAAGAAAGATATCTTGGCTAAAAATATAAAATTGAAAGCCATAGGCATATAGATGATATTTAAAGCCATTAAATTGAATGAATTCACCCAATGAGTGAGTGAGTATAGATAGAGAATGAAAGAGAACTAAGGAGTGATCTTGTCAGACTTCAGCATTAAGGAGTGTTAAAGCAGGGGCGTCTGGGTGGCTCAGTTGGTTAAGTGTTCAATTCTTGGTTTCAGCTCAGGTCATGATCTCATGGTTTGTGAGTTCAAGCCCCACATCAGGCTCCATGCTGGCAGTACGAAGCCTGCTTTGGATTCTCTCTCTCTCTCTCTCTCTCTCTCTCTCTCTCTCTCTCTCTGCCCCTTCCCTGCTCACATTTTCTCTCTCTCTCTCTCTCTCTCTCTCTCTCTCTCTCTCAAAATATAAATACATTAATTTTTTTAAGTAGTGTTAAAGCAAAAAAGACCAAGAAAAAGTGACCAGTGAAGTAGGTAGAAAACCAAGAGAATATGGTGTCCTAAAAGTCAAATAAGTAGATTAGGTTGGGTGCCCCCAGACACAAACCCTGAGACAAATATCATACAGGCAGATGGTTTACTTGGGAGGTGAGTCCAAGAAACACAGATAGGGGAGTAGAGAAGTGAATGAAGGCAGCAAATAAAGTATGTGTTTATCAGGCAAGTTACCAAGAAGATAACTGGAACTTAATCCCATTGGGGAATATCTGGGAAATGGTATAGAACACAGCCTCAGGGGGAGTGGGAGAGCTAGGTTTTTATATCAACTCCTATCAGTCATTGGTTGGTAACTGCTCAAGGAGAGGGAGGCAATATTATTCCACTTGTATTTCCAGCCAGTTGAGCATAGGCAGAGTGAACTCTGCAACCAAAGAAATCCCTCAGATAAAGAGATGCCAACAACCGAAACTTGGGCTAGCATACATTAAAATGGTAAGGGTTGAAGAGACGTGATCAGTGCATCTACAGCAGCTTGTAGAAGTATCAGCCAGGAGGGCAGATCAACAGTGAAATAGGTCAGTAGTTCAAGTAAGATAAGACCTGAGAACTGACCATTGCGTATAGCTGCAATAGTGATCTCAAATCATCAACTACCATTAATGATACAAAGAAGAAAATTATCAGGTAGTGAGGGTGGAAAGAAGGCCGACTGAAGTGAGTTTAAGAGAAAATGGGAAGATAGCATTTAGAAGCATTGTGAATATCTGAGAAATATTGCTGCCAGGGGAAGCAAAGAGGTGGAACAACGAGGCAAGTAAATTGGTGAAAGTGACATCAAGAGAAGGCTTTGTTGTTGTTTTTTTTTTAATTAAAGACATAAAAGAAGATACGATCAAATGGAAGAAGAGGAAGTGGGAGTTTGAAAAGAAGAGATATGAAGTAGTCATCTAGAAAAGGAGGAAAGTTAATACACTAGCAAAGTGTAGTGTGGTTGCCCAACCGAATTAAGGACTCACCTGAGGTTCACGATCATCCATTTAAAGTGAGAACAGTCAGCACAGTTGACTCCAGCTCTAGTTCAGCTACCTGCCTGCGGGCACAGCGTAAGCACAAACTTGTATTTAAACAGGACTGAGCTTTTGCCAAGTGAGTATATTGCAAGCAAGGGCAGAGCAATTTAAATCTGATCTTTTGCAAAACTTAAATACACTTACTTTCTTTGTTCACCATTGCTTTTTACTTCTCTTTTTTGGGTTCAGTTTCATTCTTCCTGAAGTACATACTTCTTAGTAATTTCAACAAGGGTTATTCTCTGAAAATGTCTTTGTTTTACACTCAGCCTTGACTCATGCTTTGACTATGTCTAGAGTTACAGATTATCATTCTACCTTAGAACTCTGAAGTCTGACGTGCGTATCTCTGACGAGTGTAATGAAACTGGTTCCACAAGGTTGAAAAATTGAAAACTGTATTCATTTATTACCACAGGAAGGAACTTCATTGGGCAGTCTTTCAGTCTCTCTGTTTCTCTACCACTCCCCCCATCCACTCATTGGCAGAGTTCAATATGGAACCAGCTAGCAAAACAGAAACATGGTCTACCAAGTCCCAGCCTCAGCATCACAAAGCAGAGATTAGAAGGGTAGAGTTGGGACTGAGAGATAATAACTAAACAGCTGAAATAGTCTACCCCTCTGGCTACTCAGCTATGGACTCTTCTACATATGTTTGAACTTAACTTCCATATGACAACAAAACAACTCTTTGTTTCCAACAAATAAGATGCAACTGTCCTTCCTACAAATGAAGGTGTTCTCATTCTCTTACCAGAATTAGGAGAAGCAAAGTTCCAGGAGTCTATCTCTGGGAGACAGTCATACTATCTCTGGGCTATGTTAATTCTCAAATTTCGTTACAGTCCCATCTGAATATTCTGTAACCTAAAGACTATCTTGTAAAGTTAACCTATAATAAAAAGTCATATTTAAATTTAAAAGGGAAAAAAAGGAGAAAGAAGAAAATACATATGAATATTAGACAGAAAGATGATAGATTCATTTATCCACTGTTCTGTGACCTCTTTTTTTGCTGTTAAAAATCAACTATAAGTTTTCATTGTTTATTTATAGTTAATCTCTTTTTCTCTTATCACTCTTTTTTTTTCAATATATGAAGTTTATTGTCAAATTGGTTTCCATACAACACCCAGTGCTCATCCCAAAAGGTGCCCTCCTCAATACCCATCACCCACCCTCCCCTCCCTCCCACCCCCCATCAACCCTCAGTTTGTTCTCAGTTTTTAACAGTCTCTTATGCTTTGGCTCTCTCCCACTCTTTTTTTTTTCCTTCCCCTCCCCCATGGGTTTCTGTTAAGTTTCTCAGGATCCACATAAGACTGAAACCATATGATATCTGTCTTTCTCTGTATGGCTTATTTCACTTAGCATCACACTCTCCAGTTCCATCCACGTTGCTACAAAGGGCCATATTTCATTCTTTCTCATTGCCACGTAGTACTCCATTGTGTATATAAACCACAATTCCTTTATCCATTCATCAGTTGATGGACATTTAGGCTCTTTCCATAATCTGGCTATTGTTGAGAGTGCTGCTATAAACATTGGGGTACAAGTACCCCTATGCATCAGTACTCCTGTATCCCTTGGGTAAATTCCTAGCAGTGCTATTGCTGGGTCATAGGGTAGGTCTATTTTTAATTTTCTGAGGAACCTCCACACTGTTTTCGAGAGTGGCTGCACCAATTTGCATTCCCACCAACAGTGCAAGAGGGTTCCTGTTTCTCCACATCCTCGCCAGCATCTATAGTCTCCTGATTTGTTCATTTTGGCCACTCTGACTGGTGTGAGGTGATATCTGAGTGTGGTTTTGATTTGTATTTCCCTGATGAGGAGCGACGTTGAACATCTTTTCATGTGCCTGTTGGCCATCCGGATGTCTTCTTTAGAGAAGTGTCTATTCATGTTTTCTGCCCATTTCTTCACTGGGTTATTTGTTTTTCAGGTGTGGAGTTTGGTGAGCTCTTTATAGATTTTGGATACTAGCCCTTTGTCCGATATGTCATTTGCAAGTATCTTTTCCCATTCCGTTGGCTGCCTTTTAGTTTTGTTGATTGTTTTCTTTGCTGTGCAGAAGCTTTTATCTTCATGAGGTCCCAATAGTTCATTTTTGCTTTTAATTCCCTTGCCTTTGGGGATGTGTCAAGTAAGAAATTGCTGCGGCTGAGGTCAGAGAGGTCTTTTCCTGCTTTGTCCTCTAGGGTTTTGATGGTTTCCTGTCTCACATTCAGGTCTTTTATCCATTTTGAATTTATTTTTGTGAATGGTGTGAGAAAGTGGTCTAGTTTCAACCTTCTGCATGTTGCTGTCCAGTTCTCCCAGCACCATTTGTTAAAGAGACTGTCTTTTTTCCATTGGATGTTCTTTCCTGCTTTGTCAAAGATGAGTTGGCCATACGTTTGTGGGTCTAGTTCTGGGGTTTCTATTCTATTCCATTGGTCTATGTGTCTGTTTTTGTGCCAATACCATGCTGTCTTGAGGATTACAGCTTTGTAGTAGAGGCTAAAGTCTGGGATTGTGATGCCTCCTGCTTTGGTCTTCTTCTTCAAAATTACTTTGGCTATTCGGGGCCTTTTGTGGTTCCATATGAATTTTAGGATTGCTTGTTCTAGTTTCGAGAAGAACGCTGGTGCAATTTTGATTGGGATTGCATTGAATGTGTAGATAGCTTTGGATAGTATTGACATTTTGACAGTATTTATTCTTCCAATCCATGAGCAGGGAATGTCTTTCCATTTCTTTATATCTTCTTCATCTTATCACTCTTATCTCTATCTTTGAAATTCTCATTATTATGTGGCCAAGTGTGGACTTCTTTTCCTTTTTTCCTGCTTGGAACTTATGATTCCTAAAACTGAACATTCATGCCTCTCATCAAGTTTTGGAAACTCTCAGCCCTTATGTTTCAAATATTGCTTCTTTTTTTTTTGCTCTTTTCTCATTTTTAGAAACTCCAATTACATGTATGTTGAACCTTCTCATTTGCTCTTCATTTCTTTCTTTTCATATTTTCCTTATTTTATGTTTTTGTCTTTTCTTAAACCTCTCTTCTAGCTCACTGTTTCTACAACTGTGTCTCATACTATTTATCCATTGGGGTTTTAATTTCAATAACTACATTTTTTTTTTAATTTTTTTTTTCAATGTTTTTTATTTATTTTTTGGGACAGAGAGAGACAGAGCATGAACGGGGGAGGGGCAGAGAGAGAGGGAGACACAGAATGGGAAACAGGCTCCAGGCTCCGAGCCATCAGCCCAGAGCCTGACGCGGGGCTCGAACTCACGGACCGCGAGATCGTGACCTGGCTGAAGTCGGACGCTTAACCGACTGCGCCACCCAGGCGCCCCACAATAACTACATTTTTATTTCTAGATATTGTTTTAGTTCCTTTTCAAATTAGCCTATTTTTCCCCTGATTTCTTGTTCTTATGGCTTTTTTGTTTTCTCTTGTCTTCAGTAGATTTTTAAATATGTGATTTCAAATCTATCTCCCTATTCTCATAGGCCCAGCTTACAGTGTAACAATGTAAATATAAATTTACTCAGATTTACTGGAAATTTTAATAGAGAACCAGCTTTTATTGTCATTTTTAAAACTAGCCCAATAATTCAGGTAAAAGAAGAGGAAAGGGAAGGGGGCAGGGAGGCCCAGAGGAGGGTAAGGAGAAAAGTGTAGAAGAAGAGGGAAAAAAAGAAAGAAAAGAATACAGATGTTATATTAGTGGTTGAATTATTAGTCATCAAACACATCTAAATTACTGAGAAGTTGTACAATCCCTGTTTCACCTATTATATATGATATTATCATTGAAGATAGATCTATCATTGAAGATAGATATTATCATTGAAGAAGATTAGGTTAAGAGAAGATTTTCTTACCTCCTTGATTCTGAAGAGCTAAACCAAGCTTGATTATGCCTAGTTCTTACCCACTGAACCTGGGAAGGATGTTTCCTTATGTATATGTATGTCTTTCTAAAGGAGAGAAGATTCCTACTGAGGACCTGAAAAATGTTCTGAAAAACATGGGAATAGAGATCACAAATAAGGAAAATAAAAAGTTTCTGAAAACCCTGCCAGTTTCTGGTAAGCATTGAAGTTCTACTTTACTGATACCTAAAAATTTATTCATTCAACAAACATTTATTGAAGATCTGTTGTGTTCATGGCACTATCCTAAATTCTGGACAAACAGGGACCATGTCTGCAGTGACCAGGTCTCTTCAAGTCCTCAAAACTGCACAGAAGCTTTGTTTTAAAGTTTTGTGTTAGAAATTCTACTGTTTGAAACATTTTATGTCAATTAAAACTATGTTTTTTTAAAAGACTCAATCCTAGCATTTTAAAAAATATTGTTCTTTCATTTAGATTTTGGTCTAGTAAACTGGGACCTCTACAGTCAGAGGTCCCATTACAGGACAAACAAGTTCTTTTGTCCCTTTGGGGAAAAAATCTAAGGTCTAAGCTGGAAGAAGATGAAAGGGCAGAAGGGCAGGAAAGATGAAGAAAGAAAAAATGAAACCAAATTGTGAGGAGATAACGAGAAAGAAAAAGCTGTGTGCATTTTAGCAAACTGGAGTACCACTAACAATAGCCTTGTATTCTGCCCAGAGATAGGGTATCAATACAGAGTTCTGCATTTCATTGAGAATGAATTGTGATAAATTTCTAAATTTCCCCTTCCTGAAAGTAAACACTTTAATTTCCGTGAACCGTCAAAAACTCAATTATGTTTTATCTTACAGCTGATAAAAAGGTGTTTGAGAAAGAATTACTAGAGGGTGTGAAGTCCTTCAAAGGTGAGTAAGGAAAAGGATAAGGACAATAAAATATCAGACTGTTGTAACTGTTTTTGCTGATAATATAAATAATCAGGAAATTATGCATTTATTCAACAAATATCCAAGTGTCTCCTCTGTGTCGGGTATTTGAGCTGGAATATATAAACTAACATACGGAAAAAAATGCAATTACCCATAACCCCAGGTGATATTCACCTTTTTTATTATAGTTATCACTATTCTTTTTTTCTGTGTATACAGGTGTACAGATAATTAAACTCTTACTGTATATTTTATGTATCCTACACTTAATCCTAAAATTATAGTGTAAGAATTCCATGTCATTAAAAAAATTTTCTTTAATGTTTATTTATTCTTTAGAGAGAGAGAGAGACTGGGGGAGGGGCAGAGTGAGAGGGAGACACAGAATCTGAAGCAGGCTCCAGGCTCTGAGCTGTCAGCACAGAGCCTGACCCGGGGCTCAAACTCACAAACTGTGAGATCATGATCTGAGCGGAAGTCGGACGCCCAACCGACTGAGCCACCCAGGCGCCCCTAAAATTTTTTATGAACATCATTTTTAATGACTATACATCAAGTTGTATTTATGATTTACTTAGTCATTTTTATCTTGTTGAACATTTATTTACATAGTCTCCAATGGTTTGCTCTTATACATCTGTGATCTTTGTCCAACTTTAAGTCAGTTTCTTTGGATAGATTTTTCTAGTAAATCCAGTAAATCTTAACATGGTTAAGGCTGTAATATATATGAGTGGATAAGACTACTGGTTACCATTATCCCCTTGCCACAACAGTTTATTGTCACATTTTTTGATCCTTGCCAATTTGATAAATGAGAAATGGAATCTAATCATTGCTTTGATGTTTTTATTATCAATGAAGTTGAAATTATTTTTATGTCATTATGTCTTTTGGTCTTTTAATTACTTGTTCCTGTCTTTTGCCCATTATCCTATCAGAATCCAAGCTTTTTCCTCCTAATTTGAATGGCCTCTTTATAAATTAAAGATATTAGCACAATTGTCATAGCTACAGAAAATACTTTTTTGCTTTGTTATGTCATATGTTTTATAATAGTTTATTGAAATATAATTTGTATACCATGCAATTCACCCATTTAAAGTGTATAATTCAATGGTTTTTAGTATATTAACAGAGCTGCTCAAACATCATCAAAATCAATTTAGAACATTTTGATCACCCCCCAAAAATACTATACCCATTAGTCGTCACTCCTCGTTCTCCACAACCTTCCCAAACTTAAGCAACCAACAATCTACTCTCTGTCCATTATGTTGTATTTTTACACATAGACGTTTTTCATTTTATGAATTTGATTATATCAGTCATTCCTCCTGTGACTTCTTTTTTTTTGTATTTCAAAAGTATTTACTATCTACACAGCATATAAAAAATTATATACACTTTATTCTTGTTTTCCTAAGATTTCACTTTCTTCATTTATTATTTGACTCATCTGAAACGTATACACTATCTGTAAATCCTCATATTTTATGGTGATTTGATAAAAAAAAAAAAACTATTGTTTCCAGTTATTCTGCCTCCTTAACTAGTTTTTCCTTATGTGTAATTATATTAAGAAGGTAATTTGGGGCGCCTGGGTGGCTCATTCGGTTAAGCGTCCGACTTCTGCTCAGGTCATGATCTCGCGGTCTGTGAGTTCGAGCCCCGCGTCGGGCTCTGTGCCGACAGCTCAGAGCCTGGAGCCTGCTTCGGATTCTGTGTCTCCCTCTCTCTCTGGCCCTCCCCCGTTCATGCTCTGTCTCTCTCTGTCTCAAAAATAAACATTAAAAAAAATTTATAAAAAAAAAAAAGAAAAAAAGAAGAAGGTAATTTATTACTGTAGCAAGTTTCAAATCCTTTGTCTAGAATAACATGATTTGATTGTTGTCCTTGCCTAATTTACCATTTGCCAAACTCCTCCTCCTTTACATTTCTTCTCCCTTGTATAAACTTCTCTCAGAAGTTTAGTTATGGGGTCATGTTTTGTCCCTGACTCCCACACAACTTGCTATAAAGAGCTTCTTTGTGCTTTCATTTCTAGATAGGGTTGATGGCCTGCATTTTTCATTGTGTGACATCCTTATCTACTTTTTCTTGTTTTTATTAAGGAGGAAGAGTCAATGTTGGTAACATAAAAAATGTTCTACAAAGTATTGGGTTCAGACATGAAGAAAAAGAAATCCAGGACCTGAAAACCCACCTACCAGTTATTGGTGAGTATTTAAGATATATTTATCCTGGGGCACCTGGCTGGCTTAGTTGGTAGTGCATGAAACTCTTGATCTCAGAGTCATGAGTTCAAGCCCCATGTTGGGTGTGGGGCCTACTTAAAAATAAATAAATAAAGGGAGAGAGGGAGGAAGGGATGAAGAAAGGGAGGGAGGAAGGACAGAAACCTTTTTCCAGTAGATAATGACTAGTCTACTCTGAAAGCAGTGAGGAAACACATGCTGGGGAGAGAAAAATCAGGGGCAGAGATGCAATTTAGATGTTGCTGCCAAGGTCCAGATGATAAGAGTATTAAGGAACTACATGGTGATAAACGGGCAGGATTGATAAAGGGGCAGGCGATGTGGTAGGTGAAGGGGAGAGAGGTACTAGAAGTGTGAAGCAGAGGTTCATAGCTTATATGATTGCCACACACACACACACACACACACACACACACACACACGCACACACACACACAAAGGTAAGAGTGGGAGGAGAAACAGAAAAAGGAGCAGAATGAAGACAAAAATGTTTAGAACATAACTGAATTGGGCACCTGAGTGGCTCAGTCAGTTGAGTGTCCAATTTCAGCTCAGGTCATGATCTCATGGTTCATGGGTTCAAGCCCCACATCGTGCTGACAGCTCAGAGCCCAGAGCCTGCTTCAGGTTCTGTGTCTCCCTCTCTCTCTGCCCCTCCCCTGCTCACACTCTGTCTCTCTCTCTCAAAAATAAATAAACATTTAAAAAAATGTTTTCATACTGGCACAAAAACAGACACTCTGATCAATGAAACAGAATAGAGAACCCAGAAATGGACCCACAAATATATGGCCAACTAATCTTTGACAAAGCAGGAAAGAATATCCAATGAATAAAGACAGTCTCTTCAGCAAGTGGTGCTGGGAAAACTGGACAGCAACATGCAGAAAAATGAACCTGGACCACTTTCTTGCACCATACACAAAAATAAACTCAAAATGGATGAAAGACCTAAATGTAAGACAGAAAGCCATCAAAATCCTCGAGGGGAAAGCAGGCAAAAACCTCTTTGATCTTGGCCGTAGCAACTTCTTAACTCAACATGTCTCCAGAGGCAAGGGAAACAAAAGCAAAAATGAACTATTGTGACCTGATCAAAATAAAAACTTCTGCACAATGAAGGAAACAATCAGCAAAACTAAAAGGCAACCGACAGAATCGAAGAAGATATTTGCAAATGACATATCAGATAAAGGGTTAGTATCCAAAATCTATAAAGAACTTATCAAACTCAACACCCAAAAAACAAATAATCCAGTAAAGAAATGGGCAAAAGACATGACTAGACACTTTTCCAAAGAAGACAAATGGCCAACCGACACATGAAAAAATACTCAATATCACTCATCATCTGGGAAATACAAATCAAAACCATAATGAGATACCACCTCACACCTGTCAGAATGGCTAACATTAACAACTCGGGCAACAACAGATGTTGGCAAGAATGTGGAGAAAGAGGATCTCTTTTGCATTGTTGGTGGGAATGCAAGCTGGTGCAGCCACTGTGGAAAACAGCATGGAGGTTCCTAAAAAATTAAAAATAGAACTACCCTATGACCCAGCAATTGTACTACTAGGTATTTATCCAGGGATACAGGTATGCTGTTTCGAAGGGGCACATGCACACCAACATTTATAACAGCACTGTCAACAATAGCCAAAGCATGGAAAGAGCCCAAGTGTCCATCGATGGATGAATGGGTAAAGATGTGGTATATGTACATAATGGAGTATTACTCGGCAATCAAAAATAATGAAATGTTGCCATTTGCAGCATGGAAGGAACTAGAGGGTATTATGCTAAGCGAAATTAGTCAGAGAAAGACAAAAATCATATGACTTCACTCATATGAGGAACTTAAGACACAAAACAGATGAACGCAAGGAAAGGGGAGCAAAAATAATATAAAAACAGGGCAGGGGACAAACGTAAGAAACTCTTTAAAAATGGAGAACAAACAGAGGATTACTGGAAGGGTTATGGGAGGGGAGATGGGCTAAATGGGTAAGGGGCATTAAGAAATCTATTCCTGAAATCGTTGTTGCACTATATGATAACTAACTTGGATGTAAATTTAAAAAAATAAAACTAAATTAGAAGTAAATAATTTTTTAATTAAAAAATTAAAAATGACACAAAAAATCAAACAAAGGAAGTTAGATCCTATGTGTATTTTGATCTGGTTGTTGAAAGAAGCTTGATAGACTAAAGAAAAAAGGGAAAGAAAAGAAAAAAAAAGAAAATATAATTTTTAAATGTATACGATAAAATAGGATAAAATGAAATGAAGTAAAATACAATTTTAAAAATTTACAAAAAAATTTTTTTTAAGTAAAAATTTTTAAATTAAAAACAGAAAATAAAAATAAATGTTTTCTCTTTCTGTATCCAAGAATAAGAAAAGAAAAAAAAAGGAAAAAAGAGAGAAAAAAAGAATCAATAGATGGACCAGTGAGCAGAATGAAATCTGCCTGAAATTACATCCAGTTTCCCCTTGAAGTCTAACTGTGAAGCACTTTATGGTCCATACACCAAGCAGGCAGAGAGACTTGTGGTGGTCTTCTAGGGCCTCAGCTTAGTTGGCGCAGTGGATGGGGCTTGGTGCAATGGCTCCATTCTCCACTAGGCGGTGCTGCTTAGCTTACTGGGGTGGATTGGTTTGGGGGGCGCGCGTGCGTTGGAAAGGTGAAAATGGGGTCACTCAGCTTCCCTGTCTCTCTTACCAGAACTCTGCGCTGTCACCAAGCAGCGATCAAGCACCCCTCCTTTATCTCCAGCTTCCATCCGCTCCCCACTTCTACACTATCTGTGTCCAAGTATCAGCCTGCCAGGTGGCACCTCCCTCCTGAATTAAATCTCATATGGGGCTGTTTCCAAACCCCTCACTTCTGAGAGCCCTGCAGCTTGGACCTGCTCCGACCCTCTGGGGGAGGGTCTTGCCAGGCAATAGCGGGGTCCTGACTTGCCCCCCGGAACGTTTGTGGGGTTGCACTATTGCAGAGGTTCACAGATTATGGCCAGGTGCCTGCTTGTTCCAGAAAAAGGTTGTGTGATCATACCCTAGCATCTTTGTTCCAATAGCAGCAAATGTGGCTGTTCTCCAGGGTCCACTGGGACCTTTCCCTGTGAGGAAGCTGCATGGCCTCTACCAAATGTCCTTCTAGCAGTGGAACCGCTTCTCCCCTTGTGGCTCTCACACCCCTTGGACCTCGCTGCCTGCTCTTGGGGATTCACCCTTCCCACCAGAGCACCACCAGTTATTGAGCTGCGGAATTTCTGACTCTGCTCTCCCCTGTTTATGGAGTCCTAATGGTATTGAAACCCTCTCCTTTCTCCTTTCTCCCTTTCTTGCTCAGTCACTTGTGGGTGTTTCCACAGTTTCTCTCTAGCTACTTTTGTGGGGAGTGCTTTTCCTGCACTCTCCCCTTTTCTCCGTCCTCCCTCTGCAAAAATAGCTCCCTACCCTCCGTGGCTTCTCTCTCCCCCAGTTCACCTCTCTGTGCCTCGTACCTGCTGAGTTCTGTGGCTCAAGTTGTACAGATTGTTGTGTTGATCTCAGATCAATTTTCTAGGTGTGCAAAATGGTTTGGTGCTGATCTAGGTGCATTTCAGGGACAAGAGAAGCCGAGAACTTCCATGCGGTTCTGCCATCTTGGCCCCTCCATAAGGTCCTGAGTTTTAAATACATTCCTTTAATTGTGCTACTGGCTATTTACCCAAAGAATACAAGAACACTAATTCAAATGGATACATGCTCCCCAATGTTTATTGCAGTATTATTTACAATAGCCAAGATATGGAAGCAGCTTAAATGTCCGCTGATAGAGGAACAAATAAAAAAGATGTTGTATATATAAACATACAGTGGAATATTATTCAGCCATTAGAAAAGGAATGAAATCTTGCCACTTGCAATGACATGGATGGAACTAGAGCGTATAATGCTAAGTGAAATAAGTCAGTTACAGAAAGACAAATATCATATGATTTTACTCATATGCGGAATTTAAGAAACAAAACAAACAAGCAAAGGGGAAAAAAATAAGAGAGAAGGAGACGAAGCAAGAAACAGACTCTAAGTTACAGAGGACAAACTGATAGTTAACCAGAGGGGAGGTGGACAAGGAGATGGGCTAAATAAGTGATGAGGATTAAGGAGGGCACTTGTGATAAGCACAGGGTAATATATGGAAGCGTTGAACTACTATATTGTACTTGAAACTAACATAGCACTGTGTGTTAACTAACTGGAAGTAAAATAAAAACTTTTTAAAACATAAAGAGCTTTTCTGATTTTGATTATATCTACCTATTAATGTTAATTGTATTAGAAATTAGAGCACATTTTAAAATTATGCATTAATTCACTTTAAAAATAATAAATCTATTACATGTTAAATAAAAAACATTTTTTGAAAAATGTATTTTTCTGGGGCACCTGGGTGGCTCAGTCGTTTAAGCATCCGACTTCAGCTCAGGTCATGATCTCACAGTTGGTGGGTTCAAGCCCCACGTCGGGCTCTGTGCTGACAGCTCAGAACCTGGAGCCTACTTCGGATTCTGTGTCTCCCTCTCTCTCTGCCCCTCCCCCGCTCATACTCCGCCTCTCTCTCTCTCAAAAGTAAATAAAACATTAAAAAAAAATTTAATAAAAAAAAGAAAAATGTATTTTTCCAAAATAAAACAAAAAATTTAGTGAGAAGAGGGGTACTGTTTTACATATTTATATGTCAGTTTTACATCTGTCTGCTTTCTCCTATCTGCTTCTGCATTAAATCTATTGGGATATGTTGTTTCAGTTGGAGTATATAAAGACAATCTGGCCTCACATAGATGTATGTAGTTGGCAAAGGAAGGAGTATTTCAATAGCCTCTTCAGATAATTGTGGATATTCTTCTTTGATATTATCCCAAAACTCAACAAGTGGTAGCTTCTTAAAGTTTAGTGGCAATATAGGATCAGAAATCATATAAATGAACTTTTTAGACTTGGTTACATTAAAAATCTGTTGGTCTGTCTTACACTTTAATCTGTTACCCATGCATGGATATTTGTAACATCACGTTTTGGTCATTTGGAAAATAGTGGTTCACTGAGTTATACAGATCTTCCAAATACTGGCACATTTCATTATTCAATATAAAAAATGATATTTGTTAATATTGTCACCAATCTAATCAGAAGAGTGCTCAGTATTGGGAATCTATCAAGTCATCGTGTAAATACAAGGTTTCCTAAATTCAAACTTGTGTTTGAAAATTTGAACTCTACCATTAAAACATCTACTGTCAATTGTTTTCTTAAATTAACAGGTTTACTCTGTTCCTTTACAAGTAGATGCTTCCCAAGTACCAAAGTAAATTTTGTCCATTTTCTCAAGCAAAAATGGTGATCCATGAAACAGCAGCTAGTTTGGGGGTGCTTGAGTGGTTCAGTCGGTTGGTCTCAGGTCATGATCTCACAGTCTGCGAGTTCGAGCCCCACATCAGGCTCTGTGCTGACTGCTCAGAGACTGGAGGCTGCTTCGGATTCTGTGTCTCCCTCTCTCTCTAACTCTCCCCTGCTTTTACACTCTGTCTCAAAAATAAATAAACATTAAAAAAAAAGGCAGCTGGTTTTCTTGAGACTCAATCACACCAATTCTTACCTTTTCTGTAAGAAATCATTCTATTTTAGTATGCAACTGACATGCTTTCTACAAACTTCTCATTTCACTATACAGAATATTAAAAAGATGTGTTCTCAAGGGTTCAGATTTAATAAAACTAACACCTTTTGCTGAACCATCAAGAACACTTAAGTGAAACTGACATCCATTTACTACAAGCATGTACAGTGATGAACACAATGGTGGCTAGTGCTGTTTGTTGCCTCAATGCATGCAAAGATGTCAGCAATTTTACCCACTACTACTTTTGCACCATCAGTGCAAATGTCACAAGTGTAAAATGCAAAGGGTATTGGGTGACTCCAAAGGTCCTTGGACCACACTTTGAGAACTGTTGCTCTAACCTGTCTCAGGCTTCTACTTAGTGCAAGAGAACTAGGTCTGAAAGAAGGAAAACTGCCTGGGGTGGAGCTGACTTCAAACAAACAAAACATCCCATTCACCATAAGACTCCAAAGATTTTTAACAGCTTATGAAGTAAATAAGAAGTTTTATTAATTGAATGGTTATATACTTAAAGCTCAAACTTCTTTCCTTTATTATATGTTCCTGCCTGGCTGGCTCAGTCAGTAGAGCATATGACTCTTGATCTCAGGGTTGTGAGTTCAAAGCCCCACATTGGATATAGAGATTACTTAAAAATGAAATATTTTTTTTTAATTTAAGTTCAAGTTAGTTAACATACAATGTAGTCTTGGGTTCAGAAGTAGAACCCGGTGATTCATCTCTTACATGATGCCCAGTGCTAACCCCAAAAAGTGCCCTCCCTAATGCCCATCACCCATTTAACCCATCTCCCCACCCACTTCCCCTCCAGCAACCCTGTTTGTTCTCTGTATTTAAGAGTCTCTTATGTTTTGCCTCCCTCTCTGTTTTTATCTTACATTTCCTTCCCTTCTTCTATGTTCATCTGTTGTGTTTATCAAATTCCACATGAGTGAAATCATATGATATGTCTTTCTCTGACTGACTTATTCAGCTTAGCATAATACCCTCTAGTTCCATCCATGTTGTTGCAAATGGCAAGATTTCATTCTTTTTCATCACTGAGTAGGATACCATTTGTATATACATACCACATCTTTGGTGAGGATGCGGGGAAAGGGGAACCCTACTGCACTGTTGGTGGGAATGCAAACTGATGTAGCCACTCTGGAAAACAGCACGGAGGTTTCTTAAAAAATTAAAAATAGAACTACCCTATGACCCAGCAATTGCACTACTAGGTATTTATCCAAAGGATACAAAAATGCTGGTTCGAAGGGGCACATGCACCTCAATGTTCATAGCAGCACTACCGAAAAAATAAAATCTTTAGGGGCATCTGGGTGGCTCAGTAGGTTAAGCATCCAGCTCTTGATCTCAGCTCACAGTTCGTGAGTTTGAGCCCCATATCAGGCTGACAGTGAAGAGCCTGCTTGGGATTCTGTGTCTCCCTCTCTCTCTCTGCCTCTCTCTCTCTCTCTCTCTCACACACACACACACACACAAAATAAATAAACATTTAAAAAAGAAAATTTTTAAATAAAATATTTTTTAAAAAGAAAATATAAAAATTTTAGAAGAAAACATGAAAAATTACTGGGATTCCATACACCAAATCTTCATTTAAGAATTTTATATAGGGGCCCCTGCCTGGCTCAGTTGGTAGAGCCTGCAACTCTTGAGCCTGGGGTTGTGAGTTCAAGCCCCCCACTGGGTGTAGAGTTTACTTAAAAAATTTTTTTAATCTTAAAAAAAAAAGAACTGTATATAATTTTTCAAGTCTCATTATCTTCATCTGATTCTACATTCTGAATTTTCCTACAGAAGATGAAAAGGTGGAGTTGGCTGTGTTGATGGAAGCAGCCAGTGCCTTTACAGGTGAGTGAGAACTTGTAGAAGACATCACAAAGTTGAGATCTTGATGCCTTGTAGAGAAGTACCTTTTTAAAGCAGTACTTTGCCCCCTCCATCCATCATTAGTAAGTTGGCTTTGTTCTTTTACTTATTTATTGATGATTTTCATCTTATTGCCAATAACTTAGATTATTAGAGATTTACGAAAAGTGTGGCCACTCTCAAAAAGAAGTATTAACTTGTTCGACATTTTTACCAGTGTTTATGTCTCCGGTGTTTAAAGAATCAAAATCCAGGTGAACGCAGTAAATCTCAAGGTGAAGTTTTTGCATCAGGGAATATGGTCACTAAGAACAGTCAGCCCCATAGTCCAAGTCATGAAGCACTATCAGAGCTATTACCAGTAGGACTATGCACGTTCTATATACCATCACACTGCCCCCATGTTACTCAATGCTATATTCACCCCCACACAGAAGAGAAGAGTTGTCTTCTCATTTTGAGTAAAGAAACTTTTCAGGTGTTGAATTTTACCATAACTCTAGTGACTGGAGTCAGCTTGTGTGTTTGAACTTCATCCTGCAGTTGGAAATAATGCTGCACTAGATTATGTTCGCCATAATTCAGAATAATTCGATTTCTTAATGTTTTCACCTGAAACGATTCCCATCTATTCAAAGGAGAAAAGGCGGAAGCCAATGACTTAAAAAATGTACTGGGAAACATGGGAATTGAGATCACTGAAACAGAGCAGTTGATGCTGTCAAAAACTCTGCCAATCTCTGGTGAGTATATAACATGCCACATGTGGTGCTCAGGGAAATGTGGCACTGTGGGCTTCTGGGGGAGAACTGTCTGATGCCCTAAGAAACCCCCTAAGGAACATGCAGTCCAGACAGAAACCCCATTCTCATCTGTGTTTTAGTTTGGAAATGATTAATTTTTAAGTGAAAAATTTACAAGTCACTGGGCCCCTGCTAAATAGTTTTTTAACCTTTTATATTTTATTTATTTATTTTGAGAGAGAGAGAGAGAGTGAGGAGGGGGAGAGAGAGAGAGAGAGAGAGAGAGAGAGAGAGAGAATCCCAGGCAGGTTCCATGGTGTCAGCACAGAGCCTGATGCAGGGCTCAATCCCAGGAACCGTGAGCCAAAATCAAAAGTTGGACGCTCAACTGACTGAGCCACATGGGCGCCCCACCCCCCGACTAAATATTTTAAATGCCACACAGCTGACTTCTCTGTAGCTCCCCTGAATGTGCCTCCCCAACACCCCATAATCCAGCAACTAAAAGATAAACACCTGAGAGCAGGGTGCCTCCAGAACCATGTGCTGGGACTGTCAGTATTCAAATCCGATTGGTCAGTCATCCAATTAGTCCCTCAAAAACCACCTCTTGGGCACCTGCATATGCTCACCACTAGAGACCCTAGAGGCCAGCCTGTGCCCCGCCTGTGTCTCCTGCCCAGTCTCATGGACCTCCACGTAGACCTTCTTCCCACATACACACTCCCATCACCACTTGTCCCCTAAGCAAGAGCAAGCCTACACATCACCGAGGGGGCTGGTACCCCTTGATGGCAGAAGCAGCACCATGGGCAGCAAATGCCCGATGCCCATCTGTATTCTCCCCACATACACCTAAGGCTGTGGCCGCTTCCCATGTCTAGCATTCCCCTAGATTGCTCTCAAGGAACCAATTATGAGAATTGGGACATTGGCTCTGAGACAGCAGGACAAAGACGCAGAGAGAAGATGGGCTGTCATGGAGATAACTGCATATACATGCCAGGCATTGTGGAGTCTGTCAACACTGGAGACACTCCTGCCACAGGAAGGGGCCCTTTGGGACAGACAGCACCTGTGGAGATGGGTGGGGCTGGCAGATGTCCCGTGTTCTCCGACCCTGTTGAATTTCCTCTCCATTTATGGAAACTGTTTAGAGAACATTTATTTAAATATTGTTGTATACCACCGTTTGGATTGATAATTATTTTTAATAAAATCCCTTTATAGGCCTATCATTCAGGCTAAACATAGACTTAGAGGAATACCTTATGGGCCTAGGGCACGAGCAAGGAAAAGGGAGAAAGGCAGAGCATCAAAGTGCAGTTCAAGAAAAAAAAAAAAAAGAACAAGAGGCAACTATATGGGTGTGTTTTTAGCCTGCGTCAGCTACTGCCATAGGTTCCAGTGATGGAATAGACTGACCACATTGAGGGCATTCCTTTTATTCTTCTTTGAAGGTGAGATAAATAAATTGCTAGATGAATCATATCAAATGTCTTATAAAATTATAGAATTCCTTATCCTTTTTCTTTTGACTTAAACTTTCCCCTGTCTCACAGGAGATGGAAAGGTGTACAAGAAAAGATTACTGAATAGTGTGAAACTTCTCAAAGGTAAGAATCATGAGAACAGCAGCTAAAATCTATTAGGCTTTGCATTTGCTTTCTTTTCTTTTTTTAAAGTTTATTTATTTATTTTGAGAAAGAGGGAGAGTGGGAGCTGGAGAGGGGCAGAGAGAAAAGGAGAGAGAGAATCCCAAGCAGGTCCCACACTATCAACAAAGAGTTTGCCACGGGGCTCAGTTCCACGGACCATGAGATCATGACCTGAGCCAAGATCAAGAGTCGGATGCTTAACCAACTGAGCCACCAGGCACCCCTGCCTTTTTAAATTTCTGATTAGAATCATGCTATCCCATTATTCCACTGGTTTAATGATACTGAACTTATGCTCATAACCTACCACTCTTCTTTAGGTATAACTACCTCAAGTTATTCTTAATAATATGCAGCAAGTTTGACATTCTGATTTCATTTACGCTGATTATCACAATTCATCAGGCTTATCTAATTTTCCATCCATGATTATTTCTTTTTAAAAATTTTTTAGGGGCACCTGGGTGGCTCAGTCGGTTGAGCGTCTGACTTCGGCTCAGGTCACGATCTCGCGGTTTGTGAGTTCGAGCCCCATGTCGGGCTCTGTGCTGCCAGCTCAGAGCCTGGAGCCTGCTTCGGATTCTCTGTCTCCCTCTCTCTCTGACCCTCCCGCACTCAGGCTCTGTCTCTCTCTGCCTCAGAAATAAATAAACATTAAAAAGACAGAGAGAGACAGAGCCTGAGTGGGGGAGAGGCAGAAAGAGAGAGAGACACAGAATCCGAAGCAGGCTCCAGGCTCTGAGCTGGCAGCACAGAGCCCGACATGGGGCTCGAACTCACAAACCGTGAGATCGTGACTTGAGCCGAAGTCGGACGCTCAACCGACTGAGCCACCCAGGCACCTCCATGATTATTTCAATGAAAAGTTACAACACAGTGCTGAGGGAGCATTTTGTCTTCTCACCTCCAACACTGACTATCTGGGTTCATTTAAATGGCCAGTGTTTCACTCTCCACCGAGGGTGGATACACATTCAAAGCTAGCATCTTCCACTTCTTGGACTTACTTCTATTATTTACATCCTCTTCTTTCCCAAGGAAAGAAAGTCAGTATCAGTAACCTGGACCCCCTTATAAAGAACATGGGAATTCAGCTTGAGAAAGAGGACCATCAGGACTTACTGAAACACCTGCCGACTGATAGTAAGTATTTCAGATACCACTGTACTTCGAGCAAATCTTAGAGCTTCTATATGAGGGCTTCTGAAGGCAAACCTATTTTTTAATCTCTTTGAAAAACTTATGAAAGATTTCAAACATCTATCAAAGCAGAAAACACGGTAACAAATACCTGTGTATCCGCTGGCTAGAGCTAACAGACGTTACCATTTTTCCTTATTTCTTTCATACATCTTCCTTCCTTTCCATGTATGTCTTTTTTAAATAAGACAGTTTCATTAACGACTGAATAAGACCAATTTAGCTGGGTAAAAATGCCATGGAGGCAAAAATAGTAGAATTCATTAGGAAGAGTTGGCTAAGGGGTAAGCGCCAGGCTAAAAGGTCCTGAATTAGAGGGCTCTTGGATTCCAACATAGAGCCAGTGGCTTTCCATTAAAAGCCTGATGAAAAACAACTTGTAAGAGAGCCAGACAGCACATCTTTCAGCACAACCAGCACATGCCTCACCAAAATAAACAAATTATTCTTCTTCCCTACTTCAGGGTTCCCATTCTCCACTAATGATTGGCAGGTGTGGCTAAGGCCACTGTCACCAGCAAACATCTTTGCTGCCCCTACCTGTAGTTGGCCTTAATGAAGAAAACCGTTTGAGCCCACCTTGTAGTTTAAAATTTCCGGGGCACCTGAGTGGCTTAGTCGGTTAAGCGTCTGACTCTTGATTTTAGCTCAGGTCATGATCTCACAGTGCAGAGTCTGCTTGGGATTCTCTCTCTTTCCCCCTCTCGCTCCCCTTCCCCTGCATGCTCTATGAATGAATGAATGAATGAATGAATGAATGAATGAATGAATCCCTCTCCCTAAGTAATTATCCATTATTTTGTCTGGAGCCTCTTCTTATCATGAAAAATATCACTATAAATCATTTAATTGTGACATTGTCCCCATATATTAGCTAGGGGCCCTTAAAATGTTTCCTACCAGAAAAGGGATTGTTACCAATGAGTATTTTGAGGCCATTCAAAAAGAAAAAAAAAAAGGAAAGAATAATTTTTTCTTTTTTTTTTTTTTTTTAATTTTTTTTTTTCAACATTTTTTAATTTATTTTTGGGACAGAGAGAGACAGAGCATGAACGGGGGAGGGGCAGAGAGAGAGGGAGACACAGAATCGGAAACAGGCTCCAGGCTCCGAGCCATCAGCCCAGAGCCTGACGCGGGGCTCGAACTCACGGACCGCGAGATCGTGACCTGGCTGAAGTCGGACGCTTAACCGACTGCGCCACCCAGGCGCCCCAAGAATAATTTTTTCTAATCCAACATTATGACTACTATACCACTGGAATTCATTCATTTAGCTAGCACAAAACTAGATGCAAAACACTGAACTAGAGAGTGAACAATTTATACCTGGTAGGACAAAGAAAATTAAGGCATGATCTCTGCTCTCAAACAGCTCACTGTCCTGAGGGGTGGAGGTGGGGACTGTAAGCAAAATTTCGAGAGTGGGAAGATAGCATTCTGTCAGGGTTTAACAGTCAGCTACTCATGTAAATAAATGACATCTAGGCCTCAAATTCTATCTTGTCTATTGAAATATGCTTCCTTATTGGGTCTGAAGGAAGGGAGAGTCCTGTTAGAAGGGGTTACAGTTGATCCTTGAACAACAGGGGTTTGTGTGGATCCACTTATGTGCACATTTTTTTAAATTCTGTCACTGCAGTACAGCACTGTAAATGTCTTTTCCTTATGATTTCTTTAGTAACATTTTCTTTTCTCTAGCTTTCTTTATTGTAAGGATACAGTAAATACACAGAACATACAAAATATGCGTTAATTGATATTTTATATTATCGATAAGGCTTGTGGTCAACGATAGGCTGTTAGTAATTTTTGAGGAGTCAGAAGTTACACATGGATTTTCAACTTTGTAAGGGGGTCAGCATCCCTACCCCTCACGTTGTTCAAGAATCAACTGTATTATTAAACCTGCTTAATCTCTGGGTTAAGGGTCATTGGATACTTTTTACCAAGTAGTATTAATTAGAGGATGTTCACTTTAACAATTTGACCTTTCTCTTTGTTCTTGCTTATTTTGACTTTAAAAAGTTACTGAGGAAAATTATGAGAAACAGCTGAATTTGAACCTTTTATATTACGACTTAAATTTTTCATATCGTTTTTCTAAGTCTAAGATTTGGTCTCTGCCTGAATTGCCTCTTCTTACAGAGAATAAAATGGTTGATTTGAATGTGGTGATGGACGACGCAAAAGCTTTTGTAGGTAAGAAGTAGTGGTAAAAAGGGAATTCGTTATTAACTAAGACCTTAATGATTTACAGGAAAAAAAAAGATGCTTTTAAAACAGTAGTTTTCTCTTCAGGCTATTACTGACATGCGAAGTTGACCCGCCCCCATCCTACAAATTTAATGGTTAAATGTTTGCTTTATAATCTTACTGTTTGATTTGGGATTTTTCCTGTATAGGCCTACATTATATGGAGTTTGGACCAAGAATGTTTTCCACTTCACCATTGTTTAAACCACCAAAATATAGGTGAACGCTCTTCAGTCTCAAGGTGAAGCTCTTGTAGGACAGCCAGGAAATATGTGTCAAAAGACCCCATAATTCAGGAAACATAATGGCATTTGACTTATATCTGGGATTATATCTACTTTTCTTTTGCTTGAATTGAAAGTATAAATTCTATTTCTGAACATAATCCATTTGCCCACATGTACTCTAAACCTACATAGATTAACAAGTTTCATTGCCAATTTGCTCTTCTAATTAAACTTATGCCAAATATGCAATCTTCTCTATAATTTGAAATCATTTGCCCATTCCTAACATTCTTATGCATGAACGGGGCGCCTGGGTGGCTCAGTCAGTTGAGCATCCGACTTCAGCTCAGGTCACTGTCTCACAGTTCATGAGTTCGAGCCCCGCATCAGGCTCTTTGCTGATGGCTCAGAGCCTGGATCCTGCTTCGGATTCTGTGTCTCCCTCTCTCTCTGCCCCTCCCCCACTTGTGCTCTGTCTCTCTCTGTCTCTCAAAAATAAATGTAAAAAAATTTTTAAAAATTAAAAAAAAAATCTTATGCATGAACAATTCTCATCTTTCCAAAGGAGAGAAGGTTAACGTGGGTAATCTGAACAATGTGCTGAGGCAAATGGGACTAGTACTGACCGATGAGGAGAATAAGGAACTGTTGAAAACTCTGCCCATTCATGGTGAGCATTTAGCACATCTCTGAACATTCGTGGTGAGCATTTAGCACATCTCTGAAACTTGGATTTATGGGCTTGTGTATGAAAAGTGCTGAAATCATATATGCCTATGTCTAGTAAAACCCCATCTAGAAAACATGGTGTTACAAAAGAAGAAATCCTGTTCTTGTCACTTACATTTTAATATTGAAAATTGGCAACATCTTTCACTAGTCTCCATCATCAAGGCTACATTATCCTGTCACCCTGGGATCACTGCTTCACCTAAATCCTGACCAAGGAAATGAGGAAAATCAGAGGAGTAAGAGTAAGAAGGAAAATGGGAGAAATAGGGAGATAAAGACTGTTTTTAATTCAACCAGTAGGTAGATTTACATCAGTGAGAGCTTTATCTTTGGTTTCATTCTTACTTGAGGGCAAAATAAAATAAAATCCTCAACAAATCTGAAGCATTTTCCCCCCTGAGATTATGGATGTTGGATTGTCTGTGCTCTATTTGTTAATCTTCCCTTCATTTAACCTATATTCTTAATCGTGTCTTGTCTTACAGCTGATGGAAGAGTATATAAGAAGAGATTGCTCAAAGGTGTGAAAGCACTCAATGGTAAGTGAGAATCATGGTGAAAGCACAAATAAAAATAAATTCCTCGTGCTTAGCATTTGCCTTTACATGTTCCAACCTTGCTTCTTGCCAATTTTTTGATCCATTGTTTTAGACTCATAACTCCCCATTTTTTCTTGGGTGCATTGACATTTCAGGATAGAAATTCTAACACTGTATTCCGGCTAGAACTGTACAGACTGGTTGCTATTTCCAACCATGAGTGGGCTCACTTATTCCCCTCTGTTCACCTCTCATGGGAAACTGAAGCAGAGTCCACTGGACGGGTGTTAAGGAAAATATCCTATCTCTACCCTTTATACTATTCTGTTATAAGCAATAATTTTTTAAGTTTTTAATCAGAAATTATTTTCAAAACATCAAATACTACAAGAAAACTATCCAATTCTCCCACTTAGAACACTGAAAAAAGAGTTGTAAGCTAAGGGGTACCTGGGTAGCTTAGGCAGTTAAGCATCTGACTCTTGATCTCGGCTTAGGTCGTGATCTCACAGTTCCAGTTGGTGAGATCAAGCCCCGTATCGGGCTCTGTGCTGACAGCATGGAGCCTGCTTGAGATTCCCTCTCTCCCTCTTTCTTTTTGCCCCTCCCTTGCTTGTGCCTCTCTCAGAATAAATAAACATTTTTTAAAATTCTGCAAAAAATTGCTAAGTCAAGTCATGGGGATATAATGTGCAGCATGGTGACTATAGTTACAATACCATATTGCATCTTTGAAAATTGCTAAGAGATAGGGGCTTCTGTGTGGCTCTGTCAGTTAAGTGTCTGACTTCGGCTCAGGTCATGATATCATAGTCCGTGAGTTCCAGCCCCGTGTCGGGCTCTGTGCTGACAGCTCAGAGCCTGGAGCCTGCTTTGGATTCTATGTCTCCCTCTCTCTCTGCCCCTCCCCTGCTCATGTTCTGTCTCTGTCTCAAAAATAAATAAAAACATTTAAAATTTTTTTTAAAAAAGAAAATTGCTAAGAGATTTTAAAAGTTCTCACCACAAGAAAAAGAATTCGCAACTTTTCATGGTGATGGATGTTAACAAGACTTATTGTGGTGGTCACGTTGCGATAGATACAAATACTAAATCATTATGTTGTACACCTGAAAGTGATATAATGTGTCAATTATATCCCAATTTTTTGAAAAGCGAGAGTCCTCCATCAATCTCATCTGTCCCCATAAAGGTAAATACTCTTTACTGTCCACCTGTGTCTCAATGGTTATCTTTCTCAATTTTTTCCTACTTTCTTTTTTAATATGAAATTTATTGTCAAATTGGTTTCCATACAACACCCAGTGCTCATCCTAAAAGGTGCCCTCCTCAATACCCATCCCCCACCCTCCCCTCCCTCCCTCTCCCCCATCAGCCCTCACTTTGTTCTCAGTTTTTAAGAGTCTCTTATGCTTTGGCTCTCTCCCTCTCTAACCTCTTTTCCTACTTTCAACAGAAATATCTAAATCTAGGGAGATATATATGTTAATGGTTTCTTTGTGCCCTTATGCTTTATCCTCCAGTTGGAATTTATGATGCATGACCATGATTAGCATTTTTCACTCTTAAGCATCAGTATTTATGATCTTATTTCGTGCCCTTCTTTCCTAAGGACCAAGGGTCAAACTCAAAAAAGTGAAATCCCTTGTGGAAGACATGGGAATTAGACTCAATGATGAGGAACTTGAGGAAATAATGACTGATATGTCAACTGATGGTGAGTATTACGGGTGTCATTATGACCTTGAAAGAAATATTGAACCCTTCTATCAGAACTACTGAAAGTAGCCTTCCTTTTTCGTATTTAATGAAGTAAATGTAAATAGAAAAACTTCATCCTGACTCATTAGGAAATACTATCTCCAAAAATGCTTTTTAAAAAGCCATGTTGTGGGGGTGCCTGGGTGGCTCACTCGGTTAAGTGTCCGACTTCAGCTCAGGTCATCATCTCACAGTTCATGGGTTTGAGCCCCGCGTCGGGCTCTGTGCTGACAGCTCAGAGCCTGGAGCCTGCTTCGATTCTGTGTCTCCCTCTCTCTCTCTCTCTCTCTCTCTCTCTCAAAAATAAATAAACATTTAAATAATAATAATAAATTAATTAAATAAATAGTGATGAGCGTAAGTAACTTTTCAATATATTTGCAAGAGCTACCATATAATATCCAAAATGTCAGTGATTTGTATTAATGGCAAAGTCATAGGTTTTACTACTTCCACTGTGGTTTGTTGCCTGCATTAATAATTGAAGAAAATGCTAAATTTAAGTGAGTGGTTAGTGAAAATAAAGATGGGACATTGTGAGAGTTAGAGGCACCAGCCCCCTGTGCAGTCAGAATGTAACTACTGATAGCCTACTGTTGACTGGAAGCCTTACCAATAACATAAGTCAATTAACAAATATTTTACATGTTATATGTATTATATGCTATATTCTTACAATAAAATAAGCTAGAGAAAAGAAAATGTTATTAAGAAAATCATAAGATCGGGGTGCCTGGCCGGCTGAGTCAGTAGAACATGCAACTCTTGATCTCAGGGTCATGAGTTCATGCCCCACGTTGGCTGTGGAGCCTACTTAATTTAAAAAAAAATCATAAGAAAGAAAAAATATATTTACAGTACTGTATTTATCAAAAGAGTCCATATATAAGTGCAGTTCAAACCCATGTTGTTCAAGGGTCCACTATATTTTTTTCCCATTCAAGCTCAAGGACTCCCTGAATTCTATCATTAGAGGGTACATAGGCCCCACGTTAAGAAATCTTGATTAAATATTATTTAACTCCTGATATAAGTCACCCATCTAAACACCCTGACCTCCTGTTCCTTGACTTCCTTAATTTCAATCATCTTTCACTCCTGTCCCCTTAACTGCTACTCACATGGTGATGACCTACACCTTGCCCTCTCCTTATACTTCATCATCCCCAAAAACTCTATTTCACGTACCCACTCTCTGATGATTATCCTTCCAGTTTACTTACCATGCATACATTTCTGCCATAACACAACGGAGGAATGCCCGAAAAACCTCCCGTTCTGTAAAATTTAAATTGCCCACTAGGGGCACCTGGATGGCTCAGTTGCTTATGCGCCTCCAACTACAGTTCAGGTCATGATCTCCCAGTCCATGAGTTCAAGCCCCACATCAGGCTCTGTGCTGGCCACTCAGAGCCTGGAGCCTTCTTCAGATTCTGTGTCTCATCTCTCTCTGCCCTTACCCCACTCACTCGCTCTCTCTCAAAAATAAATAAACATTTTTAAAAAATTTTAATTGCCCACTAAAGTAACTGAGCTCATAGGGAAAATTGGAGAAGCCCAGTCCAAATATGTAACCAGAAAACTAAGAAAAGCAGTAAGTGACACTGTGTGAGGAAGAGTAGACAGCCCAGGTAAATAGCTGAGTGGATGGAGACTATTAAAAAGTGCACACCCACACCCACAAAGAAAGAGTTGAAAAGCTGGCTTGCAGTTCTGAAATAACGTAGATGGAAGTAGATTTCTGAGCCACTGAACCTTATTCCCCTTCCTATATCACAAGTATCTCTTCCTATATTAATTATTTTATGAAAATAGGGCTGAAAAAGCCCCTGCCATAGCCAACCTAGAATTTTTTCTTTTCCTACTGAAGTTCATAATTCCAATTCTTTCACTTAGGAAAAAAATCCGTGTGAACCAACATACCATCCACATCGCTGTGACATTACCCCATTCACCAACTGAATATGATGACTAATGCTGTTGAACATGCGCTGTAGCAGGACAGAGTACAGAATTCCAACCCCAGCCGCTCACCAGCCACGTGGAATCTTGGCTCCCATTGTGGGCTGGCCCTTCTACTTGTGGCCTGGATCTCATCTCCACTTGCCTTCTCAAGAACTCAACTCCTACAATTTTCCCCCTTTCTCTCCTGCACCATTAATTTCTCCCTCTCTACAGTGTCTCTCTATGTATTCATTCCACTGACATGCTGATAATGCTTTTCAATTCCCCTTGGCCCCTGCCAGTGACCATTCTAGCCCTTAGTTCCTCTTCACAAGCAGAACCTCTCAAAAAGTTGTCATTACTTAGTGTTGTCTGGTGACTGATCATAGCTACATTGAGCATAGCATAATGTATATTGTCAGATCATTCTGTTGTACACCTGAAACTAATATAACATTGTGTGTCAACTATACCGCAAAAAAATCCCTAACATTTGTGGTGACTCTTTGTCTCTTGTTCCTCACCCCCATTCACTCTTGAGCACTCGTTCCCTGCCATGGAACCAAACCAGCTCTCAATCATCAGTGACCTCTGTCTCTTGCCAAGGTTCATGGTCACGTCTCTGTTATTTCACTTGCTATCTCGGCAGCATTTGACATAGTGACTAACCCATCTTTATTAAAACATTTTTTTTCTACAGACTTTTGAAGCCCCATACTCACCTAATTTTTTTCTTTCCTTACTGGGAGCTTCTTTTCAGTTTCCTTTTCAGTTTCTGACTCTTTTTCCCCTGCAAGGTCTCTAAATAATGAAGGGTCCAGAAGTAGAACCTTGGCTGTTTGTTTATTTGGTTGGTTGGTTGTTTTTATCTGCACCTTCTTCCTAGGGGATTGCATCCAGTCTCATTGGGTCAGATGACTTCTTAAAGCTGATAAAAGCAAATTTATTTCTCCAGCGCAACCATCCTAAGTCAGGAATGGTATCTCAAACTAGCTATTTGAGACCTCCACTTTGATGTCCAAAAGGCATCATAAACTTAATAAAATATTGATTAATTCCCCCTAAAAAGCTTTGAGGCTTTCTAGTAATGACATTTAGTAATGACATTTAGTCCTGACATTTAGTCCCATGTCAGTAATATCATCCCATCTACCCTGTTGATGGAGAAAGAGGGGAAGGAGGGTTGGGGAAGGGGACAAATAGTTTTCTTCCTTAATTTCTCCTTTCCCTTACATCACACATTTAAATCTAGGCTCCACCTGCAAAATATGTCCAGAACTCATTCGCTTATCACTGCCTCCACTGCTGCAACCATAGCCCAAGCCACCAGGATCTCTTTCCTGGACCACTGAAACAGTCTCCTGTCTAGTCCCCATTCTTCCAGTTTCCCCATCCTGTGCACATCAGCCAGAATGATCTTTTCAAAGCTAAAATCCAGTTAAATCACTCCCCCTTCTTCGAGGCTTCCAATGACCTTCCATTACAACCAGAATAAAACCCCACCTTTATCATGGGGGCCTACAATTCCCTGCATGATTTGGCCCATGCACACCAGCCTTTTCTCTGCCTCTCAGTCACATCAAATTCATCCCATTCTTAGGGCTGTCCCTCGTACTGTCTTTCAACTTGGAACATTCCTTCCTGTCATTCAGGCTTCAACCCAAATAGTCCTCAGAGACGCCACCCCTGACTTCCCCATCTAAAGCAATCTTACCATTACTCTTTATTATATAACCCTGTTTTATTTCAATGACATTTTAATAGTACTTAAAATGATCCTTTTTGTTTGTTTGTTTATATGCTAATTGCCTGTTTCCCTCTGTGAGATTGTACTTGCACTCCTTGACAGTGAGAACCCTGCCAGCTGGTTTACTTTCGTATCCCCAAAGCCTAGCAAAGTGGCTGGCACATTAAAGCCACCCCCGTAAATATCTGTTGATTAACTGACTAAATTTAAAAAAAAATACTCAGGGTCAGGTTCATTTGTCCTTTTTCCCTATACTTACCTGTAACCAATCACTTCTTAGTTTAACCTTACTCTGGTGGCCTCTAAAGCAAAGAAAAAGGAAGATATAAGAATGATTTATTACAGATTGAAAGCTTTCTTCATTTCTTTTTTTTTTTAATTTTTTTTAACGTTTATTTATTTTTTGAGACAGAGAGAGACAGAGCATGAACGGGGGAGGGTCAGAGAGAGAGGGAGACACAGAATCCGAAACAGGCTCCAGGCTCTGAGCCATCAGCACAGAGCCCGATGCGGGGCTCGAACTCACGAACCTCGAGATCATGACCTGAGAAGTCGGACGCTTAACCGGCTGAGCCACCCAGGCGCCCCTGGCTTTCTTCATTTCTAAGATAACACTGTTATCTCTGAAGTTAAGTCCATAAAATTCTAAGGAAAAGTTGGGGAAAAAAATTACTGAATTTTCATGGTCTTCACAGTTTCCGAACTTAGGTATCATAAATTTTGTGGGTCTCAGTTATGCCAGCTTGTCTTATTCTGAAGTTTATTGCCCTTGCCTTACAGATGATAGAACAGTTGGTCTGAATGATTTGATGAATGCTGTGAGTTGCATAAAGGGTAAGTTCCAAGCTGTGATAAAAGGATATTGTAAATAACATCTTCATATTTTATAATTGGTAGAGAATAATATTTCCCCTCCACATATGTTTCAGTTCTTTCATATGTGTACTTTTATGGATGCTTCTGAACTTGGGCGAAGAGTAGTTAATATGTGTTAACATATAAATTCCCATCATATTCTCAGTTTTCCCCCAAAGAGTTCTTCACCAAAGATCAAGAGCCAAAGATACATTCCTTTTCTCCATGAACCCCACTCCCAGAAATTTATCCTCTGGCAATAATATAGCTGAATAAAAGAAAAAAGTCTCTACCCAAAGACCTTCAGAGAAATTTGAAACAGCCTAAATATCTAACAGTAGAGGAATGACTACATATACCCTGGCCTATTAGGCCACTGAGATATCATGTGTTGAAATTAACTAAAGATTACGTGGTAACTTGGAAATATGTTAACGACATAATATTAGGTTGGAAAAGCAGAATACAGGACGGTGTGGATATTAGATTTCCACATAGTAAAAGTACAGCCTTATTGTCAGAGTCCAGAAATGGAATATGAAAAACTACAAATCGTTTTGTGGTAGGGTAGCAGAATTCTATTTTTTCCCCTTTTATATTAATCTTTAATGTTGCTGCATTCTTTTTACAGTGAATGAGGAAAAAGTACTTCTGTGTTGAGATGAATAAAATTCTTGGAATGCATAGTGATCACAGAAGCAAGCTACAAGCAAATGTTTTCAAATGAAAATAAAATTTTTAAGACTGGTCTATAGAAACACACTGAATTTTCAAGCAGGGTAGGAGAAAGGGTAAAAATAAAGCCAAATCCTTATACGTGGCTTAATTTGCTATGGATTTTGCAATAACTCACCACTCGATTCCTGACCCATAGTGTACTTTCCTTTTTGTAGCCACTAGAATTAAAGACACAGAACTTTTTTCTGACCATCCTGTTAATTCTGGGCACTCGTGGGTAATAGTATATATAAGTATATATAAGTAAGTATATATAAGTATATAAGTATATATAAGTATAGTATATATAAGATAGCATTTTTCATCCTTCATAGGTAGTTCTATAATATTTACATAATTTATTTCTTAATTTTTCTAAGGAGAGGTGATTGATATCCAGGACATGGACACCTTTCTAGCCAGTGAGGGGATCGAGCTCACAGAAGACGATATGAAGGAGCTGATGCCTCATTTGACAGTTAAAGGTGAGAAAAATTCTCATCTTCCCAGAAGTGTGTCTTTGTTATCCTATATGTAAGATCCTCAGAAATGATCCTTGTCTTTTTTTTTTTTTTAAGTTTATTTATTTTGAGAGAGAGACAGACAGACAGAGATCAAGGGAGGGGCAGAGAGAGGGGGAGAGAAAGAATCCCAAGCAGGCTCCACACTCTCAGCTCACAGAGCCCAACTCAGGGTTCAGGCCCACAACTGTGAGATCAGGACCTGAGCCAAGATCACGAGTTGGACGCTTAACCAGCTGAGCCACCCAGGCACCCCTCCCCACTCCTTTTATTTTTTCTTTATTTTTCTCCCATCCCTTTTAAAGACCTACCTTCCCCTGGCTCTTCTGCCTGATAATTATGAACATCCACCCCTCATTCCTTTCTCAACCCTCTTTTTAATTGTCTATAGGAAGCCACTTCTGCTTCCTAGGTTCACATTCTTTGAATCCTTGCAATTGGCTTCCTCGCTCACATAGCCGTGACTCTACCAAAATAGCCCCCAGAATCCGAAATCACTAATGACTCCCTTGCCAGCTTCACTTATTCAAGGTTCCCAACGTGGGAACAACCGAGGGTTTATTTCTGTCTTCTTAGTTTTAGTTCCTTCCACCCTTTGATTATATGGCTCCCTGATCATTGCTTTAGTTACCAACTCTCTATGACAGCAGCTCTCAAATGACAGTCCAGGGACCCCTCTCTCTTGGGAGGTCCACGAGTTTGAAACTATTTTTTTTTTTTTAGAAATGATCTGACACTTTTTTTTTTTAATGTTTATTTAGGTTTGAGAGAGAGAGAGCACGCGCAAGCAGGGAAGGGGCAGAGAGAGAGGGAGACACAGAATGTGAAGCAGGTTCCAGGCTCTGAGCTGTCAGCACAGAGCCCAAGGCGGGGCTTGAACCCATGAACCCGTAGGATCATGACCTGAGCCGAAGTTGGATGCTTAACTGACTGAGCCACCCGGCACCCCAGAAACTTTAAAATAACTCTAAAACATTATTTGCCTTCATCACTCTCATTCACTCACAAGTATACAATAGCTTTTTCAATAAGCTACATGATATATCCACAGGATATACTGAAAAACCTATGAAAATATTTCTTTTCTGACTACCTGAGTCTATGAGGCCAGATTTTCTTCAACCAAAAAAACACATCTCAACAAACTAAATTCAGAAACAGACTGAGAATCCCAGCTGTCTTCTATTAAGCCAGACATTAAAGAGATTCGCAAAAATGTAAAACAATGCTATTTTAGCTCAGGCTGCTATAACAAAAATACCATAGACTGGGTGGCTTATGAACAACAGAAATTTATTTCTCTCAGTTCTGGGGCCAGAGGTCCTGAGATCACGGTGCCAGCATGGTTGAGTTCCGGCGACAACGTTCTCCTGGGAGGCAGATTGTCAATTTCTCATGGTATCCTCCCAGGGCAGAGAGCTCAGAGCAGCAGGCTCTCTCCTGACTCAGAGGGGCTCTAATCCCGTTCATGAAGGTCTGCCTTCATGATCTCATCCTATCCTAATCACCTCCTCAGAACCCAGCCCCCTAATAACATCACATTGGGGATAGGATTTTAATATATGAATTAGGGGGCTTATGGGGGGACATAAACATTCAGTCAATAACATTTCCTTTCCCACTAAATGTTAATGCTTTAATTTTTCATTTTTTTTCAACGTTTTTCTTTTTTTTTTTTTTTGGGGGGGGGGGGACAGAGAGAGACAGAGCATGAACGGGGGAGGGGCAGAGAGAGAGGGAGACACAGAATCGGAAACAGGCTCCAGGCTCCGAGCCATCAGCCCAGAGCCTGACGCGGGGCTCGAGCTCACGGACCGCGAGATCGTGACCTGGCTGAAGTCGGACGCTTAACCGACTGCACCACCCAGGCGCCCCAGTTCTGTTTTTCATTATCGAAAGTTTCTATAATGAAAAAATGAAAGAATGAAAAAAGGAAAATGTTAATAATTCTTAATTGTATCACCCAATGATAATCTATAATTTTTCTCACCCCCAATTTTTTCTTATACACACAATTTTTGTGCATTTAGCTTTAAAGTCATACTTTCAAAGTATTTTTCCATTTTCTTATTAATATTAAAATTTTACCTATTGATCATGATCTCACAGTTTATGGGTTCAAGCCCTGAGTCAGGCTCTGCACTGACAGCATGGAGCCTGCTTGAGATTCTTACTCTTTCTCTCTCTCTCTCTCTCTCTCTCTCTCTCTCGCTCTCTGACCCTCCCCCATTCGCTCATGCTCTCTCTCTCAAAAATAAATAAATAAAAATTTTTAAAAAATCTTACCTACTGATTGGTATGTCTAATGACCTAAAATTCCTTTTTAGATGCCTGTTAAATTTAGCATATAACCTTAGTACATTTTGTTTGCAGGTCCCTTAGCATATTAATTTTTTTGTTTGTTTATTTTGAGAGAGACAGAAACAGTGCAAGTGGGGGAGGGGCAGAGAGAGAGGGGAAGAGAGAGACTCTCAAGCAGGTTCCGCGCTGCCAGCCCAAAATCCAAGACATGTGGCTTGAACTCATGAAACCATGAGATCATGACCTGAGCCAAAACCAAGAGTCAGACACTTAACCAACTGAGCCACCCAGGCACCCCAGCATATTTATTTCTAAAATAAGTTTTCCAATGCTAAATGCCACAGTCTGTACTTACTTAGAAAATAATAGGTGGCAAGTTTGAAAACGATGCTATGAAACTTGCCAGGAGAGGCAAGGTAAAACTTGTCTTCAGTCCCCTTGCCCCCACACACAACCTCAATCTGTACTTCTTCAATAATTTTGATTTGCTCTCTGCGCCAGCATTCTTCAACGAGAACGATTTTGTAAAAATTGATGTCTTTGAAAGCCTGATTGTGTTTCAAAAAGAATTTAAGAATAATTTAAGGTATTTTATGTAAGTATCTACAAAATGAATCTTAATAAGAGAAGATAAATTTGAATTCTAGACACCCACACTTAACATTTCCAAACGAGTCCCGTTGTATTTTACTATTTATAAAAGAAAAAAAATCCTCTGAATAGGTCCCATTCTATCCCATATATTGCTGTTTCTGTCGCTGATGCCAGAAAACTTTCAAAAATGTCTGTCTGGTAGTTTTTAATCCCAGCATTTAAAATCCTGATGCTGAATTTAGAGATACAGAAGCAATCCTCTAGATCATGTATAATAAGATCAGTGTTCATCAATAAGCATTTATTCAGTCCCCAAGCACTGTAAAAAAAGAAAGAAATTCAGCAATGAAAAGGGACAAAGTTCCTGCTTTTAGCAAGCCTGGTTTTTGAGTATAGTATGTGCTCAATAAATGCTTCTTGATTGACTAATAAAGGTTCTAGTCTCCTGCTTTCTTGATAATTGAAGATTCACTAACCCTAGCGGCTGTATTGAGGTCATTCTCATAATACCCCTCCCAATCTGGGCCACTCTGAAGAAGTAGTTATGTAAAACTATGTAAAACCCCAGGGCACACGAGGGAGTTCTGCAAATCAGCCTTTCGCAAAGCTAAGAAAGCACAGCTTCCCAGTCCCCCCTGCTTACTGTTCCATTCTTCTTCTTTCTCCTCTTTCATTTCTTCTTTTTCCCTGTTCTTCTCTTTTCCCTGTCTCTATAAGAGATTACGTTTCTTTCATTCCTGCTTCCACTTGTTTTCCTAGTAGTGTTGCCTTTTTTTTCTTTCCTTCTAGTCTCTATCACACATAAATGTTTCACATGCCCATCCTGCTGTCCCACTGCTTTCTTCACTATGTAAGCCCATTCCAAAATATATTTTATTCTGTGAAGTCCACAGTGCTTTAAAGAAAATGTAGACATTAAAAGTACGTTTCCTCATTCTAGAAATTTCCAACAGTAGTGTCTATTCCACAAATTCCCCAATTGTTACTACTCAATGTCCACTTCTTTTTTTTTAATTTGGAGTTTTGTTTTATTTATTATTAAGTTTTTTATCTTAATCCCAAAGTAGTTAACATAGTGTTATATTAGTTTCAGGTATACAATATAGCAGTTCAACAATTCTATACATTACTCAATGCTCATCATGATAAGTGCATTCTTTTCTTTCAACTTTTTATTTAAATTCTAGTTAGTTAACATATAGTTGTAATAATGATTCCAGGAATAAAATTCAGTGATTCATCACTTACATATAACACCCAGTGCTCATCACAAGTGCCCTCTTAATGCCCATCACCAATTTAGCCCATCCCCCACCCCTCCAGCAACCCTCAGTTTGTTCTCTGTGTTTAAGAGTCTTTTATGGTTTTCCTCCCTCTCTGTTTTTATCTTATTTGTCCTTCCCTTCCCCTATGTTCATCTGTTGTGTTTCTTAAATTCCACATATGAGTGATATCATATGGTATTTGTCTTTTTCTGACTGACTTATTTCGCTTAGCCTAATGCACTCTAGCTCCTTCCACATCATTTGTAAATGCCAGGATTTCATTCTTTTTGATGGCTAATATTCTGATATATATATATATATATATATATATACCCACATATATATGTATATACATATATATGTATGTATACATATATATATGTATATACATATATATATGTATACACGTATATACATGTATATATATATACATATATATATGTATATCTCACATCTTCTTTATCCATTCATCAGTCAATAGACGTTTGGGTTCTTTCCATAATTTGGCTATTATAGATAATGCTGCTATAAATATTGGGGTTCATGTGCCCCTTCAAATCAGTATTTTTGTCTCCTTTGGGTAAATACCTAGTAGTGTAATTGCTGGGCCATAGGGTAGTTCTACTTTTAATTTTTTGAGGAACCTCCATACTGTTTTCCATATCCACTTCTTAAGTTTCCTTTATAGATGTCGGTATTAAGGGAACAGATTTTATTTCTGAACATTGTATTGACATTTCTGTACATTCAAATACATACTACTTATGATTAAAGTTTTTACTTACAAATTTCTGATGACTAGATACACTCGTTGTTTAGATAATGGCACTTTTTACACGTAAGTATCTTTTCTCTCCAGTTCCCATTTCGCCATTTCTAATTTTCTCAGGAATAAAAGCAAATTTCAGTTACTAAGCAAAACAACATGAAAATGACCCTTCTATATGAACAACTCCAAGACCTGCTAATACTTACATCATTTGACGGTGAACATTCAAAATTCTACTCTGGCCTGCGATGCTGTTTAGGTTGTAGGGTTCTGAATGAGAATTTCTAAAACCCTACTTATTAGGGCTATAGAAAACCTCTAATATACATTTAAGAAAACAACCTGCTGTGTACAAATAAAGTCTGCCTCTTGACAGAAACAAATCTTCCACGTCACATTCCCAACCAGAATGGCGCCACATGCAGCCTCCCACGATGGAACGGGATGCCTCTAGCAAACTGATGTCTAGGCAGGGAAAAGAAGCAAGCAATAGAGGGGAGAAGGATGAGGGGGAAGGGAGGGAATAAAGATGTTTGGTAGGGTTTTTTAATCCCACATCTGTATCTTGTGTCAGTATTAATCTCTCCCTTCTCATAAAGAAAATACATCTACTTGATGGGTACTGCCTTCTCCAGGATAAATTACCCTGTATAGCCTTCACAGCCTAAAAATGTGCCACCAAAACCTTTTTCATGTTCCCATAACCTGCAACTGACCTTTCCTGGTATTAAAATAGCGCATTATTGGCTTTATCTGGCCAAACTAGACCAAACTTGGAGAATTGAGCCATTATATCCAGCACTTTTCTCCTGATTTAAGCTCCTTGTGTATAGAAACCCGACATTGTGGGGTGGGGAGGGGAGAATTGAATCAGTACTCTTAAAGTACTTGTTCGGTTGTCGTTCTGGCCAGAGGTTGGGGTAGGGCAAGGGGAGGAGATTTTGTAGTTAATATTATAACAAATATTTTGTGCATGCAGTTCACAGGAGAATTCACTAGAAAGAAATATCCATGCCATTAAAAGGTATATACTTGGTGAACAGTTCAGAACCAAAGCACGAATGAAAATGAAACAGGGAGCAGGCCATCCCCCTCGAGTCAACAAATTTGCAAAACCTGTTCACTTCTTTTCACCCTGAAAGATGATGAATGAACAGTCTTGCCTTCAGTGTTAACTCTATAATGCTTTTCGAAAAAAATTTTCTGGAGTTTGATCCATTGAGGCACCAAAAGAGGCAGTATGAACCAAGAGGTCTATCACCAACTGGGGATGAAGGGGTGCACTTGTGATCAGCACCAGGTGATGCATGGAAGTGTGGAGTCTCACCATATTGTACACCTGAATCTAATAGAACTCTGTATGTTAACTAACTGGAATTTAAAAAACATTTTTTTTTATTTTATTTATTTTTGATAGAGACAGAGCACAAGTGGGGGAGGGGCAGAGAGAGAAGGAGACGCAGAATCTGAAATAGGGTGCAGTCTCCGAGCTCCGAGCTGTCAGCACAGAGCCCAACGCAGGGCTCGAACTCACAAATTGCAAGATCATGACCTGAGCTGAAGTCGGACACTCGACCAACTGAGCCACCCTGGCGCCCCTATTAACTAACTAGAATTTGAATCAAACCTTTTGAGAAATACAAGAGATGTATCACCTGTAACTGACATTTTCTTCACTTCCCCACTCATCGAAGGAGAAATTAGAAGAAAATTATAATAGCCTACTACGCTACTTTTCAAAACATCAGAAATGTAAATAATTTTGATTTTTAATCTTGTCTTTAATCTTAATCCTATAAGCAAAAGGACTCGCGCCACTACACAAGTTGATGAAAACTGAACACAATGCTAAAGGTGAGTGTGAGGCCTGGTGTGAAGGAATTTAATACTTTGACTCCTGTATTTCAATCCCATAGTCCTTTCCCCTCATAGTTTTGTCAGTTACTACCCTCCGTCTACTTCTTGCTAGGTGACTGTACTCCATCATCTCTCCAGTTGTTTTTCTGAGCTCCTTTTGCTTTTATAGTCCATACCACACTGCATCACATGTGACTATCTGATATTTTACATTGTTTTCTAATGGATTCATTTGTGATGAATTTGTTTTTATCTCTGGTTACCTAGTACCTTATTTGATGCAATTTACAGCACAATTACATAAAGCAGGTGTTCCTAACTCTGCCACTGAAGAGATTAATTCAACTCATTGGACTTTAGTGTCCTTATCAGTAAAATGAAAAAGGTGAATCAGGGGGCCTGGCTGGCTCAGTCAGATAAGCATCTGACTTTGATTTCGGCTCAGGTCATGATCTTACATTTTATGAGTTGGAGCCCCACGTTGGGCTCTGTGCTGACAGCACTGAGTCTGCTTGGGTTTCTCTCTCTCCTCTCTCTGCCCCTCCCCAACTCGCACTCATCCTCTCCTCTCTCTCCCTCTCTCCTCTCTCCCTCCCTTCCTCTCTCAAAATAAATAAACTGTAAAAAAAGAAACTGTAAAAAAAATATGAACACTTTTAAAAAATGAAAAAGGTGAGTTAGATTAAGATCCGTTCATTCTCTTTTAGCTGCAAAATTCAAACTTTGGTGGTTGAAAGGATACCATCAAGAAAACGAAAAGACAAGCCACAGAATAGGAAAAAATGTTTGTAAATTATATATCTGATAAGTGTCTAGTATCCAAGACCTATGTAAAGAGCCCTTATAACTCAACAATAAAAAGATAAATAACCCAACTTTAAAAACAGGCAAAAGATCTAAATAGATATTTCTCAAAAGAAGATATGAAAATGACTAATAAACACATGAAAAGATGTTCAACATCATATGTCATTAAAGAAATGCAAATCAGGGGCACCTGGGTAGCTTAGTCGGTTAAGCGTCCAACTTCGGCTCAGGTCATGACCTCACGGTTCCTGAGTTCAAGCCCCGCATCAGGCTCTGTGCTGACAGCTCAGAGCCTGGAGCCTGCTTCAGATTCTGTGCCTCCTTCTCTCTCTCTCTGCCCCTCCCCTGCTTGTGTGCGCTCTCTCTCTCTCTCAAAAATAAATAAACATTAAAAAAATATATTAGGTTTTCAGAACTTAGGAATTATAAATCACACCAAGACACAACCTTTTGTCATGAAGTTTTTCTCCTTTAGCAAACAGTACTACATAGGAAGAAGCCTAATACTAATATTCTGCCCATCTAATATTCATTTCCTTCTTATTCTTCATAAGGTCAGAAGAGAATATGAGCCTAGGCAACTGTCAGAGTAATATGGTTGAATTAATTCCCATTGAAAACAGCTATAGACATTCAACATTCCTACTCAAATATCTTCAGGATTCCCCGGAGCTAATAAAGTCCAGAATGCCTCAGCTTAACAATGAAGATGTATATATGTCTAAAAAAAAAAAAAAAAAAAAAAAAAAGACATTAAATAAGTGACATGGTTGGTCTAGGAAACTACAAAAAATGATGGGGACTATGGCAATCAGAAAACACATGGTTCCAGTTAAGGGGATGACAGTTGTTCTGCTCCAGTCAATTATGGCTAAGCAGGAATGTGGGCCCCATGTTTTCCGATCTTTGGGTTTTTCATGAGAAGTCGTAAACTGATAATTCTTAATTTACCCATGTTTTCACTTTTGAAATTCAAGTTTTTAAATGTGGTATAAGCCTAATGAAATTTGTGTGAGGATCAAATTTGCAATCTCTGTTCTATTAACCACACCTAATCCAACCTACCTAATTATTTCTGCTCCCACTCTCTCACTTCATGCAATCCTATCCTCTAATGTGGTTGAGCTGTTCTTTGTCTCCTAATTTTCATGATTATTCTACATACTTTTGTTCCTTTTCCACTCTAAACAGCTCTTCCCTCAGTGCTACACATTAAAATTCTACTTTTCCCTACACAGAAGACCTAAAACTGTAAATGCTTAGAAGAAAACATAGGAGAAAAGCTTCATGGTATTGGGTTTGGTAATGATTCCTTGGATATTATACCAAAAGCACATGCAACAAAAGTAGAAATAAATTGGACCACAGGGGTGCCTGGGTGGCTCAGTTCATTAAGTGTTCGACTCTTGATTTCAGCTCAGGTCATGATCTCATATTTCGTGAGATCAAGCCCGTCAGGCTCTGCACTGGCAGCTCGGAGCCTGATTGAGATTCTCTCTCTCTCTCCACCCCTCCCCCACACACTCTCTCTCTCTCAAAATAAATAAAGGAAAATTTAAAAATAAAAAAAGAGGGGCGCCTGGGTGGCTCAGTCGGTTGAGCGTCCGACTTCGGCTCAGGTCACAATCTCGCGGTCCGTGAGTTCGAGCCCCGCGTCAGGCTGTGGGCTGATGGCTCGGAGCCTGGAGCCTGTTTCTGATTCTGTGTCTCCCTCTCTCTCTGCCCCTCCCCCGTTCATGCTCTGTCTCTCTCTGTCTCAAAAATAAATAAACATTACAAAAAAAATTAAAAAAAAAATATTTGTACACCAATGTGTCATAGCAACGTTATTCACAGTAGCCAAAAGGTGGAAGAAACCCAAGTGTCCAATGACAGATAAATGGATAAATAAAATGTGGTACATAAAATGGAATATTATTCAGGCTTAAAAAATAAGAAAATTCTGACACAGGCTACAACATGGGTGAACCTTGAGAACATTATGCTAAGTGAAATACACCAGTCACAAAAAGACAAATACTGTGTGATTCCACTTAGCTGAGATTTCTAAAGTCAAATTCATAGAAAATAGATTTGCGGTTGCCAGGGATTAAAGGGAGGGGTAAATTGGGGAGCTATTGTTCAGTGAATTTAGAGGTTCATTTATGCAAAATAAAGTTCTGGAAGTTGATTGCACAACAATGTAAATATACTTTTTTTAAAGTTTATTTATTTATTTTGAGAGAGCACAAGCAGGTGAGAGACAGAGAGGGAGAGAGAGAATCCCAAGCAAGTGCTGACAGTGCATAGCCCAATGTGGGGCTCAAACTCATGAACCAGGAGATCGTGGCGTGAGCCAAGATCAAGAGTCGGAAACTTAACTGACTGAGCCACCGGGGGCCCCAAATTTAAATATACTTAATTACAAACATATGCTTAGGGGCCCCTGGGTGGCTCAGTTGGTTAAGCCCCCGACTTCAGCTCAGGTCATAATCTCGCAGTCCGTGAGTTCAAGCCCCTCATCGGGCTCTGTGCTGAACAGCTCAGAGCCTGAAGCCTGCTTCAAATTGTGTCTCCCTCTGTCTCTGCCCTCCCCTGCTTGTGTGCACATGCGCTCTCTCTCTCTCAAAAATAAATAAATAAATAAATAAATAAATAAATAAATAAATAAACATTAAAAATAAAACTTTAAAAAACAAACTGATAAACTGTATGCTTAAAATGGTTAAGATAGTAAATTTTGCTATGTGTTTTTACCGCAGTTTAAAATAATATTTGAAATAATAATATTTCTCAACAATCCCATCCAATGACAATGCCATTATTCCCATTTTATTTTGTTTTTTAAGTTTATTTATTTATTTAAGTTTATTTATTTATTTATTTATTTATTTAGCACACGCACGAGCGAGAGAGGTGCAGAGAGGGGGTGGAGAGCAAGAATCCCAAGCAGGCTCCACACTGTCAATGCAGAGCCTGACGCAGGGCTCGATCTCCCAAACCATAAGATCATGACCTGAGCTGAGATCAAGAGTCGGACGTTCAACACACTGAGCCACCCAGGCGCCCCCATAATTCCCATTTTATTCTTGATAGGCCCATAACATAGTAGGCCCTTATTAAATACTTGTTTAATTCATTCATAAATTAAACCATCACTTTCTTTCCCTCTGTATCCCAGACCAGAATGGGAGGCAAATATCAAGTTCTAAAAGACTAGGGAAGTGTCAAATTATGCTTACAATAAACTCTGAGAACAGGAATAGGAAGCCTCTAGAACTGCAGCTCCTGAATGAGGCCTGAAACAATTTTGGGGGCTCAAGCTAAACCTTGGGTGCCAAAGGTATCTGTGTTTAGCCACGAGGAAGACTATAAAAATATGCCTAACTCATGTTAGTTGATTTACCATGCCATTAGGCATGTCAGATCTTGAATATTAAAGTTACTAATTAAAACAATCAAAATCCTTTTTTTTTAATTTTTTTTAAATGTTTTTATTTATTTTTGAGACAGAGAGAGAGCGCGAGCGGGGCAGGGGCAGAGAGAGAGGGAGACACAGAATTCTAAGCAGGCTCCAGGCTCTGAGCTGTCAGCACAGAGCCCGACGCCGGACTTGAACCCACAAACCACAAGATCATGACCTGAGCCAAAGTCGGACGCTCAATCGACTGAGTCACCCAGGCGCCCCAACAATCATAATCCTTTTTTAAATTGCTCTTTTTCAATCACTCTTTCCAATAATACCACAGTCTACAAATCTTTGAGAGTTTGGGGTATTTTTTGTCCTTCTTTCTAGGCTAAAACAATTAATGAAGTGGTTCTTAATCACCATTAAATCAAGGCATTTCAGTAAAATTTTTCATTCGAACAACTTCCAACTCACTGATGTTTAACATGGAAATATTCTAATACAGAATTAAAAAAAAAAAAAAAAACCCTTCCCCTTCCCTGAAACCCCGACAGTGTCAAAACGTTCCCATTCTGTAATTCACACCCACGATACCCCAAGGGTACTAAATGAACCACATTGAAAAACCCGTTGCTTTAAATCTGGAAGGAGCTTATAAGTCATTCTCTCCTGGGCCCAAGCTTGAGAAGTGAATGAGGTCACAGTTGTATGATGGAACAAACCCTTTATTGGATTCTTGGTCTGATTGAAGCCCAGGGGTGGTAGGTAGCACAGCTTAGAAGTAGGTAAATATCTGGATTGTGTAGGAATTTATGCTGAGTCCTTTTTTTTTTCCCCAAATCTATCATCTCTAAGAGAGATTGAAGGTAGTTTTTTAAAGGAATGATTATTTTGTACCATGAGGATGATTTCACAGCACCTTTCAAGTGCCTAAATTGTTGAGCCTCTCCGGAGTTCCCAGTTCTATGGTAGGTTTTTGGACTGTGAACATATGTAATTGAGTTGTTTAGAAACAACTGGCTTTCCAGGCTCTGAGGTGAAGAGCTGGGAAAATGGATCAAACTATAACTAAATATACAAAGGCTTTTTCTTCGTGGTTTCATAGTATTTGATTGTCTATTATTCCTAAGTCAGCAACCCAGTATTCTTGTCAGTGAACCACCTAATATACTTTGAAAAAATAATTAGAGAGGGCAAGCCAACAATAAAAGGGGGAAGCCCTACCAACCTGGCTTCGGGCCCATAGGCCCTGATGTCCAAACTCTGCAGAAGTGGAAAGGCAGGACTAGGGAGGCTCTACTGGCTAAAAGTCCATTCAGGAGAGTCTAGGGCAGTGAAACAGCATTGTATCCTACCTTCACTCCTACTTTTAAGGAAGACCAGTGGGTTCATAAGAACTGACGGGACAGGGAGGGACCTCCAGGAAGGAAACCCTGGGAAGATCTACTTACTACTAGGCAGGTATCCAAGATATAAATAAGTAGGTAAATATTTTATAAATGCTGTAACATTTTACTCTCTGTCAATTACGACGTGTATATTCTACCGATTTCAAAAATAAATTTTGTCTTTAAATAACTCTTTCCACATTTTTCTAGGATGCTTTATGTCACATGGTACCACTTGTTTTTACTCTGTGAAGGGGGTAGACAATGATAAGAACTTTGCTTAGAGATCTCTGGACGGTGAAGGGCCCCTCCGCACGGCCTTCCAACTCTGCACACACCTCTAACTTGAATTTGCACATGTTACCATTCCTCAAGGCCCTGGACTTCAAACTCTAGGTCTTAAGCTAGGGAAGTTGCAAAAGAAAATAGAGGAATTAATCTGTGATTTGATCTATTTGTATCTTCTGAATTCCAGACAGAGTTATTGGCCCCATGGCAGTTTCTGATATTAAATCAAAAGTTAAGCTGAATCCTCTAACAAAAGTACCCAGCTCCCATGGCAAGAGGTAAGTAGTGAATGTATTCAGGTGATAAGTAGATTAAGATAAAGGATTATTAAGGTGTCTTGCCATTTGCAACAATGTGGATGGAACTAGAGTGTATTATACCAAGCAAAATAAGTCAGAGAAAGACATATATATGATTTCACTCATATGGGGAATTTAAGAAACAAAACAGATGAACATAGAGGAAGGGAAGGAAAAGATAAAAACAGAGAGAGGGCATCTAGGTGACCCAGTCGTTTAAGCATCTGACTCTTGATTTCATCTCAGGTCATGATCTCACAGTTTGTGAGTTCGAGCCCCACATTGGGCTCTGCACTGACAGCATGGAACCTGCTTGGAATTCTCTCTTCCCCTCCCTTCCCCCTCTCCATTTGCTCTCTCTCTGTCTCAAAATAAATAAACATTAAACATTAAAAAAAAAACCAGGGAGGCAAACCATCAGAGATTCTTAAATACAGAGAACAAACTGAGGGTTGCTGGAGGTGAGGTGGGAGGGGTGGGCTAAATGGGTGATGGGTATTAAGGGGGTACTTATTGGGATGAGCACTGGGTGTTCTACGTAAGTGATGAATCACTGGGTTCTACTCCTGAAACCATTACTACACTGTATGTTAAATAACTTGAATTTAAATAAATAAAATTTAAAAATAAAATAAATGGAAAAAAAGAATTATTAAGGTGGTAAATATATTAAATACCCGTAAAGGCTATGAGGAAACAAATTAGGATGTTCCTCAAGTATCCTGTGATAAATTTAGTTATAAAACAAAACATATGAATTGAAGATAAAGATTTTTATGAAAAGAAAAAATCCTTTTTGATTGGAGAAACAAAAAGTTCTTCTTCCTGTTCGCCCAAATGAGAGACAATTTTTGTGTAAGGGGACAGAATATCCTAGAGGGCTTAAGAAGTTGTCAGCAGTACATTAAGATATTTTGAGTGCCAGTTTATTTTTTTTTAATTTTTTTAATGTTTATTTATTTTTGAGACAGAGAGAGACAGAGCATAAACAGGGGAGGGTCAGCGAGAGGGAGACACAGAATCTGAAACGGGCTCCAGGCTCTGAGCTGTCAGCACAGAGCCCGACGCGGGGCTCGAACTCACGGATCGTGAGATCGTGACCTGAGCCGAAGCCGGACACTCAACCGACTGAGCCACCCAGGCGCCCCTTTTTTCTTTTTTTTCTTTTTTAATTTTTTTTTTAACGTTTATTTATTTTTGAGACAGAGAGAGACAGAGCATGAATGGGAGGGGCAGAGAGAGAGGGAGACACAGAATCTGAAACGGGTTGAGTGCCAGTTTAAAGGAGAATAGCGTTAGGGGATCACAAAGAAGACCTAATCCCCTAAGCAAGTCAGTACAGAGAAGGTCTGTAGCTCAGATATGATGGGTAAAATGAAATCTAGTAAATTAGCCGTGACTGACCTTGAGCTAAAATTGGGAAGGGAGATTTGCCTGTGATATTAGCAAAAGCTTTTTCCTCCGTCTGATAAGTACAAATTCCAATACACAGTAGCCACTAGTGACTAAAAGAGCCTGATCTATATTTTATCAGAGCACAAGGAGAAGAGCCTCTCTTCTCCCTCGCAACCATCCATTTTCTGTGCCACTTGGAGAGATTTCTCCAAGCGTCCTTGACTGTGCCGTTCACTGCTGCAGGAATAGATTCCTGACCTCTTTCGGAGGGATGTGGGCAGGACACCTTACAGCCACCAAGTCCCTTGATCTCATTGTTCCCTCACCCTGCATTACAAACTGTCTCTTGAACTAATGACGTTCTTGTCACTGAAAGGAGTCAAGCAAAGTCTAGACAAAGCACACATAGAAGGAATTCCTACATGAGATGAGAGGCTAGCCCAGGCTCATTCCAAACCTAAGGTTCTTCAAAGCTCTGAAACATTATAAAATAAAAAGACCATTTCCTGTGTGGTTTGAAATTCTGCCAAGAGGATCCTTTTTGAATGTTGCTAATAAAGACATCACACTGCCTGACTTGCTTCTCGAGAACTTCCTATTTCTCCATCTACCGCATCTTTTATATCATGCAAAAGGAACTTGTTTATATTTAGAAATACGATGAATATAAAATAACCTGAGTAAGGCAAACTGGAGTTTTCAGAGATTCAAATAAGTGATAGAATGGAAACAGCAGCAGAAGAAATCAGTGTTGGTAAAAGCAGAGAAAACAAACTAATTAGGTAAAATTCCATGTTGTAAAAGTTGGGAATGGTGCATTTTGACACCTATTACCTCCTTTTTCCCTAGGTCCCTCTTTGACAATGAGTTGAACCTACTAGATACTGAGGAGGAGACTAAATTCATAAACGATAATTTTTTAAATTACCATGTGTAGTATTTCTTCCAGTTTCACTTCATTTGCTTCTTGTAGAAAGATAAAACTAAGAGATTCCATTAAAACTTTTAGTTTAGGGGCACCTGGGTGGCTCAGTCGATTTGGCATCCGACTTCGGCTCAGGTCATGATCTCACAGTTCGTGAGTTTGAGCCCCGTGTAAGGCTCTGTGCTGACAGCTCAGTGCCTGGAGACTGCCTCGCATTCTGTGTCTCCCTCTCTCCCTCTACCCCTCCCCTGCTCACACTCTGTCTGTCTGTCTGTCTCTCTCTCAGGAAATGAACAAACATTAAAAAAAATAATAATAGGGGCACCTGGGTGGCTTAGTCGGTTGAGCGTCCGACTCCGGCTCAGGTCATGATCTCACAGTTTGTGAGTTCGAACCCTGCGTCAGGCTCTGTGCTGACAGCTCGGAGCCTGGAGCCTGCCTTCGATTCTGTGTCTCACTCTCTCTCTGCCCCTCCCCTGCTCATGCTCTGTCTCTCTCTGTCTCAAAAATAAATAAAACATTAAAATAATAATAATAATAATAATAAAACGTTTAGTTTAGTATCAAACCTAAATGTATTTTAAATAAAATTAATGTATAAAATTATGATTTTTTAAACATTTTAAATTACTAGATTATAAGAAAACCCAGTTATGCATAATGTACTTTATGTATGTACTCTAAACTAATAACCTCCTGTAGATCTATACAAAATATCCCCAAAGTATCCATACGTTTTCTCTTTTTTCCAGATTTTATTTTTCTGAGGAAATGAAAAGTCACCCAGTGTTCCAAACCTTCCAGAAGTGATCACTCTCTCAGTAGATAGGTAGATACATAGATATAGATATGGTTGATATACATATAGACCATATATAGATATAGGTATAGATGTAGATGTAGATATATCTGCCTCTATCTCATATGCGGGTAAAAATACAGTTTGGCAGTTAAAGTCATAAAATAAGTATAGATACAAAGTTTTCAGTATAAGGATATTCAACATAAGATTATTTATACCAGTTTAAAAAAATTTTTAATGTTTATTTCTTTTAAGAGAGAGAGAGAGCACGCACACATGAGCAGGGGAGGGGCAGAGAGAGAATCCCAAGCAGACTCCACACTGTCAGCACAGAGCCCGATGTGGGGCTTGAACTCACAAACCATGAGATCATGGCCTGAACCCAAATCCAGAGTCAGATGCTGAACCAACTGAGCCACTCAGGGACCCCTACACCCGTTAAAAATTTGAATTTATATTTCTAGCAATAGGAATAGTGTAGGGCTTATATCCTTGAGCTTTGAAGTCAGATAAACCTGAGTCTGAACCCCAGGACTTCTACCTATTATCTGTGCAATTGGGACAAGTTATTTAATCCTTCTGAGCCTCAGTTTTCTCTTTTGTAAAATGGAGAAAATCAGAGTTTTTTTAAGGATGTAAGGGCGATAGGCAGGTATAGGGCAGAGGTGGACCTTGGTGGCCAACATTTTCTCGCTGCATCTCCTCTGGATATATTGTGATACATACAGTCATTCCAGTCAGCAAAAACTGAAGAATGGAACTAACATTTGCTGGCTTCACATATGTATTAAATCTTCTCATGTCTTTTGTCAGGGATAAAGATTTACCAGGATCTCTCCCGTGCCAATTACAGCACAAAGAAAGGAAGCTGAATGCTTCACAAATACAAGGTAATGAGAATCATCCCCAAATGAAAGCTCCTTGATATATCTGATCATTTTCTTCTCTGAGATCTGTAACTTCAAGGGTTGACTGTAGTCCTCTGCTATTTGAGACCAGAAGTTCTAATTCAGTGTCTAATTTATGGGAAGGAAGGGCGATTATTTTCAGACATCTTCCTAGAATTTGGACAGTCCTAGACAAATATTTTTATTCAGATAAGGACTTGTGGGTATGCAAAAGAACAAATGCAAAGTCAAATAGAAATCAAGTAATGGGGCAGTGTAAATACAACTGAAGCCCCAGGATTTCTCACAGAAAAAAAAATCATAATGATAAAATTAGCTAAGCTTCCTACAGTTTATCAGTCCAAATAGCAAATATTTATTTAAAGCCCACGATGTAGTAAGCCTGGGAAACATGGTCATTGCCCTGATAGGAAGTCTTTCAGAGAAGTCAGATCATTAAAGCGTGAATTTTTGACTGAAACAATTTCAATCACAATACGACACAAGTTATGATAGGGGAAGTATAAAGTATTATGGGAGCATAAAAGACAGTCTCCTGACTTGGTCTTGGGAGGATAGAAAGGGAGTCCCAGAGAAGGTTGGGTAATGAGTAGAAGGCAGACAGCAAAAAGGAAGCGTTCTGGGCAAAATAGAGTAGAATCTGCAAAGGCCCAAAGGAAAGGGAAAGCATGACTCATTAGAAAAAAAGAAAAGAAAACAAAAAAGAAAGAAAGTCAAGCATGACTGTGTTTGGGTTCTGGGAAGGCTAATGCTTCACCCTCCAAGTCTGGGACCAGTTGAAAAAACAGGAAGCAAAGAATCACCTTTATTTCTGGGAAAACCGGTTTGAAAAACAAAAGATTGTCAAGATCGGAATTGCATTTATCCTTGTAAAACTGAGCTAAACGCCTTAATAATAGTTTATAGGGGTGCCTGGGTGGCTCAGTCGGTTAAGCGTCAGACTCTTGGTTTTGGCTCAGGTCTTGATCTCACGATTTTGTGGATTCGAGGCCCGCACGGAGCTCTGCACGGGAAGTGCAGAGCCTGCTTGGAATTCTCTCTCTCTTCCTCTCTCTCTGCCCCTCCCTAACTCGGGTTGTCCCTGTCTCTCTCAAAATAAATAAATAAACTTTAAAATAATAATAATCACAACAACAACAACAGCTGATAGCCTTCGAAAACTCTAAGGTTTCTAATAGCATTCATATACATTGATGCTTGTTTTCAGGGTTCCCAGGATCTATTTTAATTGGGTATTATAAGACAGACACATAAATGACCATCAAGGACAAAGAAAGTCTTATACTCCTACATCCCTAGAAATAAGAGGCACAGCAAACCACGAAGGGCACACGGGGCAGCACCAGAGTCAGCCAGGAGGCAAAGTGGAGGGTGGGAGGCAGTGGGCAAGGTCCCTTCCTGTGGTTTCTGCAGGAAGGAACAGGTTTTAAATACTACTTACATGCTGACACTTCCCAAATGTGTATGTCCAGCCCAAGCCTCTCTTCCCAGCTCCAGGCTCATATGTGATTGCCTCCTTGACACCTCCAATTATATGTCTAATAGATACCGCAAAATCAACACATCCCAAACTGAACTCCTGATGTGTTCTTCATACACTCTTTTTCATTGTGGTAAAACACACACAACATAGGGGCACCCGGGTGACACTCAGTGTCCAACTCAGCTTTGGCTCAGGTCATGATCCCAGAGTCATAAGATCGAGCCCTGTGTCGGACTCCATGCTAAGCATGGTGCCTGCTTAAGATTCTCTCTCTCTCTCCCTCTGCCCCCTCCCCCACTCACATGCTCGCTCTCTCTCTCTAAAATAAAAAAATTAAACTAAATTTAATTAATTTCAAAAATACACATAACATAAAAATTACAGTGTTAACCATTTTCAAGTGTATACATAGAGATCAGTGGCATTAAATATATTCACATGTTCTATGGCCGTCACCACATCCACCTCCAGACATTTTCATCTTCCCAAACTGAACCTCCACACCCACTAAACAGTACCTCCCCATTCTTCCCTCCCCTCAGCCTCTTACTCTTAAAACATGCTCGACCCACAACCTTCCCCATCTCAGATGATGATATTCCATCTTTCACTATTCTGGAAAAAAAATCTTGACTCGGGGCGCCTGGGTGGCTCAGTCAGTTAAGCGTCCGACTTCAGCTCAGGTCACGATCTCACGGCCCATGAGTTCAAGCCCCGCGTCGGGCTCTGGGCTGGTGGCTCAGAGCCTGGAGCCTGCTTCCGATTCTGTGTCTCCCTCTCTCTCTGCCCCTCCCCCATTCATGCTCTGTCTCTCTCTGTCTCAAAAATAAATAAACGTTTTAAAAATTTTTTTTAATTTTAAAAAGAAAGAAAGAAAAAATCTTGACTCTTCTGTCTCACCCTACCTGTCAGTCCACCAGGAAATCTCATTGGCTCCACCTTTAAAATACATCTAGAAGCAGCCAGTTCTTACCACCTCTGCTCCAACCCTGGTCGGAGGCACCATTGTTGTTCACCCGCAATAGCCTCCTGACCACCAGTCTCCAACTTGTATCCAAACTCTTCCAAAAGTCTGTTTTTCTAACGGCCAGAGTGATCCTGTTGAAACATAAGTCAGGTGGGTGTGAGGGGAGGAGATGACCTAAGGAACTTTGAAAATGGTGTTTTGACTGGAAACTCTAAGACCCAACACAAAAGGAACTGTACAGAAACAACGCACTCTAGCCAATAAAGTTGTTTCCCATAGGGGTATAGCTTAACAATTCTGAAACTGTCGTACCTGTGGACTGGGTGGAGTAACTCAGTAAATGGATGGCAGATGGCAGATGGCAGAAGCCAGGTTTCTCACGGTTTGGAGTGGGAAGTTACAGATAAACACGGGGAGAAGGCTCCAGTAAACCAGTGGTGCTGGCTTAGGTTCTGAGACATCAGTGTGAACTCATGTTTAGCTTCATATGAATACAGATGGACAGATCAAGAAATAATTATGTGTGTATCCATGTGTTACTATCCATGCACAGTATTTCCTAGCTCTGTCGGCTGAGAGGACTTAGAAGCATCAATACCCCCACAGCATACCCACCACCCAGATCTCGACTCCTAATGCCGGTCTCCCATAAAAGAAGCAGACTGGCTTGGATAAATGGCTGATTCTGGGGCCCGGGCAGGAAATAGACAAGACAAACCTGGGACATGTTATAGTGGCAGAAAGTAAGGAAGCACTCAGGAAACAAAAGGACACAGGAGCTTTCAAAGGGATGCATGAGGGCAACCTGGAAGGGCTCACAATGATTAAAGCTAGAGTAATTTGGGGCAACCAAAATAAATAAAGTAGTGTTGGGTTATAACTCCAAGTATAAAAAGAATAGCCGCAAGTCCATACTGACAGAAATAAATGATTGAATTTTTTTAGAGTCTTTCAAAGATAAAATTTATTAGGATGAGAGCATTCTTTCGTATTTCTACGTTGTTGATATTAGATAGCAAGAATAGATGTTCTTGTCAAGTACTTTTTTCTGTCTCATGAAATTACCACATTTTTTATGTTTAGCTTGATAAGATGATACATTAATACATGGTTTTGATTATTAAATCAACCTTTTATTCCTGGGATAAATCCTAGTTGGTCATTGATTGAATTTTTTTTAAATGGAGAAGCGAGAACTCTCCCTTACAAGAGAATTCCAAATAATGAATGTAGTTATTACCTCCTCCGGGAGATGGCGCTTCATTCCCCGGCCCTCCGTCCCTTGAGTCTGGACTTCCCTTAGTGACTTGCTTCCAAAGAGTAGAAAATGGAAAGGAGGGAAGCAACTTTACAGGGGGAAACCCTTACAAACACTCCCTCAGCCAGGTAATCCAGGTAAAAGTATCCGTGCCGAGTCATCTTGACAATATGCAGCCTTCTTACCACCGTGAGGAGAACGTTACCTCACTTTGCTCATCTTCTTTCCAAAAAATCCATAATCTCAGGCTAACCATGAGAAAAACATTAGAAAACCCAAGATTGAGGGACTTCCATAAAATACCTGAACAGTACTCCTCAAAACTGCCAAGGTCATCAAAAACAAGAAAAGTCTGAGAAACTGTGACAGAGAAGAGGCTAAAAAGATGTGACAGCTAAATGTAATAGAGTATCCTGGATAGGATCCTGGAGTGGGAAAGACTAATGAAATCCCATTCATGTCTACAGTTTAGTTAACAGCACTACACCAGTGTTGGCTTCTTAGATGTAATGAATGTCCCAGAGTAATGTAAGGTGCTAACATTAGGGAAAACTGGGTGAGGGATCTACAGGATCCCTGGGCTATCTTTGCAATTATATCTAAAACCAATCTGAAGTAAAATTTGGGGTGCCAGGGTGGCTCGGGTGGTTTAGTGCCCAACTCTTGATTTCAGCTCAGGTCATGATCTCACAGTTCATAAGTTTGAGCCTCACATCAGGCTCTGCATGGACAGTGTGAAGCCTGCTTGGGATTCTCTCTCCTCTTTCTCTCTCTCTTTCTCTCTCTCTCTCTTCCCAAATAAGTAAATAAACTTTTAAAAATGCATTTTAAAATAAAATTTAAAATAAATGGTAAAATATACCCACACACGCTCACACACATACACACACACACACACACACACACACACACACACACACACACACTACACTTCTGACCTTTCCTGGTCCTCTCCTGTTGCTCACTCTGCTCCACTCCAGCCACACCAGCCTCTTTGCTGTTCCTGGAACCTGCCAGGCCTGTTCCCCGTGGCACCTTCACTCTGGCTCTTCCTTCTGTCTGGTCCTCTCTTCTCCCAGATATCTATTCCCTCATCCCCTTGAAGTCTTTGCTCAGATCTCACATATTTAATACAAGCAACCTATCCCTCAATCCCTGGAACTCCCAATCCCCCCAACATGCATTTCTTTTTCTTTTTTCCTTTGTCTTCTACCTTGTAACATGTTATCCAACTTACCTATTTATTATATTTATATAAGTGCAGAGATCTTTGTCTATTTAGGGCACTAGTGCAGCCTAGGCACCTAGAGCAGCACCTGACGCAGAGAAGACATTCGTATTTGGGATGCCTGGGTGGCTCAGTCAGTTAAGCGTCCGACTTCAGCTCAGGTCATGATCTCACGGTTCGTGAGTTCGAGCCCCACATCGGGCTCTGTGCTGCCAGCTCAGAGCCTGGAGCCTGCTTCGGATTCTGTGCCTCTGTCTCTCTCTGCCCCTTCCCTGTTCGTGTTCTGTCTGTCTCTTTCTCTCAAAAATAAATGAACATTAAAAAAAAAGACGTGCGTATTTGTTGAAAGGCTGCATGAATGAAGGTAATACCTACTAACATGCTAGAAATACTAGGGAGAAATTAGAAACCAGTCAGAGATGGCTCCAGCCCTAGAGAAGCCTGCCTCCTATCAAGGGAGAAAGATGTTACCTATTCACACAATTTTAAGACAGGTATCATTATCTCTATAAGATGAATTTCATACATACAGACACATCACATACATATAGATGCTAATACTTGACTGTGATATGAAATAAGTTTTATTCTAGTGCCATTTGGGATATACTCTGTTCTCGGTTTATTTCTTCATTCGCTGATTTTAGAAAATACGTGTCTAAGTTTGGCTCCAGTTAATGCCTGGAGTATGTCTTTGAAAAAACTTTGACTCTATTCAAAACATTCGCATGCATATAATTTGGGTACATTTGGGTGCATTCGTTTTCTGTTGCTGCCATAACAAATTGCCACAAACTTAGCAGCTTCAAACAACACAGATGTATTATCTCACAGCTCTGTGGGTCAGAAGTCCAGGTGGGTTCAGCTAGTTCCTCTTCTCTGGGTCTTTCAAGGCCAAAATGAAGGAGTTGGCCAGCCTGGCTTCTTACCAAGCGGCTCTAAAGAAAAATCTACTTCCAAGCTTATTTAGGTTCTTGGTAGAATCCAGTTCCTTGTGGTTCTGGGGCTGAGGACCCATTTCCTTACTGGCTGTTAGCCAGGAGTCTCTCACAGCCCCGTAAAACCGTCTGCGTTCCACATTACATGACCCCGTCCATCTTCAAACCAAGCCCTCCTCATTCTTTGAATCTCTCCGACCTCTCCTTTTGCCACATCTCTCTTGCTTCTGGCTGCCTAAGGGACCTGTAATTATATTGGGCACACTCCGATAATCCACAATAATTTATCTTAATTATAACTGCAAAGTCCTTTTTATTGTGTAAGTAATACATCCACAGATTCCAGGGATTAGGGCATGGACATCTTTCAAAGACCATTTTGCAAACATACTTGGTTTTCCACCAAGTAGTTTATTCCAGTTCAAATCTCATGGAAGGATGATGTCCTTTATATGAAATGTCTATTATGTACTCATTTTTCTCTCAATAATTTTTTAGAACATGATCTCCAATCAACTATATAGTCTGTCCTAGTTCATCACAATATGTACTCATTCTTTTTTTTAATACATTTTTTAGTGTTTATTTTTGGAAGAGAGAGACCGAGCATGAGTGGGGGAGGGGCAGAGGGAAAGGGAGACAGAGAATCCGAAGCAGGCTCCAGGCTCTGAGCTGTCAGCACAGAGCCTGACATGGGGCTCGAACTCACAAACCGTGAGATCATGACCTGAACTGAAGTCAGACATTCAACCGGCTGAGCCACCAAGGCACCCCTATACTCATTCTTGAATAACTAACTGTCTGACTAACTTAACTGCATTTCCTCAGCCTTCCAAGATGCCTACAACTTCTTTAACAAGGATAAAACTGGCTGTATTGATTTACACGGAATGATGTGCACTCTAGCCAAGTTGGGAATGAATCTAACCAAGCGTGATGTCTATAATGAATTAAAATGTGCTGATATTGATGGTGAGTACTTTGACTTGTAATTACTTTTCTCATAGAAGGTTTTTATAAATTTATATATTTCTATCAGTGATTACATGAGAAATCTCATTTATTGTCAAAAGTACATATCCGTGTTTCTCTTTAAGGATATCAGTAAAGTATGTGTACAAGTTACAAAATCAAATTGTACAAAATGGACTACCCTTTGAAAAGTTCTGTGTGGAAACTAAAAGTGACTGTCATATTTCAACATCAAATTCAGATTACCTGTCATGATGTACATTTTGGAGGGCGCCTTGAAATAACAGATACAAAGTCATTGACAATTTCAAAAATGACATGTTACCAAGAAAATCCAAGCCCTTTGTTTCCATTTGAATCTTATTAGTACAAATCTTCCTTCCATCATTAGAGCCCACCTACATATTTTTTAATTTATTTAAATTTCAAGTTAGTTAACATACAATGTAGTATTGGTTTCCAGAGTAGAACCCAGTGATTCATCACTTACATATAACACCGTGCTCATCCCAAGTGCCCTCCTTAATGCCCATCACCCACTGAGCCCATCTGTACTGTGACAAAAATGCCACAGCATTTTTGTTGCTATTTTTAAAGCTGTTCGATAACATTCCCTTTGAATACACTGACCTAGTGATTATAGCCCATGCTGATATGTTGTATGGAGTATATATTCACTATCTCCTCTCACCTCTCCCCACCCAACTGCCAGTGCCCCATTCAATTAGCATAAGGCCCACATGTGAATCAGTGTCACTGGTCAATCAAGGCATCACTTGTTTCCACTAACTCCGCCCAATTTGCCTGTTCTTTCATCAGAACACACATACATACCTCTAACAGCACTATTCTTTAACGTTAGAGGTGACTGGGTACAACTTGGGGTTGTTTTAATAATAAAAATAGCAGAGGGGGGGTATGGGAAGCCAGGGGTGGATTCCATGCAAAAATGGCAAGTCTCCAGGAAAGGAGGGAGTGGTTAGGACTGCAGGGGCTGAGAGCCTGGTTGATGTTTTTACCCCACCATTGCTTCTGGTGGCTGTGGGTGACTCATGTAACAGTGCTAAAACCACTTTGAGAAGACCAGTGCTCACCTGAGCACATCTCCAGCCTTAACATGCTGTGATTTTACGTATTGAATAGTCCAAGGTGTTTTCATTTGACATTTAACATATAATCTAATTACTAAAATGCATCTTATATCTTTGTTCTGAGCCTTCAAATTTCTGTTTCAGGGGATGGAAAGGTGAATTTCTCAGACTTCACAAAGGTGTTAACAGATAGGAACCTCTTTCTTAAAGCTGTGGGTGAGTAGAGCTATTACAGAACAGATGGCAGCTGGGTAGCTGTGAGTCACTGCATAGTAACTATTATTCATTTAGGCCTCTGATCAGGAGACACGTGAGGAAGGTGTACTCTGGGGTGAGATTTGCTTGCCATACTGCTTCTCCAAAACACTATTTGCTAAGCAAATTGATACAGTTTTAGAATTTTAACTTAAATGCATCAAGTCCTTCTGCAGGAGACACTGCTTTTTGGTCTCTGGTGTGAACATTTGGAGTAGTGTAGAAAAAATCGGTCACCTTTTATAATATTCTTTACCAAGCGCCTGTGCTACTTTGAGAGGAGCTCCCTTTACAATGAAACATTTTTTTTAGAAAAAGAAAAATGCTCTCTCTCATGCAAATTTGGGGTATAAATAATTTACTAGTCCTAAAAAATAGGAATGGACTTCCTCACCCTGATGAAGTCTTCCCTCAGTGCAAGGACTGGAGAGTCGGCTAGAGGTTAAAGAGCATATTCTCACACACGGTCATAAATGATGTGAAAGTGTACTTGACATATTATTAGTCCTCTGATGGTTTATTTATGAGTTTAACAGCCTGCCTTGGAAAAACTAACCACAATTCAGGTTATATTTTCTAGGATAAATACATTCTAAATTCTAAATACTGTGTACTGTTTTGAAAACACACTCATTCAGGGGCACCCGGGTCGCTCAGTCGGTTAAGCATCTGACTCTTGGTTTCGGCTCAGGTCATGATCCTAGGGTCATGGGATCGAGCCCAGTGTCAGGCCTGCGCTGAGTGTGGAGCCTGCTTAAGTTTCTCTCATTCTCTCTCTCCCCCTCTCCCCTGCTCACTCTTTTTCTCTAAAATAAAAAAAAAAATTGTTTTTAATGCACTCATTCATAGGCTGTGAACTGTCCTTAGAATAAACAGAAGTTACTGCTTCAAGTACTACTATAGTAACGAGGGTTTGCTTGCAAACCTGAGATATGTTTATCAACAATTTCTTAACCTAGAAGAACAAGACAGTAGTCCTTAATACATGAGTCGTGTTTATGTTAAATGCAATTTAATTACAAGTCATATTTACTTCGAGTCAATATATACTTAGAAGTCACTGAACTAAAAGTATTTATTTATTTTGAGAAAGAGAATGCATGAGCCCGTGTGAGCAGGGAAAGGGCACAGAGAGAGGGAGGGAAAGAGAATCCTAAGCAGGCTCTGCACTGGCAGCGTGGAGCCCAAAGCGGGGTTCGACACGGTGTTCAAACTCATGAACCATGAGATCATGACCCAAGCCAAAACCAAGAGTCGGTTGTTAACCAGCTGAGCCACCCAGGCTCCCAGAACTAAAAGTATTGTTTAATGATTATTCTATCTGTTCAGTAATTAAAATGACCTTTCTACCAAATAAAACAGATTTTTTTAATGTTTTTCTCTAACTCTCTAGTACCTAACCTGCTATTACTCTTGTAAATAGAATAAAAAGACTTGTCAGCTTATTACTTTTTTTGACAGATGGTTTTTTCAGAAAGCATCTTGAATTTTTTTCCCCTTCATAGTTCCAGAAAAGGAGAAATGTTTAGATTTAGCTGGCAACCCAGGGATCCTGTTGTTTGAAATCCTATCAAAGCTTGTAGAGACTTCAGCCTTACCCAGAAAGGCTATAATGGAAATAGTAAGGTAAGTGGCAAAGAAAGGGGTAAAAACAGCCTTCTTAGAAGCACTTATGAGGATATGTACAAGGCAGTCACCTCTGATTAACATCCTTCTCCACAGGGTCTGCCCCAGAACAAAGGAGATGGGGTCTGTGGCAATGCTCACGTGCCACAACATGAGACCTAATTCCTTCATCCCAACTGTGCTACCTAGTTCTGAAATTGCAAGACTGACCTCAGTCCATCTCAGGGCCCACTGAAGGCCTAAGACAACCGAGAAAGTTCAGACTCTCCTACCCTAGGCTAGAGAATCCCAGAAGAATTCAGACTTTTCCAGGGATGATCTTTGTGTTGGGCTTGGAAATCTCATTTGGAAGACACTCTCATTCATGTTGGAACTCCCCGGGGCTTCCTTTGACTCTGGGACGATGTATAGCAATTTCAGACATCCCAAAGTAGCCTTTTGGACTGGAGCACAGCCAGAAGTAGACCTGAGAATGGAGGATGAGGAAATATTCTCACACCCAAATGTGTTTTATTCCAACAAATATCACTAAAGATAAATTTTCGCAATCTATTGTTATCATTATATTATATTGAATGCTGCTGTTACCAACTTTTTAACTAATTCTCTTTCAAAGTTGTGCCTTCCCTCCTAGGCTTAAAAATACAGAATGTTTTCTGAATCCTCCGTGGGTAGCTCTATGCTGTCCTGTATCTGTCAGGTGTGGAACAGAAGGCACACAAAATTCTACTCTTCGTTCCAGTTCAAAGGCATTTATTAAATGCCTGTTATTAGTACACAAACTTGACACATTGCTTAACCTTTCAGCCTTGGTTTTCTCACCTATAAAATGGGAACAACAATAATAATACCCACCTTATAGGGCATTTGTGGGAACGTAGGAATAAATATCCCTAGAGCCCCATAAAAAATAACTATTATTATGTGGAAGTAACTAGTAACTATACATATATATATATTTGAATCCTCACCTCCTTAATGGGTACTATTGTCCTCATTTTACAAATGAAAAACCTAAAGTACAGAACCTAAAGTACAGGTAGTTGTACTTTGCCCCAAGGAGCAATGGTGCCTGGATTTTAGCACAGTCTGATTCCAGAACCCATGCTCTTCTCCACTGCCCTACACTGCCTCTCACACCCAGTAAGTGACCAGGAAATGTTTGCTGATATTGGTGTTTTGATGATGATGATGATGATGTTGTTGTTGATGATGATGATGGTTGTTACTTATCATATACCTGGTTTCTAAGGAGATGAAGTGTTTGATATGTAGTGTTTGCATTTAAGGAACTTAAAATATAAATTGAGAGTAAAGCCCTAAGTACGTAGACAACTAAATAATGCCAAATGAGTGGCAAAGATCATTCATGTAGTTTCCTGAGAAAGCTGGTCTTGAGCTGGGTAATGGTAGAATTTGACAGGTGTTCCTGTAGTTGATTACAATGTTTACTAAACATTATGTGCAATTTCTGAGTGTGCACTTTACAACGCATTAGCTTTTTCCTGGATTGCTGCCTCCTAACTGGTCTCCCTGTTTGTACCTTTTGGTTCCCCACCCCAGCCTTGCCCACTCCAGTCTATTCTCAATACTCCCTCTATCTAGCTGATGTCTTAATGCCTACAGCACCAAATGATCCTTTTAAAATGTCGGATCATGTCAGTCCTCTGCTCAAAATCTTCAGCCAATGGGGCATCTGGGTGGCTCAGTCAGTTAAGCATTCGACTCTTGGTTCAGTTCAGGTCATGATTTCATGGTTTCATGAAATCCCTGCATCAGGCTCAGCACTGACCGTGCAGAGTCTGCTTAGAATTCTCTCTCTCCCTCTCTCTCTCTGCCCTTCTCCCACTTGCACTGTCTCTGTCTCTCTCAAAATAAACTTAAAAACATAAAATATTATTTTAAAAAAACTTCAAAACCCTTCCATTTCCCTCTGAGTATGAGTCTTAGACTGTATGTGACTTATTGGTCTTCTAGGTGACCTGCCCTCACTTTTGACCTCTTTGACTTTGTCTCCTGTTACTCTGCTCCATTCAGGCTAGCACCCTTGCTGTTCCTCAAATACACCAGACATGCTCCTGCCTCAAGACCTTTACACTTGCAGTTCCCCCTGTCTGGAATGCTCTTCACCCAGACAGCCACATATCTTCCTACTTCCAGGTCTTTGTTCAAATGTTGCCATCTCAGCAGGGCCTTCTTTGGCCACCCTATCTAAAACTCCATTCTCCTACCACTCCCTGTCTCCTCTCTTCAATTTTCTTCACACTATCTATCACCTTCTAATATACTATATAATTTACTTATTTATTGTGTTTGTTATCTGTTTTCTCATGCTAGAATGTAAGCTTCATGAGGGCAGGGATTATTTTTTTATCTGTTTTATTTCACTGTCTATCCCCGGTGTCTAGGAAAAAAAAAAATTTATACTCAGTAACTATCTATTGAGTGATCTCATTTAATCACTATTTCAACACTGTGAAGTAGGTTCCGATGTCCCACCAACAGACAAGAAGGACAAGACAAAGAGAAGATCAGGCTGGATACCTAGCCCAGATCCCCCCGTAAGCTTCCATCTGCCTTCTGGGAAGTCCCATAGGTACTTCACACCCAAAGTGTCAAAGCCTAATTCATCTCCTTCCCCCACCCCCACTTCTACTGGTTCTTACACTTGGGTTCCAAACCTCGGCGAATGGCTCCACCACCTCACTGTGTTTATCCAATTGCCAAAGACCCACCCAGCGTCCTCCTCAGCTGCTGCTGCTCTGTCACTCCCCCATCCCACCAATCACAAAATCCTGTCTATCTGACCTCCTAAATCTGCTTCATATCCATGTACTTCTCTATATCCCCACAGGGTGAGGTGGGGGAGAGATAAGCAAAGGACTGAGGACAGAACTGTAAGAATTCCCATACTTACGTCATGGAAAGGAAGAGGAGTCAGCTAAGGAAACATTAGTCATCAAGGGGAACCAGGATAGTGTGAAGTCAGAGAAGCCAGGGCCACAGAGAAATCCAAAAGAGGATGGACTTCCCACCAGTATTAAATGCTAAAGTGAGGCCAGGTGAAGTGACAACCGAATGGGTAGAATTAGATTGGGTGGTTATGAAGTCATAAGGGAACCAAAGGTCCCATCCAAAAGGATGATGGGAGGAAAGCCAAATTTCAGAGGGTTATAAAACAGCAGTTGGGTTAAACATCTTAAAATAAATGCATGTTTTCACCTCTTCTTCCTTCTGAAATTGCACTAAAATAACAGTAAAAAATTTAGAGGGCAAAAACCCATAAAGAAAAGGAAGAGCAGACAAGAGATATCAGCATAATTTGGGAAGCTGGAAAGTAAATGGATGACTGTTTACGGACTGGTGAGATCAGAACAAGCTGAAACCTGAGTACCTGCCATGGAGAAGGTCAAGAAGCCAATTCTCACCACAGAACACATGACAGGCTCAGGAACTCTGAACCTCTGAACTCAGCAACCTCTGAAAGTAGAGGACAGGGGGACCCCAACACAGAAAGACTAGTTAAAAGTAGCATGAGTTTGAAATTTTAAATAAATAATAAAAGTAGCATGAGAAGCAGATTGACCCTTAGATTCTTCTCCCTAACCCCACCCAACCAAATGACTGCCTTGATAGTTACCTCTCTGAAGAGGTTGTACCAGAAGGATCGTCTGGACTCCAGGATATCAGACATAACTTGAGGATGAGGGTATCAGAGCGGAAATAGAAAACTACATGAAAGTACACTTACTGAATGGTGAGACCCCCACCCTGAACCAGCCACCTTCCCCTTCCCTAAGTCCCAATGTACTAACAGCTAGATTTATACCACTCAGTTAAAATATCAGAGGGTCCCTCACCAGGGAAATTGACTAGCTCAAGAAAGAGGAAAACAACACATGGATACTCACAGTTAAAAGTCCCCTTAAAAAAAAGGGGGGGGGGTCCCATGATGAAACAAGGCTCAAACCAATTACTTGATAGTAAGTTCCCACTCAATAAGACCCATCATACCAAAAAGCTTCCAACTGGCCTTGAAGAGTGCTTACTCTCACTCTTAAATATGAATAGGCATCCAAGGACCAAAAGAGATTTCAGGAACACCTGTGTCATTAAAGAAAGATTACAACAGGAAAGAAGGAAAGGAGGCAGGAAGGAGAGAAGGGAGGAAGAAACTATAGATATAACATGGTATATAACCATTGAGCCAAGATTAGTGTGTCAAAGAAGGGGAGACTACAGACGATAGCAGTGTTCTCAAACTTGAGCACACATCAGGATCACCTGGAGCAGTTGTGCTTAAACACATTGCTGGGCCCCAGGGTTTCTGATTCAGTAGGTTTGTGTGAGAACAGAGTATTTGTATTTCTAATGAGCTCCCAGTGCTGTTGATGCTGCTGGCCTGAGGACCACACTCAGAGCCATAGGGTATGCAGAGAATACTTGGAGGGAAAGGAAAGGTGAACCTTGAAGGACCTGGTAGGAATTAAATTACACTAAGAGAAATGAGCATTATATATTTTCAGAGGAGGATAAGAACACTGTGGATAGTTGGGTTCAAGGCTAAGGAAGGAATTATCTGATTATAAACCAGACTGCTATGGCACCTGTGTGGCTCAGTCAGTTGAGCATCTGACTCTGGATTTTGGCTCAGGTCATGATCCTAGGATCATGGGATAGAGCCCCAAGTTGGGGTCCACACTGAGCAAGGAGCCTACTTAAGATTCATTCATATGCTCTCTCTCTCTCTCCCCTCCCCTTTCCCCCTGTCCACTGATCACACACTCTCTCTTTCTAATAAAATAAAATAAAATAAAATAAAATAAAATAAAATAAAATAAAATAAAATAAAAAAATAAAATTTATAAACCAGACTCCAAGCAGAACGCTATTGGCACATCTACCCAACCACTGCTGCAGCTCCAACATTTAGAATGAGTTCTTTCCCTCTTTCTGAGAGGAAAAAAAAAAGGTTGCCTGTCATCATCCCAGAAAGCAATGAAGCTTCCCATTGCTGTAACAGAAAAACCTGCCTGTGTAATGATAAGCAAGGTCTTGCATTTCGTCCTCTGAAACAGTAAGCAGTGACGGTCCTCTGCTCTGCACACTTAGAAGCGAGATCTCCCACATTGGTACTGAAGCCCCACTATACCAAGTCCTCCCTGCACCACCACCCCCCCTCCACCGCCCACAGCTCCAGAGAGACATCCATCGTTCCAGCTGCAAGAGGGAATCTGATCTGCAATGAATGTTTAAGGCATGCATGTTTGTAAATCAGATGTCTATACCTTTGGGGATGTTTGTGCTGTGAATGAGAGTCCCTTAGCATATCTTAAAGTATTTATAAACTAAAATGCACAGTAACAGATCTCCTAAATCTGTTGATACACATGTGCATGCATACACACACACACAACTCAAAGAAATGCAACCAATAGTGATTTACTGAATAGTAAGATTATTGGTGATACTTCCTTTTTATACTCTTCTGCATTTTCCAAATTCTCTGCAATAAGGATTTCTTTTAAATCCTCAACACAAAGTAGTTGCATTTTAAAACTCAACACAAAGTAATATAATGGTAGGCATGATTAATGTTTGTATTCAAGCTGGTGCCACTCAAGGCTTTGTCAAGGATCACTATCGATAGGTATTTTTCTAGACAAGACTTGAGGTCCAGGGGGAGGAGGAAGGAAGCCAAAGCCCAGGAACTAGAAATACAAACTAGCCAAATGGCCTGGGGAAAGTATTAGTAGATATTCTATGAATGTCACAAAAATAAGCACTCAATAAATAATATTGAATGAATATACAAATTAAGTTTAAAATAAATGGATTCAGCCTATACCTTGCAGCTGGACTTCTTTTCCTTTTGTCCAGCACTTAGGCACTTTTCCAGTAGGACTATACAGCACTTCTTATTCTTTTTTTAATTACTTTTTTTTTTTTTTAGCTATTTCCAAAGAAAATTCCAGGAAACCAGGTCAGGAATGTTATGGAATCCATACACCATGGCTTATGAAAAAAGGAGATTTAAGCAAGACATATGCACCCCTCCCAGCTCAAGCACAGCTGCCTTTGCCAATGCTGCCCGGACTGCAATAATGAAAGAAAAGGATTTATTTAAATTTCTTGAAGAGCTCAAGAGTAAGAGCCATTTGTCCTCTCCCCACTGTTGCAAAGGATTTATTTGTAGATTACTGGTCAGAAATAAATACTAGAGGTCAAGTGCTATAGAAACAGGGCCACAGCCTATTCTGTCTGGTCTATGTCACACAGGTATCATTGGAAAGCAAATCTGCATCTTAACCTGAGTCCTCATGATTCAGGTGAAGCCTAAAGTCTGGGAGTGGAGGAGAAGGCAAGAGAGTGAAGAGTGAGGGTCACAGCCACTGAGAAGACTAGACAAAGAGCAAAATAGGCCCTACATGTATGTCTTTTATGTGAATTTCCTCTTACACTGTTTATAATATCATTTTTGTTTTTATTTTTAGGGTGCAATCCTCCTTCAGATAGCCCGTATTCAAAAATACCCATCTTTCCATTGTTTCCTAATGTGGATGGGGTGGTGATGGGAAAGCCATTCAAAGACATGCAAAAATTAGAAATGCTAAGGAGAAAGGAGCCTCTGAACTTCTTTGAGAACTATTTTTTCCATAAAAGAGACTGGAAAGCACAGGTAAGATTTCAATTATTAATTAATTCAAGTTAATATTAAACATTAGTTAATTCAAATACTTAAGTTTTTAAGTTCTAACTTAACAGAACTAATAACATGTTTTTTAATGACAAACGTTTTCAGTCATTGTATTTTTTTAAATTTTTTTTAGTGTTTATTCATTTTTGAGAGAGAGCAGGGGAGGGGCAGAAGTGGGGGTGTGGGGGACAGAGGATCTGAAGCAGGCCCTGTGCTGACAGCAGAAAGCCCGATGTAGGGCTTGAACTCATGAACCATGAGATCATGACCTGAGCCAAAGTCAGACGCCCAACCAACTGAGCCACCGGGTGCCCCTTTTTAATAGATATTAATTCTGCTACTTCAAGATCAAACATTTCTGCATGGCCAAAAATAATCACATTTGCAACTCGTACACAAAGGGCTAACTCCTTTAATACATCAAAGAGCTTCAAATTGATTAGAAAGAAACTAACTTGTATAAAAATAAGCAAAGGATATGAACAGATAGTTCTCAGTAGTGTGAAAAGATATTCAATCCCATTCTTCATAAAAGATCCAAATCAAGGGGCGCCTGGGTGGCTCAGTCGGTTAAGCGTCCGACTTCAGCTCAGGTCACCATCTCGCGGTCCGTGCGCGTCGGGCTCTGGGCTGAAGGCTCAGAGCCTGGAGCCTGCTTCCGATTCTGTGTGTGTATCTCTCTCTCTCTGCCCCTCCCCCATTCATGCTCTGTCTCTCTCTGTCTCAAAAATAAATAAACTTAAAAAAAAAAAAAGATCCAAATCAAAACCACCTTGAAAGTGGTAATACAGAAAGATAGTATCTTTCCATATTAGACTGACCAAGATCAAAAGGTTGAAAAATACTTGGGGTACTCATAAATTGCAGATAGGAGTTTATATTGGTTCAACCTCCACAGAGGAAATTTGGTAATACCTACCAAAGTGACAGACCTCACACCTGTGGACTATGAGTGAGGAACAATTTCTCCACTGCCCTCTTAGGGTCTTTCGGCTGAGCCTGAGAATTAAATTGACATAAGACAGATCAACAGGAGGAAAGCATACACATTTAAAAAAATTTTACAGGTATGTGGGAGTCCCCACAGAAAACGAAGACTCAAAGTAGCAGAGTCCAACACTTGTGTGCTAAATTGGCCAAAGAGTTGTAAATAGAGTGAAAATGTGTCCAGGCAAAGGGACTTGGCCTAGGGTAGTTAATTGGGTGGAGTTTAGAAGACAAAGGTTAGTTTAACACGATTTGTACAGATTTCTGCTAGCCTCAACTCCCCATCCCCAGTGATAAGAATGTTACTTTCCTCCTGGTATAAAGAGAGCATCTTCCTTATGGGGCGTTGATCTCCTGCATTCAGGAAGGAAGAGGAGAAAGATCAGAGTGCTCTTCTTAACACCCGCTGTTTTCCAAGTCCCTTTAACTCAAAATACTCCTTTTGCCAAAGTCACATGTTTGGGGTGGCATATTCAGCCACCTTCATGACCTAGCATCTCACCCCTAGGATACTATCTGGGATACACTTGTTCCAAATGCCACCCATACAGGGCAACTCATTACATGGTTGTTTATACTAGCAAACGGTTGGGGGAATAACTAAATGACCATTTATTAGATTAACTCTATTACCGGGTTAACTATTTACTAGGTTAACTACTACTGTATTTACTGGGTTAAATAACTAGGGGACTAGTTAAATTACGCTTTATTCTTACCATGAAATATTCTGCAGCCATTTTTTAAAAATTTATTTATTTTGGGGAGAGAAAGAGAGCGAGAGAGCAAGAGAGAGACAGAGAGAGACAGCACGACCAGGGGAGGGGCAGAGAGAGGGACACAGAGAATCCGAAACAGAGAGCCCCATGTGCAGCTCGAACCCACAAACTGGGAGATCATGACCTGAGCTGAAGTCGGATGCTTAACTGACTGAGCCACCCAGGTGCCCCTGCAGCCATTTTAATGGCTTAAACTCTTTGCGTGATGATGTAAAAGATCTCCAAAAGGAAAAGGATATGAAACAGTATGTGTAGTACACCGCTATTTGTATAAAAAGGAGAAAAATAAATAAATACAAAGTATGTACATATACTTTTTTCTTGTAAAATGTTCTGGAAGGAAATCCAAGAGAATAGTAACGTTGGTTGCCTGCAGACAGAGAAAGTAAGGGGCTGGGAGACAGAAGAGTCAAGGAGATCACAGTGTATATTCACCATACTCTGATTTTTGAAGCATATGTATGTTTTACACTCCTAAAAATTGGAAACAAAAAAGAATTAACTGTTTTGCGGAGTACTAAACAAGAACTAAAATACTCTACAGCACAGTGACATGGGAGATGAGAAGGGTGGTGCTCAGAATTAAAGTTTCCTAAGTTCATTGTATTGTTTGAGTAGAGACTTAGGATACTGGTCAAATCTATAATTTGTTAAATTAATTATGAGTGTTGGGGCACCTCTATGGCTCAGTCAGGTAAGCATTGAACTCTTGGCTTCAGCTCAGGTCATGATCTCACAGTCGTGAGATGGAGGCCCACATGTGGTTCCACGCTGCGTATAGAGCCTGCTTAAGATTCTCTCCCATTCTCTCTCTCTCTCTCTCTCTCCCCTGATTCTCTCCTGCTCATGCTGCCTCAAAAATAAAATTGAGTGTTAAAAATGTGAGGATAATCACTAAAATGAATCATAAATAAGTTAATGAATAATCATTAAAATGAATAATTGTCAAATAGAAGGAAAAAAGAATAAGAAAAAAGAGAAAACAGGGGGTAATAGAAAATGCTAAACAAAATAGGCAGATGGGGTGCCTGGGTGGCTCAGTCAGTTAAACATCTGACTTTAGCTCAGGTCATGATCTCGTGGTTTGTGAGTTCCAGCCCCATGTTGGGCTCTGTGCTGACAGCTCAGAGCCTGGAGCCTACTTTCGATTCTGTGTCTGTCTCTCTCTGCCCCTCCCCTGCTCATGCTCTGTCTCTCTCTCTCTCTCAAAATTAAATAAATATTTTTAAAAATTTTTAAAAATAGAAAAATCCAAGTATGTCAGTAATCACAACAAAAGATTAAACACACTAGTTTAAAAAAACAAGGATGAAAAAAAAATACATAGACAACGGATCATCTTTCAAGTTTAAAATAAAAAAGGACACTGAGACTGATTTTTAATAATTCTCAGGTATATGTTCTCTAAAGGAGACACACCTAAAATACAACACAGAAAGTTTGAAAGTAAAAAGACTGAAAAAGATAAATCAGGCAAATACAAATCAAAGAGAGCTGGTATCCATATATTAGCATAAGGAAAGTAAAATTTAAGGAAAACAGAGCTAAAGATAAAGATGCTATTTAATTACTTTTAAAAATCTTCAGAAAGATATAACTATCCTGAACCTGTGTGTACCTAGCAAACTTGACAGATAACAGTTAACAGAATTGTAAGGATTAACTTTAGACTTTTTAAAGGCACTATGCATGCTAAAAAAGTGAATAGGCAAACCCATAATCACAGTGGGAGATATTTATCATGCATCTCCAGAAACTGATAAAGCAAACTGAAAGAAAGAAAGAAAGAAGAAAGAAAGAAAGAAAAGGAAGAAAAAGAAAAGAGAGAAAGAAAAGAAAAAATAAAAGAAAATAGGAAGGAAGGAAAGAAAAAAGAAAGAAAAGAAAAGAAAGAAGGGAGATATTTATCATGCATCTCCAGAAACTGATAAAGCAGACCAAAAGAAAAGAAAAGGAAAGAAGGAAGGAAGGAAGGAAGGAAGGAAGGAAGGAAGGAGAAAGAAAAGAGAGAAAGAAAAGAAACAATAAAAGAAAATAGGAAGGAAGAAAAGGAGATATTTATCATGCATCTCCAGAAACTGATAAAACAGACCAAAAGGAAGAAAGGAAAGAAGAAAAGAAAAGAAAAGAAAAGAAAAGAAAAGAAAAGAAAGAAGGAAGGAAGGAAGGAAGGAAAGAAAGAAAGAAAGAAAGAAAGAAAGAAAGAAAGAAAGAAAGAAAGAAGAAAGAAAAGAAAGAGAAAGAAAGAAAGAAAGAAAGAAAGAAAGAAAGAAAGAAAGAAAGAAAAAAGAGGAAGAAGGAAGAAGAAGAAAGAAGAAGAAATCAACTCATCTTACAAAAAACTCTTATCTGTTAAGGAAGAGAGACATGGAACTAAAGTTTAATATAGAATCAGAATCTAGAAAAAAGTTGTTTCCGGACATGGGGAACTTGAGCACATTAGTAGCCAGGAGGAAGAGCCCTTAGAGCTATGGTTCTCAATCCTGGCTGCACAACGGAATCACCAAGGAGAGCTTTTAACAGCCCTGTGCCCAGGCCACAACCCTAACCAATTAAATCAGATCTCGGGATGGGGCTTAAGCTTCAGCATTTTTTTAAAGTTCCAACATGCAGCCAAAGCTGACAACCACTGCCCGAGGCAGAGAAACTGAAGTTGTAGGAGAGGGGCAAGACTGGTTGTGCCATTTGTGGAGCCCAGTGCAAAATGGAAATGTGGAGCCCCCTTGTCCAAAATCACTAAGAATTTAAAGACAGCAACAGCAGAACAATAAACCAAACTCAGGGCCCTTCTAAGTACGTGGTCCTGTGTGATTGTACAGATCACACACCCACGAAGCCAGCTCTGGAACAAGGGAAATTGAAGGAAAATGGGCCAGGGAGCAAATAAATATTCAGGAAAAACTCTCACATCGAAGAGGCAAAGAGGAAAAATCAGGCTACAAGATGGAGAAATCCTAAGGTGGAAAGAAGAGTGAAAAGAATGTATATTAGACAGCCCTGGAGAGACAAGATCGGTAGCTGAGGGAGTGTGCGGACCTGGTTTTCCAGCAGCCACTAAGAGGACTGCTCTGAGGGCTGTAAGAGAGTTAACGGCAAATGAAGGAAAGTCATGGCAGGCGGTACAACGGGCCTGAATGAGACTGGGTAATACACGTCTTCAAGGAAACCAGTGAGCATATTTACGTGGTTTCTGCCAGCCTTGTTCAGCAGCCCAGGAGCAGGGAAAACGGATGGCTGGTTGCCCATGGGAAGTCTGGAAGTACTGCAGGCTGTCACCTGTGGAGGGCATCGTCTTCATTTTCAGAGCTTGGTGAGGGCTTGGGAAATGGGGTGGAAGTGGAGTTGGCTCCGCTCTGCCTTCCATATCCATTCCACACATAAGCCATCTCTTCTTGTTTTAATGTTTAGTTATTTATTTGAGAGAGAGAGAGAGAGAGCACGTGTGTGTGTGTGTGTGTGTGTGTGTGTGTGTGTGTGTGTGTGAGCGAGGGGCAGAGAGAGAGAGGGAGACAGAGAATCCCAAGCAGGCTCCGCGCTGTCAGCACAGAGCCCCACGCGGGGTTCGAACTCACTCAGTGTGAGATCGTGACGTGAGGTGAAATCAAGAGTCGGGCGCTTAACCGACTGAGCCACCCCGGCGCCCCGTCTTCTGGTCTATACTTCTGAGTAGGCTTCATCATTATGAGAGAAAATGTGCTAAATGCTCATTTACACATGGCACCATACCATGTTGCCCCAAACAACTGACGAGTGGCTTAGCAATTACCTTCCGTATCGTACACAAACCCCTTCATAATGCAATGTATTTCTCCTTATTACGTCTATGTTGTATAATTCAACCCAAAATATATCACTAACCTTCTTTTTTTAAATGTGTGTAAAGGCAGCAAATATAAAGCCTATTGACCCCGTCTCAGGCTGTCCTACTGACGTCCTGGCCATTGACCAAATGCTCAAAAAGAAGCAGAATTGGACAGTGACTGATGCGGCAGCTATTAAACAGCCCGTGAGTATTCACTGTTGGCACCTTCTCAGAAAGCACTGATGAGAATATTTTCCATTTCAATACTACAACCATAAACCCCAACGTTATTTTTTCTGCTCTATGTCTTTAAAACAAGACAAGCTCATTTCTCACTTTTACCCATGGCAATGACGCTTCTTGCTCTGTAATCAAGTGGATTCAAATGTTAACTGTTATAATTCATCCTGCTAATCACCCATGGAACCATACCCAGCATCGCTTCTGGGACATTCATTTGTTTCATGCTGGAAATAGCAACTAGGTAAGGCAGCCAGCTGTCACGGTGAGGGGGGTGTACTGAGGGAACCACGATGAGTGAAAGCATCTCGATTACAGCAGCTAAAAGGATAGTTCAGGAGCACTTGCCAGGTGCCAAGCACGGTGCCATATAGGTGCTCCACAAGTACTCGACGGGTACTGATTCATTTACTGATCACAACAGTGCTTCCAGATAGGTGCTGTTATGGTTCTTTGTCATTTTAGAGATAAGCACAGAGAGGTTCACTTGTCTAAAGGCAGAAGGAATAGAGGAATAGAGCCAGAATTAGAAACACGAGCCGTGTGGCTCCGGAATCCACATTTTTAACCATGACTCTGTGCTCCCTGACTACCTTTGTGCCGTGACATCTTGGCAGCTTTTGTACTCCACAGAGACAGACTGGGGTATGTGTATTTCATGCCGCCTTTTTTCTGCACGTGACACTAATGATCAAGGTCTCCTGGATGGTTTCCACTTCCTTGGCCTTTACAGTACTGCATCTTGCAGCTCTGTGTCCCTTCCTCTCGCTTTTCTTTCCTGAATGTTCATCCCTTCAGTCTTGATGGTTCTTCGTTTTCCTACTGCTCTTCCCATTATAGGCACTCGTCCGGTCATTCGTTCAGTAAATATTTATACATTATTAACAAAGTTCTAGGTTTACGGGATACCACGGGGGAGGAAAAAACAGAGCTCCTGGCCTCCATGAGCTTGGAGTGAGGGTGAGAAGGAAATAAACAGTAGTAATACATGGGGATAAGTGAAACAACAGGTGAGGTCGGCACTGGACGCCACAAGAACACAAAGGAGTGGGCTCCCGACCTCTGCTCATCATGGCACATACTCATGCTGGAATAAATGGAGGCTCCTTATAGCCGGAGGCCTCCAACCCAGAGTACCGGCTGCCCCAAGGGCTAAGGAGCTTGAGGAAGGCGGTCATTTGGCATACCTGTAAACCAGTCACAACAGAACTTTGGGGATCTCTGCATTAAGTGAAGGAAAAGCCAGGGCAAGCATTCTTTGCACTGTCTCAATCTACCCTTCTTGTTTCAGCTGCCATCTATACACAGGTAACTCTTAAATCTGTCTCTAGCCGAGACTTCTTTCCAGTACTTTCACCTTAGCTCATTGGCTGCCTGATGAACATTGTTACCTCACTGTCTCAGCCTATCTAACTGTACCAGTCCAAGCCAAACTCGTCATCTGCATCAGACGGGCTCTTCCTTGGGGATTCCGTATGTCAGCTGCTGATACCACCTTCTACCCAGTCAATGAAACTAGAAGGCCAGGAGTCACCCTTAATTTGTGAATTGTCCTCGCTCCTCACATCCACCTACGACCAAATCTGGCTACTCTTGTTTCCTGAAATTTTTTCAAATCTGTCTCCTTCATCCCTATCACTACTGCCTTCACTAGGCCTTCATTAGGTCTTGCCTGGACCCCCCAACCTCCTATCCCTCCCTCACAGCTGCTCCCCTCCACCCACTCTCCACACAGCTGCTCATGATCTAACATAAAGATCCAGCTCTGCCCCTGTCCTGCTTAAGAACGAATGCTTCCCTCTCAGCAATGGCAGGATTTTTCAACTCTATTTTCTGCTCCACACTCTGAGAGACTTATCTCCCTTCCATCAGAAACGGGGGGTAATTGTGGTACCTGACTGGCTCAGTCGGTGGAGTGTGCCACTCTTGATCTCAGGGTTTAAGTTTGAGCCCCACATTAGGTGGAGAAATTACTTAGAAAAGAAACGAAAAGAAACGAGAAGAAAAGAAAAGAAGAAAAGAAAAAGGGGAGGGGAGGGGAGGGGGGGAGGGAAGGGAAGGGAAGGGAAGGGAAGGGAAGGGAAGGGAAGGGAAGGGAAGGGAAGGGAAGGGAAGGAAGAGCGGCTCACTACAGCATGATTTTCACTGAGGAAAGGGCTCTCCCAACCTCCCTGAGATCAAGTCTAAGGGCCAGTACAGCACAGTGCTTTGCCTGCCTCATCTCCTTCACTCCTTCCCTCCCACTTTCAAAACCTGACACTTTAGCGACACCAACGTGTTTGTGCCTCTACCAATTCCAGAGGCCTTTGTTCCTTTGTTTCTGCTACCTCCTGTCCCCGAAACTCCTTCCCATCACCAGTGACTCTCTCCGTCTGGCCAAACCCTTGAGGAACTACTCAGCATCTCTGCCTCCCTGTCCTAAGCTGGATTGAGTGCCATCCTTGGCACTCCTATTATATCCAGAGCCTGTCTCCATCCCCCACTTCCTCCTTGTTTTAGTCTATTGTGTTTTTAATATTCTCATAACATTTCTTCTCTCATTATTCCCAAATCATACATTTGGATTGCCCATCAACTCCTAATTTGCGTGTCCTCAAAAGGTCCTACCAATGTGTAAACTCAGTGATGTTCAACCAGCCTGGGAATGTAACTCTTAGGATATCTAGAATTGTGGTCCATAAGTCAAAGATATGTTAAGGTAACTACTGCCAACTTCTGCTCTCTCACTGCAGGTGAAGAGAGCTATAGATACCTATAACTTGGGAATTGCCCTGGAGCACCGGAAAGACATGCTAAACCTCTGGCAGAAGATCCGAGGGGATTTGATTGGAATAGACACTAAAAATGAGTCCTTTTATGATACCTTTTCTGCTTACACATGGTCCTGGAATGTTTGCCAAGAATTACTTTCACCAAAGGACTTAAGGTTACATGATGCCTACATGAATAGGCATACCTTCCACAACTCCGTATTCTCTTCTTCCTCGGATATCAGTGAATGTGACACAGACACAGGAAGAAAACGAAAACGGAAAGGTTTCAAAGGGTTTCGACGATGAGATTTCTACATTTTCTAAACAGCTCACTGCAAACTACTTTTTCATAGATATCAAAATTGTGGTTTCTTGCTTTTGTCTAGTACATTCTTAGCAGCTGGAAACGTTGACATCTTTTGAATTCTGACCAGTAAAAAAGTTTAAGTCATAATGTGGTTTCCCTTTCCTAATTCTTACCTAGTAAATAGAGGTCATGTGGTTTTTTTCCCCCAGCAAACAACTGCACTCTGCTGCCCCCACCTGGCTCAAAATGGCCTGGGCACCAGGAGAAAACCTGAGATGTGCGCTTACCTTAAGGGCCTCTGTGAGCCCCTAGGGGCTCTCCCAGTAACATGCCTCTTAGTTTATGTGACTGTAAGTGGCACTAGGTTTTTGATTATTTGTAAAAGAGGCCAAAGACAGGGGCGCCTGGGTGGCGCAGTCGGTTAAGCGTCCGACTTCAGCCAGGTCACGATCTCGCGGTCCGTGAGTTCGAGCCCCGCATCAGGCTCTGGGCTGATGGCTCGGAGCCTGGAGCCTGCTTCCGATTCTGTGTCTCCCTCTCTCTCTGCCCCTCCCCCGTTCATGCTCTGTCTCTCTCTGTCCCAAAAATAAAAAAAAAATTAAAAAAAAAAAAAGAGGCCAAAGACAGCAGATGACAATGATCCTTCAGTTCCAGGGAATGATATCACCATCTCCCAGGGAATCTTGATTAAATTTGGGTGTTCCTAAGGCTCCTTAGCCACACATCTTCAGGCTGATCTCTTGGATACCTTTTAAAAAGGGATGTTGTTTTCAGGGCATCTGGGTGGCTCAGTCAGTTAAGCACCCGACTTCGGCTCAGGTCATGATCTCACGGTTCTTGGGTTCGAGCAGCACGTCGGGCTCTGTGCTGACTGCTCAGTGCCTGGAGCCTGCTTCAGATTCTGTGCCTCCCTCTCTCTCTGCCCCTCCTCTGCTTATGCTCTGTCTCTCTCTCTGAAAAATAAATAAACATAAAAAATTTTTTTAAAGTTTATCTCATCCATTACACTTGTTCTTTAATGCATTTAATAAAGATGCACATATGTAACTATATTACAAGTTTGGTAGTTATAATTTTTATTGTGGAAAACTACGCACAAAATTTACTATTTTAATCACATTTAGGTGTATATCATCCATTACATTATTTTTTCCTGTTAGAAAAAGGAAAAAACATGTTTCACATTGATGGGGACAGTGGCTTATAATATAAAATCATAACATGCCAGAAAAAAGCAATGAAAATAGTGAAGGCTCCTAGAACTATTTAATGAAACAGTCTTGAAGTAAATTTGTGTTACCTTGAAGAGTCAAAACTGTCTAAATGTATTTGCCATTCTTTACAATGTTATGATGTTGAGAAAAAGAAGCTTATTGACAAGTGGCCATGTTTCTTACCTGAAGAATAAGATTTATGGTTTGACAGATTTTTTTCTTTTTTGGTATGGCTATGACCATAATAGGCAATCTAAGAGATGTAATTTGGATGCCAAAATTAGAATTCCTGAAATATTTTCTTGGATCAGTGAGATAACAGGAAAGAATATTTTTAAGCATATCTGTCCTGGAAAGTCTAAAATGTACAGTAACACAGTCTTTCTATCAAATTGTCACATACTGTAGTGACAGTATAAACTGGCATCTTGTCAGTATAGCAATAGGTACTCGGCCATTCATTCAACAATTATTTTTTTTAATGTTTATTTTTGAGAGAGCACGTGCAAACAAGGGGGGGGAGGGGCAGAGAGAGAGAGGGAGAGAGGATCTGAAACAAGCGCTGTGCTGACAGCAGAGAGCCTGACACGGGGCTTGAACTCACAAACAGTGAGATCATGAGCCGAAGTCGGATGCTTAACTGACAGGCACCCATTGTTCAACATTTATTGAGTTGCATACTATGTGTTGGACCTTGTTCTAGGACCTGGATATAACAGTGAACAAACAGATAAAATGCCCTGACCTCACGGCTTAGTAATCCAGCTAATTATAACCACTGACTCACTACTTCCACTTCTAGACATTATTCCTAAAGAAATAATCATGAATATACAAAATGATTTAGTTACAGGGATGTGTATCGTGTTGGATTTTAAAGTTGCCTAAATGTCCAGTAAGTCATGGTACAGTTCTATACATTCAAACGATGTTAGAAAAGACCATTCAAACAAAAGAATGATATTACAAGCTACCACCAGGTTATAAAATAGGCTACAACTGCTCAGAGCCATGAGAAGGCTGTATGGGATTGCTCTAGAACCTAATTATGATTGTAGTTGCACAAATATAGATTTTTATGAAAATTATCAGACGGTACACTTAAAATGGGTGAATTTAATTATATGTAAACTATACCTCAATGAAGTTGTAAAATAAGAGGGCATAAAGCAGTTCTGAAACTATTGTAATTTAAAAGTTACTTCTATAAATACATAAGAAAAAAAAAAGACTGGAAGGTATACACCAGTGTTGTTTTTTTTTAAACCGAAGTATTTAATGGGTTAAATTAAGGATGGAATGGGGTAGTTTCTTTTTTTCTTTTGTCTAAATGTTCTACAATAAACATATTTATTTTGCAATAAGAAAAAAAAACACAAAAGGCTGTTTAAATTTGTTAAATCAGCTTATTCAATTATCTAGGCCTGCTACATGTTCTGTGAGACTTTAAGGAGAGCAAATCAGGACACCAGGGTCCCTTCCCCCACTTTCAGTTCCAGAGCACATGCTTACACAGACCGGAATTTCCACTGACTGGAACTTAAAGAAAAGCATGAAATAATTACCCACGTCCCAGGTTGACACCCAAGGCAATGATCCAGACTGAGAGTTGTTAACCTTTCCAGGCTTTGAACCCATGCCACCCAGCTAGAAGAGCTCTTCCAGCTCACCAGCAGAGGGACCCTTAACTCCCCTGAGAAGTTTTGCTTGCTGAAGATACAGTCCAGCGTGAAGTCTGGTAGCACAGAGGACTCAGAGTCACGTCTTCCAAATTTCTGCAGAAAAATAACGTCAGGTGCTTCAAAAGATGGGAGAAACATGAGTTGTACAGGTCAACCAAAGATAATTGTACGAAAATTCAGGATACTTTTCTCCCATTTCACCAAAAGGGCCCAAGTTGTTTGCCATTTTAAATGACTAGTTGTGGGAATTAATATAGTAAGTGACTTCAAGTGAAAACAGAGTGAGCTCCTTGCAAGAAACTCTGCAGTGAGAATGTTGATTAGGAGCATGAATAGCTTTTGGTGTGGGGAGAAAAACGAGTGTAGAAGAGACAACAAGATGCCAAGAATACATACAAATCAACCACTATGTCAAACAACCAGCCTCGAGAAACTATAAAAATCCTTGTCACTTGTTTTTTGGAGAGGAGGTCGTGTTCAAAATGTTTCAAAAGACCATGAGAATGGCAAAAGTGTTTGCAAATAAAGTACAAATTCTCTACTCTCTTATCTTTTCAATTCACTCACATATTTTTCTTTGTGATTAAGGAGGATTTAGGGCCTGATCCAGTTTCTTTTCTGAGAAAGATACAGAACCTCTCATAGCTCCCTTCAGTCTTGCGTACGGAAAGAATCTGCAATGAAGGAAACGACAACTGGGTACCAGTGTGCGGAGTCTAGTAATGCACCATCTAAGTAATTAACCCTTTCCTTATCTTCTTCCAGATGGTAATCATTACTCTCCTGGAACTCTTCTCAACTAACCTTGTGCAGACAGCATGCTTTCTTTTGAGAATCAGTTTGTAGTAATTATCAAAATAGAAATGGAAGGCTGAAAATGTACGAACATAACAAACTATGTGTGTTTGCATTACAATCCTGACTGTGTGAATAAGCTCGGATATGGATAATTCCAAAAAGTATGTGGCTACAAAAATTTTTTTAACTTGTCCTTGGATGGATATTCCATTTGATTAAACAGATAAACCTCATGCTCTCAGAATTCATTTCATATCCTCCTCCCAGAAAAATCGTTTTTTTTTTTTCATAGCTTTTCACACTACGAAAAGCTGACGATGGAAGCTGGAAAACTGCCAGATTTCCTCGGCCAGCTTGCTACCTTCCTCAAATTCTTCCGACCATAAGCTCTATGGGACTAGCTACCTTTAATTCTCAAAGTGATTTCTCCTGTCTTAAAACTTGAAGGAGGGGTGCCTGGGTGGCTCAGTCATTTAAGCGTGAGACTCTTGATTTCTCCTCAGGTCATGATCTCGCAGTTCAGGAGATCAAACCCCCCATCAGTCTTTGCACTGACACTGCGGAGCCTGCTTGGGATTCTCTGTCTCCCTCTACCCCTCCCCCATTCTCTCTCTCTTTCTCTCTCTCAAAATAAACAAACATTTTTAAAATTTTTGAGGGAAACAGGGGAACCTGCTAGAGGATTCCAGCATAGAGAGGAGGCTCAAGCTTAATTAATGTCTCCCACTTTCTTGCGGGCCTGCAAGACCACTAGGGCCTCCTGGCAAGGGATGGGGAGTAGGAAGCCCACTCCGAGAAGAAATTCTGCCAGAGTACGCCCCGCCCCATTCCCCAACCCCATCCCCAACTCAGGCCCCGCCCCAGTGGGCGGAGCTCGAGCACCAACCTCCACAGGGGACTGCCGCGCCCCGCCCTGCCCTGGTCCTTTCCCGCCCAGACTCCGCGACTTCCGGAAGGGGGCGTGGCTCCGCAGGAAGTTTTCTCTTTACGGAAAAGTAAGCATATCCGGCTCCGGTGTCATGGCTGGTCCCTACACCGAGTGCGCGCCCGCTGCCGTCGGCCAGAAGAGGCAGCAGTTTGGGAGCCGGTTCCTGAGCGATCCGGCGCGCGTCTTCCACCATAATGCCTGGTAACCGCCCTGCCCCTCGCCTGGCCTGCGGTTCGCCCTGTGGCCCGCCGCCCCGGGCGCTGCGAGAAGCCCCTGACCGCCGGCCACGAGTCCCGCTGCCCTGCTTGAGGCGCTCTCCTCCCGTGGGAGAGGCGCTCCGGGGCCAGCGACTCACCCTGCCCGCGGCTGGAACGTGAGGCCTCTAAGCTGCCCGTTTGATTTTCCCAGGGACAATGTTGAGTGGTCGGAAGAGCAGGCCGCGGCGGCGGAGAGGAAAGTCCGGGAGAACAGTACCCAGCGAGTGTGCCAGGAGAAGCAAGGTGCGCCCAGGTGGGCCCTCGGTGGTATCTGCAGCCAGTGTACTGCTGAACGCACTGTCCACGAGAGTCAGAGAACCGAGACCGCCAGGAGCCTTTGTTACTGGACTGATACCGAACTCGGGGGTAGAACGGGAGGGGGGGGGGTTAGGACGGAAAAGGGCGTCACCCTAAAATCTTGTTAGAGCAAACAGGGAGTTTTGTTTTGGGCTTTATTTGAGAGTAAGTGTATCTTGATATTTTCTAGCGATTAAGTTTTAGTTACGTTGTCTAGACCCATGTTAATGTGACTCGCCTTTGTCAACCGTGTGGTCACGTGATTGGCTTAGAGGCTGTGCTTTCTCTATGTGATTGCACTTTTACTGAGGAAATGTGATTGAAGCTAGATTCTAGTGATCTGATTCCCAATGTTGTTGGGGGAGGAAGCCAATGACTGGTGAATGTGTCTTTTCTTCGTGTGATGGCTATGAGGATTTAAGGCTTCTGCCGAGGAGAGCTGGGTGAAGCAGAGTGTAGATAAGTCTGGCCAAAGAAAAAGAGGCCCCTTCTGGAGAGGTGGATGATTTCACTGCAGAATATCTCTGGGTACTCAAACTAGTACTGATTGGGCCTTTTTCCTAAAAGACAATTGAAAGTAGGACTAGAAATTGAGAGGGTAGTAATCCCACAGTTCAGTGTAACAATTAGAAGATTCCAGTTGCAAAATACTCACTTTCATGCTTTGACAGAGACTAGATCAATGCAGGTTAGAGTTGAAAGGGATTTTGAAAATCATGTAGTCCAATATCCTCTTTTTACAGTTAAAGAAACTTGGACCACAGGACATTATGTGCCTTTCCCAGAGGTAAGCAGTTAGTTAGTAGTAGCAAGGGTGGAACTAAAATCCAATTTCTTAGATTTGTATTCATTTCAACTACACTAGTCAAGGTCTGGCAAAGAACCAAAAACTGAAGCCTTAAAAAACAAAAAAAAAGAAAGAAAAAGAAAACAAAACTCAAGTCTAACACTGCCTTGATCACCTTAGACTACAGCGTAAACAGTCTACCCTTCTTGAGTCTCTCCTGTCCTACATCATCAAAACTCTTCTCATCTGAAGACATTTTTCTCTCTTGTCAGCATTTCTCCTTTCCTTTTAGCCTTGTTTCTATTTTTTAGTATCTTGTGGTATTACTGAATTCATTTCTTAGCTCCACACTCTATGAAGAGCCACAGACGGGAGTGTATTTTACGAAGAGCTGCCTGTATCATAACCATTGAGTTTACATGGGGAATAACTGAAGAACCTGGGACATTTCACTTGTAAAAGAGAAAATTTAGAGGTGGAAATAACCGCCCTTAAATGCAAAAGAGTGGTTCTGTATGGCCCTAAGAAGTAGTAGAACTTTAAAAAAAAAAAAAGAAGAAGAAGAAGAAATGAAATAGTAGGACTTTTGGATCAGAAGACAGATTTTTTTGCTTAATGTTAGGATTTTCTAGTAGTTAAGAGCCACCCAAAGATGTGGGTGGAGAATTGGTAGTAAGTTCGCTGGCAGAAGCTGGACTCCCTAGAAGGACAGGATGCAGAGGGAGTTCAGGTAGGGTACTTGGTAGGACTAAAAGGTTTCCAGCTCTGAGACTATGGCTCTGCTTGAGGATACTTTTAGTATAAAATGACATTCAATGAGACAGAATGGTATATGACATTAGGGACAAATAAAATCCTGAGAGATGGTTTTTTTAAACTCTTCCCTTAATGTTTACAGTTGATTATGAAATAAATGCCCACAAATATTGGAATGACTTCTACAAAATCCACGAAAACGGGTTTTTCAAGGATAGACACTGGCTTTTTACCGAATTCCCAGAGCTGGCACCAGGCCAAAGCCAAGATCACTTGGAGGATTTGCCCTCCGACAAGAGGAGTGAAGCACCTGAATGTAGGACCAGTGAGGATGGACCTGGTTTAAAAATAGAACAGCACAAGTGTTCTTCAGATAGTCTTGAACATGAAACACAGACAGCTCCTGTGGAAGAAAATGTAACTCAGAAATTCAATCACCTGGAAATCTGTGCTGATGAGTTCCCTGGATCCTCAGCCACCTACCGAATACTCGAGGTAACCCCCCTTTATTGTCCTGATAATGGGGTTAATGAGGCTGTCGTACACGTGGGTGGCCTAGGGAGGCTGACCACAAAAGTGGTGAAGAAGGTGCCTAGACTTGACTCCTATATTGGCCTAGAAACACCTCCTTTTTTTTTTTTTTTTTTTTTTTTTTTTTTTTTTTTTTTTAGCTAACGTTATGTCCTAAATTCAGACCAGATATTTGGCGGTTGTAGCACACAGATACATCACCTGGGGTGCTACTTGGGAACATCATACTGCCCTGAACGTTGTAGCATCGTGCTGTACCTACCACCTAGAAAAGGGTCCCGAGTCACAAGACAAAGTCCTTTACTTCTCTTGTAATACAGTTACAACATGGAGGGGTTAGTTGGGATGGTGCCTGCTTCTCCGGCATGGGAGAGTTCTTGTCTTCCTAGTTGGGGTGGTGTTGCTGAGGCCAGACGGTGACTATACACTCCCCCAGAAGCAGATTACCCTAGGGTTGAGTATACTTCCTGCGTGACCTCGTCAGTAGTCCCTTACCCTCCCCAAGCAGAACGGGACCTCTGCCTCTCTGTCTGCCTCATAGTTACGAGGATTGCATACATTGAGGTAACATATGTAAAATGGCTTAGAATCGTGTCTGGCAAGTAGTGAGTCCTTAGTATATGGTGGTTGTTTTATTATTACCACACCCAGACTAATCTTATTTGTGGTCCCCTTTTCATAAATTTTTCAGCTTAGTCAATTAGAAACATTTTTTCCAGTAATGATATAGTGCAGGTCAGTAAGAAAATATTTCATCTATAGGACTGTTTGCTAAGCCTGAAAAAGTAAAAGCAATCTATGCCCTTTTTTCCATACCAACTCCCTTCTGCTGTTGAAAGCCCATGCTTTCAAAGTCTTCTATGGCTGCCTCTTTTAGACTTTCTGAGGTCAAGGTCAGGGAACTGCATGGGTACTATTTAGCTCTGGTCACCATACCTTCCCTAATGGAGTTAGGAGGCAAGATTATTGATTATTTATCTAGCTCCAGGAATTAATTTTTTGGAAAATCCTGTAACTAAAAGTTCATTTCTGTCTGCAGGTTGGTTGTGGTGTGGGAAACACAGTCTTTCCGATTTTACAAACTAACAAGTAAGTGTGTTTAAAGTTTAACTGTGTGACGGCACAGAGGAGAAAGGGCTGTGTTGTTTCTCACTGGCAACAGTGGTTATTGGGAACCATGGGTGACGGGAGATCGGATTTATGGTCTGGATTTTTTTTTTTTTTAATGGTCTTGATTTAATTTGATTTCTAAGTTATCTTTGTCATCAGGAAAATTAGTAAGATTCAAAACCTGTTCCATTGTTAATATATGGTGTCTTTGATATTTTAACCTCTGCCACACAGGAAAGAGAACAGACACAATTCACTTTATAGTCTTAATTGTTCTACTGTTTTTCTGCCCATTTCAGTGATCCAGGACTCTTTGTTTACTGTTGTGATTTTTCTTCCACAGCTATAGAACTGGTCCAGGTGAGTGTAATTGCTCCTATCCATCATTTTCACTGGTTAGAGGGGAAAATGTCTTCTAAAAGTCAGGGTCTCTAGCAATGTTTTTAATTCTTGTGTTTTTTTAAGTTTTTATTTATTTTTTAGAGAAGGAGGGAGGGAGGGAAAGAATCCCAAGCAGGCTCCGCACCAGCAGTATGGAGCCCAGTGTGCGGCTCGAACTCACAAGCCATGAGCCGAAGTCAAACATTTAACCCACTGAGCCACCCAGGTGCCCCTTTTATTTCTTATTCTTATGTGGTCCGAAAGTAAGAGATTTACAGGCAGCAGTAGCGGAAAAAACGAAACATGAATACAGAACCTCTCACTGGCCAGCTGTGGAACTTTGGGCCTGTCTCCTGACCTCTCCAAACTTTCCTTTTAAGGATTGAAATGAGAAGACTGTTTCTAGTCAGAATTCTTTGAATTATTAGTCACAGAAACATCTAGACAAACTCAGCCAGTGAAAGAAAGAGAAGGTCATGCAACCCAAGGACATAAAGTGTAGCCAGGACTGTAACTGAGCCCTAAAAAGGTGGCAGATACCAAGGCAAGTTGACTAGCCAGTAAGATGGCACCACCCTCTCCTCCTCCTATCACAGTACCTCCCTCAAGTTCGTGGTTTCCTATCAATCATAGCTCAGTGCCCATTTGTCCTTTGTTTGTTCTCTGTTTACAGACCAACTTTCTGTAATAGGTTTTTCCTGGTTTTACATATGATCCTGGCATGCTCACCCTTACCAGTCCACCCTGTTCAGGGTTCTCAGAGCCTCACCACAATGACTTGTCCTGATTCCAAAGTCCCCAGGAATAGTCTGATTGACCCAGCCCAGCTGATAATCTACTTGCCCTGTTTGAATTAGCAGGGGCCAATGAGGAATAAAGTCAAATTTTTGGAGAAGAGATATAGGAAGGGAAATTACCCTAAAATGTGTCTGTTACGGTCATGTCTAATGCGTGTAGCGGAGGAGCTCCAGAATTGGTAGTTGTGTCTTTCCGGAGTTACTTTCATGGATCCAGACCAGGTGAATATTGAGGCTTATCTTTAGTTAGTTTTGGGGCTTTTTAGTTAATTTTATGGTAATAAAATATAAAGTTAAATTTTCCACATCTAGAGAAATAGGTTTTCCTGGAGAATTCTGTGGTCTATGTAATATGGTATAGTTGAGTTGGGAGTTGTTTTAAATCATGCTCTTATAGGAGACTGTTAAAAACTGAGAACAAACTGAGGGTTGATGGGGGGTGGGAGGGAGGGGAGGGTGGGGGATGGGTATTGAGGAGGGCACCTTTTGGGATGAGCGCTGGGTGTTGTATGGAAACCAATTTGACAATAAATTTCATATATTGAAAAACATTTTAAAAAAATAAAAATAAATAAATAAATCAATCAATCAATCAATCAATCAATCATGCTCTTAAATGTTTAAATGTCTGTATGTTTTACCTCTCTCCTGATGGGAGTTTTCTTTTTCCTTATGGCCACTTACCTTCCTGATGATTTTCCAGTCTTCAAATCTAACTCTGCATCAGAGTAAAGAATAAAAGTAGAGGAATGAAGAACTCTAGTTTTAAAAGTACCGGTTAAGGGCACCTCGGGCTGGCTCAGTCAGTGAAGCATGCAACTCTTGATCTTGGGTTGCAAGTTTGAGCCCCATGTTGAGTGCAGACATTACTTAAAACAAAAATCTTTTTTTAAGTTCATTTATTTATTTTCAGAGAGAGAGAGAAAGCACGAGGTAGGTAGGGGCAGAGAGAGAATCCCAAGAATCCCAAGCGGCACTCTCAGTGCAGAGCCCAATGTGGGGCTTGAAGACACGATCTCTGAGATCATGACCTGAGCCAGAGTCGGACACTCAACCGACTGAGCCACCCAGATGCCCCAAAACTAAAATCTTTTAAAAATAAATAAACAAAAGTACCAGTTGGATTCCACAAGCTCCTCTCTGGAATTGTTCAAGAATCTTAACCTTTGAGTAAGATTGCGTGCCTTCATGATTAGACCGATAACCCTCAGTGGGCAGTAGCTGCAGTTACACTTAAAGCAAGATAAGATTTCCTTGAGGCTGTGTGTGTGTGTGTGTGTGTGTGTGTGAGAGAGAGAGAGAGAGAGAACATTTTCTAACCTGTGTGTCTCTCAACTGTCTGCAGACAAATTCAGCATATGATCCCTGCCGGTGTTTTGCCTTTGTTCACGATCTGTGTGATGAAGATCAGAGTTACCCAGTGCCCACGAGTAGTCTTGATATCATCATCCTCATATTTGTTCTTTCTGCAGTTGTGCCAGACAAGTAAGTTTGAGGTCCTTTCACCAGCAGTGTAACAAAAACAAAGCGTTCGTCAGAGTTGGGCCCTGAGTAAGAAGGATCCTCTGATAGGCAGGGAAAAGCCACTCTGTCAGTGTTACAAGTGTCTCATCCCTTTTCCTAAATTTGCAAGTTCCCAACTTCTCTTTCAGCCTCTAAACCTCTGCCTGTTGACTGCAGTGATTGGTCATCGTTATGGTTTAACATCCCTAAGGAATGGGAGAGAAGTCTTTAGTGGCTGTGTTTTTTAAATTTTTCTTTTAAGTAATCTCTGCACCCAGCGTGGGGCTCGATCCCAAAACCCCAAGACCAAGAGCCACACACTGTACCCACTAAGCTAGCCAGTCACCCTTGGCCTTTTTAAATGCTTGCACTAAACCAAGCTTATTAACAACACAGAATTTATGGTGAACCTTAACTCAGGTGTTCCTTTATGCTTAAGTTCTTTGGAAAACTGCAGTTACAAGAGAATTCCATAAAATAAAGTTTAGATGAAAGGAAAGTCAGTTGCTAAACTCTAAAAGATGCTGTTAAAGCTTCTTAGGGACGCCTGGGTGGCTCAGTTGGTTAAGCATCGACTCTTGATTTCAGTTCATGTCATGACCTCAGAGTCATGAGATCGAGCTTGAGGGGCTCCTCGCTCAGCATGGAGCCTGCTTCAGATTCTCTCCCTGTACTCCACCCCCACCCCCACCCATGCTCACATGCACTCTTCTCTCCCTTAAAAAAAAAAACAAAAAAAACTTCTTAGACATGGGCAACCAGCTGTCCTGATGAAGTACTGTCCTCTGGAAGCAGCATCAGCCAAAGACCCAGAGGAGTGATTGATTTTCTCTGGCTCCCATTTCCTTTAGGATGGCACTGAGTCATCTGACCTGACACGGACATTGTGAGTGTGGATAAAGGCAGATGCAGGACAGCCCAAAAGCCAGGCATGCTTCTAAACATTAATAACTGCAGAAGTTCAGGGGCACCTGGCTGGCTCAGTCAGTAGAGCATGTGACCCAATCTCAGGGTCATGAGCTCAAGCCCCACATTGAGGGTAGAGCTTACTAGATAGATTTTTTTTTAAACGGCGGAAGTTTAACTGCTATAGACTTAAAAACTGACATGGACTGAAACAAAACATTAGAATTAAAATTCATTATTCAGTATTTAAATAGACTGTGTAGCACTTATACTTCTGAGGTTAGCACAGCCGAAACCCCCACGAGGACTGTGTATGGAAAGTGCAGTCAGAATGGAAAGCTCTCTGCCGAGGTGCTCATTTGCATGCTGACTCACCCTGTAAATTGCAAGTTCTTAGGGTTTGATCTTCAACAAATGGAAAGACACAGTCTCTGCGCACAAAGAGCTCGGGCCTGGGGGGGCAGGCAGAGGAGTCGACCGACTAGTAGTCCTCACTGCAGGTTTTCAGCATGGCGCCCAGAGAGGCACAGGCGCACAGGCCAGGGGCGGCTTCCCTGGGAAGTAATCGCAGGAGTGGGCAATGAGCCAGATGCAGAGTATGTGACTTGGCCCATGGTCGAACTCTCCAGCAGAAGCAGGTTGTCCTCGGGCCTCTTCATACTGAAGGGACTGGGTCGAAGCCACAGTTGTGAACAGACCACAGAAGGCACATCAGAAGCTCAGACACGCGCTCCTGTTCTCATCTGAAGGGAGAGCAGAGGAGCTAAGATTTCAGGGGCCATGTGTCAGGCAGGGTTACGAAGTCCACTGGCTCTTCCAGACGTGCTACAAGGAGAAGGGACCCTGTCCTTAAGGAGACCTGATCTTCCTTCTCTGTTGCCCCACAGGATGCAGAAGGCTATCAACAGGCTGAGCAGGCTTCTGAAGCCCGGAGGGATGATGCTTCTGCGAGATTATGGCCGCCACGACATGGCTCAGCTTCGATTTAAAAAAGGTATCGTGGGACTACCTGGGGGGTTCAGTCAGTTAAGTGTCCAACTTCGGCTCAAGTCATGATGGCGCAGTTAGTGAGTTCAAGCCCTGCGATGGGCCCTGAGCAGACAGCTCAGCCTGGAGCCTGCTTTGGATTCTGTGTGTGTCTCTCTCTCTGTGCCCCTCCCCCACTTATGCTCTATCTCTGTCTCTCAGAAATAAATGAACATTAAAAAAAATTTTTTTAATAAATAACTAAAAAATAAAAAAGGTATCGTGGGGGCACCTGGGGGGTTCAGTCGGTTAAGCGTCCAACTTAAAAGTTCAGGTCATGATCTCATGGTTCATGAGTTCGAGCCCTACATTGGGCTCTCTGCTGTCAGCACGGAGCTTGCTTGGGATTCTGTCTCTCCCTCTGTCTGCACCACCCCCCCCAAATAAATAGATAAACTTTAAGAATAAAATAAAATAAAACATATTTTGCTACTGTAAGCAAAACAACAGATTGGCCATCCGAATAGACGTATAAATCCGTGAAATTGATTAGAAACCTAGAGTTACAACTCCAATATGAAGTCATTTAATACATGACAAAGGTGGTATGTTTTTGAAGATTGTGTGATCTAGGTATTGGGCAAATCTTTAAAACCAAGACCGCTGCATTTAGAAGAGCTAGTTTTAGAAAAGACATTTGATTACATGAATAATTTTAAACAAAGTATGGCCAAAGGTGCCATTAAAACAGTTTAAAGACCGATAATTTCGGTGCATAGAACAGATAAAGACTGCATTATTATCTGTGCTCTTCGGGGACTGTTGGTACGTTGATAGGGAAAAGATCAGCAACCCACCCAAAACACAGGGAAGAAAATTTTAGACTTGATTCCCAGAAGAACATATCCAAATGACCAAAAACAAACTTGAGGGTAACAAAAATTAGGATGAGATAACCACTTCTTTAATCTGCCAACTCACGAAAAGAGCTATGCTCATTAATGGTTTTTGTTTTTGTTTTAAGATTTTTTTTTTTGAAGGAGAAAGACAGAATGTGAGTGGGAGAGGGGCAGAGAGAGAGGGAGACACAGAATCCGAAGCAGGCTCCAGGCTCTGAGCTGTCAGCACAGAGCCCGATGTGGGACTTGAACTCACGAGCCATTAGATTGTGACCTGAGCCAAAGCAGGGTGCTTAACCGACTGAGCCACCCAGGCGTCCACTGGGTTTTTTGAGCACACTGGGGCTATTGACTCAGTCTAACAGTCCTTTCGGGAATTCCTCAAGAACTAGCATGTAATACATATGTAAGCAAAATCTCGAAAACCAAGTGAATGGCTCTGGAGAGGGGAATCTTGTGCCTGCCGCGTGGGGTAGATCCCTTACTGTTGGTCTTGGAGGGGTTTCCGTTCTGCATTCCCAGATGAGAAGAGCAGTGTACAGACAAGTATTTTAAAGTTGACCCCACATGTAAGAGTAGCTGGAGAGAAATAAGCAGAAGTGAAGCAAGTAAGATCATATTGGCATTTAGAAGGTACAGAAGGGCGACGTACCAGGTTGGTAAATTGACGTTAGGTCAGAGGGCTTGGCGGCTGAAGGGAGAGCGTCCGTAACCAAAACAGCGTATGTCTTGTACTTGTGAACGAGTGTGGGCACGTGCACAGACATGGGAAATGGTCAGGGTGTCTATCTCAAGTTTCCTTTCCTCAGACTCAGCTATGGTCCCTGGCTTTTATTTATTTACTTTTGTTTTACAAAGAGTATGTGGTATTTATGTAGTCAGGGAGGGGGGAAAACACCTTCCAACACGAAACAACTCTAGAACAGAAGGCTGAGGTTCACATGGGTGATGTAACACTGCATTTAGATCGCTCCCCTTGGGGTCCTCTTCTCCAAAGATTCCTGCAACGTGCCCAGAGCAACCAAGAAAGGATTCTGTTCTCTGCCCGAGAAATGGTATCACGATGTACGTTTGATTGGCAGTGAAATTCAAGGAAGTGCTTTAAAGTCTCTCTGATGTGTATCACATCGCTCCACAGGTCAGTGTCTGTCTGAAAATTTCTACGTGAGAGGCGATGGTACTAGAGTTTACTTCTTCACACAAGGTATGGAAACGCTCATCTTTCTTCATGCTAACAGTCCCCCAAACACCAGATCAAATGTTGCTTGATACAGTATCGGAAGTAAAACTGTCATGGCCCTTCTGCCTTTTGAAGACTTTTCCTGCCTTTCCAGGCCACCTGAACGGTTCACTGTTCTCCACACGGGCTCCACTTACAGGAGCCTCCAGTCCTCTGCTTTGCTCCTCGACTGTCTGCGCTTCCTCCCTGTCGCTTTGTCCCAAATGGAAAACCTGCCCATTCGGCAAGACCCCAGGGCAGCTGGTTTTGCCCTGTAAGCCGGGTTGTCCTGTAGGTGCGCCAGAATTAGGCTGTGCTCCCCGTGCCCCGGCTCCCAGGCGTAATCCAGAATTGCCCTCCTTTGCGGCTTGCCCTGCCTCGGGGTTCCTCCCCCACCAGTGCCATCCTTGGGCCCTTTATTGTGCCACATACTTCTTTGAGCTGTTGGTTAAAATATAGTGGAAACTCTCTGCTAAAAAAGTGGCTTTGACATTACGTGCAGAGAGATTTTGCATATACCCTTAAGGTGTCCATAAAACCCTTGAAAATTCTTCCCTGTCAGCTCTAAGGCTCTCCCTCTGGATTCCAAGGGGCCCTTGCCGGAAGGTTTGGCTTCCCCCATTTAAACATGAACTTAATATTACCAAGTCGCTCCTACACTTCTAAATAAACAGCCCTGCTGAAGCCACTTGTAATACATAAATAAAAACAGTCTCACGGAGCCCCATTTAATAATAGGAAGTGGTGGACCATGTTTTTTCTGTAGCGGAAAATATGTAAACATCTCTTTTCCGAACCAGACGAGCTGGATACACTTTTCACTACGGCTGGACTAGAAAAGGTTCAGAACCTGGTGGATCGCCGATTGCAAGTGAACCGAGGGAAACAGCTGACCATGTACCGAGTCTGGATTCAGTGCAAATACCGCAAGCCTCTTCTGTCCAGCACTGGCTCAGTGGCACCTGCTCCTGACGCGTGAGCTCTGGAGCTTTTTAAAAAGAACATTCACAAGTGGTGTCTTGTCGATGTGGGAAAGTCCAAGGATTCAGACTTGAACCTTAAACCTAGAAAAAATTGCTTTTTATCAAGATTCTAATAATTGTGCTTCCAATTTGGGAAGCCCTTTAATATGTACTTTCCTAAGTTTTTTCTTACTTTGAGATATCAAAGAATCTTTCTTGCCATTTTGTAATTTATCATAACTAAAATTTCATGGGAATCGTGAATTCAAAAGGCGTCAAGAATTTATTTCCATGTGGAAGTATTGTACGTGATAAGGTGTCATCTGACTGTGAGTTGCATTAAATTATTTCGGAGTTCAAATGTCTGGACTAGGCAGTTGATATATACGGTGAATAAAGGTCTCGTTCAGCAAGAAGCACGTCAAGAAGAATCCTCTTTCTTTGGATATTTTCCTGACTCAAAAATACTGCCTTAGGGGCACCTGTGTGGCTCAGTTAAGCGTCTAACTTCGGCTCAGGTCATGATCTCTCAGTTCATGAGTTCAAGCCCCACATCAGGCTCTGTGCTGACAGCTCAGAGCCTAGAGCCTGCTTCAGACTCTGTGTCTCCCTCTCTCTCTGACCCTCCCCCACTGGCGCTCTGTCTCCCTCCCTCCCTCCCCCCCTCTCAAAAATAAACAATTAAAAAAAATTACTGCTTTAAAGAGAATCAAAACATGTCCTTGTTACGTATTTATTTAGTCATGGTCTCCACTTAACTCTAGTTCTGTGGAATTTTAGACACTGTTCCCCCTCTAAGTAACCTATTTCTCAAACAGTAAAACGATCTAGACTTTTCTTGGATGTAAATTTTAAAAAATAAATAAGTAATGGGAAAAAAAGATCTTGACATTTAGCAAACTTGTCTCGTTTTTTTTATTGTGCCCTTAACTGTTTGACACAAAAGGAATTGAGAGAACTTTATTTTAGCCACATGACTGTACAACTGAAAATGATCATCATCAGTATTGCTTTTTTTATGTTCTGCTTTTTTTCAGTTACCACTCCTACATGTTTCCCTCTTGGTGGTTCATAAGTTATACAATGTATTCTTAATTTTTACCAAATAAAGAATTTTCAGTTCTTCCTATGTTTTGCATGTTCAACTCAAATATTCCCATAATTGCTTTTTATCATTGTATTACATGTGGAAATGTGATAAGAAACAAGCAATTTTTTTTTAATTTCACACATAAAGAAAAGTACCAATTACCAAGAATATTGCAAGAATAGTCCATTTTCTTTTCAGAATAGTTTTTAAGAATAGGTTGCAAGGTGATGTCCCAACTCTCCTGCATATTTTCATGTATAATTCCTATAACTAAAGACATTCTATCACCAAATAAATCCATCAGAAGTAGAAATCTGAAAACATCCACAGATAACCACGTTTTCCCAATGGTCCCAATAACCTATCACTAGAAAAAAAGTTGCATTTAGTAGTCATATCTCAGTCCCCTATACTCTGAACAACCCAGGCCTGTTTCAATGGCCTTGACATTTGAAGATCACAGGCTATCTTGCAGACTGTCCCTCAGTTTGGGTTCGTCGATGCTTTCTCATGATTTGGTTCAAGTGACATTTCTGGCAGGAACACTGAGTGATGCTGTGTTCTTCCCATTACATTCTATCAGGGAATCGATTTTGAATTACCCTGTTATTGGTCATGTTAACCTTGAACACTTCATTGAGGTGGTATCTGCTGTTTTTCTCCACTGAAAAGTTACTAATAAGCATTTCATAGGGTAATGATTTGAAATCGGGTAAATAACCCATTCCTCATCAATCTTTACCCTCCATTTGGCATCTGTGTTCCAGTTTCTTGGCTGAATTACTATGATGGTAGCCTGTGAGTGTCTCCTAACCCTACCATTTTTTCTCCATATATTGGTTCTGTAAGGAAAGCTTTTTTTTCCTATTCATTTACTTCTCTTAATCTGGATTCAGATTTCTGTTTTATTTAGTGATTATTACATCTACTGTCATTGGTGCTCCTGTTACCCCAGATTTGGCCAGTGGGAGCCTCTTCAAATGCTTCTGTGATCTTGTGACTGTCCCCACGATTCTCAGAGCACTTCAAGCACAAGTTGTTCCAAGCTTATTTTACAGTTTCTCTGCCCCAGTCTGAATCCAGCATTTCCCCCCAAGAGGTGCTGGTTTCTTTTAGTGCAGAAAGGTATTTAGAAACCAAGCTGAGTGTGCTCATTGCTCCTGGTATGTGCCCGTTCCCAGTACCCTGAGTGGATGGAGCGCCAAGATATTTGCATGTATGTACACACACACATACTTGCATCTGTATTTTTATAGTACTGCATATTGAAAACCATCAGTTCTGGGGCGCCTGGACGGCTCAGACGGTTGAGCATCTGACTTTGGCTCAGGTCATGATCTCGCGGGTGACGGGTTTGGGCCCCGCGTCGGGCTCTGTGCTGACAGCTCAGAACCTGGAGCCTGCTTCAGATTCTGTGTCTCCCTCTCTGCCCCTTCTCTGCTCACGCTCTGTCTCTGTCTCTGTCTCAAATATAAATGAATATTAAAAAAACAAAAAACTATCAGTTCAGATCACTGCCTTTGGTACCAATCCAACACAAGATTTATTCTAGTTTTTATTCTTCTCTGTACTTAAGTTTCCTTTTGCAACAATCCCAAACTCCTGTGGTCCTCAATATATGGGGGCCGATGCCCTCATATATTCTGACGCCCACACCAAGTCACTACTGCCACAGCTCCCCGCCTCACACAGAGGCCCTGCCAGGGTCCAGCACCCCACCACCCCCACCCCTCCGCCCTTGCACTAACCTCCACCTTGCTTGGCTTCATCTTTAAAGGGTAAGAGAAAGGGAACTTCCCATCTCTTCCATTACACTGAATGTATTTAAAACTGGAAAAGGCTGAGTCACTGGGATGGTATTTCACTTATCTTTTGGGATGAGGAACAGATATATTAAATGATCCACTAAAACCTTCCTTTGGCATTTCTGAGGCATTTCCAAGCAACAAGAAGAGTTTTGATTCCATCTTTGGGGCACTTGACTTGGGCTTTGGGCTCTAGGTGTAAAAAAAAGAGCCTCTTTCTGCCCGCTGCTACCTTTTCTTCTCAGTCATCTGCTATGCTCTGTTCCCTTGCCCTCTGACTTTATCTGTCAGCCTGCCTGAAACTCTGCCGGAACTTTGTGTAGTTTTCTAGCCTCGGAATCACTAATACTGGGCAGAGAACCGTTAAACATGGTCAGGGTAGATTAAAGTAGGACTTTGGTGCCGCTCAAAAACACACAGACTGGACTGTGTCTGACTGCCAACAGTATCTCTTGATATTCTCTTTTACATTTATTTATTTAATTGAAGTACAGTCAACACACAACGTTACATTAATGTCAGATGTACAGCGTAGTGATTCAACAACCCTCTATTATGCTGTGCTCACCACGAGTGGAGCTACCATCTGACATCATGCAACACTATGACAGTGCCATTGACTGTGTTCCCAACGCTGTACCTTTCATCCCCTGACTTATTCATTCCATAACTGGAAGCCTGTACCTCCCACTCCCCTTCCCCCGTTTTGTCCATCCCATCCCCCAACCCGCGTCCCCCCCTGGCAACCACCAGTTTGTGCTTTGTATTTTCGAGTCTGATCTCTTGATAGTCTTGATGCAAGAAAAGTGCTGCGTTGGCTGGGAAGGTAGCTCCACGTGTGAAACTGCTCAGGAAGTTGTGTGGTTTAGATTCAAGTCTAATGGAGAAGTTTCTGAAACTGACTGGTCTGCCTGAGTAGCAGTTAATTAGGCGGAGGAGATAGATTCAATATTGCTTGGAAAATGAGTAACGGTCTGAGAAAGGTGGGTGCACTGGGACTACCGTGGGAGTGAAGCCATGTTCATGCGGGTGCGTCCAGGGTCAGGTAACACCTGGAGTGCATGGGTTCTTATGCCGCGAACCCATTCATCATCAAAGATTCATCCCCTGGTTTATATACTTCACTGGAGCCTGGCCTCTGCTAATGCCGTCAAACCTGTGCTTTGCAATGGCTCCACTACCTGCCTTCGTGTAAGTTCCCACTCCCTGGGGCTCTGGTTGGAAAAGTAGGGCCTGGGACGCCCGGGTGGCTCAGTCAGTTAAGTGTCTGACTTCATCTCAGGTCATGATCTCACGGTTCATAGGTTCAAGCCCCACTTCGAGCCTTGTGCTGGAGCCCGCTTCAGATTCTGTGTTTCCCTCTCTGTCTATCCCTCCCCCCACTCGTGCTCTGTCTGTCTCTCTCAAAGATAAATAAACATTTTTTTAATTAAAAAAAAAAAAAAGAAAATCAGAACCCTGGAGACTTAACAGGAAAATGAAAACCCAACGTATTAAGACATTCTACTTTCCTCGGGTTGATCCCTATCTTTGCCTAAAGATGTTACTTTAGTAATCGTGGGGAGTCGTATGCAGCTTAAACGATGAACTCAGGACAAACAGCTTCTTTCACTCTGTTCACAGAGGTCTGTTCTTTGGTTTGTGGCTTCTGCTGCTATTTTCAGAGCCCTCTGCATCGATGCGTTGCAGGCTTTTATATGCTTCTGAATGTGTGCAGGTGTGCAGGCTGTGCAGGTTGATTTGGGAACCTCGGTTAGGAGGTGGAAGGAGCATTAATGGTAAGTTTCACAGGTAAAAAATACTGAAATGGTGCACTATGGCCCCCTCCCTTTATTTCAGTGAATTTCTAGGTTCAAGATTGGACATCGCCTCACCTGCAATTCATGGAACACAGTGCATGACCAAGTTACCGAGCAAACAGCCACAGTTGGATTCCATGCTCCAGTGGGGGGACCCTGAGACACAGTAAGTAGCCAGTATCCTCGACAAAGGCTCAAGCTTGGCATCTTCACCCTGAGGTGAGCCCCAAACTGCATTCATTCCTTCATTCCCCACTTTCCTTTCTCTGAGTTTGGATTTCTCCATTGAAACTTAAAATATCCTCAGAAGGAGCCGTACCTTAAACCTTTATCAGCAGTGGCATGTTAGAGAAACCCCTCCAAGGGGGAGGAGAAAGCCCTGACATACCTGCTGTGGGTAAGCCCCCCACCCCTTCCCCAGCCTTGCTTCCCATTCCTCAACGTTCATTGGGTGAGTAAGGCTGACGGTGGAGCTCATCATTTAGTGGGGAACTTTGGATTCTCAACACTTAGCAGAGTAGCAAAGCGCGTGGCCCTTGGTTGGCGCATAATGAACGGGGACTGACTAAACAGCTTCTTCCTGCCCTGCCCCCACGCCCCCCCCCAGACACCCACTGACACACAGTTTGCGTTTAACTTCAGAAGACCATCGTGTACAGGGCTATGGTTGCCAGTATCAGCAGCTCAAGCTGGTTTAAAGGCGAAGACAGAAGGTAGGAAAACACAGGGTGTCTCATGACCCCCAGGACAGAAATGTACAGGGGCCTCAGAAGAGCCCTGGGAAGTGTGTGCCCACCATTGCCCCATCTCTCTAAGATCCGCTCTCCGCCCCTGTAGGAGGCAACCATCACTTGGCTCCTGAGACCTGATGCGTCTGTTAAATGGGTGCACAGTGTGTGCGTGTCTTTGTCAGTAAGCTGGTCCCAGCACAGGTCTACAGGCCAGGCAGAGTCTCAAAAGGCATCCCCAGAGCACTGTTTTGTTTCATCCTCCCAAATACTGACCCCTGCGCACCATCATTATTTCCTTGGTCTTTTAAAATAACTGATATTCTTACATTTATTTTGAAAAGGAAACTTTATATCACTACTATAAATGTAAAACAAGTATCACTCATCATGAGCAGAAGGTTTTTTTTTTTTTCTTTCTCTTTCAGAAGGTATTTTAAAAAATAAATACGGTGAGGGGTGCCTGGGCGGCTCAGTCAGTTGAGTGTCTGACTCTTGATTTCGGCTCCGGTCGTAGGATCCAACCCCACGTTGGGCTCAGCGCTGAGCATGGAGGCTGCTTAAGATTCTCTCTCCCTCTGCCCCTCTCCCCCCATCGCACACTCTCTCTCTCTAAAATTAAAAAAAAAAAAAAAAAAGTAAAATACATACATACAATGAAAATTTAAAAATCTTATAAATTCCAGCTGGATCCCGTTGCTGACCAAAGGCTCTGAACCCCAAGCCTAGAAACACCAAGCAGAGTCACAGCTGTCGTGGAGCTCACGTATGGTTCATCCATAAAACATGAATCAGGTGGGCATGTGCCAGGAGGATTGAGCAGGGTAGACAGAGGTGGAGGTGGAGAGTCGGAGAAAAGGCCCTTGCAGATGGGGTCTCCTGGAGGAGGTGACATCCCTCCCGGATGTGTGAACAAAGAGGCTTCTAGGCAGAAGGAACGGCCACTGGCCTAGTGAGAGGACCATGATAGACTCCACTCTCCCTGCCCCACAGCATCGGGAGTGCTGAATTGCTCACCCTTGTCAGAAATGCATCTGCCTTTAGCACATTTTAATAAGAGCATTACTCAAGTGCACTATGTACTAAGAAATGAGTAAGAATGATTATCTGTCTCCTACTGACCCTCAGGTCCAGGGTCTGGAGTCTTCTCAGTTCATCTAGGGACTAGTAACATTATGAAGCCAGCCCAACTCACCAGAACCTGGCATATAAACCAGGATTATTGACCTGTGATCTCAAACTTAACTGACAAGCCGAGGGGATCCCCCCAGGAAAGGAAGCTGCTTGAGAAACTGAAGATCAGAAGTTGATTGTTAAGAATACACCAGAGCCCAGTAGTCAGGTGGCCCCAAGGTTTCTGTCAAACTGTGGCCGAACCAAGGTCCCCCGTCCGCACCAATGAAGCTGATGCTGAGCAGATCTTTAGTAACATTAACCGGCGTTTGTTTAGACCTTAATACTCTTTAAAAAGCTTTTCATACATTTAATCCTCACAGCACCCCTGTGAAATATAAGTGTAATTATCTCCATTTTACAGATGAGGAAATCTGGTGTTCAGGGAGGATAAATGGTTTACCAAGGTCAGATGGCTAGTGTTAATTGTCAGGTAATTAGCCTAAGATTCAGGAGGGGTATTTTGATATAAATGGTATTTGACATAATATATGGGTTTAAACATTCTTGGCTCCAACCAACTGTGCCTGTCTGGAAAATGCCACACCTGCTCAGAGGTCAGCCCTGTTGCCTCCCACGTGGGGGCGGGGGGAGAAGAAAGAGCACTGGCCCCACACCCCCCACCCCCCACCCCAAACCTCCCAAGAAAAAAGAAAACACGGCAACTCTCAGAAGTGTGAAACAATTATAGGTAGTCCATGAAATCTCTTGCGTAAATTGTGTTGGTTTTGCAACATTGTACAATTTGCGACATTTTCCTCAAAATAGTAAAAAAATGTAATCCACCAGTTTTACCCGGTGCCTGGGAGGCTCCCACCCCCTGGGGTGAAGGAAGGATCTGGGCCTGCTTTTCCACAGACACTCCAGCCCAGGGGGGCGCGTCCTGTTCAGTCACACCCCTGAGCACTCAGAAGGGCCCAGCTAGGCTCAAAGCTCTGCTGTTGCCATCTGGAAATGCTTGATAATGTTTAACAAAGGGCCCCTCAAACTGTGTAGCCAGCCTTGTCGCTGCTTCCTTCTTGCTCCTTCTTCCTTTCTCTTTCTCCTTCCTTAGAAAAGAGTGGTCTTCTCTTGACTTGTTTTTCCCTCCCCACCTGTCTGCTGATCCTTGGCTGCCCCGGGTTGGGCCTTCTTGTCCAGGGAAGGACCGCTTGCCCACCTTCGGTTCTTCCTGCCTTTCCGTTCTCCTACTCGGGCAGGCTTTCCAGACGTGCCATACCTGGACCCCTCAGGACTCACTGCTCCTACTCTCCCAGAGCCCTGCAGGTACCCTGTCTTCTCATGACTTGTGGTTTCTCCTCATTCAGCTTTTTTTTTTTTTTTTTTTTTTTATTTTTTATTTATTTTTGGGACAGAGAGAGACAGAGCATGAACGGGGGAGGGGCAGAGAGAGAGGGAGACACAGAATCGGAAACAGGCTCCAGGCTCCGAGCCGTCAGCCCAGAGCCCGACGCGGGGCTCGAACTCACGGACCGCGAGATCGTGACCTGGCTGAAGTCGGACGCTTAACCGACTGCGCCACCCAGGCGCCCCTCAGCTTTCAACTCAAATGTCCCTCAACCTGTGAGAGTCCTTCTCTGCTGATGCCCTTGGCCAATGTCACTACCACCCCCTACAGCTCTCTCCTTTCCCTCAGTCATACCGCATTATGGGGCTTTATCTTCTTTATGACACACTACCTTATTCTTTTTTTTTTTTTTTTTTTTAATGTTTTTGAGAAAGAGAGAAACAGAGCACAAGCAGGGGAGGGGCAGAGAGAGGGAGACACAGAATCCGAAGGAGGCTCCAGGCTCCAAGCTGTCAGCACAGGGCCCGATGCGGGGCTCAAACTCATGAACTGTGAGATCATGACCTGAGCAGAAGTCGGACGCTTAACCAATTGAGCCACCCAGGCACCCCATACACCGTATTATTCTTTTTTTTTTTTTTTCAACTTTTTTTTTAAATTTATTTTTGGGACAGAGAGAGACAGAGCATGAACGGGGGAGGGGCAGAGAGAGAGGGAGACACAGAATCGGAAACAGGCTCCAGGCTCCGAGCCATCAGCCCAGAGCCTGACGCGGGGCTCGAACTCACGGACCGCGAGATCGTGACCTGGCTGAAGTCGAACGCTTAACCGACTGCGCCACCCAGGCGCCCCACACCGTATTATTCTTAATTGTATATCTACCTCCTGTCTCTCTACTGTGAGCTCTTTGGGGTCAGGGATTTTGTCTGCTTTGATCACAGTTGTATCCTCAGTACCTACAATAGTGTCTGGCCCATAGTAGGTGCTCAACAAATATTTCTTGGGTGGGTAAGTACATAGAAGGTCACCCAGGAACTGGGTCCCTAGTTGCCCATCATGGAAAGTGAGGAAAGTCAAGTTGTGTCATCTAATCCAGTGAGAAATAGTTTGTCTGGAGATGGAAGGTGCCCCCTAAAAGTTTCTCAGAAACCAACCATCCCTGGGAAAGCGTAGGGACCAAGAGCCACCAAGGGAGCAAGACTGCCCAGCTACCTGAGAGAGGAGGCCCAGTCAGAATGGTTTAAAGGTGCAGAAACAGCCATAGGGAACTGGCTGCTTGGGCCCCATGATACAGAGAGACCAACACAGTGAACAAGATGATCCACTTTGAATTTTGAAAGGTCACCAATCCTTGGATAATTCCTTAGTTTTATGTCATGAGCTAAGGATCTCACCTGAGCCTTGAACTAGTTTATCTAAATACCTCCTAGACATGCCTCTCCCCTAGAGGGCCCTTGGGTACCTCAACTCTGTCCAAAACCACTCATAAGAGCACAGACTGAGGTTGAAATCCTAGAGTCGACATTTCATTTGTTCTCTGTGTCACCCGGGCCCAGTCAGTGGATTCCTCTGATTCTCAGTTCCTTCAACTGCGATTTGGATATAAATAATAGGATACACATAATCCGGCAGCCCTAGTGGCCCCCGTAACACAACCCGAACTCCTTGCAGAGAACACCATTGAATGCCAAATTCATTGGGCTATTTATAAGACTCCTTTGTGGAAGATACATGTCATTATATGTTGTGTATTTAATAGTTATACCAACCGTTTGTCCCTTGGCCTGGAAAGAATAAACATGTGTTACTGTGTGATCGTTGACAAGATTGTAGCAGAAAGCACAAATCTACATGTCTTCTCTAAGCTCCCAGAGAGCAGTGAAGAGGAGGTAAGACCTTCGGGCTTTCAACAAATTTCAGGTTTTCCCCTTTAGTCAAGGCCAGCTTCTCCATCAGGTACAGAGCACATTCAGCCTCAGGCCCATGATCCTTCGGGGGTCCTGGGAAATGTTTTAATGTTAATTTATTTCAAAACCAGAAGGAAAGAAAAGTGAATATAACTTTAATGAATTTAATGAATATATGATAATGAAGGCAGCCTAGCTTATGTTTGTTTTTATATCAACACATGTGTGTAATACAGTTACTTTTTTTTTTTTTTTTTTTGAGGAAAGGATCCATGAAAGCAGACATGCCCAGAACCCACGTAAGTCACAGTGTGATCCCACTGTCATCAGCCCATCAGATGCGGGGGCAGAGGTGATAGAGGTAAATGTGGGTGAACCCTTCCCTCCACCTTCCCTCTCTGTCCAACTCGCACTGCCTTAGGGAAACACATTTGTGGAAAGAAGTGTTTTGTAAAGTCTTTAGCATTTATATATGCAGGTAGGGCAGTCTAACTGGGAGAATGTATCTATGGGTGAAGAGTGTGGCATGGCAGCATCCAGGGCATTGAGGAACAAAATCTAACCTTTTGCATTCTTTCTTTCTTCCATTCTTTCTTTCTTTCTTTGAGAGAGAGCACGAGCAGGGGAGGGGCAGAGAGAGGGGGAGAGAGGATCCAAAACAGGCTCTGTGCTGTGAGTGTGGAGCCCGACATGGGGCTCGGACTCACGAACCGTGAGATGATGACCAGAGCCGAAACCAAGAGTCAGACACTTAACCAACTGAGCCACCCAGGTGTCTCCCCTGCTCATGCTCTCTCTCTCTCTCTCTCTCTCTCTCTCAAAATAAATAAACTTAAAAAAAAAAAAGACATTTAATAAAGTTACCTCTGGCAACAATTCAGAGAGATAATCACAGAGGACAAAAGGGTGTGGTGGGGAGAACTGTAGGAGAGACCAGAGCCGGGAAGGTCCTGGAGAAGATTCCACTAGTTCCAACACTGGATGAACCAGCGCTATGGAAGTGAGGGCAGAAAGTTGGGAACAGGGCCAGCCCACACTTAACCAGTATAATGGACAGAAGTGGTGGTGGGTATGAGGTAAGGGAGGCAGGGAGTGAGACAAACAGAATAACCTGGAAGTTTCTGGCTTTAACCATGGTGGGATGTTAATGCCATAATTAGGGTTTCAGTCAAGAGAAAGAGGAAGAGATTTGAGGCTATGGAGGGAGAGTAATGAGCCTATAGTTTGAGTCACCCACAGGTATCTCCTGGAGAGGCCAGATCCAAAAACCAGATACAAATTTGTAGCTAAGAAATAGGCAGGAGAGGATTTAATGAGGGAATCGCCTGCTCAAAGGTGGTGATTGAAGCCACTACAAGGGATGAGTGCGAGTTGGAAAAAAAAAAAAAATGAGGTTAAGAATCAGAGCTGTGGGGGTGCCTGAGTGGCTCAGTTGGTAGATCACATGACTGTCAAACTTGGGGTCATGAGTTTGAGCCCCACGTTAGATGTGGAACCTACTTAAAAAATATTTTTTAAAAAAGTTGGGGCACCTGGGTGACTCAGTCGGTTAAGCATCAGACTTGGCTCAGGTCATGATCCGGATCCTAAGGTTTGTGAGTTCGAGCCCTGCATCAGACTCTGAGCTGACAGTGTGGAGCCTGCTTGGTATTCTCTCTCTCTCTCTCTCTCTCTCTCTCTCTCTCTCTCTCTCTCTGCCCCTCCCCCACCTGTGATTTCTCTCTAAATAAATAAATACTAAAAAAAATAAATAAGAAAAAGAATCAGAACTGCACTCTGAGGAGGCTGAGAGGAGAAGGGCCCTTCAGTTTCATGGCTGGAGACTGTCCAAAGAGAAGACAACAGAGTGATTAGAGGCTAACAGTGGTTGTCATCAGCTGGTGGAAATCTAGAGTCTCCTTCCCCTCTATTTTCTGTGTTTTTGAACTCTTTCATTGGTAACTATACATTCCCCTTTTTTGGTTAAAAGTCTTTCATTGGAAAAATAAAAAGGGCGGTTCCCCGATAGGTTAAGTGCTGCCCAGCGCACTGAAGACTAAGCAGAGACGTGGAGAAGACGAATTGGGGTATTATACACACACCCCTTTCTCCAGGACCAGCTCCCCTTCTTCAGCCCCTCAGCCCCGGAAAAACGAGGGCAGCTCCCAGCAGCCATGTTTCCGCCCGGTGACCTTCTCCCTGGCCACAGGTGATTGGACAGGGTGTGCATGTGACACTGGCTAAGCCAATCAGAGCCCTTCCCAGGACATTTACAAGGGAGGGCCGAGGACGCTGGTGGGCAGATCTTTGCTGTGTGAGTTGAGGGATGTCGGCAGCCATGGAGGCCGGGGACAGGGCAGCTGAGGAAGCTGAGGAGACCCAGAGTAAGAGCATGGCCGCCCGGAGGCAAAAGCCAGTACAAAGCCCTGTGGGAGGCCAGGGTCTGGTCACCTGAAACAACTTCCTGGGAGGAGGTTGGAGAGAGGCGGGGCTGAGACCACCAGGGCTTCATAAACCCTGCGGAGTTGGGATGTTTTCTCATTATAATGAGAAACTATTGGAAGGTTTTACGAGAGGGAGCTGCCTGACCTGGATTACATTTTAAAAGATTAGCACGGGTGGAAAATGTATTGTAAGGGTGGAGAGCAATTTGGAGGCCCCCAGGGTATCCAGGCCGCTAAGGGTAGACCAGGCTTTGGTAGTGGCTGTGAAGATGGGAGTCCAGACCGGACCCAGTGGGGGGTGGGGTGGGGAGGGGGTGTGTCAGGGAGGAAGGGGCGGAGTCAGAACCAGAGAGTAAGTGAAGGGTGACGCTGTTACTGAGATGGGAAAGGCAAACCTCGAGGCTTCCATTTGGACATTTTAAGTTGGAGGTGCTGATGACACGTCCCAGGGAAGATGCTGAGAAGAAGGCAGTGGGGTACATCAGTCTGGAGCTGGGGAGCTGGGTTAGAACTGGTTGGCCCTGGATGCGGGAAATGTGGGAGGCATCAGACTGCAGCTGGTCCAAAGCATGGGCCTAGATGAGACCACCTGGGAGCTCGAGAGGAGCACAGAGGCCTGGGGAGGACATTCAGAGGACTGGTAGAGGAGAAAGAGGAAGGCGGAAGGAGAGGAATGTGCGGTGACCCAAAAGCCCAGAGAAGACTGCTCTGGCTGAGCCCCAGCTGAGGCCAGAGAAGCACCCTTTAGATTTGGTGATGAAGTTACCCTGATGTTGGACAATCTGGGTGGAGGTTTAATCTGGAAGTTCAAATCCAGTCATCCTTCACTGGAATCTGTAAAACATAGCTACGAAGGACATTTTGGGGGCAAATGGAGAAATCTGAAAATGGACTTTATACTGAATATTTACTAGCATTCGCTTTCTTGTGTGTGATAATGGTGTGCAGTTAAGTAAGGAGTATCCTGGTTCTTAGGAGACACACGTTGTAGTATTTATTGTAGTATTGAGGGGTGAAGGAGCAGGATGCCTGGCAACTTTCCAATGGTGCAATAATAACAAAACCAAACATACCTACCTACATATATTTACATATACTCATTTATGTCTATTACCTGTGTATATATGTTACATACTTTATACAGGTATATTATCTATTAGAGCAAAGGAAAGCAAATGTGGCAAAATGCTAATTGGAAAATCTAGGTCTAGGGTATTTTAATACTTTTCAACTTTTCTGTTGGCTTATGTAGGAAAAAAAAAATTGGAAAAAAGATAACTTAAGGGCGCGTGGGTGGCTCAGTTGGCTGAGTGTCCGACCCTTGGTTTTGGTTCAGGTCACGATCTCACCGTTCATGGTATTAAGCCCTGTGTCAGGCTCCACGGCCTGCTTAGAAGTCTCTCTTTCCCTCGCCCTCTGCCCCTCCCCCACTCACACTCTGTCTCTCTCAAAATAAATAAGCAAACAAAAAAAAGATAACTTAGGGATGCCTGGGTGCTCGGTCAGTTGGATGTCTGACTTCGGCTCATCAGTGAGTTCGAGCCCCGCGTCAGGCTCTGTGCTGACAGCTCAGAGCCTGGAGCCTATTTCAGTTTCTGTGTCTCCCTCTCTCTCTGCCCCTCTCCCCCTTGCACTCTGTCTCTCTTTCTCGCAAAAATAAATAAACATAAATTTTTAAAAAAAGATAACTTAGAAAAAGTGAGTGAGAGATGAACAGGTAAGGGATACAGCAGAGATTTCAAGGAGAGAAATGGTACAGTAGCTGGAAGGCAACATGAGGCCAAGGGAGGGTTTTATACAAAATTTTTAGAAATGAGAGCATGTGTGTGTGTTGACAGGAATGATCCTGTGGAAAGAGAAATTGGTGATGTAAGAAAGGGGTGAGAGGTGCAGGGCAAGGTCCTCGGGAAGGCCAGTGGCAGATGCCAGCTGCGAACACACGGAGGGCAGCCTTGGCCCAAGGGGACACTGATCTGTGCTGGGCTTGGCCGCGGGGTCATCGGGTGGTGGGTTTTCCTGTCTGATGACTTCCATTTTCTTCACGAAGTAGGATCTTGGGCTGTGGGCTGGCTGACAGGACCTGGAGGTCAAGTGAGATGTTCAAGCAGCTTGGGGCACAGGGCCAAGAAAAAACTGGCAAATTTATTGTTTTGTGTTTAAGATCTGAATGAAGACTTATTCATTGGTTTAAGAAAGGAGCCAACAGAGGAGAGATTTAAGTGCTTATGCCTCAGTTTTTCCATCTGTAACACAAGGGGATCGTTCTGGGAGATCTCACAGGACCCTCCAAACTCCTGTACGCTGAGGTCCCTTCGGGACACCTGCTGGGGAGCTTTTACTGAACAGCATGTGTTCGCATTGTCTAAGAATTAGAGATAGCTAGTAAAAACTGGACGCTTGCCTAAGAGATTTCTAATTGAGGGTAAAAACTAATATATACAGAGAGACACTTGAAAGACAGGACTGTGTAAGGCTTCAGGGCACCCCTGGGGAGTGTGGGGGTGGCCCAGAGGTCCCTGGGCCTCTGAGATGCCTTGACGAGGCGCCGTTTGGGTGAACACAGCACGAAGCCCTTTGAGAGTAAATTCTTTTTTTTTTTTTTTTTTTTTTAAAATTTTTTTTTCAACGTTTTTTATTTATTTTTGGGACAGAGAGAGACAGAGCATGAACAGGGGAGGGGCAGAAAGAGAGGGAGACACAGAATCGGAAACAGGCTCCAGGCTCCGAGCCGTCAGCCCAGAGCCCGACGCGGGGCTCGAACTCACGGACCGTGAGATCGTGACCTGGCTGAAGTCGGACGCTTAACCGACTGCGCCACCCAGGCGCCCCCTTTGAGAGTAAATTCTGCTCTCTCCTGGCTCTCACTGAAGTTGGCACCACACAGCGTGAAATGAAACAGCAGATTAATGTGATTAACACTGAATAAACCTCTGTGTGTGAGCAAATATAGCATGAAGTGGGTTCAGGAATTTTAAAATACGTATTATTAAAGACAGCCCGCAGGGCTGCGGTGGCATCGGATGACAAGCCATAGACTGTACTGGAACCTAATATTCCCACAGTCCTTTCCTCAGGCAGGGTGCAGTTGCAGGCTTCCACACCCGTGCTCTTTCCAGATCCTCTCGGGAGATTACCACCTCTACCCCATTTTAAAGATGAAGAAACTAAGAGCAGTCAACAGTAGGTTTCTAGTATCGTTGAGGGCAGAGACCGCGGGTGTCATCACCGGCTCCCCATGACTGGCTGAGCGCCAGCGGGAGGGAAGGAGCCTCTCAGCTCCTGAAAGCCTGCCAGCACGCCAAGTGCACTGCACCGGGCCATCCATTTCTGGCGTGCTCTCTGGGCGCCAGGCTCTGTGCTGAATGCTTTGTGCAGATGGTCTCACTCAGTCTCGATGACAGCCCTTGGCGGTTGGCATTATTAACCCCCAGAGGAAACCAAGGGCAGAGCGGTTAAATAACTTGTCAAAGGCCACCCAGGAGAATCAGGATTCAAATTCAGATTCGAGTGAACTGAAACTTGTTCTCTTGACTGCCCAGCCAGCCCAGCTGGCTGCCGTCGTCCAGGAGAGCACCGTGTGGACGTTGGAGTTCTTGTAGTCCTTTACTCGAAAGCCTTAGCGCGGTGCTGAGCGCAGGTAACAGGGCACTTGACAAGGACCAGTGACTGTTGACAGAGGGACAGATGAATGAATGAGTGGAGATGTGAATTCCTGTCTTGTGGGGCCTTCCTCTTCAAATTGAAGATTTCCCCATAACTTATGAACGCTCACTCTAATTAAAGCAGAGGCATCAGAGAATCACTGGGCCTTTCCTTTATTAACTGTCAAGTCCAATCTGTAGGCTGTTTACGTGCCAAGGTCAGAGATCAGTCTTTAGCTGCTCTCCTTTGATTTCATTCCGCAAAGCCCTGAACATAAAGTTTATTGATGTGAAACTGATTGGCAGGCAGAGGTAACGAGGTGGCAGGGACAGGGCATATCAGAAGGAGTCTAAGTCACTCTAGGAATCAGTCCTGCTCCTTTGCCATGCTAACTTCCCATGCTCTGGGTTATCAAGGCATGGCTCTGTGCGCTACAGTCCAGATGAGCAGCAAATGTCATCTGGACCTTGGGCAGTGTTCACAGACCTCATCAAGATGGGGAGGGGAAGAGGCACCTGGCTGGCTTAGCTGGTAGACCATCTGACTCTTGATCCCAAGGTTGTGAGTTCTGGCCCCACACTGGGCATGGAGCTTATGTTAAAAAAAAAAAAAAAAAAATGGGGTAGGAAGGAGCCCTTACTTCTGGTTTTGTCTATTAACTTGGAAAAGAGAGAGTGAGGGACAGAACTTAGGTAGGGATGGTCTTGAAACTTCACGGATCAAAGGAACTCCTGTGTAATCCTCCCTCAGACAGGCCTGGGAATCTGAAAGAGGGAGGTCATTGTTACATGTGCAGTTTGCAGCCAGCCCATGACTGGGATTATCACCACTACCCCACTGTACAGCCCTGTGTCTGTTGAGCAAGGTGGAAAGCACGGGCTGCATACCTGCCTCCTGCAGAGCATCCCAGGGATAAAAACCAGGACTTAGGTAGTAAGTTTCAGGAGAGGGAAGTGGCCACTAGAGTGGCTGAGAGTGGCTGAAGCTCGTGCCACTCAAAATATGGAAAGGTCTTTAATATTATTTCTTTTTGTTTTTAAGTAAATCATGCATTAGACTTAAAAAAAATTTTTTTTAAATCTGTATCTTTGAGAGAAAGACAGCATGTGAGCCGGGGAAGAGCAGAGAGAGAGAGAGAGGAAGATACAGAATCTGAAGCAGGCTCAAGAAAGAGCAGAGAGAGAGGAAGATACAGAGTCTGAAGCAGACGTGGGGTTCAAACTCACAAACTGTGAGATCATGACCTGAGCCGAAGTCGGACGCTTAACCAACTGAGCCACCCAGGTGCCCCATAATATTATTCCTTTTTATCAAGACCAAACTTGCTTCTGTCTGATCTGAGAAAAAGCCATGTCTACTTAGTCTCTATAACTTAGAAATAGTGGTTTTCCAGAGCAAACACCTATTTGGATTCCCCCCCCCACACACACACACATACTTACAAATTAAGATAGTCCATTTAGAAGCAAAATAATGATGATGATAATTGTAACAAAATTAAACCAACCCTCACCCTCTCTTGTTTTATTTCCTTAGGAAATAGTCCAGGTTCAAGGTCTAGTTTGAGCAGGGAATGTCTCCTTTCCTGGTCTGTTTCTGGGCAGGCAGGGAGACAAAGTCCCTTTTCCTCTTCTCCATGGCAGGGCTAGGCCCAGGGGCATAGAGTGCCAGACAGAAATGTCCACTGAGGAGCAGGGAGGGACCTGGAGCCTCAATGGCTGTGACCTTCCCTTGAATTCAATGAATGTTGAGCAACTGTTATGGTTAGGCACTAAGACGGGAAGATGATTAAGAAAGGATCCCAGAGGGGCACCTGGCTGGCTCAGTTGGTAATACTCTTTTTTTTTTTTTAGTTGGTAATACTCTTGATCCTCCGGTTGTAAGTTCAAGCCCCACGTTGGGTGTAGAGCTTACTTAAAGATTTAAAAAAAAAAAAAAAAAAAAAGGATCCTGGAGACCCACACACTGACCATTAACCATAATATAATATAATGTAATGTAATATAATATAATATAATATAATATAATATAATATAATATAATAAATATAATAAATATAATATAATATAATATAATATAATATAATATAATATAAGCTGTGTTTGCAACAGGAATAAAGTATTTTAGGTGCACGTAGGAAGAAGGGAAGTGGGAAAGGCTACAGTGGTTCTAGAGAGGCTCCCAAAGCAGCGGCATCAGCCTCACCTGGGAAGTTAGAATTGCAAACGACGACAGGCTCCACCTCAGACCCACTGAATCTGAAACTCTGGGGATGGAGCCCAGTGATCAGCCTCTGAGGAAGCCCCCACGTGATTCTTTTTTTTTGAGCTGTAGGCAAAAGTTGATTAGAGTATAAGATTAGAAAGGAAGAATAATAGGAATGCTCTCTTTACAGAGGGGACATTCGAAAATGAATGCCCGGAAGAAGTCCCCTTCGTGCTTCTAATGTCAGTTACAGTTTGAGAATCATGCAGGGGTTGGCAAACCACCTTTGCAACCAGCAGCTTGTTTTTGCAAACGGAGTTTAATTGGAAATAGCCATAGTCCTTCACTTATATATTATCTGTGGCTATTTTCCTGCTAGCCCTCAGAGTTGCAGCAGGGTCAATAGCCTGTGAAGCCTGAAGTATTTACTATATCTGACCCTTTACAGAAAAAGTTTGCTGCCTCCCAAGGAGTGGGGGGAAGGAGAGGCTGGGCCCCTTTCCCCCCTCCATCCCTCTTCTGTGGCTGGTGCTGCTAGGGCCTCTGGCCACCACACTTCAGTCAGCAATGCTGGAACCCAGCTCTAGTGCAGAGACTTCCTGAAAACTCTATAAAGTCAATTTTATGTATTATAAATCTGTACCGGCCAACACAAGTGGGAAGGTGGTTTTTTTAAAAGTCAAATGAGGGGCGCCTGGGTGGCGCAGTCGGTTAAGCGTCCGACTTCAGCCAGGTCACGATCTCGCGGTCCGTGAGTTCGAGCCCCGCGTCAGGCTCTGGGCTGATGGCTCAGAGCCTGGAGCCTGTTTCCAATTCTGTGTCTCCCTCTCTCTCTGCCCCTCCCCCGTTCATGCTCTGTCTCTGTCTGTCCCAAAAATAAAAAAAAATAAAAAAAAAAGTCAAATGAGCAAAAGAAGAAGTCCTCATTCCAGGAAGACCCATGTTACAGCCTGTCTGTTTGGCCAAGCACTGTGCTTGATGCTTTAGGTATGTCCTTCTGGAAGGGTATTGTATCCCCATTTTATAGAGGAGGAAGTTGGAGCTTGGAATATGAAGTAACCAGCCCACGTTCACAGAATGGTGTTCGGACTGGATCCTGGTTCAGCATTTGCTCCCAGGTCAGGCTCTTTGCCCCACACCCTACACCTCTGTTTTCCCAGTTGTAAGACAGAATGCCCTCAGTGGACAAGGGGACACTCCACAGGAATCTGTTAACATAACACACACACTTCTCTTTTTCTGGTGGAGGAGACAGACCAGCAGGAGCTGGAGAACCAAACCCAAGCCTACTCCCTAGGGGTGGGCTGTGCTGGGGAGCCTGGTGAGGGGAGGGGAGGCCGTGGAAGGCCCACGAGGGCCCAGGCCAGCTCCCCACCTGCACGAGCCCAACAGGGCAGCACAGAAATGCAGCATCAGTGCCAGGTGTGATGCCAGCTTTCTGGAGGCATGAACACCTGAGGCCTCCCAGCCCCCACCCCTTCCCTACGAACCAAAACCCAGGCCGCAGGGCCTTAGCTCAGCTCCTGGTTGTCAATGTGGGGGTTTGTGTAAGGGTTCCCCAGGGAAGAAGGACTTGTTTGTCAGGTGAGTCTTGCATCTGTATGAGAGGAGAAAGGCACCTATCAGGGTGTCCGTGCTTTGACACAGGAGTGGCATGGATGGGTCAATAAGATTTCAAGTTCGCAATCAGACTGGGGAGCCTGTTACCATGTGATATCTTTGCAGCATTGAAGCTGGTGACCGAACCTCAGAACAAAAGTAAAATCTTACGTAACCTGGGGGCTAACACACCATTGTCTTGGTGGCTAAAACAGTGACCAAGAAGTCCCCCCCCTCGTACACACAGTTATCTATTCTGGCTTCCAAATATTTTGTTAGATTAGGAAGACAAAAAAACATTCTTAACAAACAAACAGAAGAGCTTGGGATATCAGGCAAAAGTCAAAACCTCAGAAGAAAGCTAGCATTTTGAGGCGATTAATGATAGACTGTTTTCTCTTGTCAAATCAGTTGCCGTGACTGATGTTTTTATTGTTTTAAACAAGCTTCTTTGGAAAAAATATTAGCAAGCATCTTTGGAGTCTCTGCTACATGCCAACCTTCATGCTAGTCTCTCTTAACTTGGGTCACCACGTCGTGGCCTTACAGCCGTTCTGAGGGCAGGTCATCTGAGCAGCCCTTTTACAGACGGGGAGCAGCCAGGAGCTCAGTCCGGGCAGTGACTCTTGGCTGAGCCTCACTGATAGGCAGAGCTGACTTTTGAACCAGGTCTTATGACTGTGTCTTGTATTCCTTTCACAGCATTGCACTTACTCTGCACCAAAATCTGGATTTAGGGAAGAACAATGGGAGACCAGGCAAACAATATCCCTAGTCTGTGGATGGCTTCAAGTCGAGATATTAAGTATTTTTTAGGGCAGTGGTTCTTGGACCAGATAGAACCACGCTCCCATCAATAATGGACACTGGGCTGCTGGGTAGACAGTACAGGCTGTAGATTGTGTGCGGGTTTCTGGGGCCAGCTCTGATGTCACTTTCTCTTTCCCTGTTGCAACTGTTGATATAGGGAGGTCTTGCCTTGAAAAATAATTTCATTTTTAGGGGCGTTCACTTTTGAATGCCCACTCTCTGTAAAGAGAGTTTTCATACTGTTCTTCCTTTCTAATCTTATACTCTAATAAACTTTTGCCTGCTGCTCATTTTTAAAAAAAGGAAAAGAAAAATCATCTCAATTTTTATTTACATACTTTTTTTTTTTTATAATTCTCAAAAAGCTTTGTTGTGTTAACAGGCTTAATGCTTGAGAAAGCTGGGGAGGAGGACAGGTGTTAGCTCTCAGTTTGATAGATGAGGACGTTGAAGTAACTTTCCCAAAGTCTTTTTTTTTTTAAGAGTAGGTTTTATTTTATTTATTTAGAGCGAGAGGAGGGGAGAGGGACAGAGGGAGAGAGAGAGAGAATCTTTTTTTAAATTTTTTTATTTTAGAGCGCATGCAAGTGGGGGAGAGGGGCAGAAGGAGCAAGAGAGAGGCATGCTGAGCATAGAGCCTGATGTGGGGCTTGATCCCTCTGGGATCATGACTTGAGCTGAAAACAAGAGTCAGACACTCAACTGACTGAGCCACCCAGGCACTCCCTAAAGTCTTATGCTAATAAATAGAGCAGAGCCTAAAACCTGAGGCCTCACCAAGATACCTGCAAAACCCTGAGAACAAGACTTGGAAGATTCAACAAGTGTAGGATGAGATCAGCCACCTACAAAGAAGCAGAGTTGGCTAAAAATGGGCGATCCAAATGTCTAAGAAAATGTAAGCCTCTACATTGCTTGTGGTTTCAGAAGAGCTGTGATCTGCCCACCCAGCATCCAAGAGAGGAGTCTAAAAAGCAGGGCTTTGGTGTAATTTCAGGACAGGGACAGACCAATGCTCTGGCCTTTTAGAAGACCGTGTCCTGTCTTGAGGAATTGAGAACAGCAGCTGAACACAGCTTGACAGGTGGAGCCGGTAAGATTAGCCCACTCATTCCCCTGGCTCACTGAGCCACCTCCTGGGGCCGTCTGCCTTCCTGAGTAGCTTTTCTGTGAGGAGAGTCTGCTGGTCAAACGCCCCTGCTCGGCAGTCACGTTCTCCTTTTAAAATGAGTGAAGTGACATCATGGGTGTGTCCCATTCTCTCAGTGTTTTGATTACATTCTTCCTGAGCTAGATGAACTCTGAAGCAAGGGACCTGAACCAGATTCTGGGTGCTGATGAATTTGATAAGAGTCTTACCTGAGTAACCACCTGCCTGGGTGTGAACTTTCAAAGGAAATGAGAACTAGCTGCCAGCTAAGGAAAGACGTGGCACACAATGAATATGGGGTAATGAAACAAGAAACCAGAATGAGGTGAAGGAAAGTTAGAGTTAACTGAACCAAACTAAAAGAGCAGGTGGAACCTGGGGCAGGCCAGGAGGGGCAGAACTGGGCACTCAGCCCACCTGCTGCCACCCAGGCCCAGTGGCACAGGTGGCGAACTGCCCTGGCTCTGGAGCCAGACGTTCTCTGGGAGGATTCCCCTGCAGCTGCCTGTGAGCTGGCTGGGGACTTCATACCTCTCCTGCACTTTGTCCTTGTCTGTATGGTGGGCCTCCCTCAAGATTGAAAGGATTAAATGTGATAATGAACATGCTCTTATTCTAGTGCCTGCCCTATAAATGCTCAATAAGTGCTTTTTGCTGTAATCCCTGTCCTTTGGGATCAGACATTAAACACAGGCTCAAAACTGCTGAAACTCGCTACAGCATTGAGTACCCTGTTGTAGCAGAACCTTGCTGCACCTGTGGTCTGCCCGTGTGCTCTGCTCTGCGGCGGGCATGTCTCTCACTGTATCACGCAGAGCCCAGAAAGCCCAGAAACACGCTTTGACAAAATAGGCCTGCGAGTTTGTGGGCCCAGGGCATTTTCATTCACTGTTCTCTCTTCCTGGAAGGCTCTTCCCCTAGACAGTGACGGAGTTTGTACTTTCATTTCATTTAGGCACCTGCTCAGATGGCACGTTATCGAAGAAAGGCTGTCTTTGACCTACCTCCCTATAGAAAGTAGCATCTACACTGCCACCAGGGCCTGGTGCTCTATTCATGTTTCCTGCTTTCTCCCCACAGCAGTCATAACCCTTGACATAGTCACATGTTTATTGTCTGTTTCTCCAAGTGGCATGGACATGAGAGCAAGCGTTTGATTTGGGGCTATGCTCTTCTTTTTAAAATACCCTCCTCACTTCTTCTACTCAAAAGCCTGTAATGGTTGTCCCTTGGAAGAGGTGGGAGGCTCTTCTCACTCTGTCATGGAAAGACAGCTACTTGCCAGCTCTGTATCATTATCAAATGTACACAGAAGATAGGACGCACTTCAGGTGATGTCAAAACACGTGGCCAACGCCAGTTAGGCATCTGATGGAGAGCATTCCAGGTGGAGGGGCAGTAAGTACAAAGGCTCTGAAGTGGGAGCAGACAGGCTGGAATGAAAGAGCTGGGGGTAAAATTGGAAGAGGATAATTCCAAGCTTTCTGGTCTAGATTGTAAAGAATGGAATTGACATTTGCTAAAACAAGTCAGCTAGGGGGAGAAACAGGTTTGGGGTATGTGACTTTTTTTTTTAATGTTTTATTTATTTGAGAGAGAGAGAGCGTGTGTGCATGAGCAAGTGGGGAGGGGCAGAGAGAGAGAGAGAGAGAGAGAGAGAGAGAGAGATACAGAAACTGAAGCAGGCTCCAGGCTCTGAGCTGTCAGCACAGAGTCCGACATGGGGCTCAAGATCAGGAACCATGAGATCATGACCTGAGCTGAAGTCGGACGCTTAACCGACTGAGCCACCCAGGTGCCCTGGGATATATGACATTTTGAGATGCTTGCACAAATCCAGTGTGGCATACCACGTGCTTTGCAAACATCATCTCTGTTGCGCAGGTAGGGAAATTGAGGCACGAGAGCTTATGTGTCCCTAGGTCTCAGAACATGTATATAGAAGGGCTAGATTTGAACCCAGGCTGTTTCTCCAAGGGTCTGAGAACACTGGTCACTGAAGGAAGAGCTAAGAGAGGAGACTTGCCTCAAATTAGAAAAATCAAGAATAATTTGGATAAGGTCAACTCAGACCTCTTTCTCAAGTTCCGGAACACCTAGAAAGATGACCTTTCTGTAGCTGGGATGATAAGTTTAGGACAAATAAAAGGGAGTCTTGGGGCGCCTGGGTGGCTCAGTCGGTTAAGCGGCCGACTTCGGCTCAGGCCATGATCTCGCGGTCTGTGAGTTCGAGCCCCGCATCGGGCTCTGTGCTGACAGCTCAGAGCCCGGAGCCTGTTTCAGATTCTGTGTCTCCCTCTCTCTGACCCTCCCCCATTCGTGCTCTGTCTCTCTCTGTCTCAAAAAGAAATAAACGTTAAAAAAAAAATTAAAAAAAAAAAAAAGGGAGCCTCACATAACAGGAGTGTTGGGGCCCCCATCCCTTTGGCCTCAGTGAGGTTGCTGGCAAATCCATTTCCACATCCTTCAGGCTGTCACATGATGCCAAAACAATGGAACGAAATGTGGAAAGTCTGTTTGAGGTTATTATGGGTTGCACTCCAAGTTTTCATGTTTTCTAAGATTTGCTTACTTAGAAATCATTCACAAAAATTGATGTAACAGACAAGCCTTTCAAGGCCTTGATGCTCAGGACGGTCTACAGAGCAGCAGCAATAGCATCACCTGAGAGCCACTGGAAATGCAGAATCTCAGGCCCCATCCCAGACTTCTTAAATCAGAACCTGCGTTTTTGCAAAACGGTCAAGGCTTAGTACAAATTGAGAAACCCTTGGCCCGGAGCCAAGGTAGACACACATTTTCTGTAAAGGACCATATAGTAAATGCTTCAGGTTTTACTGGCCTGTCATGATTATCGAGTTTTGTTTTTGTGGTGCAAGGGCAGCCACAGACAAACATGTAAAGGATTAGTGTGGCTGTATTCTAATGGAACTTTATTTATGGATGCCAAAATTAGAGTTTTATGTAATTTTCATGTGCCATACTATGCCTCTTTTTATTTTCTTTCAACCATTTAAAAATGTAAAGTTCATTCTTTTTTTTAAAAAAAATTTTTTTTAACGTTTATTTATTTTTGAGACAGAGAGAGACAGAGCATGAATGGGGGAGGGTCAGAGAGAGAGGGAGACACAGAATCTGAAACGGGCTCCAGGCTCTGAGCTGTCAGCACAGAGCCCGACGCAGGGCTCGAACTCACAGACCGTGAGATCATGACCTGAGCCGAAGTCGGACGCTTAACCGACTGAGCCACCCAGGCGCCCCATAAAGTTCATTCTTAACTCAGAGGCTATACAAAAACACGCTCATCTTCTGACTTGCCTTTCACGGCTGACCGTCCCCAAGCATCCTGCCCCTTGCTGGGTGATCCCCTTTTTTTCATATGGGCATGGGGCTTGGGCCCCCTTTCCCTCATGACCTGTGTCACTGTGTCAGAAGGTTAATTACTTAAGCCTAATATAAAAAGCCAACAGAAGAGGGATGCCTGGCTCACTCAGTCAGTCTGACTCTTGATCTCAGGGTTGTGAGTTTGAGCCCCATGTTGGGTTGTATAAAAATAAACTTTAAAGACCTATATTTACAAGAAAAAAAAAACACAGGAGAACTGAGATTTTAGCAGAGTTTTATTTATTTATTTTTATAGTTATTTTTTAAAGTAGGCTCCACCTCCAACATGGGGGCTTGAACTCAAACCCGAGATCAAGAGTCACATGCTCTACTGACTGAGCCACCTACCCATCCCTGAAGAACAGAGATTTTAAAAATATACTTCATCCGTTTCCAAAAATATCGTGTGTTTGCTGTTGTTTCCTGTCTTGAAGTTTTCTGAGAAAGACCAGTATGGGGGATTCAACAGCTAAGGGGAGGGGGCTGGCTACATGTCAGTGGCCTTTACTCTCTTTCACTCCTCTATTTGTCTATCTTGCATTGCAGCTGCTGGGAAGAAGGAACACACAATGCAGGGAAAAGGCAATTATTAAAAAAATAACATTTGGGGATGGAGTTGGAAGAGGAACTTAGAGAAGGGAGATACTCTTTAGGAGAATAAGAATATTGTCCCACCCTCAGGAGGCTGGGGGGGAAGAATGCAGGACATGATAAATAAAGCAAATGGTGTCAAGGGCATCTGCTCAAGAGGGGTTTGTGGAGCAAGCTAGTCAGTAGGAGGACATGTCAAACAGAGATAGGAGAGTGACTGGCAGAGAGTCTTATGAAGGACAAGATCTGAATTTTTAAAATCTGTAGTGCATGTTCATGGCAACCAGACTCTTTTCCATTGTTAGGAATGGAGAGAAGAGGGGAAATGATGTTGACTAAATGCCTATTGTATGTCCTGTCCAGCATGGTTATGACATTTTCCATCACTGTTTCAATTTTTTTTAAAATTTTTTTTGATGTTTATTTATTTTTGAGAGAGAGAGAGAGACAGAGTGTGAGCAGGGGAGGTGCAGAGAGAGGAGACACAGAATCTGAAGCAGGCTCCAGGCTCTGAGCTGTCAGCAGCCCGACACGGGGCTCGAACTCACGGACCGCGAGATCATGACCTGAGCTGAAGTCGGACGCTCAACCGACTGAGCCACCCAGGCGCCCCATCACTGTTTCAATTTTAATTAAAGCAACTCATGGAGTTAGATGTGCTGGCCAGTTTTCAGATGGGGAACCCAGAGGCGAAGAGACAGGATCAGAACCTAGCTCTGTCCGGTCACAAATACTTTAGTGTTGTATACTGTCCTGCCTAGTGCAATCTATAGTGGAAATATTGCCTGCATGAAATTCCGTATTTCTTCAGAGGATGAGAAACCCTCAGTTCTTAGGGGTGGGGGAAAACAACATAAAGAGACCAAGCAGGCAACTTTTGTTTTTCTCTACTCCCTACACCACTCCCCCACAACAAACATAATGCTTCATTAAAAAGACATTAAGTCTTTTTTTTTTTTTTCCTTTTTCTGTTATGAAACAGCACACCTAAACAACTCAGTGCATTGGCAGCCTGGTTCCCAAAGTTAAACTGTGTGCCTCTAAACCAATCTAATGACAAATGTACATAAACCCTTTGCAGAAATGTGGAGTTCGGGAATCATTTACTCAGGGATTACTCTATCAGGCATATATATATTATCTCATTTAATCCTCCAACAGTCCTGGGAGATTTTATTTTAACACCATTTTATGGATAAGCTAAAGGTATGGAGAAGTTAAATATCTTGCTTAAGGCCATACAGCTGGTAAGAGGCGAGACAGATTAAAATCAAGGATCTTGACTAATAACTATGTCCTCTTTGCCACCCCACTGCAGGCTCCTTTTAGAAAAGGTGCAATCACACTAAGACTCACTGTCAACCTGCTCAGTAAAATATGCCAGGATCTTTTTGCTGCAGATGGTGGATATTATGAAACATTCAAGGAGATGCCGGACAATCATTAGTGTGGTATAGGCCAAGAGCAAAAGGAAGTTAAAACTAGTTTCCCCCAGTGTCTTCCTCAGAACACCTTTTCCATGGCTACACTGAACCAACCAATCAACAAAAAACAGTGATGATTCCAAAATTAAATGGGAACGTGCTGAAAACCTCCATCCCCCTCCTGGAGGTTGCCATATGCATATTACACATTTTAGGCTCCAAGTAGTACTGAAATAACGGATTCCATTTAGGTTTTTTTTAAGTTTATTTATTTATCTTGAGAGAGAGAGAGAGAGAGAGAGAGAGAGAGAGAGAGGCAGGGAGGTGCAGAGAGAGAATCCCAAACAGGCTGCGCAGTGTCAGCACAGAGTCCTCCACAGGGCTTGAACTCACAAACTGCAAGACCATGGCCTGAGCCCAAATCAAGAGTCAGCCACTTAACTGAGCCACGCAGGTGCCCCAACGGATTCCACTTAGCTTTAAGCAAGAACTTCCCAAGGACCAATGTACATCTCTTCCCTTTAAAGCATATTAACCTACTGAGGTTTGCAGAGCACTCCTTGGGGAGGATCAGAACTAGTCTGAGGCATGTCCAGCCAGCTCCGTGTTCTCCTCTGTGATTATGAACATAAACCTGGAGGAGCTGTCCTACATTCCCCTGAAGATAGGAAGGAGCAGCTTGCACAATGTGGACAGCTTCTATTTGGATCTATTTGCCCACAGCCAGTGGGCCTTTGCATGGGGAATGTCACCATTTGCCAGTCTGTGACAAGCTGAGTCTGACAAAGTTACCATGTGAGCAAACATACTTTAAATACAATTGATTCATGAACCAAAGGTTCAATCACATTGTGAGAGGAACCATTGGACAATTTTAAAATTGCCCATCTGGGGGTGCCTGGGTGGCTGTTGGTTAAGCATCTGACTCTTGGTTTTGGCTCAGATCCTGACCTGTTTGTGGATTCCAGTTCCACGTTGGGCTCTGTGCTTGCTTGGTGTGCAGGGCCTGCTTGGGATTCTCTCTCCCTCTCTCTGCCCCTCCCACTCCCTCACTCATTCTCTCTCTAAATAAACTTAAAAAAATTGCCCATCTTACTCTGGGAAAGGGTAAGGTTATTTTCCCTTGCTGTTGATATTTGATATCTTCTTGTATATGATGCTTATAAATAGAAGCACCCAATCTTTGTGGTAAGCAAATTCATTAAACCCCTATAAGCAATTCCTACTGGGATGAGTGTTAAATCTAGAGCATGGCTGTGAACAGGCCTGTGGCAGCGGAAGTTCTCTGACATGCTGAGAAAACACACTTGGAAAAGTGAAACGAAAATAACACCTTTCCCTGTATTCCAATGATTATTCTAAATAATTACTTCAAAAAATGGAATCATAGCATTTTAGGTCTGGAAAGGACTCCTTCATGGATGAGGTTGGCAAAGCTTGAAAAGGTTAGGTAACAGGTCCATGTGGCTTGTCTGTGGATCAGCAAGGCTAGAACTCAGCTCTCTGTCCAGTGCTCTTTCTCTTAAACTCTTTTCTCTCCACTTAAGACATTCCAGTGTCATTTAAGGAGTTACTTTCCTGATTATTCATTAGAACGCAATTTGCTGGTCTTCTGTGTTGGAGTGGAAGACAAGTCGTATGTATAATATGCGTCCCTTGGTTCTCCTGCTCTCTGGATAGCCCTCCACCTTGACCTTTTTTACCTACCCTCTGCCCTCCACTGGATCTCCCCCTCCCCTTCAAACACTTATCTTTGGAAACATGTGTGTGCACTTTCCAACCTGGCTGGGATCAGGGGCAAGGTGACGCTTGGTTTAATGGGTTTTTTTCCCACAGTGCCTTAATTTGCCCAAGGGTTTGGAAGGTCACACAACTAACAAAAAGTAAACCGCAGTCGTTTGCCCTTTCAGCAGGTCTGTGTTCTGTTAATATAGCAAGAAATAAGAAAAAACTAGTAAGGAAAAAAAGGCAAAACTCCACTTGAAGTAACTGCGGACCCCCTGGAAAAGTTCAAGGCTGTTGTTCATTGTTTGAACTTTCCCCCTTGTGATTCACTTGTATTCCTTAAATCATCTTCAGACGTCTGATCAAGGAAGTGTTAGAGGAAAATACAAAGTCGGGTATTGGCATTGCAGTGTCCTGGCTCCTAGAAGTCGGTGGAGAATGTGCTTCTTTTCTTTGGTGCTGGGTGATCAGAGTGGGAGCCTTTTCCTGTGCAGGAAGCCCTCTTTGCTGCTGGGGCTACTGTGCGCAGGAACGCACCCCTTCCTAGTTCTCATTCCTCAGTAGACATTCTGTGAAGGGCAGGCCTTTTTTTTCCATTCTAGTACTTACACTCAGGTCCCGCTAAGTACCAGGAGGGCCGTGTTTTTTTGTTTTGTTTAATCAGAGGTTGAAATGGAACCTCCCCCTGGGTGCCCGGGGAGTCCCTTTGGGGTAGCGCCCCCCCCCCCTTCCGGAGGGCAGCATCCTGGCGGGGGTGGGGGGTTCAGCTTTGATCCCAGGGCACCTTTTGTCCCTGGAGGCGCCCTCTGCCAGCCAGGTATGTGGAGGGAAAGTGCTGTCCGCTTTCCAGGGCGGCCAGTGTGGGTCTGGGGAGCCGGAAAGTCCCTTTGGAGAGTGGCGGGGCGTGCGAGAAGCCAACACGGTGGCCACAGCGAACTCACTGGGCGTCTCCGAGGAAGTTCGGGTGGGGTCCGCCGGCTCTCGGGCTTTCTTCCTCTGAAATCCATCCCTGGGCAGAGCAAGCCCACTTCTCACCCAAACTCGTGGAGACGAGGGACTAGGCGGGCGCGGGGTTCGTTGAAGCGGATCGGGGAGCGCCTGGCCCAGGCGGCGAGGCCCCTCCAGCGCCGGTCCACGGCCCAGGGCGCCGGCTCAGCCGCCTCGGCCGGGCCGGTCCCGCGGGCGGGGACCGCTTACACGCTGACTGCGGCGGGGGCTCCGGGACTCCGGCCCGGGTCGGGCTCGGGGCGGCCAGTCGCCGGCGCCGCCCGTGCGCCCGCCCTCAGCCGCCCGGCGAGGCGGCGGCCTCCTCCGCCGGCGCGGGGTCCCCTGGTTAACCCCTGCCCGCCAGCCTGGCCGCTGATTGGAGGAGGCGGGGCGCCGGGGCAGCGGGGACCCCCCCACCTTCCTCGTCCCCTCCCCCTCCTCCCCCACTGTCGGCTCTTCCCCCACCCCCCCAGGACCCCCCCTGCCTCCCAGCCGTGCAAATCTCGCGAGGAAACACGCGGTTTCACTAGTGTGTTTACACCGATCACTACTAATCCGGACCGAACCGATCCGGATTAAGGGGCCGGAGGCGGGTCCTGGGCACCAGCGGTTCCGACCCCCCCGCCCTCCGCGCCGCACCCGAGTGGCCCCCAGCCGAGCGGGCCCCCACCTCCCGGCCCGGCCTGGGCCCTCCTGCGCCTCCCTTGGCCTTTGTCCGGCGCCAGGAGGCCGGTCCCGCGCCCCCCGCGGCCGCCCGGGCCCGGGCCCGCGTCGGGCGCCTGGCTCTGTACGCGAGCCCGGGGATCTGCGGCCTCCGCGGCCCCCCTCCCCCGCCCGCCCTCTCGTGGAGCCCGGCGCCGGCGGCGGCTGCCCGGGCGGGGGGTTGCGGCGCTCAGGAGAGGCCCCGGCTCCGCCCCGGGCCTGCCCAGGGGGAGAGCGGAGCGGTCGGCGGCCGGGTCGGGTCGGGGCCCCTCCCGGGAGGAGCGTGGAGCGGCGGCGGCGGCGGCGGCAGGTGAGAGGCTGAGCCTCGGGCGGGGGAGGGCGCCGGGCCTGGGGCATTAACCGTCCGGGGGACCCCCCCTCCGCTGAGGAGGCTGCGGCCCGGGCCCACCCGGGGGCCGGGCCGCAGCTCCTACGCGCTGAGGCGGGAGGGGCTCCCCGAGGGCTGCGGGTCGCCGAGGGGCCGGGCTGAAGATGGGGGAGGCCCAGGCAGCCCCGGCCTGGGAGTGGGGCCGGCGGCCGGCAGGGCGAAGGGGACGCCCCGGCAGCTGGAGGCCCCGGCAGCCTCCTGGGCACCCTCGAGAGCCGGCCCGCCCTCCCTCCGTGACAGGTGGGCCTAGAGTTGGGGAAAGTTTGGAGCCGGCGGGAGGCGAGGGGCGCCGGGACCAGGCCCCATCGGTTCTGTTTCCCGGCTGTGGGCTGCAGGGAGGATCCCAGTCCAAGGCCCCGCAGGAATGAGACAGAGTGGAGATTTCCTTAACATGAGTTGACATTAAATGGAATAACCGCTGGGGCGTCATTTTCTGGGCCAGGCCTGGGGATGGAGGTTTAGGAAATGTTCTGAGAGACCCTAGGGTTTGAGGGAGGCTGCAACCTCTGCCATTCCGGCCTTGATTAGGGCAGGGCGAGACGCGAGGAAGGCCACTTAGGGGAAGCACACTCTGTCCCCTTTTTCCTTTCTTTCTTTTTCTTTTTTAAGATGCCTTTCTGCCTTTTCGAGAATTTCCTTATTCCCTCGCTAACCTGCGCTCGTTTGTGTGGGTGAAACTTTAATTTGTCACCCTTTCATTCCCCTTTGCCCCAGGCTCTCAATCCAGGAAGGGAAATGAAACTGGAAGACTGGTAGGGATTGTTACAGTTAATGTGGAGTTGTTAGATTGCAGAGGAGCATGTTTAATTCATGTTCTCAGTGAACTTTAAAAAATCATGCCAATCATTCCATTCGCTGTTTAATAATATGTTCAAAGGGGTTCTGTGTAATGGTATATGTTCCTATTCCACTTGTAATATTAGGTTTCCAGTGGGCTCTGCAAGAGTTGATCTCTTGCGATGGATGGACGTATTTGCTGAAAGTAGCCTGTGCATTTATTGGTTGTGGAAGGAGTTTAAAAATGGTGTCCTCCTGCCCTTCCCTGCTTGGGAGGAGTGCTAAAAGCAGATGTCTAGAGAAACCTACTGCTCCAGGGAGTGGTCAGAAAAAAGATTTTGTAAAAGGATGGTTATGGAGCTCTGCTAATTTCCTGAGTGAATGCCGGTTGATGGTTTTACCATGGGTTCTCTATTAAATTTAAAATAATTAATTCCTTTTTTCATGAGCTACTGTGAGCTCTTCAGAGAAAGGAGCTATATAATAGCGTTATTTGAAGTTATTTGTAGCATCTGATTCATGCTGCATTATTTTTAAATTATTATTAATGATTCATATTTTTAGTTTAAGAACTAGTTCCTGTGGGTTTGGGAAACAAATATCCGAAAGTACTTCGTTAAATTCAAAGGTTGATGGAAGGAATTTTTGTCGTTGTTTTGCAAGCTAGTCCTTGTTCAACTTTTACTGAGATTATATGAGGGGTTTGAGGTTTTTTGCTGTTAAAATCAGAACTAGACAAGGATATAGTAGCCCTCCGAAGAGGACTTCTGAGCGTTTTAACTTTCAATGTATTACTGTTTGATGCAGCACATTGTAGTTTATCGCTTGTATGCCGTATTTACATGAGGTTTACCTGTATGTGACCATTCAATGAAATAATTACGTTTTGTTGTAACTAAAAATTGGTGCCTCGTGTTTTAGCTTTTATGGTCTCACAACCTACTTTTTCTTTTCCAGTAGAAATGATGGAAGAATTGCATAGCCTGGACCCTCGACGGCAGGAATTACTAGAGGCCAGGTTTACAGGGGTTGGCGTTAGTAAGGTGAGTAAAATGACCATAATGAGCACTGTTCACGGTCAAATGGAAACACATTTAGAAAACAGTTATGATCATTTTGGGTGGGTCATACTGGTAGATTGCAGGGGAGATGGGCTCACCTGTTCCGATGAACTTTTAGCTCCTACCGGTCATTCCGCTAACTTCACGGTACATTTGAAGGGATTCTAAATGGAACTATATGCATCTTTTTCCCCTCTAATTTAGGAGAGGTTTCCCATGGGTCTTGTTGCAAGGATACTAATGGGATGAGTATCTGGCTTTTGTGCCATATTTTGTCAAAACAACTCAGTCATTAAATTAAAAAAAAAAAAAACTTAACGAAAAGGTATTGGCATAGATTCATTACGGTATCCAATATTCATTGGATAGTTCTGTGATAAGAGTTTTGAAAAATCTGCTTCTGCTGTTTGTCAGTTCTCCAGATCTGTAGCTCAGCGGATTCCTCCTGGTTGCACCCCCAGACTGCTTTCTCTCCTCCTATTTTTCTTTCTTGTTCACTGTTTTTGTTCAGGGAACATAAAGTAAGATCAAGCCCCCAGGTGGTTACATTAAGCAACGTTATGGCTTCCTCTGAGTCCTTATGTAGTTCACTCTGCTCTCATAGGACGGTTTTAGTTTTAGTACAATATACTTATGATTTTAATACAATATGTAAAATATATTTACGATGTTGTATTTAAAAGCTTCACCATTCTAAGATCGTTGCATTCATTGGGCTTGAGACTTGTGAATTTTTGATCTTTGACTTCACGTGATACATACCTTTCCATGCTTCTCAAGAAATCTTATTTCTCATGGAGACCTGAATGTTAGTGACCTGCTTTGGTCAGTAGCTTCTTAAAGAAGAAGGTGTTTGTCAAGGTTTAGTTGGAAAAACTGGCTGCTTTGAGGGGTCTCATAATTTTGGTGAGCTGGAGTAGGTTGTTAGTTTTTGTTCATTCAACAGATAAATTGAGTGTCTACCGCATACTGGACATTGTGCAGGGTGTGAGGAATGACACCCCAACTTAGAGCCTCCAAGCCTCCATTGTGGAGGAAGCGAGAGAGAGATGATACCTCGGTGACATCTGGGTTAGAACCGTGACCAGGTGCTGTGGGAACACAGGATTTGTTGCACATTTTGTAGTTCTTGGTTTCTTTGGCCACTTTGATTAAAGTGGCACTTAGGGCACTTTGGGAAGGCTATGCTGACTGTTGACACATATTGAAGATACACGTATTAAGTGTAAATTCTCTGATCTAGGAGAAGTAGTAGTATGTTTGAGTATTAAATTGATCTCTGGATTAAATTGATTATGTGTCTTCTCATTTGGGAATTCAGCACAAGGTTCATATCCAAATCTGTCTGTTCAAGTGGTCACCTATGGAATAAAAGTAAGTTTGTATTCAAATTGTATGGTAGTTTAAACTCATTGGGTTTTGTTGTTAGTATGCCTTTCTTTTCCTCGATTTTTAAGGTCGTGATAGCTATATTCAAGTACTCTTTTGATGGGGTGGAGCATAAGTGATGTCGATAATTGACCTTGTGAATCTTGCTGCCCAGGCCTAAGTTAAAAATCTGGTAATTAAGGTGTCAGAAGACTTAATCTGTTTAATAGGAAGTTCTTCCTGTTGTATATATAAGGAAGTTTATTTATATCCAAATGTTTTTTATATCAGTAACTGTATGTTATGTTGATGTTTTTAGTCTACTATGACTATACTTACTGTAGTATATCATAATAAATATTATTCAAGGACTGGCAAGGGATTTTTTTTTCCCCATAGCAAAGAAACTTGGGGGGGTGGGAAGCAAGTAAATATTCTATAATTTGGAGTTAGGAAGAAGAAAAGAAAATATCCATTTTGTATAACTTCTTTTGCCTGCAAGACATTGTATCCCTCAGACCACTGATTTGAAATGGGACTGAGGAGGAGGAGGCCATGTACTGGGAGAAAAGGTGCTTTGAGAAAAACTCGGCCTCCTAGCTTTGAATTCCTCATTATGGGTCATCATTTCCCATTGAGGATGTCACTGAGTTGATAGTTTTCAGTTTCAGCCCTTGCTCCAAATGGGAGAGGAGAGTGACTTTCCTGTGATAGTGCCATCTAGTGGGACTGGTGCAGCCACAGGGGCTGTCTCTTGAGTTTCTCCTAACTATTCGTAACATTTTCAGTACTTTTTGATGTCCATAGAAGGAAGAAAGTTAGTGCCATTGTGGATTCTTTCCTAGTGGACAAGGGTGTTTCAAGTGGCTGCAGTCTTTGAACTTCCTGGTTGTTAATAGATCTTTTGTTATGTCGCTTCAAGTTTTTTACACCTGCAAGTTAGATCTACATCACAAAACTTAGACGGAAATAAAATGGTCAAAAGCCACCACATTTATTATTTATGTTTAAGTTGCTCTTATGGGTAGGATTTTAATTCACAAATATAAAATTTTCTTGCATTTAAATGCATTCAGTTTCTCTTTCTTTTAGCGTGTTTAATTTTTAATGACTGGTAAACCAGAAGGATTTGTTTTGTGCCTTGGGATGCATTGTGTGGATTTTTAAGAGGTTGGGGTTTTCTGTCACTAGTGGGTTGATGATAGAGGAAAGTAGCCTGATGGACACCAAGAAAATAGGGTTGGTTTTTCTCCTCTATCTAGCTGCCAGTTTTTTTAGGAGGATGTAACCATCCTTTTAGCATTTTTGAGGTGATAAGGTTAAATTGGGTTGTGAACCTTGACCTGGTATGTGAGCTATCCTACTTCTTTTTTTAAGGTCTCCTCCCTTATACTGGATAAGCCACTTCTAGTTATGTGAAACTGACTCTACCTTGTATTTAAATGTTTTCAGTGAGGACCTATTGTAGCTTATATTCCCTACCCTTCTTTCTCTCTCTCTTTTTTCTTTTAAGATTATATTCTTTTAAGTAATCTCTGTATTCAAACTCACAACCCCAAGATCAGGAGTCATATGCTCCACCATTTTAGAGCCAGCAGGGCACCCCATTTGACAATTTAAGTACAGGTAGTCTCTGTGATTCCAGAGGCCATGTGAAGTAGGTAGAATTGCACCCCTGCACGCACTGTATTTATAGCTAGTTTAGTTTTTTTTTTTTTTAAGTTTATTTTTTTATTTAAGTAATCTCTATACCCAACGTGGGGCTCAAACTCACAACCTCGAGATCAAGAATCTCATGCTCTTCTGACTGAGCCAGCCAGGTGCCCTTGTAGCCAGTTTAGTTTTAATGCTAATATAGTAGTAAATACTTACACGGTACTTACTAAGTGCCAAGTACTGTTCCAAATACAATAAAAGTGATGTGAATTTAAATCTTTTGTAACAGGGATACTAGTCTTAATAAACCTGTGTTCTCTTTTTGTGAGACCTGCTAATGCCCACTGCATTGCTCCCGCTGGTTGAATTCTGGACTTACCAAGGATCACATTGTTACGATTTGCACTTGTATTATAATTACATAATTTAATAAAAAATTTTGGAGACCAGTGAAATATAATTGCAAAATGTAAGAATTGTTGATTCTATGAAAACTAAGTTGACTGCCATGGAAAAACTGTAAGGTGAGCCAATAAGGAGATGCTTCTAAAGGTTTATAAGTTTTTGTTTTTTTGTAATCTGGAAGAATTCTTCATTTAGATCCTTGGCAAATATCTCTTAAGTCTTGCTTCACTTTTGAAGAAGTTGAAACTAGAAATTGTGGCTGATGCATTATGGGTGTGGTTTGTGTGAGACCAGGACTATAGTCAGTGGATCTGTAACTCAAAAGGGCTGCATCAAAAGACTTGCAACAGAATATATATTTACATGTTGCAAGTTCAAAGAAAATGTCTAAGGTGTAATTTTTTTTTTTTATATTCCCCACTGCAACCTACTTTTTTGATTAATGTTATTAGTTTCAGTTGTATTGAATAAAAAGGATTAATATGGTCTGTGATGGATGGTATCGAAAAGAAGAGCAAAATGAGAATCCATGAAAGTGGGACAGTCTGTACTGACACAAGAACCTTCACTTTATAGAGCCTGCTGTAAGACCATATATTTTTAAGTAGTATCACATAGTAGATTTTTTGATGTCTTGAAGAGAAGTGATCATTTTCTACCTCTTGTAAGTTTGTGAGTGATACGTGATCAGCGTATTTAAAATATTTTTATTTTTTTCTGATACACGGTCAGTTTAAATGATCAGATTTAACTTCTGAAAAGATATTTAAGCAGCTGATAACTTTTTCTCCTGTTATTTAGTTAATTGCATCAATTAGAAGGTGTCAGTTTTGGATAGCTAGTGTTAGCTATTTTACATACCAATCCGGTAATTTAAAAAAATACATGTTTAGGTGTTTTACATTTAATACATGGTTAGACAGTGCTTAATAAGCATAAATTCTGAGAGAAAGTCTGTACTTAAACCATTGAATTTTAAGGCACTGTTAAATTTATTGTTATGTTTGCCTTTATGTTGACTTCTCCCTTTCGTTCACTTCGTATTTGTTTAATTCTCTCATTTCACATCTAGCCAAGTATCAGCTCCTGTCTCTTCTTTCTCTGAAATTTCTCAAGCATTTGTCTGCTCTCCCTGCTACTTTCTCAATCCTTCCTTGTTCATAACTGTAAAAACCAGCCTCTCCTACCCCACTTATCTTTCTGTAAACTGTCTCCAGTTATATTTCTAAAAATACCAGTGTTGTTTTATTCCCTTGCTTTAAAGGTTCCCGTAGACTGTTGGACTGAATTAAAACTAAAACTCCTACCCTAATTTTTCAACTTCACAGCCAGTGGTCTGTTCTCCTAGTGCTGTGCTCTGCTTGCTCAAACCGTGACTGATCTGTTAGCAAACAGGCTCATGCTCTCTCCTTTACCTTTCCTTTTTTATTTGCCTGCTGAACTTTCAGCTTACTGTTCAGAGCGCAATGTGTCTTTATAGCTTTTCCAGATACTTGCACCATTCTCGTTGAATTATTTTATTAGCACCCGATAACCTACTTTTATTATGACATGCATTGTTTGTTTCCCCTATTAGTCTCCTTGAGAACACGTATGACTGTTGAAATGCTCAGCACATCATACACATTGAATAAGTCTTTGTTGAGTTAGAAAAGAGTATTGAGAAGATGAAAGTAAAGTTAGTTGTCACCCATAGGCATGGTCTGCTCTAGCTTATCGTTTTACTCCAGTCTCAAAATCCTTGTCTTTTATTTAGGAGATTTAATTCATCCACGTATAATGCTATGACATATATTCAGGCTTAAATCTTCCTTGTGTTTCTTTTTAAATCTTTCTTACGCCTCTTTTACCTTCTTTTAAAATGATTTTTTCATTTATTGATTTTTCTATTCTGAAAGATAAAGAAATAAGCATTTAATACTTTTTCTCTCCCTATCTCCAAATTTTTGTCAGTTATTATTGTTAAATGTTTATTTTTTTGAGAGAGAGAGCATGAGTGCATGAGCAGGGGAGGGGCAGAGAGAAGGGAACAGAGCATCTGAAGTAGGCCCCGTGCTGACAGCAGAGAGCCCGGTGTAGGGCTCGAACTCATGAACTATGAGATCATGACCTGAGCCCAAACCAAGAGTTGGATGCTTAACCGACTGAGCCACACAGGTGCCCCATCGTTTTTTAAAAAAATTACTTATTTAAGGAAGAGCGAGCTCTCGTGAGCATATGCGCACGAGTGGGCGAGGGGCAGAGAGAGAATCCCAAGCAGGCTCCACACTGTCAGCGCAGAGCCCAGTGAAAGGCTTGAACTCACACACTGTGAGTCTAACACTCAACTGACTGAGCCACCCGGGCACCTTGATTTTGACCCATCATTATCACCCATAGTCTGTAGTTTACATTAGGGTTCACTTTTGGTGTTCTACATTCTATGGGTTTGCTCAAATGTACAATATTTCTCTATTATAGCATAATACATAATAGTTCTATTGCCCTAAAAACCCTCTGTGCTCTGGCTCTTTATCCCTCCCTCCCCAGCCTTTAGCAACTACTGATCTTTTTACTGTCTCCATAGTTTCATTGTTTCTGGAATGTCGTATAGTTGGATCACACAGGATATAGCCTTTTCACACTGGCTTCTTTCACTTTGTAATATTGCTCTTAAGTTTTCTCCGTGGCTTTTCATGGCTTGTTAGATCATTTCTTTTCAGCACTGAATAATATTTCATTGTCTAGATGTACCGCAATTTATTATCCATTCACCTACTGAAGGACATCTGGTTTGCTTTCAAGTTTTAGCAATTATGAATAAAGCTGCTATAAACATCAATGTGCAGATTTTTGTGAATGGTTGAAGTACTTTTATTTATTCTCTTGGGATTCATTGGGCTTCTTGAATCAATGGATTGCTGATTTTGATCAGTTCTAGAATATTCTCAGCTGTTGTCTCCTCATGTCTCCTCTGTCATTGTCGTCTTGCACTCTATTTAAACATGTTAGAACTTCTTACTGTATTTTCACTGCCTCCTACCTTGTTTTCTGTATTGCTGGTCTTTATCATTTCCCAGGGCTGAATACTGTGTTGTTTCTTCTGACCTACGTTCCGCTTCTTTTTTTTCTTTTTAAATTTGTCTAATCTGCGTAAACCTATCCATTGACTTTCCATGAGGGCTGGTTTGTTTCTGGGTCACTCTTGCCCTGAAAAGGTAGCCCTGTGCTCCTTGTTTAAAGTATGGGGTGGATTTCTCAGACTTTCCTCATTGGGGAGGTCCCAGGCTTTGACTTTATTCTCTCCCGACACCCCAGGCCTCCTAAAAGTATAGCTCATTTTCGAAGTTTTTCTTTGGAATTAAATCTGCAAATGCCCTCAAATAGAAGTAAATTTTGAGTGCTGAACTTACCTTTCTTTTTCTTTTTCTTTTTTTTTTTTAAGTTTATTTTGAGAGAGAGAAAGAGTATATGTGTGCAGGTGGGAGGAGGGGCAGAGAAGGAGGGAGAGAGAGACTCTCAGGCAGCATGAGCCTGATGCGAGCCTGATGTGGCTCCAGTTCACCAATTGTGAGATCCTGACCTGAGCCAAAGTCAGGCGTCAGAAGTTTAACCAACTGAGCCACCCATCTGAGCTTACCTTTCTGAGTTTTTGTTTTCTCATGGATTTTGGTGCAGTAATTCCTCATTTCATTTTTTAATTTAAAAAGTTTTTTTTAAGTTTTATTATTATTTTGAGAGAGAGTGCACATGGGAGAGGCAGAGAGAGAGAGAGAGAGGGAATGAGAGAGAGAATCTTAAGCAGACTCTGCACTGTCACGGTGCAGAGCTCGATGTGGGGCAGGATCATGACCTGAGCTGAAATCAAGAGTCAGTTGCTTAACCCACTGAGCCTCCCAGGTGCCTTCTTCTGTTAGTTTTAGAATGAGAGTGAGAGCGTACACATGTGTACACATGAACAGAGAAGGGGCAGAGAGAGGGAGAGAGAGAGAGAGAGAGAGAGAAAGAAAGAATATCCCAAGCATGGAGCCCAACATGGGGCTCAGTGCCACAACTTTGGGATCATGACATGAGCTGAAATCAAGAGTTGGTTGCTCAACTGACTGAGCTACCCAGGCACCCCAGACTTTTTACAGTCAGTGATATTATAAACCTGTTTAACACTTAAAAAGTGTGCATGAACTCTTGTGCCACAGCAGGTAAAGAATCCATACCTAGGTTTCTCCCTTGTGATTTTTCACTTCTCATCTGCTCCCTTCCTTCCTGTATGGGGTGTTGTCATCACTCCTGGCCATTAGTGTCACTTGCGTTATTTCTTATTCTCTGTTTACTTTTAGGTGAATAAAGATTGAATTGAAATATTCCTTAAAACTATTTAAAAAGGCAAGGAGAAGGGAAATAAATAAGGTATATTATCAGTGATTTCATATTTCAACCCTAAGTCTAGGGATGATTTGGCTTGGTCAGTCTTGTTCTTCTTGGCCTTGTCTGGGTCTCAAATTGCTAGGTCTCTCTTGGTGGTAGGTTTCACTTGGCCCTAATTACTACTAGATGTGATGGGACTGGATTAGTTTACATTATGCTTCCTAGTATGTTAGCCATGTTAAATGCTTCTTGGGCTATTCTCTTTGAGCTTTTACAGTGCAGTTGCCCCGTTACCCTAATCCAGAAGGAAACTACTTTTTTTCTAGTTCCAGATGTTCCTTCCTTGGACTTTAGACATATTAAAAAAAAATCATTTCTGGAGTATTTGGTGACTTTGCCCTACAGAGGGGTTCACCTTTCCGTTTCTCTATTCTCTTTGGTTCATTTGAGAGTAGTCTTTTGGCTTAGTGTGGGGCCACAGAGCTTCTCTTGTAGGGTCATTTGTCTTAGCACCTGCCTGCCCCTTGGTCAACTTTTTTGCCCTTACAGCGACTTTAATGGGAAATCTGGTTTTATAATGTGGACTGTTCTTTTTATTTATGTATTTTTATTTTTGAGAGAGAGAGAGAGAGAGAGAGAGAGAGAGAGAGAGAACGTGAGCAGGGGAGAGGGGCAGAGGGAGAGAGTATCTTAAGTAGGCTCCATGCTCAGTGTGGAGCCCTACCCCACGACCCTGGGATCATGACCTGAGCTGAAATCAAGAGTTGGACACTCAACTGATTGAGCCACCCAGACACCCCTGTTCTTCTTTTTTTTTTTTCTTTTTTTAAGTTTTTAGTTCCAGTATAGTTAACATACAGTGTTATATTAGTTTCAGGTGTATAATGTAGTGATTCAGAAATTCTGTACATCATTCACTGCTCATCAGGATAATAACTTTTTTGTTTTAAGAAATACTTAAAGGGGCGCCTGGGTGGCTCAGTCGGTTAAGCGTCTGACTTCAGCTCAGGTCAAGATCTCGTGGTCCGTGAGTTCGAGCCCCGCGTCGGGCTCTGGGCTGATGGCTCAGAGCCTGGAGCCTGCTTCCGATTCTGTGTCTCCCTCTCTCTCTGCCCCTCCCCCGTTCATGCTCTGTCTCTTTCTGTCTCAAAAATAAATAAACGTTAAAAAAATTAAAAAGAAATACTTAAAAACATTTCTTTTAATGTTTATTTATTTTTGAGAGAGAGAGAGAGAGAGAGAGAACATGAGAGAGAGGGAGACACAGAATCTGAAGCAGGCTCCAGGCTCTAGAGCTGTCAGCATAGAGCCTGATGTGGGGCTCGAACTCACCAACCGTGAGATCATGACCTGAGCCAAAGTCAGACACCCAACCAACTGAGCCACCCAGGCGCCCCTCCAATCATTTTTCAAAAAAATTTTTAAGTGTTTATTTTTGACAGAGAGAGAGAGAGAGAGACAGACAGACAGACAGCGTGTGAGTGGAGGAGGGGCAGAGAAAGAAAGAGACACAGGATCCAAAGCAGGCTTCCGGCTTCAGGCTTCAGGCTCCAGGCTCTGAGCCGTCAGCACAGAGCCCGGATGCGGGGCTCAAACTCACGAACCGTGAGATCATGACCTGAGCCGAAGTCAGACACTTAAACCGACTCAGCCACCCAGGTGCCCCCTAATAATTTTTTTTAATGTTTATTTCTTTTTGAGAGAGTGTACATGTGGGCACCAGTGAGTGGGGGAGGGGCAGAGACAGAGGGAAGCAGAATTCAAAGCAGGCTCTGCACCGTCAGTGCAGAGTCTGATGTGGGACTTGAACCCATGAACTGTGAGATCCTGACATGAGCTGGAGTTAGATGCTTAACTGACTGAGACACCCAGGCAGCCTCCCCCATTCTAATCATTCTTTTTTTTTTTTTTAATTTTTTTTTTCAACGTTTTTTATTTATTTTTGGGACAGAGAGAGACAGAGCATGAACAGGGGAGGTGCAGAGAGAGGGAGACACAGAATCGGAAACAGGCTCCAGGCTCCGAGCCATCAGCCCAGAGCCTGACGCGGGGCTCAGACTCACGGACCGCGAGATCGTGACCTGGCTGAAGTCGGACGCTTAACCGACTGCGCCACCCAGGCGCCCCCCATTCTAATCATTCTTGAGTGTCCAGTGACATTAAGGACATTCACTTTGTTGTGCAGCCATCACCACCATCTCTCTCAAGAAACTTCATCTTGCAAAAACGAAGTCTATACTCATTAAACAGTAACTCCCATTTACTCCTCATCCCAGACCGTAGCAATTACTATTCTGCTTTCTGTTCCTATGAATTTAACTGCTTTAGAAATCTCACATAAATGGGGTCGTACAGTGTTTGTCTCTTTGTGAATGGCTTACTTACCTCACCTAGCGTAGTATGCTCAAGGTTCATCCATGTTGTAGTGTGTGTCAGACTCTCCTTCCTTTTTAAAGCTGAATAATACTCCATTATGTGTACCATGTTTTATTTATCCATTTATCTGTCACTGGACATTTGGGTTGCTTCTTCCTTTTGGCTACTGTGAATACTGCTGTGAACATAGGTGTACAAATGTCTATTTGAGTCCTTTCATTTCTTTTGGGTATCTAGGCAGAAGTCAAATGGCTGGATCATATTAAATTTCATTATTTGGTTGGAGTTTGACCTCCCTTCAGCTCTTATAATGGACAAAGGGCAGCCAAAAACGGTGATTCTTTTTCTTTTAGGTTACATCTACAAAAACCTAAGCTTAGGAATTGCATTAACATCTATAGAAGAACTAGTAATAATACTCATTGCAGTTTTTCAGATAGTACAGTTGGCCTAGGAAGTTGAAGAAATAAGCCATCGTGTAATTTGATGAGTTACATAGGATAGCCTTTTATTTTAGCCAGCTTTAGAACAATAATAGCAATCTATCCAAATTTGGTGTCGTAGAATTTTATTTTAACCAGTATTGTCTTAAATATTAGGTCCTGTGAAGACTGTTAATGTTGCCCACATAAAGAAAATAAGATATTAATATCTGTTGTAATGGATGTGACCTGTAATGACTGATAACTTTGCTTCTATAAGGAGTAAATATGTGACTTTTATCACATAAACTGCTGCCAGAGTTGGTATTTATATGGTTCCTGTTTTGCCTGACTCCAGAGGAATACTAAGGATTAATTGTGGAATTAAAATGTAATCTGAAGGGCTGGCTGATCTCAGGAGATGGTGCCTCCAGCTCAGGATATCTTCTGTTAATTAACTCTAACAGACAGATTTAATGTTGAAATTTAGGAGAAGCTACTAGCATCAAAGCAAAACCAACTTACCCAGTCTGTGTTAGGTTAACGATTGACTAGCTAGAACCGAGACACAAAACATTCCATCAATTTCTAATGAACCGTTTGACCCTCTTGTATGATAATCTGGATAAGATGAAGGAAAAGAGACATAATAGCTAAATTGAAGTTTTAATGCTCAAAATTTTCAGCAGTTAGAGTTCAACCAACTTCTATTGAGTGTGTACTAAGTCTAGGTGTTGTGGAGGATTATTAAAAAAAAAAAAAAAAGCAAGATGCACTATATGTTCTTGAGGCACTTAGGCCAACATGGACCCAGATGTCTATAGCACACAGCTGAGGGTGAATATAGAGATGTGAAGGTACTGTGAGCCTCAAAGAAGGGAGTGTAGTTTGCTCAGGAGTCAGATTGTGTGTGGAAAAGATGAGACCTTTTCTGTGCTGCTCAGAAAGATCACCGTAACATACACCACAGGTAAACAACCTAAGAAAAGTTCTGATAAAATGTTATTACAGAATAAGTCACAGAATGATAGCACAGCTTGGTTTTGAAGCTTAACAAAACTGCTTGGGGTCTAGGGTAGAGGTTCTTTTTTAAACATTTAATTTCAGTTAGGTATGATATATTTAGTTAGTACAGAACTCAGAAGATTTCAAAGATATACAGTGAAACATCTCTTTGACACCTTTCCTATGTCCATCTGGTTTCCCTCCCTGGAGACAACCATTAACAGTTTCTTTTATTTATATATGTGCTAGGATAGGTGTGATACAAATCATATATATTTGTTGTGTATGTAATATATTTTATATATACATAAGTGTGTGTATATATGTATATGTATATATACGTATATATACATATGTACATATGTGTATACATACATATGTGTGTATATATGTATGTGTATATATACACATATACACACATATACATATGTATACATATACATATATACACATATATACATATGTATATATATATACACATATACATACACACATATATATATGTGTATATATATATACATATATATATATATATAGGTGTGCAAATACATTGCTATATTAGCCCCTTCCATTTTTTTTAAAGTTTATTTATTTATTTTGAGAGAGAGCAAGTATGAGCAGAGAAGGGGGGAGAGAGAAAGAGAATCCCAAGCAGCCTCTGTACTGCCAGCTCAGAGCCTGTTGTGGAGCTCAAACCCACAAACTGAGATCATGACCTGAACCAAAATCAAGAGTTGGATGCTTAACCAACTAAGCCACCCAGGTGCCCCAGCCCCCTCCAATTTTTAAAAATACAGTGACAAGTATATTATATATACTATTGTATATTTTGCTTTTTGTGCTTAAAATCTTAGAAGTTGTTTTATAATAGGATACATAGAGCTTCCTAGACCTTTTTCCAGAGGCTGCTTAAATTCCATTGTACAGCTGAACCATGTTTCCTGTTGATGGACATTTAAAATGGACAAGGTTTGTTTTTGAAGTTTATTTATTTAGAGAGAGCACGCAAGTTGGGAAGGGGCAGAGAGAGGGGCAGAGAGAATTCCAAGCAGGCTCCTGATGCAGAGCTCGAACTCAGGAACTGCAAGATCATGATCTGAGCTGAAATCACGAGTTGGATGCTTACCAACTGACTGAACCACCCAGGTACCCCAGGCTTTTGTTGATATAAGCAGTGCTGTAGTGAATAGCCTTGTACATAATGGCATTTCACATGTGTTTATATATGTTTACAGGATACATCCCTAGAAGTGGAATTGCTGGGTCAAAGGAAAGGAGCCTTTGTAATTTCAGTAGTTATAGCCACATTCCTGTCTGTGGAGAGGAGGAATATAGTTTGATACCTGTCTTTAAGTCAGTCAGTGTTCTGTATCTCTGAATAAAACCATTGGTTTCTTCATAGTCAGTTATGGCAAAGGAGTTCATGGACAGGTGTTAGGGTTCTTGAACCTCGTCAAATGGTAGGTAAAATTTGTATACATTTATGGATGTATCTTAGGTAAAATTTGTACATCTTTATGGATGTATCTTTTCTGGGAGGTAAGGGTTCTGCGCTTTCATATATTCTTAAACAGTCTTGTGACCCAAAATAGGGTTAAAAAACACTGTATAGCAGTTGGTTACCTCAAATTAGAACACATATTTGTCTTTTACAAGAAGTATTTGAGCATGTAAGTAGTTATTAGAGGGATGTTGTATGGAGAGTTACTGTGCAGGAGACTTGACTAATTCCCAGTCTTTTGTTATTCTTCCCTCACTCCCTTGAGAGGCCACGTTTTATTTTATTTAATTTATTTATTTGTTTGTTTTATTATTTTTTCATGTTTATTTTTGAGACAGAGAAAGGGAGAGCCTGAGCAGGGAGGGGTAGAGAGAGAGAGGGAGACACAGAATCTGAAGCAGGCTCCAGGCTCTGAGCTGTCAGCATAGAGCCCGACGCAGGGCTTGAACTCACAAACTGCGAGATCCTGACCTGAGCCGAAGTTGGATGCTTAACTGTCTGAGTCACCCCGGTACCCCCACCTCAATCTTAAGGAAGGGAAAGGGAAAAAAAAAAACCCAAGATGTGACAAATAGGAGAAAAATTAGTAATATGGCAGATTTAAATACAAATGTATTGATATTAAATAGTTAAAGGTCTAGCACTCCAGTTAAAAGGGAATGTCAGGTTAGGTCACTGTTATATGACCCACCAAATGCTGTCTATAAAGAAATCCACTTTATTTTTAATCTGTATCTTTATAATTAAAAGGATGGAAAAAAATACTGTATAAACACTAAGAAGGCTGGAGTGGCTATGTTTGTATTAGACAAAGGAGTCTCCAGAACAAAGAAAATATTGTAAGGGATAATGAAGCACATATCATAATGAAAAAAGGATCAATTCATTGGGAAGACCCAGCAGTCCGAAATGTCTGTGCATCCAGTAATAGAGCAAAGCAAAAACTGACAACTGAAAGCAGCAATTGACAAATCCATAATTGTAGTTGAAAATTGCAACATCCTCTCAATAATTGATAGAATAAGCAGGCAAAAAAAAAAAAAAATCAAGGATATAAAAGATTTGGACATGTCTATCAATGGACTGTACCTAATTGACAGTTCTGGAACACCATGCCCACATTCTTTTCAAGTGCACAAGGAACATTTATGAAAATAGATTATGCTGGGCTATGAAACATGTTTCAACAAATTTAAAAGGATTTAAATTATAAGGAGTATTCTCACTACAATGGAATTAAATAAAAAAGAAAAAGATATCTGGAAAATTGCCAAATATTTAAAAGTTAAATAACATACTTCTAAATAAAAATAACATACTTCTAAATAAACTTTAAATTTGAATTCACAAGGGAAATTAGAATCTATTTTGAACTAAATGAAAATGAAAACACAGTATATCTAAATTTGTGGAATGCAGCTAAAGCAGTGCTTTTAGGAGGAAACTTAAAGGTTCAAAAGAAAGGTCTAAATAACCCATGCTTCTGCCTTCAGAAGCTAGAAAAAGAGCAAACTAAGTGGAAGGAAAGAAATAAAGAGCTGAAATAAATGAAAGAGGCAAATTTGAATAACCCTATATTTATTTTTAAAAAATGGATTTGTAATTAAAAACCTTTCCACAAAGAAAAGTCCAGACTCACATGGCTTTATTGGTAAATTCTATCCATCAAACATTTAAGGAAGAAATGGTAACAAAAATTTCACAAATATCAGAAAACTCTAATGAGGACAGCATTATCTAGATATCAAACCAGGCAAAGACATGAGGTAAAAAGAAAACTGTAGCTCAACATCCCTCATGAGAGTATAGTAAAAAATCATTAAAAAGTATTAGCAAATTGAATCTCTCTCTATATATATGTATACATACACACACATACGTAAAGGGTAATACATCATGACTTATTGGGTTTAATCCCAATTACAAGGTTGATTTAACATTAAAAGTCAGTGTAATTCACCATATTGATAAAAAAAAAAAAAAAGCAGAAAAGCCAAATGACTTTGTAACAGATGCATGAAAAACATTTAAACAAAGTTGACTAATCTGTGATAAAAACTCTCAGCTAATGAGGACTGCTAGAAAGGAGCCTCCTCAATCTGATCCAAGGCGTTTGTGAAGAACTGGCAGTGGCCCTCATACTTCATGGTAAAAGATTGAATGCTTTCCATCCATTGTCCAGAACAAGTTAAGGATATTCATTCTCACTTCTGTTTAACCTGTTCTGAAGATCCTAGCTGTGTATTAAGGCAAATAAAAGGAATAAGCCTACAGATTGGAAAGGAAAAGTAAAACTATGTTTATTTTTTAGATGTCTTATAAATGACATGATTGCATATGTAGAGAGTTCTAAGTAATCTATAAAAATGCTATTAGAGTTTCAGTTTAGGATACAAGATCAATTTATGAAAATCAGTTGTATTTCTGCATACTAGGAATGCACAGTTGGCAATTGAAATTTGAAAAGCAATACCATTTACAATAGCATCAAGTAATATAAATATAAAAACATTCCCCAAGAACAGAAGAGAATATTTGTTGCAGTTCCTTGTAATAGAAGTTACCTTGTATTCTCATTTCATTGTGAGGGCATCGAGATACAGAGGATTATAGAACGCTTACTTGTTCATGAGCACGCCTTTATTAAACACCTATTAAGTAACAGATATTGTGCTGGGGATAGTAGTATACGGTAGTGAATAAAGAAGATAATTCCTGCCCTCATGGAGTTTATAATCTAGTGGAGATTGAAGGAAGAACTGGATTTAGGTCACTGAATTTACAGCTTTGGCTTAGCATTGTTAAATTTTACTTATCTTTCTATTTTTTAAGTAAACTCTACACCCAACACATGGGGCTTGAACTCACAACCCTGAGACCCATGCTCTGCCAGCTGAGCCAACTGAGCCAGGTGGGGGGAGAAGGGGCTGCAGCTTTAATTTAGGTGAATGGTTCAAAGTCTTTACCTTTTGGTTGTATCTGAAATATTGCAACTAGTTGAATAATCTGGTCTCTGTGTGGGCAAACTTTTGTTGTAATACATGCTTGACAGTTTATAGGGTGAGTAAAACTGGTTGGCTTGGCTTCTTGAACCGTTGGTGGGAATGCAAACTGGTGCAGCCATTGTGGAAAACAGTATGGAGGTTCCTTAAGAAATTAAAAATAGAACTACCCTATGATCCAGGAATCGGACTACTGGATATTTACCCCCAAAATATAAAAACACGAATTCAAAGGGATACATGCACTCCTATGTTTATTGCAACATTCTTTAGTATAATAGTATATAGTATGATGCTAAGTGAAATAAGTCCGTCAGAGAAAGACAACATATGACCTCACTTGTGTAGAATTTAAGAAAATAAGACAAACAAGCAAAGGAAAAAAAGAGAGAGAGATAAACCAAGAAACAGATGCTTAACTCTGAAGAACAGACTGATGGTTACCAGAGGGGAGGTGGGTGCAGATGGGGGAAATAGAGGATGAGGATTAAAGAGTACACTTACCATGATTTTAAAAAAGGAAAATGTTTTTTAGAAAGAAAAGGATGTGCATCTTTGTCCTTCTAGCGATGAGTCCTTTCTGTGCTGTTGAGATACACATTAAGTTGTGCAAAACTGATAGCGATGTGGGAAAAAACAAGACAAAACTCGTTTGGTTGGTTGGTTAAAATTTCATGTTAAAGATGGTCTGTGAATAGCCTCCCTATTCCCAAGGGGAAAGAAATGCCTAGTCTTCATTGAGCACCATCTCATAGAAGAGGCGTTGTTTTCTTCCTTCCCCAGTACATAGTATTATTTTAGTTAATCCTTTTACTATCCCTAAGGTGGGTGTTTTTCCCTCTTTTTATCATGGATGAAAAGAGCTCATATATCACAGAGCTCATATATCCTATCAGTGATTTGCCCAGTTTCATACACTGGTTCACTGATTCCCACACCTGTCTGATTTTAAACTGTTGGTACCAGCCGTTCTCAGTAATTTTTCTATTGGTCACACTCCTGAGCCATCTCATTCTTTCCCATTCAGGAAATGCACTTAACGGTTCTAAGTTTGAATCTATTTTTTATTTTATAATTTTTTTAAATGTTTGTTTATTTTTGAGGGAGAGAGCATGCAAGTGGGGGAGGGGCAGAGAGCAGGAGACCGAGGATCCTAAGCAGGCTCCGTGCTCACGGCTGAGAGCCCCATGCAAGGCTCAGACTCACAAACTGTGAGATCGTGACCTGAGCCAAAGTCAGATGCTTAACTGAGTGAACCACCCAGGTGCCCCAAGTCATTGATTATATAAACTTAAAATTACTGTGTTACATTCTAGCTTTTGAAGGGGCAGAGAGTGCATTAGTGATGTCTGCCTTTTTGGTTTTGGTCTGCCTGGCTTTTTACAGATGAGTAAATTGAGGCTCAGAGCAGTTGACTTGCCAAAGGTTGTACCACAATCATTAAATGGCAGAACTGGAATTTAGACTACTGACTCCTATGATTATACCAATATATTGGGCTCTGCAATAGAAATTTTGTGATAGTTTCCTGTAAGAGATGGCATAGGTTTGTTTCTTACAGATTAATTAATGATCTCCTCAAAACAGTAAAAGCCAGGAACTTAAACTTACTGATCATCAAACTTTTTTCACGGTTATGTACTTCTTGCATATTTTGAATCTGGATTATGTTGATCTTTGTTTTTCTTATGACCATTTCTTCTGTGTTGTCTTCACTGTGAATATGCCCCCAGAATTTTGTACAGAACTCCTCTTTTCTATTTGTAAATATTGAATTTGTAGTTTTTAATCTATAAAGGAGTTTCTAAGCATAAGGAGAAAGACTGAAGCTAAAATGTAAGCTTTCTAGTGAAATACATCGTAAGTAGTCCGTATGACTTGCTTCTACATGTGTTGAAGTCATATTCCTTTCCCTTACAATTAGTTTTTATTGATTTTTAATTATATAAGGAATGCATGCATACTTTTACAATGATGTAACTGTAATTGCTCTGAAAAGTTTGAGATGTATCTGTCTAGACTTAAAAAATTTTTTTTAATGTTTGTTTATTTTTGAGAGAGAGACAGAAGGCGAACAGGAGAGGGGCAGAGAGAGAGGGAAACACAGAATCTGAAGCAGGCTCCAGGCTGAGCTGTCAGCACAGAGCCTGATGCGGTGCTCAAACCCATGAACCGTGAGATCATGACCTGAGCCAAAGTCGGATGCTTAACCAACTGAGCCACCTGGGCGCCCCTAGATTTTTAAAGTATTGTACTTATCCACTTGCATACATATTTTTGCATAGAAAACACATTACTGATTTTTGTGATTTTTACAGAAATTGAATCCAACTATCATTATTGTTCTGCAACTTGCCTATTTCTCACTCAGCAGATGATTTTGAGATCTGCCATTTAGATGTTGCTACATAGACCTAGTTTGGATGATTGTTCTTTCTTTCACTCTCTTTCTTTCTTATGTTTGTTTACTTTTGATGGGGGGAGTGAGAGAGAGAGACAGAGAGACAGAGAGAGAACTCGCACATGTGCACACTCAGGAGCAGGGAAGGAGCAGAGAGGGAGACAGAAGATCCGAAGCAGGCTCCTCGCTGACAGCTGAGAGGTCACCCTCAAAACCCCCTCCCCTCTCAGTTCTAGGCGACTACCAGTCCACTTTTTGTTTCCATAGATTTGCATATTCTGAACATTTCGTATAAATAGAATCATACAATATGTGGTCCTTTGTGAGTGGCTTCTTTAATTTAGCATATTTTCAAGGTTCATTTATGTTATAGCCTGTATCAGAACTTCTTTTTATTGCCAAATAATATTCCATCGTATGGATATACCACATTTTGTTTATCCATTCTTCAGTTGATGGACATCTGGGTTTTTTCCCCCATTTTTTGGCTATTATGAATAATGGTGCTGTGAATATTCATGTACATATTTCTGTGTGTACATGTATTTATTTCTCTTGGCTGTATTCTTAGTGGTGGAATTGCTGGATCTTATGGTTAAGAGATACTTTGTTAAAGGCTGGAGCTAACGTAAAACTCAAAAGATCTCTTTTGTAAAAAAAAAAAAAAAAATTTTTTTTTATTTTGGGAGGGGGAGAGAGAGAGAGAGAGAGTGAGAGAGCGCGCGAGCGAGCGCGCGTGTGTGCCTGTGCATGAGCTGGGGTGGGGCAGAGAGAGGAGGGAGAATCTCAAGCGCGCTCTGTGCTGTTAGCTCAGAGTCTGAGGCAGGGCTCACTCTCACTAACAATGAGATGACTGAGCCACCCAGGCGCCCCTAAAGATCTCTTATTTTAGTCATTAGTCTAACTATTTGAGGAACTGCCAGACTTTTCCAGTATGGCTGCCCTATTTTATATTCTTGCCTGCAGTGTGTGAGGGTTAAGCTTTCTCCATATCCTTGCTGACACGTTATTATCTGTTTTGATTATGTGCATCAAATCTTGAGTGAATTATGTAGACTTTTATAGGCAGGTTTCCAGGAGAGAAGACAGTTAAAAGATTTCTTGTTTTTCTTATTGTTGGGCTTGCTTGTTGTCTGGAAATCGATATTATTAAATTACATGGTTAGAGTTTGGCATGACTGAAATGTTACAAAAAATCATTAATATCAATTAAGGATTTTTTTGACAGTGTAATACATTTTTGTTTACTTACTAAAACAAAAATCATTTAAAATCTCTGTGTGTGTGTGTGTGTGTTTGGGTTTTTTTGTTTTTTGTTTTTGGTTTTTTTGGTTGAAGGTGTGTTTTTGTTGTTGTTTTGGCCTGGTATATTCACTGTAAATTTCAGTTAATCTGATTTTTTGTTTGTTTGGGGGGAGGTTGATTTTTTTCAGTTTTTAATTTTAATTCCAGTATAGTTAGCATACAGTGTTATATTAGTTTCAGGTGTACAATACAGTGATTCAGAAATTCTGTATTACTCAGTGCTCATCATAAGTGTATTCTTTTTTTTAAATTTTTTTAAACGTTTATTTATTTTTGAGACATAGAGAGACAGAGCATGAACAGGGGAGGGGCAGAGAGAGAGGGGGAGACACAGAATCTGAAACGGGCTCCAGGCTCTGAGCTGTCAGCACAGAGCCCGACGCGGGGCTCGAACTCACAGACCGCGAGATCATGACCTGAGCCGAAGTCGGACGCTCAACCGACTGAGCCACCCAGGCGCCCCTCATAAGTGTATTCTTAATGAAGTCTTTTTTAAATGAGGTGTAATTGTCATACAACATTATATTTCAGATAGACAATAAAATCACCCCCCTTTGCTCAAAATTAAATGGAAGTAAAAAATGAACTTCCTTATACCTATGCCACCCAAGTATGTTTGCTACTGTTATTATTAGAGTTAAACCACTTGATTCATTTGAACATTTTTTCGGGTTTTCTAGGATAAGTAGATAGCTTCACTTGGAATCGTGACTGATTATCATAGTAAAAAAGCTACCTCAGTTACCAATAAAAGTTATATTGGAATGGATTGAAATGGTGCTGCCAGGTTTTAAATAAGTCAAATTGTTTTTGTTCTTTACACATTTTTTTTCTTTAGGAGAGTGTTGCTGAAAATGATTTTATAAGTTTAAAGGTACCGTACTCCCTGCTCAATTGGGAACATTCTGGAAGTAAGGGGGTTCTGCCAGTTGCTGAGTATGTGTATTATAATTATGCATTCTGAAACTGGAGAAATAACCACATCAGTGTTCATGACCCACTGTTAGGTGGACCTGAGCTAAAACTGTATTGTGATCACCTGACCTCCATCAGCCCCTCTTCTGACTGGTGGACCACAGTGATGTTTTGAGTTTTCTGGAATTAGTATCTGTTCAGAGCCAGTGTCTAATAATCCTCAAAATGTCGTTGATGATTTCATTTTCCCCCAGGCGGTCGCCTTGGTAAAAGGTGTAGTCCTTTTGGGGAAAGCCTGGAAGAGAAAGATTAAAAGTGTAAATTTTTGGTTGTCTTCCTCAAGGAGACCCCCCCCCCCCCCCCCCCCCCATTCACTGGTTCTGGGCCTATAAACTGACTCAAATCTTGGGATTGACTGAAGGGTTGTGGCCCTGTGTTTTTAACGTTTGAGGTTATGCTTTTGTTCACTTGACCTAGACTCTTCTGCTCATACAGATCAGGAAGGATTAATAAGACTTCTCATCTATTTCACTGCTGGGAACACTGATCAATTAGCCAGTGCCAGAGGTCTCTGGGAGTCAGACTGCTCTGATTGCTGACTTGACTCAGCTATGGTGTGAAAAGGCGGGGCTACTACAAGTGTGGAGACCCTTAGTTTTAATTTCCGTTAGATATAGACTAATGGAGTATCTTCACTACATCAGGTAGTTTGACCCTGTCGTCAGCTGTGCTCCTCTATACTTAATCAAGTTTTGTCTGCTGTTCTCAATTCCTTTTAAGATGCCAATTTAGTCTCAGGAGGAAATGAAAACTTTAAAAACTCAACAAATGTTGACATTTTAAGCTTTTACAGGAGTGAAAAGATTAACCTTTGGCCCCTACTTCTACAAGTTTTTCTTCTGTTCATACGGGTGTCATTCATGTGCTAAAGGTGGTTGTCAACCTTTTTTCAAGGGTTTATCATTTATCCACTTTTTTTTTTGGCTTGTGACTAAAGTACTTTTTTAAGCCTCCCCCCCCACCACCCAAGTGCATTTTAAGTATATTAGAAATGTGTTTTGTTTTTGAAAACCATACTTTTCTTTAAACAAAAAAAAAAAAAAATGGATTTTTTGTCAATTTCTTAAACTGTCATTGGTTTTTTTACTTATGAAAAAATGATCAGTAGCAGGAGACAGGGTAAATAGTTGAAATGTTGGCATAGAAAATGGGGCTTTTGCTAAGGAGTCTTACTATCATACATTATTAAAAAAATTCTTTCTAGCTTCTTTTTGAGCCTGAGAGGACTCTTTGAAGGGACAGTTTCCTCTGCCCAGTGACTTGGATGTTGGTAAGCGTTCTTCTAAATAGCTATTGTGTATCAAATAACAAGTGACAGACTATTTTACTTAAAAAATAAATGAAAAAATACTATGTAGTTATTAAATTTATCTCATGTGGACAAAGGCATACTTAACATAGAAGAGTATGAATTTGCCATCACAACTTAAGGTTTTAGGGAAAAAAAAGAACAAAATAATAAAAATACAAGAAGAAATAAGTACACTGCAAAACAGAAGACTAGCAGTTAATCCAGAGTTGGAAAATTGGGAAACAGGAAAAACTGAGGGAGTAAATTGGGTATATTTACAAAGTAAAAAAAAACCTGGAAATGGATGCTGTTGGTTATAGCCTGCTCATTTAAAAGTCTTAGTGAAGTAGATGATTTTACTCAGTAGGAATTCATGTTCACAAAGTAAGATGTAAAAATCAGGATAGTCTCTATTACCTAGGAGAAGTCAAGATTATGAAATGATCTCCTCCTCCCTGTCCTGTTCTTTGAAGGAGGCAGAAATCCGCTCCCTATTTACTGGTGCTCTCTCCTAATTTTTCAAGGACTAGATCTATCTAATAATAACACAGAAATAATAAACACCAATAGCAAAATTTGACAACATTGAGGAATTAAAAATATAGCCTTATCTCATTTATGATCCTGAGCCGAAGTTGGACGCTTAACTGAGTGAGTCACCCAGGTGCCCTGACAAGGATGTTATATTAAAAATATATTTTGGGGTGCCTGGGTGGCTCAGTCTTAAGCTTGCAACTCTTGATTTCAGCTCAGGTCATGATCTCACAGTTCACGGGTTGCAGCCCCACATCGGGCTCTGTGTTAGGGGGACGGAGCCTGCTTGGGACTCTCTGCCTCTTCCCTGCTCATGTGTGCTCTCTCACAAAAATAAACAAACACTTAAAAAATTGATTAATGTCTCTAGAGTCAGTATAGCTCAAAGTCACATATTTTGAAGCCACATTGCTTAGGTCTGGATCCTGGCTCTGCTTCTTACCAGCTGTGTGTACTAAGTTTTCTTATAGTTTCTTCATCTGTAGATGAGAGTAATCATAGCAACTCTCTTATAAGACTGTGCAGCCCTTAGTTTGCTAGGGCTGCCATAACAGACTGCGTGGTTTAAAGAACAAAAATGTATTTTCTCAATACTCTGGAGGCTGGAAGTCTAAGACCAAGGTGTTAGCTGGGTTGGGGTCTTTTTCTGAGGCTTTCCCTCCTTGGCTTGCAGATGGCCACCTTCTCGCTGTGTCTTCATACGATCTTTCCTCTCTGTGCATATGCATGTCTGGTATCTCTGTGTCCTGATTTCCCCCTTATGAGGCCATCAGTCGTATTGGATTAGGGTCCACCCTCACAATCCCATTTTAACTTAATTACTTCCTTTAAAGGCCCTATCTCCAAATACATTCTGATGGGGGCGCCTGTGTGGCTCAGTTCATGGTTTTGTGGTTCATGAGTTCGAGCCCCATGTTGGGCTCTGTGCTGACGGCTTGGAGCCTGTAGCCTACTTCGGATTCTGTGTCTCCCTCTCCTTCTGCCCATCCCCCGCTCATGCTCGATCTCTCTCTCTCTGTCTCAAAAATAAATATTTAAAAATATATTTGTTTAAGAAAAGAAACAAATACATTCTGATGTCCTGAGGGTTAGGGCTTCAACATAAATTTAATTAGGACACAGTCGAGTCCTTAACGGGTTGTTAATGAGGATTAAATGTGCTAATATAGAATGCCTTGCCTATGTAGCAACCGCTACCTAAGTATTGTTTATTACTTACCTATAGCAAGTAAATAATACATAAAACCTAAAGCCCTTTTTATTTCAGAATAATTACAGATTCAAAGGGAATTGCAAAAAAGGTATTAGGAAGTGTCATGCATTTTTCCTTCCCTAATGTAACCATCTCGCATAATTACAGTACAGTATTAAAATCAGGCAATCGATATTGGTAAAATCCACACAACTCATTCAGATTTCACATTATACGTACACCATTAGTGTTTGTGTGTGTGTGTGTGCATCTGTGCACTTTGATCACTTGTGTAAGCTTCTTGTACCCACAATCAAGGTGCAGAACTGCTCCATCACTATAAGGCTCTCTTGCTACTCCTTTTGTAGCCACCCGCACCTCCTCTTTTGACACCATAACTCCTGACAACTGCTAATGTTTCTATCTCTATAGATTATTTCAAGACATATGTACATATATGTTATATGTATAATATAAAAATGGAATCATGTGGTATGTATCCTTTTGAGATTGGGTTTTTTGACTTGGCATAGTTTCCTTGAAGTCCATCCGGATTGTTGCATATATAAATAGCTCATTCCTTTTTATTACTGAGTAGTAGTCCATGGTGTGGATGTCCCAGTTTGTTTGACTTTTACCCATTGAAGGACATTTGGTTTGTTTCCAGGTTTTGGCTATAATGAATAAAATCACTGTGAACATTTGTATGTAGGTTTTTACGTGAACCTTATTTCTCTGGAACAAATGTCCAGTAGTACTATTGCTGGGATATGATTTGTGTTACGTACATTTTTAGCTTTTAAAAGAAATTGCCAAACAATTTTCCAAATTGGCTGCATCTTTTTACATTCTCACCAGCAACGTATGAGTGATTCAGTTTTTCTGTATACTTGCCAGCATTTAGTTTGTCACTATATTTCATTCTGGCATTCTGAAAGGTATATAAGGAAATTTTATTGTGGTTTGAATTTGTATTTCCCTAATGGCTAATGATGTCGAACATCTTTCTCATGCTTATTGGTCTATATATCCTTGTCAGTGAAATGTCTGTTCATGTCTTTTGCCAGTTTACTAATTGGATTAGAAAATTTATTGAGTTTTGAGTTTTGTATACAGTTTAATTTTAAGTCCTTTGCCAGATACGTGGTTTGCAAATCTTTTCTTTTAGTCTATGATTTGTGTCTTCCTCCTACAAGGTCCTTTGCTGAGTAAAAGTTTTTGATTTTGATGAGGTTCCATTTATTAATTTTTCTTTTTATAGATGAAGATTTTGGTGTCATGTCTAAGACCTCTTCACCTACTCCTGTGTTGTGAAGATTTTCCCCCTTTTTTTCCCCCTAAATATTTTACGGTTTTGTTTTATATTTTATTGATTCTGTTTGAGTTAATTTTTTTTTTTTAGTCTATTTATTTTGAGAGAGAGAGAGCATGCCCAAGCATGAGGGCAGGGGTAGAGAGAGAGAGGGGGAGAGAGAGAGAATCCCAAGCAGTCTCTACGCTGTGAGCACAGAGCCTGGCATAGGGCTCGAGCTCACGAACCTGAGCTGAAATCAAGAGTCAGATGCTTCACTGACTCAGCCGCCCAGATGTCCCTGTTTGAGTTAATTTTTAATTTTTTTAATTTTTAAATTATTATTTTTTATTTTGAAAAAGAGACAGCAAGCAGGGGAGGGGTAGAGACCCAGGGAGTCAGAATCCCAAGCAGGCTCCGTGCTGTTAGCACAGAGCCTGAGGTGGGGCTCAAACTCACAAACTGAGATCATGACCTGAGCCGAAGTCAAGAGATGCTTGACCAGCTGAGCCACACAGTTGATGCCTGAGCTAATTTGTAAAATAAAGTATAAGGTTTAAGTCAAGGTTCACAATTTGGCCTATGGATGTCTAGTTGCTGCAGCACCAATTTGTTGCAAAGGCTATCAAAGTGTTTTTGTGACTTTGTCAAAAATTAGTTGGGACATATTTGTGTGGTCTATTTTTAAGTTGTGAGAATGAAATGTGCTAATATAGAATTCCCAGCCAGCCCAAAGAAGCGCTACGTAAGCGTTGACTATTATTACAATAGCAAATAAGTAATAACTTTTAAGAAAGTATTTGGATGAACTTAGTAGCTGTCCGAACTTCCTAATTTAAAAAACAATAGTTTTTTTTTTTTAAAAAAGCTTTGATTGTGGTAAAATACATATAAAATTTACCATTTTACATCCCAACTAACAGTGCACCAGGGTTCCGATTTCTCCACATCCTTGCTAGTGCTCGTTACTTTCCTTTTTTGGATAGTAGCCATCCTAACAGGTATGAGGTGTTATGGTATATCCTGTAATTTTGATTTGCATTTCCCTAATGATTAGTGATGTTGCATCTCTCCATGTGCTTGTTTGGCTGGCCCTTTTCCTTTTGTATATCTTTGAGGAAATGTCTGTTCAAGTCCCTTGCCCTTTTTTTTTTTATTAAAAACATTTTTTTTCTTTAATCTTTATTTTTTTGAGAGAGAGACAGAGTGTGAGCAGGAGAGGAGCTGAGGGGAGGGAGACACAGAATCAGAAGCAGGCTCCAGGCCCTGAGCTGTCAGCACAGAGCCCGACACGGGGCCTGAACTCACGAACCGTGAGATCATGACCTGAGCCGAAGTCAGACGCTTAACCGACTGAGCCACCCAGGCGCCCCATTTATTTATGTATTTATTTTTTAAAGTAAACTCTACCCCGAACATTGGGCTTGAACTCATGACCCTGGGATCACGAGTTGCATGCTCTACCAACTGAGCCAGCCAGGTGCCCCTGCCCAGTTTTTAATCAGGCTATTGTGTTTTTGTTGATTTGTGGGAATTCTTTGTATATTCTGGATATTAGCTCCTTATCATAGACTATATGGTTCACAAATATTTTCTCCTGTGGATTCCCTTTTCACTCTGTTGATCATGTGTTTGGGTTTTTTTTGTTGTTGTTTTAAAATTTTTTTTAAGGGTTTATCATTTTTGAGAGAGAGAGAGAGTGAGAGTATGGGAATGACAGAGAGAGACCAAGACACGGAATGCAAAGCAGGCTTCAGCCTCCGAGCTGTCAGCACAGAACCCTACGTGGGGCTCGAACTAACGAACCAACTGTGAGATCAACTGTGAGACCTGAGCCAAAGTTGGCTGCTTAACCAACTGAGCCCCCCGGGTGCCCCTGTTGGTCATTTATGTTTATTTGTTTTTGAGAGAGAGAGAACACTAGCGGTGGAGGAGCAGAGAAAGAGGGAGACACAGAATCCAAAGCAGGCTGCAGACTCTGAGCTGTCAGCCCAGAGCCCAATGTGGGGATCGAACTCATATGACCTGAGCCAAAGTCGGACGCTTAACCGACTGAGACACCCACGAGCCCCAATCATGTTTTTTGATGCACAGAGGATTTTAATTTTGGTGTAGTCCACTTTATCTTTTGTTTGTTTGTTTGTTTGTTTGTTTTTGGTTGCCTATGCTTTTGGAGTCCTCGATTTTGAGTTAATTCCTGTATGTGATGTAAGATAAGGGTCCAACTTCATTCTTTTGCATATGGATTTCCGGTTTTCCTAACACCATTTGTTGACAAGGGTGTCCTTTTCGCTGTTGAATGGTCTTGGCGTTCTTGTTGAAAATCTTCTATGTCAAGTCATCCTTTAAAAAAATTTTTTTGGGGGGGTGCCTGGGTGGCTCAGTCAGTCGAGCATCTGGCTTCGGCTTAGGTCATGATCTCACAGTTTGTGGGTTCGAGCCCTGCATCGGGCTCTGTGCTGACAGCTTAGAGCCTGGAGCCTGCTTCTGATTCTGTGTCTCCCTCTCTCTCTGCTCCTTCCCCGCTCATGCTCTGTCTCTCTCTCTCCTTCAAAAATAAATAAAAACATTAAACAAATTTTTTTTAAAAAATTTGTTTAATGTTTATTTATTTTTGAAAAAGAGACAGCACAAGCAGGGGAGGCGCAGAGAGAGAGGGATACACAGAATCCAAAGCAGGCTCCAGTCCCTGAGCTGTCAGCACAGAGCCCGATGTGGGGCTTGAACCCGCAAACTGCGGGATCATCACCTGAGCCACACTTGGATGCTTAGCCGACTGAGCCACCCAGGCGCCCCTCTATCAAATCACCCTTCTTATGCGGTACATCTTAAACTCATACAGAGCTGTGTGTCGATTAAATCTCAATAAAACTGAAAAAAAAAAATCAAAGAAAAAATTGGAATAAAAAACCCCCCAACAAACCATTTGACCATATATGTGAAAGTTTATTTCTAGGTTTCTGCTTTATTCCATTTTGTCTCTATCTTGTGTTTATGCCAGTGCCATACTGTTTTGATTACTATAGTGTTATATGAAGTTTTGAAATCAGAAAGTGGGAGACCTCCAACTTTGTTCTTTTACAAGATTGTTTTGGCTATTTGAGGTTTTTTTTGGTTTTTTTGTTTTTGTCTCTCTGTTTTTGCAGTTTTATACCTTTATTTGACAATCAGTGATTAGTTCTCATCCACATTAACTGTACATTTTTGAAAGTAGTGACCGTGATAGATACATAGGTAGCCAACGTATAGAGCTTGTTTGGTGAATCTTCATCCTTGTTACATTTTCTGGACAACCATACACGCATATGGGGTGGAACATTCTTTATCTCTTTGATGCAGACAGCTTTGTCGAGCCTGGTGTCGGTGCGCACATCTGGAGTTCCTATCTCCTTTATGGCAAATTTCTGGGTCTCTTTGAGTGTGCAAGGGGCACTCTTCTTGAAAGCCACTCCTTGGGTGCACTTGTAAATGTTGATGGTACGTTGTCTGGTCACTACCTTGATGATGGCAGAATGGCCCTTCTTCTTCTCCCTGCTTTGCGGGAGCCATTCTGCCAGGCCCTGGCTGGAAAGTGCTATTTGAGATCTTAATACAGCTTTTAATGGTAAAGCACTAGAGGACTTACCTTGAAAAAGAAAAGAACTGTGTTCTCTCTATGCTTTGTATTTCTGTTGTTTTATTCAGTACAGTAAAATGTGAAACAAGTAAGAGATACAAATTGTGGAAAGGAAGATATAAACTTATTACTTAAAAATGCTGTGATTTTGTATCTGGACAAGTAAACCAAAGGAACAAACTAACAGATGATTAGAAAGAATAACAATTCAGTAAAGTGATTTAATGAAATATATGAAAATTATATAATTCCTGAATGTCAGCAGTGTAAGAGAAATTGGAAAAATTAAGTCCCAGTTGTTAGAGCTTCAAATATATGACATTGTCACAGTGGTGAATGGGAGTTAAACTTGATGGCCCCTAAGCTTTTCTGCTTTCGGGTTTAATTTACCCCTGGGGGTGGTAATTGAGTCCAGAGGTCTGAACTGGAACTGTATAAAGCTGGGAATTGGAAAGCTTCTCTGTGAGCTAGGAGTGGTAAAACGGCCCACTGGTCCAAGACATAGGACAGAAGTGAGCTACTTATATTAGGTTTGTGGCTGTTAAAAGCCACCTTCAAGAAGTGGGGCGCCTGGCTGGCTCAGTTGGTAGAAGACACGACTCTAGGTCTCGAGATCCTTAGTTTGAGCCCCATGTTGGGGTGTAGAGGTTACTTAAAAAAAATAATTAAAAGCCACCTGCAAGAAATGGGAACTTCAACCTTGTGTGGAAATCTTGGTCAGGATGACTAATGTATAAATAAATGTGTTTGGAACTGATGAATAGTATAGGGCATTGGCAGAGGCAGACATTAAACTGTTTTTGGGACTGCCCCTGACCCCTGAAATGTAGAAGACGCTCGAAAAGCTGGACACGAACTCATACAAAACGTACAAAGCACTCTATTAAAACGATGCATCCAGGGGCGCCTGGGTGGCTCAGTCGGTTAAGCGGCCGACTTCGGCTCAGGTCATGATCTCGCGGTCCGTGAGTTCGAGCCCCGCGTCGGGCTCTGTGCTGACAGCTCAGAGCCTGGAGCCTGTTTCAGATTCTGTGTCTCCCTCTCTCTGACCCTCCCCTGTTCATGATCTGTCTCTTTCTCTCTCTCTCTCTCTCAAAAATAAATAAAACGTTTAAAAAAAAAAAAAAAGATGCATCCAATGGAAAATTTTCAGTTAAGGAACTGATAATAATAGACCAATTTGTAAAAGCACTTAATTATTTAATATATAGTCCATATTCAGTTTCTGCCTTTGTCTCAATAATGCCCTTTATAGCTGGTTTTGATTTGTTTCAATATTCAGGGTCAGATCAAGGATCGTATATTTAATTTACTCATACCTTCTTATCCTCTTTTAATTTAGTTGAGTTTTTCCTGCCATTTTTGTTTGTTTTTTAGTGATAGTGGCATTTTTGAAAGATAACATTCAGTTTGCCTAAAAGCTTTTATTTAGCTCTTTTACTAGACAGTAAGCTGCCTTAGAACAGGGAATATATGTCATTTATCCCTGCTAATCTAATTTAATCTAATGATTTTACAATAAGTTGGGATGCTGTGCTTCAGAAAAGGACAGCAAAAGGGAGGATTAAATAATTCTTAATCCTTTTTTCTTCTGGTTAGACACAGAGAACCATAAGAAGCCTTGTGCCTCACACACAGCATTTCAAACACAACAGTGTGCATCACTGTTAGGTACACTTGTCAGTGTATTTCATTATCAGTAATTCCGAGTAAAAAGTAGACTGTTCAGTACTCTCTTCTCTGTATCACATTTGCCATTTCCTCTTGAAAGTGAGGGATATTTGGTGAGTCAAGTGTATAGTTAAAATACGATGTGTGGTTTTATTACTATCCAAAGGAAAAAAAATGCTTCATAATGGTTACAATAAAGGTAATTCATGAACAGAATATTTTGAAAATTTGGGCATAGGAATGTTCAGTTTAAATTATTGTAGAATTCTTGGGGCGCCTGGGTGGCTCAGTCAGTTAAGCGTCTAACTTCAGCTCAGGTGATAAACTCCTGATTCGTGGGTTCGAGCCCCGCGTTGGGCCCTGTGCTGACAGCTTGGAGCCTGGAACCTGCTTCAGATTCTGTGTCTCCCTCTCTTTCTGCCCCTCCCCCACTGATGTTCTGTCTCTCTCTTTCAAAAATAAATACATGTTAAAAAAAAAAAAATTAGGGGCGCCCGGGTGATTCAGTCAGTTAAGCGTCCGACTTCAGCTTAGGTCATGATCTCGTGGTTCATGAGTTCGAGTCCTGCGTGGGGCTCTGTGCTGATAGCTCGGAGCTTGGAGCCTGCTTCGGATTCTGTGTCTCCCTCTCTCTCTGTTCCCCCCTACTCGCTCTCTCAAAAATAAACAAACATTTAAAAAGAATTATTGTAGAATTTTTGTGTAAATAAAACTCCTTTTTGTCTCATTCAAAACATCATGGAACTCTATACCATTGTAGGAATAAGTCTTTTGCTGAGTTATGTCACTAGGAATACATGATTTGATTTTGTTTCTTCTCCCTAGTTTCACTTTATTATTTTCGCAGCTTCCCAAGTATCTCACTATGAAGCTCTCTGTTGTAGTGTGTTTATTATACTTAAAAAGTAGTGTGTTAAGAATATGGCGAAAGGAATACTTGATACACCCTAGTAAGAATGCAAATTATTTTTGACACTAAGCCTAGTGACTATTGGTTTTTAATAGTTTTATTGAGATATAATTCATATACAGTACAATTTACCCCTTTTAAAATATGCAATCCATTGCTTTTTTAGTATATTCACAGTTACATACCATTCCGTTCCATTGTATGGAATTTTGTTTATCCATTCATCAATTGGACATTAAATGTCTTTTGTGAATAATGATGCTGTACATTTGTGTCCAAATTTTTGTGCATATTCGTTTCTTTTCCTTATATACCTAGGAGTAGCATTCTGGGTCATACAGTAATTATGTTTAATTGTTTGAGGAGCTGCCTGTTTTTGAAAGCAACTGCACCATTTTATGTTCCCACCAGCAATATATTTCTGGTGAGAACATAGTTTCTCCACATTCTTGCCAGCACTTTTTTTGTAAATCAAGTATAATTAGCATATAGTGTTATATTAATTTAAGGTGTATAATACAGTGATTCAACAATTCTGTGCATATCTCAGTGCTCATTGCCAGCATTTTCTTACTTTTTTTTTTTAATGTTTACTTATTTTTGAGAGAGAGAGAGAGAGAGAGAGAGCGAGCAAGTGAGCTGGAGACGGGCAGAGAGAGAGAGGGAGACACAGAATCCAAAGCAGACTCCAGGCTCTGAGCTGTCAGCACAGAGCCCGACACGGGGGTTGAACTCATGAACCTTGAGATCATGACCTGAGCTGAAGTCGGATGCTTAACTCACTGAACCACCCAGGCACCCCCCTTACTTCTTTTTTAGTCTAGCCATTCTAGTAGGTCTGAAATGGTGTCTCATTTTGGTTATGATTTGTATTTCCCGTGAGCTAATGGTGTTGAACTTCTTTTCATGCGTTTATTGACCATTTGTATATAGTCTTTGGAGAAATGTCTGTTCAGATCTTTTGCCCCTTTTTTAAATTGTTTTTGCTCTGAAGTCAGCTCTTAACCTTATTGGGATTCCCTTGTAAGTGATGCATTATATTTCTGCTTTTTAAGACTTTCTCCTGAGGGGGTTCCTGGGTGGCTTAGTAGGTTAGCGGTCTGACTCTTGATTCCGGTTCAGGTGATTGTTTGTGGGGTTGTTAATGGGGTCTAGCCCTGCTTGGGATTCTTTTGCTCCCTCTCTCAACGCCTCTACCCCACTCACACGCATGATCTCTGTTTCTGTCTCAAAAATAAATAAACTTTAAAAAAAAAAAAAAAAGAGGGGGCGCCTGGGTGGCTCAGTCAGTTAAGCATCTGGCTTCACCTCAGGTCATGATCTCACTGCTTGTGAGGTCGAGCCCTGTGTTGACCGCTCAGAGCCTGGATCCTGCCTCAGATTCTGTCTCCCTCTCTCTGCCCCTCCCCTGCTCACACTCTGTCTCTGTCTCTCTCCCTCTCAAAAATAAGCAAACATCAAAAAAAGGGGGGGGGGTGTGTGTGCCTGGGTGGCTCCGTTGGTTAAACGTCCAACTCTTGATTTTGGCTCACACTTGGTGGGTTCGAGCCCCGAGTCAGACTCTGCACTGACACAGCATGGAACCTGCTTGGGATTCTCTGTTTCCCTCTCTCTCTGCCCCACATGCGCATGTTCTCTCCCTCTCTCTCACTGTCTAAAATAGATAAATGAACTTTAATTAATTTCTTTATTTTTAAGATTTTTGTCTTTGTCTTTTTTCTTTCCTTTTTTTTTTTTTTTAGAGAGACAGAGATAGCATGAGCAGGGGAGGGAGAGGGAGAGGGAGAGAGAGAGAATATCCCAAGCTGGCACTGCCTGCTCGAACCTGCAAAGCCATGAGATAGATCGTGACCTGAGCTGAAACCAAGAGTTGGACGCTTAACTGACTGAACCACACAGGCTCTCCAAATAAATAAACTATAAAAAATTTTTCTTTCAGAAGATTTTCTCCTGTCTTTGCCTTTGAGCATTTTTCCTATGATGTGCCTGTTTGTGGGTCTCTTTGTGTTTATCGTGCTTGGAATTCATTAAGCTTCCTGGATGAATAAGTTGTTGCTTTTCAGTAAATTTGAGAAATTTTCAGCCATTATTTCTTTGGATATGTTTTTCTGTTTCTTTCCTGCTCACCCCTCTCTTCTTTCTCTCTCTCTCTCTCTCTCACCTCAATTATGTGCATTGTGGCATACTTAACATTTTCCCACGTTTCTCTGAAGCTGTTTATTTTTCTTGTATTTTCTCTCTGGTTTTCAGCTTGCATAATTTCTATTGATCTATCTTCACATTTGCTAATGATTTCTTCTGTCACTTAATTTCTACTCTTGAGCCTCTCTAGTGCATTTTTTAATTTCCATTATTGTGGTTTTCAGCTCCATAATTCCCCTTTTTTAAAAAATATATATTTCTTTGTTTCTATTGATATTTGCTGTTTAATACAACATTGTCATTCACACTTTTTTTCTTTAATTGTGGTTTCCTTTGGCTCTGTGAACATACTTATATGGCTGTTCTGAATATTTTTCTGTTAAATCCAATATCTAGTCACTCTCACAGGTAGTTTCTTTAGTCTGCCATTTTTTCGTCCTGGTATATGGGTCATATTTTTGTATTTCTTTGCATGCCTCATGATTTTTTGTTGGAAACTGGTCATTTTAGATGACGTATTGTACCAACTCTGGGTACTGAGTTCTCATCCCAGTCTTGAACTTGTTATTGTTTTGTTTTTAAAGAGAAGCTCTTACTTTTTTTTTTTTTTTTTAAGTTTATTTATTTTTGACAGAGAAAGACCGAGAATGAGTGGGGGAGAGGCAGGGAGAGAGGGGGACAGAGGCTCCAAGTAGGCTCGTGCTGACAGCAGAGAGCCCAGTGCGGGGCTTGAACTCACGAACCATGAGATCGGGACCTGAGCTGAAGTCATGCTTAACTGACTGACCCACCCAGGTGCCCTGATGGACTTATTATTGTTGTTTGCTTGTTTATTTGTTTAGCGACTGGCTAGATTATTTTAGTGACGTCTTTTCTATCCACTGTTCATCCAGTGTCAAGCCTCTGGTGGCGACTTTGGGGAGACACAGCTTTAAGTATGCCTACAGTCACCCTGGGATGACTGGTACTAACAGAGCTTTCGTTCCCTGACCAACCCAGCTGTTAAAACTCCACTAATTGCCCGGATTGCTCTCTTGTTTTCAACGGTGCCCTGAGGCTTAAATTCCTCTACAAACTAATCAGATCAAATTGGGGCTCCTTGGAAGGAAGAGTTTCTGAGGTCAGTGTTTGCTGTTTGTTCTGACCCCAGGAGGACTTCTCCCAGGTGTCTTATTCCCTGGTTCTCTTCTGCAAACTAGCTGGCCTACAGTCTAAGCCGTATCTTCATTTCACCCACAGATCTTCTGTTTGCCTTTCTTTTACCACAGCTTCCACTGTTCTTGAGAATACTCTTAGGCTTAAACTCGCCCATGGGAATGAAGTCAAGTCTTTTGGGAAGAGATTTGGTACTAAGTGTTCCTGCCTTTCTCCTGAGGCAGAGTATTTGAGTCAGGTTCCTGGAGTTGGGGATGGGGATGATGGCAATCTTTTCTGTGAGTGACATTCTGGATCTGGGAGCTGAGTGCTGGAGCTGGTGGAGGATGGGAGTAGGGTGGGAGGGAAGTGCATGCAGCAGCCTATCTGGATGTGGAGCCACCGTCATCTCATGAGCTGGACAGAAGAGCTCTTGGGGTCCCACTATGCTCAATGTGCCACGCCTGAGGTATAGCTTCTGTTCTGCAAGTGGGGGTTGCACACGGGGGAGCCCCTGCTTTTGATGTACTTGCCTGGGACTTAGTGTCAGCAGCAGGGGCCTGGGGACAGTCCAGCTCCTTAGAGAAGAAAGCTCTTGGACTGAGAGCTGTGGGAAGAAGGAGCTGTGTGTTCTTGGCCGCTGCAAGAACGGGAGCATTGCTGACATGGGAGAGGGGAGGAGTGGGAGTGGTCTGGGTTCAAATTCCTCAGACTTTGACCTTTGAGCCTAAATTTTCATAGATTTTATTGAATGATTATTTTCTTCATTTACTGTTTCCCCTTAGGGACTATTTCCAGAGGCTTTGAATGATGGGTTTTTGTTTGTTTGTTTGTTTGTTTGTTTTTTAAATAATTTTCACCAGTTTCACTGAGGAGCGGGCCAGCAGAGCCCCTCATACCATTAGGGTGGAAGTCAGTCTCTTGTAACTTTGGTTTTTGAGCTAGTGGTCATGCCTCCTTAAAGCCTGACTCAGAAAAGCAGTTCCTTCATATTCTAGTCTCTGACCATTCTTTGTAAGAAACTCTTAACATCCTCCTTAACATATCAACTTTCAGATGATGCCTGTATGATACAGAAGGGCAAGAGAATGGATTTCCCTTGCTTATTTTCCTTAAAAAATGAATTCACTGCGTGCAGAAGTACTCTAGAAGGGAAAATTTGCACATGATTACAGAGTTGGTATTTTTAAATGTTTATGTATTTATTTTTGAGAGAGAGAGCACGAGCGAGAAAGAGTGAGCAGGAATGGGGGAGGGGCAGAGAGAGAGGGAGAGAGAGAATCCCAAGCAGGCTCTGAGCTGTTAGTGCACAGCCCCTCGCAGGGCTCAAACTCCTGAACTGTGATCATGACCTGAGTCAAATCGAGAGTCGGACACTTAAAGATTTTATTTTTAAGCAATCCCTACACCCTACATCATGGGGCTTAAACCTACAACCCCAGGATCAAGAGTTGCATGGTTTACCGACTGAGCCTAGAGAATTTTAATGTGAGGGCACCATCGTACAGTTGATGGAGTTCTTTTCAAGTTGGCTTTTACGGGTACTGTAGTTAATTCTTGACTTCTTTGACTTCAGACATCAAAATTGGCAGGCTTCTTCAGTGTTGCTGTCATCTTAAATTAGTTTCTTTTGATTCCTTTTTTTTTTTTTTCCTCTCTTTCCAGGGGCCACTCAATAGTGAGTCTTCCAATCAGAGCTTGTGCAGCGTGGGGTCCTTGAGTGATAAAGAAGTAGAGGTAAGAGGCCACATTCACTGTGAGACTACACATTCCCACACCCTCAGTCTGGGTTGAAAGGTAGCACTGCATAACTCCAGGATTCTGATTTAGGACTTGCCTTCTATCTTCTTATAAGTTTGATATTTTGTACCTACTCTCATACTGTGAAAAAGTTAACAAAATGCTAATTGTGATGTATATGGTATTTAACAGACTCCTGAGAAAAAACAGAATGACCAGCGAAACCGGAAAAGAAAAGCTGAACCATATGAAACTAGCCAAGGTATTAATAATTTATACCAATAAAAATACTAAATTCTTGGAAGTTAGATACTTAGAATTTCCAACTCACACGAAATAATTAGTTCCTACACAGGGATTCCTAACAAAGGAGATTTGTGTACCTTAAGGGAATATCAGGCTGTTTATTATAGACTCGCCATTTGATACACACTTGCCAAAAGTGTCAGTTCTTTGGGGACCCTCGTTTTCCCTGTTGTAAGTTAACAATCTTCTCACCACAGGTTTTTCTTCAGACTAAGCGTGTATTATACAGAAAAGAGGTTACATTGGTGTTGTAACCATGTCTTGCATTAGCTCAGTGATTTGTTAATAATTGGTAGCCAGAAATGGTTTCATTTACATGGCTGTCCTTTGTACCTGCTCTCCTGTGGCAATTCAGTTGAGCATTGGCACCCAGTGGGCTAAATCTATAAATATGATGGGTTATGATGCCGAATATCTTTGTGTAATTAAAGAGGGAATAAATGGTTTGCTTCGTCACCTCCACCCCCTCTGAGGAATGGAAGTCACAGTCTTTTTTGCATTTTTTAAATTTTTTTATCTACAAATTATTTTTTACTTTTGGGCAGGGGGCAGAAAATTGTCCCAAAGCAACATGTCACATAAAGTTTTTTGTGGCCTAGCATAAAACCCTTTAGTCCTGATGAGTTTGTTTTGAATTTTTTGTTCTCTTGATTGAGGGCATGGACTGTACATTTGTTTTATTTTGATTCATAGCTGTGGCCTAGGTTTTCTTACCATATTATAAAAGAAAGATTAGCAAATCTTAAAGGAAAGCAAGCTGAGAAAAAGTCTTCCTTTCACTGCTTATTAAGGCTTTTATTAGATGGAGGAAACTGTCTCTGTTCTTAGGATACAGGTAATTTGGCTTATTTGTTAAAAGTAAAGCCAGTACTTGAATTGATGATGACATACGCAGTTAGTGAATGCATAGTACGTTTTAGTGAATGATGGTTTACGTATGTTGTTGGAAAAACTATACTTACTTTGGTTTCATTTTCAGGGAAAGGCACTCCTAGGGGACATAAGATTAGTGATTACTTTGAGGTAAGTTAAATTTTTGGAAAAAAAGTTCATAGTGACTTTTTAAAAATCTGAATCCTTGCCTTCATTTAAGGCTTTAGAAAGCAATGTTTTGCCTTTACTGTGCTCTCCTCCCCTTCCTCCCCATCTTCATCAGTCTGATGTTGGCCCATCTCTCTCTGTTAAGAGGACACTGCTGCTGACTTCCTAAATTTAAATTTGTTTATGATGTGTCTTGTCTGTGATGATATAAAAATTCACAAATGAGGTGATGTTTCTCTTGGCCAGACTAGGTTTCGGGTCTTGCAAAGATTGAAATGGAGTGACTTGGACTCTTCTTTTGTCCTCTTCCCTTTAGTTCGGTGGGACACGTAGCGAGCTCACTGACCCATCGTTAGTGGTTCCTAAAGAAGACACTAGCATCCACTGTACCACTCACTGTATTCCTGCTTCGGGTTATTTTGAGACAAGAAGGGAAAACATGCTTCTCTGGTGTCCTTTCAAAACCATGTGTACCTTCAGCTTTCAGCCACGTTTTCTTTATATCTTTTTGGTACATTTCTGCTGGAGCTCCTCCTTAAAATCTCGCTGAAAAGCTAGCCAAAATTTGACTTACGTGGTATTTTTCTCTTTAGCATGAGATGTATTGACTTAAAGGGGCCATATAGTTAAGACCTGTTTGTGTGTTAATCTTTTACTCTCCTTATCTGAAGCACAGTACTGTTTTGAATTATTCATATCCGTTTTTCCCTGTTGGCCAGTTTGCTGGGGGAAGCGGGCCAGGAACCAGCCCTGGCAGAAGTGTTCCGCCAGTTGCACGATCCTCACCGCAACATTCCTTATCCAATCCCTTACCGGTAAGCATTCACCTGGAGAAATTTGACACCTGTTGTAGGAGGCGAGAACCCAGGATCGCTCCAGCAGTTTCTCTTCCGTTAACTACCCAGGGGAATGAGGCACTGAGGAGAAACATTCAGTGCTACCTGTGAGTCACTGAGACTCAAGTCTGTCTCCGTAAATTTATGTTGCACAAGAGCTACCCCTGTTTCTCAGTATAGTAAGTTACCTCTAAGCCTACAGCTCAGTTCTGTCAAGGAAATGATTTCCAATTTAAACGTAAACTTTGTATCCTTGCCAAACTTAAATATAAGTTGGGCATTTGATTTATTTTCAAGGCTTTCTCAGTGATGTGGTAGAGAAACTCATGTTACTCAAATTGGAGATGGGTTTGTTACCTTCCCTTTTTTTTTTTTTAAATAAGATTTTTATTTTTAAATAATCTCTACGCCCAGTGTGGGGCTCGAACTCACAACCCCTGAGATCAAGAGTCGCAGGCCTCACCGACCGAGCCAGCCAAGCCCATCTGTTTCCTTCCTTCAAGTGAGAACTGAAGATCTTAAGACCATTATAGCCAGATTAGTGGTTCTCAACGTGGGGTAGTTTTGCCTCTCAGGGAACATTTGGCACTGTTGGAGTAATTTTTGATCACAACTGGAGGGTGGGAGGAGGGAGCTGTAGGCATCTAGTAGGCAGAGGCCAGATGCTAGTAAACATCCTACAAAGTACAGAATAGGCCCTCATAGTAAAGAGTTACTTGCTCCAATTGTCACTGGTGCCGAGATTGAGACTCCTGAGCTAGCTACCTAATAGGGGATTTTGTGTTAATTTACTTGAGTGCCTTTGGATAATTTGTTGATACCATACAAGATCTTTGTACTCAGGAGTGTGTTCTCTCTGCTGATGCCTCAGGTATTGCTTTGGGATTTGGGGGAAGAGGGATCTCCCTATGTTCAGTTTTTGTGCTAGGTCTGTTTTTAGGAAAGCTGTTTGACTCTTTACCTTAGCAGAATTGGGTAATACTGATCTTCTCCTAAGTGATTTAGTCTTCTGTGTTAAAGTGTTTAGAATGCATTTCTTTTCCTCTTCTATCTCGTAAAGACATGCATTCATTAAGGTGACCGCAGTTATTAAAGCACTTAGTAAACTGTATCCAACTTGAAAATTTGGCTATTATCTTGTCATCCTTGCTATATTTAAAAATGTTAGAAATGTAAAGGGGTGCCTGGATGGTTCAACTGGAAGTGTCCTCCTCTTGATCTCAGCTCAGGTCACGATCTCACGGTACATGAGATCAAGCTCCACATCAGGGTCTATGATGACAGCACGGAACCTGCTTGAGATTCTCTTTCTCTGTCTGTCTGTCTCTCCCTTTCCCTCTCCCTCTCTCTCCCTCCCTCCCCCCAACTCCCCCGCGCGCGCGCCCCCCCCCCCCCCCCCCCGCCGGCACTCCTGCACGTGCATGTGAGCTCTCTCTCTCAAAATAAACATTTTAAAAAAATGTTAGAAATGTTTGATGTGTAGATCTATTTGGTTAGGTTGAGGGTTTTTAGGTAACTGTTGAGGAGGCTTGTGTCTTTATTTTTCTTAACATTTATTTATATGTTCATTAAAATTTTTTTTTAGAGTTTGTAAAGTAATCTCTACACCCAACGTGGGGCTCAAATTCACAGCCTCAAGATCAGGAGGTGCATGCTCCACTGCCTGAGCCGGCCGGGCACCCCTATTTTTAATTTTTAAACCAATTAAAGTGCTTAAAGTATTCCAACACAAGAAAGAAATATTACCAGCCTCCCTCCCCAAACCCCCTTATGCTCCCTGCCAGTTATTAGCCCCCTCCCTGTCATTGGGAATAGTCACTGTCCTGATTTCTAACAGCAGAGATGTTTTTTTCTTTCTGTTTTTGTATTTTGTATGAAAGAAATCATACAATGTACACTCTTATGTCTGTCTTCTTTTGTTCAACATTACTTCTGTGAGATGAATCCATATTGTCGTGTGTTTTGTTGTAGATTACTCATTGTCCCTGGTGTGTGGGATGATTTTAATATTTTTATTTATAACATTTTAATTAAAAAAATTTTTTAAAGTTTATTTATTTTGAGAGAGAGTGTGAGCAAGCAAGCAGGGCAGGGGCAGAGAGAGAGGGAGGGAGAATCCTAAGCAGGTTCCACGCTGTCAGCACAGAGCCCATCATGGGGCTCAAACTCATGAACTGTGAGATCATGACCTAAGTTGAAATCAGGAGTTGGACATTCAACCAACTGAGCCAACCAGGCGCTCCTATATTTTAATTTTTAACTATTTGGTTAATCTGTTGCACATCTTTTTCCACTAGAATGTTAGTCTCATGAGACCAGGGACTTTGCTTTGTAGTTGATTGCTGTTTCCGTCTCTCAGTCTTATTACCTAATGGTATAATTATTTTTACTGTTTTTTTGACTTGACGTGAAGAGATAATATCTTGTTCAGTTTTTGGTCTTTAACACCCAAAACCGTGCTTGGCACATATAGCAGATACTCAGAGTTGTTGAAAAGAAGAATCGAGGGGCGCCTGGGTGGCTCAGTTCATTAAGCGTCCAACTTCGGCTCAGGTCATGATCTCACGGTCCATGGGTTCGAGCCCCGCGTCAGGCTCTGTGCTGACAGCTCAGAGCCTGGAGCCTGTTTCAGATTCTGTGTCTCCCTCTTTTCTGACCCTCCCCAGTTCATGCTCTCTCTCTCTCTCTCTCTCTCTCTCTCTCTCTCTCTCTCTGTCTCAAAAATAAATAAAGGTTAAAAGAAAAAAAATTAAAAAAAAAAAAGAAAAGAAGAATCGATGGATAAAGAATTATTTTAGTTTCTTTCCCCCTAAGTATTTTTTTTTTGTATTTTTTATTTTTAAAAATTTACATCCAAATTAGTTAGCATATAGTGCAACGATTTCAGGAGTAGATTCCTTAGTGCCCCTTACCCATTTAGCCCATCCCCCCTCCCATGACCCCTCCATTAACCCTTAGATTGTCCATATTTATGAGTCTCTTCTATTTTGTCCCCCTCCCTGTTTTTATATTCTTTTTGTTTCCCTTCCCTTATGTTCATCTGTTTTGTCTCTTAAAGTCCTCACATGAGTGAAGTCATATGATTTTTTTCTTTCTCTGACTGACTAATCTCACTTAGCATAATACCCTCCAGTTGCATCCATGTAGTTGCAAATGGCAAGATTTCATTCTTTTTGATACTCCATTGTATGTATGTATATATATACATATATACATATACATATATATATGTGTGTGTATATATATATATATATATATATATATATATACACACACACCACATCTTCTTTATCCATTCATCCATCGATGGACATTTGGGCTCTTTCCATACTTTGGCTATTGTTGATAGTGCTGCTGTAAACATGGGGGTGCATGTGCCCCTTCGAAATAGCACACCTGTATTCCGTGGATCTATGCCTAGTAGTGCAATTGCTGGGTGGTAGGGTAGTTCTATGTTTAGTTTTTTGAGGAACCTCCATACCGTTTTCTAGAGTGGCTACACCAGCTTGCATTCCCAGGTTCTTTTGTATTTTTTGTTGAAAACAAAGTACCACCTAAAACATGAGGCTTTTAATGCAGGAGTTTGGTAAAAACTACAACTCATAGCTGGCAAACTAAGAATGATTTTTAGATTTTTAAAGAGTTGTGGAGACAGAAGAATATATCGCAGAGATGTTATATGGCCTGTAAAGCCTAAAATATTTGTGTGGCCCTTCACAAAAAGGAAATCCTTATAAAGTTAACTCCATATACTCATTCCTTAGGTCAAGAAGTAAAATATTTCCAGCACCCTGGAAACCTGTGTGCTCTTCTCTGATTACAACGCTCTCTACCCTGGAAACAACCACTGTTCTAACTTTCGTGATTATAATGTGCTCTTCCTTACAGTTCGACCATGTGTGTATCCCTAAACAATATAGTTTTGTTCTGTCATTAAGTCAGTTTTGTTAATCATGGCGTTTAATCATAGTTTTTAAATTTTCTGTATTCTGATTTTTGGTTGTTTGTCCTGGCAGTTACCAAGAGAGGTGTATTTATTATCTCTCATGATTGTGCGAGTTGTTTCTTCATGTATTTATAGTTTTGCTTTGTGTATTATTAAGTGACCCTTCATCTCTTATGATACTTTTTGCTCTAAATGCATTTTATCCAATATTTAATGTATCCAAACCATTATATGGTATAGATATTTCCATTTTTATACTACCAGCTTTTCATTATGTTTTCAGTATACCTGACAAATAGTTGAATTTTTCTTTATTCTGTCTAAAGTATTTTTTTAATGTTAGCTTTTATTTTATTTTATTTTATTTTATTTTATTTATTTTTAACATTTATTTATTTTTGAGAGACAGAGAGAGGCAGAGCATGAGCGGGGGGTGGGGGAGAGAGATACAGAATCTGAAGCAGGCTCCAGGCTCTGAGCTGTTTGTTAGCACAGAGCCCAGTGCTTGGCTCGAACTCGTGAACTGCGAGACCATGACCTGAGTTGAAGTCAGGTGCTCAACCAACTGAGCCACCCAGGTGCCCCTTTAGCATTTATTTGCCATCTTTTAATGTGTTTTCTCTTCATGCTGCATATTCTCTTTTCTTTCATTTCTTGCTTTATTTGGGTTGTTGTTTTTTTGGGGGGGCGGGTTAATCATTGTGTATTCTCATTCTCCACTAGAAGCTAGGTCCTGTTCGGTGTTTCTCATAGAAATTACCACACATATCTTCAGTTTGCCAAAGTTTGATGTTAATAGTATCTTTATCCTCCTCCCAAATAAACAATGACCTCAGAACATTAACTCCATTTACTTGCTACTAACTTGGTGGTGGTGGTGTATGTTTGTATTTTGCTTTTGTTTGTTTTTTTTTTAGCCTCATACAACATTATTAGTTTATATTGTCACTGTTCATCTATTTGATACTGTCAGTGTTCATTTACCTCTTTCTTTGTACTTCTTTTTTGCATCTTACGTCTTCTACCTAGGGTCCCTTTCCTTCTACCTGAAGTATTCCTTTAGTATTCTTTTATATGTATCTGCTGAGGAGTTAATTGTCTAGGTTTTGTTTGCTTAAAGTACTTAATTTTGCTTTTATTCTTGAAAGATACTTTTGCTGTGTATATTTTTACATTGGCATTTTTTTTCTCTTAACAGCTGAATGTATTATTACCATCTTTTGACTCCCATTGTTACTACTGAGAAAACAACTTTCATATATCTCTCATTTCTTTGAAATTATCTGCTCTTGTTTTCCCCTGGCTGCTCTGCAGTTTCACTATGATGCATCCTTTTATTTCTCTTGTTTGTAATGTGTTAGGGTTTTTTGTTGGGTCTTGTACCAGTTCTGGATAATTATTAGCCATTGTCTCTTCAGATATTGTCTCTGCCCTGTTCTCTTTTTCTTTTTCCTATGAAATTCCAATTAATTGTGTGTCACACCATCTCACCTTATCACTTTGCCTTTTGACTTTTTTCTACTTTCTCTTAGTCTCCATTTGCTCCATTCTGGATAGTTTCTTGCCTTTCTGGTCCCAGATTCTCTTGTTTTGTTGCATCTAATTTGCTGTTAACCTCACTGAATTATTATTATTATTTTTTAATGTTTATTTATTTTTGAGAGAAAGAGTGCAAGCAGGGAAGGGGCAGAGAGAGGGGGACAGAGGATCTGAGGATCTGAAATGAGCTCTGTGCTGACGGCAGTGAACCTGATGTGGGGCTTGAACTTGCAAACGTTGAGATCACGACCTGAGCCGAAGTTGGACACTCAATAGACTGAGCCACCCAGGCTGTCCAACTGCACTGAATTGTTAATTTTTGTTATTGTGTTCCCTGCTGATACTTTCAAGTTTGTCTTTTATTTATTTATTTAGTAGAGTCTTTATAATCTGTATTTGATAATTCTGGCATTTGATGTGTTATGAATCTATTTGTTGTCTGTTGTTTTTCCTAGCTGTTGCTCAGGGCTTTATTTCTTTTACGCTTCTTTGGTTTTTGGACTGTGTGCCGCTCATTTTTCCTGAAAAATTATTTGTGAAATTTCTTTGAGATCTAAAAGATGTGTTCCTCCAGGGAGAATTTTTCTTTGCTTCTTCCAAATGCCTAGAGATTTTACCCATCCAGTACTACTTTAAACCACTGAATTCATGGCTTGCATTTTGTTTGATTGGTTTATTTTGTTTGTTTGTTTCAGCTACCCAGTCGGTATTGATCTGGATTGTGTTAACATTTCTCAGGGGAGCCCCCGCTCCCTGTATTGCCAGGGCAACTTCCTTGTAGTTCTCTGAGGGTGGAGGAAATTTTTCTCCTGGTTTACATTTTCCCTTAGAGTGTAACCCTTTGAAAGTCCTTGAAGCTTGAAGTGCGAAGGGTTTCCTTATTGAACCCCCTGCCCTCAGTGGACTTTGGCCTGTGACGATCCGTTTGGCACCTTGTGCTCTGTAAGCGGGATGGTCAAGATCTGCAGGTACCCTTAGGGCAAATATGATTTTAATGCTTCATTTAAGTGTCTTGCATTCCTAATATCCCTTAGATTTTTGCCCTGGCAGATCCCTTATTTTATCAACTCTTCAATGCTTTTAACATCTTTTTCCCCCCATGTTTTGTCCTGTTTTTATAATCATTTTCTAAGGGAAGGTTAGTTCAAACATCCTAGCCTGCTGTATTTCCAGAAATATTCTATAAAATCTTTCAACCCTTGGCAAACATTTATTGAGTACATAGCAGAATGATTAATTTTAGTATTGGGGCTTCGGAGATACAGTCTCCCAAGTAGTGCAGATATTGCTGTGAATGGGTATCACAAGCACATTGGAGCCTGAATTTAAACAGTTGCCTTTGGTTGGGGTAGGAGTGTTGGTCTCGAGGAGGTGGACTCTGCTTACAGATTAAAAACCTAAATTCTTTTGTTGGGATCATTTTGGTTAGTTTATTTTACTTTTATTTTCTAAAATGAAAATGTTAGTTTTTCCTCATGAAGGGATACATACATGTTGATTATGAAAGTCCAACAATTCAGGTCTCCTCCAGAACTGTTATTAAAGGGTTTACTGGGCATATATGTGTGTACATGTATGTTCATATAATAGTTTCCTAATTTCTGTTGTTTTATTTGTTTAACCAGTATCCTGTAAACATTTTTTTTTGTCCTCTAAATAGTGCCATAGCAAATGTCCGTGTGTGTGTGTGTGTGTGTGTGTGTGTGTGTGTCTTTCACATTTCTTTTCTTTTGCTTTGGATAAATTTCCAAGCTCTAATGCCCTAGTCAAAGAATATGCTTACTTTAAAATGTCATCACATAATTGCTAGCAGATTATCAGCAGTTTGCAGGTCCCAGTTTCCGTGTACCCTCCTAATACTGAAGTTTATCACTGTAATTTTGTCAGTGAGAAGAATACCTTGTTTTACCTTGCATTTCTTCATTAGTGATATTAAACATATTTTCATAAGTTTAATGGCCTTTTGGATTTCTCTTTTAACGCTTCTATAAGTTCTTTGCCTATTTATTTATCAGAGTGTTTGTTTTTTTCTTCCTGATGAGGAGCACATTATTTATTAAGGTTGTTAACTCATTGTCATTTATATGGTAAACATTTTTGCCTATTTATAATTTTATCTTTTAACTTCAGGTTGACTTTTGCCATTCAGGAGTAAAAATATTTGGAGTCAAATTTGTCACTGTTTTCCTTTATGTTTTACTGGTTTTATGCTATTCTGAGATAGACCTGAATGGTTTGTATTTTTAATATCATGTTTAAAAAGTCCTTCACCACTAGAAAGTCATAAAAATACTTGTTTGTATTTTCTTGTAATTTTTATGTATAAGGAAGCAATCTACTTTTCTACTTTTTTCTGATACCCATACAAATACTCAACCATCTATTTAGTAAGTTCCCACTAATCTGAAATACAGTTTAATCACAGATTATATATCCATATTATAGGGGCCTGTTTCTGAGTTTTCTGTTCTGTGCCACTGGTTGATCTGTCTGCTCATGTACCGGTATTATGCTGATGTGGTCTTGCTTTTTTGTGGTACGTTTTAATAACTAGTCAAGTTTCCCTGCTGTTCTTTATCAAAAGTTGTGTGGCTAATTTTGATTATCTTTCCGAGTGAACCTTAGAATTAATGTGTGAAATTCCACCAAACCAACTCCCAAAAGAGAGCAAGAGTGACACTGTGATCACTGCACCACTACAGCATTCTCTCGTAGCAGGAGAGAGAGAGAGAAAAGAAAAACAAAAGTGAATAAAAAGCCACATGCGTTGGCTTTTAAAGAAATTTGACATTTATAAAATTTGAATGCAGGCGCGTGGTATTACCGTGTAGATCCTCTTTTACATCTGCCAGTGAATCTGTAGTTTTTCTTATATGTAATCTCCATATTTCTTAAGTTTATTTCTAAACTTATTTCTCTCGTATAGGTTTTTTGAAATTTTGAATCTGCTTTTTCTTCCATTATATATTCTGGTAATAATCAATTATTGGTATATGGGGAAGCTGTTGTTTTTTGTATATTTATTTTATATTCGACCATCTTACCGAGCTCTTATTTGTTGTTTTTCAGTTGATTTGCTTAGTTTCCTTTGTGAATAGTTATATCATCCAAAAATGACACTTTTTAATCTTTAATATTTCCCCTTGTTTATACCTCATTCCCCCCCCTTATCACATTGCTAAACCTTCTGTAATAATGTTGAATGATTGTGATATTAATGTGTTAACCCCTTTCTAGTTTTCTTAACTTTCTTGAGAGTGTCTTTGGTATGGCACCATTAATTTATGTTCATCTCTGAAAAAAAATACTGTGTTGTATTAAAGATGGATACTCCCAGTGTTTTTTGTTTTTGTTTTTAAGAGTTGCCCAACAATGTGCAAATCCTCTTTTGGCATCTAAAGGGAAGAATCTTGATATCTCTGCTCCCCAATACTAATGTAATGAATTGTATCGGTAGATTTGCTAATGATGAACCATCCTTACATTTCTGGAATAAACCATACATAATTGTGTTATATTATTCTTTTAGTGTTCTGTGGAAATTGTGTTGCTTGTATTTATTTTCGATTTTTGCATATAAGTATAGCATGGTAAGGATAGAATTGAGAGTGAAATAAGCTTCCTGTAAATTAGGGGACAAATGTCTTCATCCTCATTTACCTACAGGATAGAAATAACATTTCCTTTGTAGGTTTGAAGGTATTGTGAAGTCGATTTGTTGAACTCTGCAAAGTAAACTGCAATTTCAGTTGTAGAAATACGGAACAATTAAAATTGTAACATGCAATTAATTTTACAGAATTCAAGTGAGATACTGTCCCAGATTTACAGGTAAGTTATAATCCAGCGACAAACATATTTGTTTTCAGAGAGGTGTTTTTCAAAAATTACTCTTCTGTGCGCTGTGTTTTAATCCATTATGTGTTTTGGCAGTTTCTGGCTGCTTTCTCATGTAATCCGTGGGGTTTCTTTGATGTTTTGCAGCGGCGGGTAGAGCAACCCCTCTATGGCTTAGATGGCAGCGCTGCAAAGGAGGTGTCGGAGGAGCAGTCCGCTCTGCCAACCCTCATGTCGGTGATGCTGGCGAAGCCTCGGCTTGACACGGAGCAGCTGGCGCAGAGGGGAGCTGGCCTCTGCTTCACCTTTGTGTCAGTGAGTACCAAGGCTGACCTGATGCAGATCCGTGTTGCCCTCGAGCTCCTTGATGGAGTTTGAGGAATTATGTTCGTGAAGAGATGATGCCGTTACTAACTGTGTGCCTTCTGAAGGTAGCGTGGTTTTCTTCAGTGTCCCTTGGTTCCAGGGGGTGAGAGGGACTACTTTGTTAAAGTCTGGGCACACCGTGGGAAAGAAAATACGGTTTTAGGTTGACAAAGAAGTGAAGAAGATACAGATCGAATTCCGTTACAGCCAAAGTACTTGTCTAATTAAAATCGCCAAACTCCAGGCGTCACTTATTTGAAGCAGCGTGTAGGTCAGAAAATGTTAGCAGGTAGGCGGGCATTCTGTAGTGTGTGTGCCAGTCTGTCTCCCCTCCGTGGTACTGGCGTGACCTGTACGCTTGCCTCCTCTCACCTCTTCACAGTGTTGGGACAGATACTTTTTCCAGGAGTATTTGGCTACCTGTTTGCTGTTCTCAGCTTGCTTCTTTCTCTCTCCTTGGAGAACAAGTAGGTTTGACCCCATTTTTACTTACCAAATTATCTAGTGCAGTTTGACTCCAGAGTTGTTATTTTTCTTGGTTTCTGTGCCCCACCACAGATGATACAGAGCAAGGGAAAGCCCCGTTACCCTATTCTTCCATTTTTGGGGGCCTCTTTCAGAGCTAAAGTCATCACTGATCCAAATTTCTTTCTCTTCTCCTGGTTCATTCGCTCCACTTGTAACCTAAGTTTTCTCTTTATTTGTTTCGTGGATTCTGAGTCATTAATCCACATGCAATTGTATTCAAAAAGGCCATGAAAAGGGTGGGTGCCTTAAGGAAAGGAAATAAAAATTATGAGGTAATTAGCGAACCATTGCGCACAACTTGGAATACTTTCTTACAGTTATTATTGCTTTTCCTCAAAGAGATATTACAGCTTTTTTTTTTTTTTTTTAATTTTTTTTTTCAACATTTTTTATTTATTTTTGGGACAGAGAGAGACAGAGCATGAACGGGGGAGGGGCAGAGAGAGAGGGAGACACAGAATCGGAAACAGGCTCCAGGCTCCGAGCCATCAGCCCAGAGCCTGACGCGGGGCTCGAACTCACGGACCGCGAGATCGTGACCTGGCTGAAGTCGGACGCTTAACCGACTGCGCCACCCAGGCGCCCCGAGATATTACAGCTTTTAAACTTAGAGAATTTTTTAAGCATCAAAGGAATGGAGAGACTTCTTGTGTGAAGAGGGTCTAATTTTATCTGTGGGTGTCAGAAACACAGCACAAAATTGGAGAATTGACCAATGCAGTCCTGTGTGTGGGCCTGACAGTAGTATGGCATAGTTTGTGTGAGAATGTTGTGGTGCTCTATAGTATGCTTACAGAGTGTGTGTCTGTGCGCGTGTGTAAAAATTACATTGTTTACTATTCACTGACCATTAAATCTTCATCTTCGAGCTAACTTTCCCAGGCAAAACCTTGGATAATCAGAGGTTTGTTTGTCCTTATGTTCTTTTATTGCCTTTTTGAAAGCTATTTCCATTTCACTTGAGGGGAGTTCCCTTTGTTTATTGCACGAATACTTACTGAATGCCCACTATGTGACAGGCATGTAGCTAAGTACCCAGGATTTCGATCAGCAAAACTCGGTCCCCTATTGTGAGCCTTCCAAAAAAGGTATTGGGGTGGGTGCACGTGGATAACGGCTTCCTCAGTCCTATCAGCTAGTGCACTCAGGGTGTCAGAGGAGTGCAGATGCTATAGCCAGATTGTTCTCATGGAAGGGAGAGATGGCAGAGAAGAGTAAGAAATGAACGTGTCTGAAGAAGGAACAGGGAAATAAATGTGAAAAACAAAGGCTTAAATGGTTTGGTACCGTTCTGGATCTCTCTGCTTCTCTGCAGTTCCAGCCAGGATATAAGCTTAGTAGTCTAAAGAAAGAAGAAAGCAAGAGTTAACATATTTAAAAAAACGTTTTTAATAAATAAAGACCAGCAGTTTCCTGACAAATAGGCAAAAGCTATTAATTAGCAGGCAGTTTTCCGGGGTAGGTGGAGGGAAGACAGATGACTAATAACATGAAAACTGCCTAACTTCAGCCGTGGAGAGATGCAAAATAAAACAAGGTATAACACTTTTGACCTGTCAGAGTGTTAAGGATTGTTACATTTGATAATTCTCAGTGTAGATTATAGTTTAGATACACATGCAAGTTTTATACTGACTCTAAATTGGTGCAGTCTCTTGGGCAAGTTGGTTTGTATCCGAGTGTTAAATTTACATGTCCTGGACCCAGGAATTCTATTCCCATAAAACTATATGAAGATGTTTATTGCACTGTTTATTATTGCAGAAATCCGGAAGTGGTTTCCCTTCACCGGTGTTTCACAGGAACTTGTATCGAGGGTGTCTGTGGCCTCCACACTGCTGCACCCAGTGATCAGTCCTCAGAATGTATCTGTCCAGCATGATTCATTAGCCATAACTGATGACTCCTTTCTCCAAGCGCGTCCTCTTGTGCTCCCCTCCGCTTCCACTCTTTCTGTTCTTTCTCATTTCCCAGACCTCTAAACAGTGGAGTGCCCCAGGGCTCAGTCTTCAGACTTTTGTCTACCTTTTTTCTCTACATAATCTCATTGAGTTTCTTTGCTTTAGTTATCACCCATATGCAGAGCACTTCCAAGTTTATATCTCCAGCCCAGAGCCCTGCCCCGAATTCCAAATGTATGTAGTCAGTTGCTTCTAGACTTTTCTTTATGTCTGATAAGCATATCAAACCTAACGTGTCCAAAACTGAATTCAATCCAAACCCATTTCTTCAACAGCCTTCCACATCTCAGTAACTGTCCATTCTCTCCTTCTAGTTGTTTAAAAACCATGGAGTCATTCTTGTCTCTTCTCTTTATTTTATATCCCAGTTACAAATCCATCAGTAAATCTTACTATTACGGTTATGTTCAGATTCCTACTGCTTCTAACCTCTTCACTACTCCTACTACTACTCCTACTACTACTTGAACTAAACCGTTGTCCCCCACTAAGGTTATCGTAGTAGCCTCCTAACTGGATTCTTTGCTCCTACCTTTGCCTTTTAATCTGTTTTCAACCGATGAGAGTGATTCAGTCATGTTTGCTCAAAGGTACTTAAAATGGCACATAAAGACTTGCGTGGTCTGTTTCTCACCACTTGGCCATCTCTTACTGCCACCTCCCTTCCTTACTAGGTTCCATCCACACCGGCCACCTTGCCTTCTCAAATACTACCTGGCATGTTCTCACCTCAGGGACTTTACACTTGGTGTTGCCTTTGTCTTAACATTCTTCCCCCAGATAGTAAGTCTGGCATGCTTCTTCAGTTCTTTGCTTGAATTTACCCTATTAGAGAGGCCTACTCTGATCACACTCTATTAAATAGCAACTCCTCCTTGCCCACTCCACACAATGTCTACCTCCTATGCCCTGCTTTGTTTTTCTTCTCAGTCTTATCACCAGCTGACCTGCTATAATTTACTTGTCTGACTCCTCCCCTGCCCCCCACTGGCATGGAAACTCCATCAGGTCAAGGACTTTGCTTTGTTCGCTTTTCTTTTTTAATGTTTGTTTGTTCTTGAGAGACAGAGCATGAGTGGGGGAGGGGCAGAGAGAATGAGGGACAGAGGATGTGAAGCAGCCTCCACACAGAAAGCAGCAAGCGCGTGGGGCTTGAACTTGCAAACCCTGAGATCATGACCTGAGCCAAAGTTGGACACTCAACCAACTGAGCCATCCAGGCTCCCCTGCTTTGTTCCTTTTGATTTTCCAATACCAGAACAGGATCTACTCTAACACACTCTCAGGGCAATTATGTGTTGTGTGAATTGATAAAGGCATCCTTCATATAGAGTCTAATGGAATGTTATACAGTTGACAGAAGAAGTGAGAAAGGTATATACGCAGTTGATCCTTGAACAACATTGGGGACTGGGACACCCAACACCCTGCTGGCAGTCAAAGATCATGCAGTATAACTTTTGACCACCGCCCCCCCCCCCCCCCCCAACTTAACTATTAACAGCCTGTTGTTGACCAGAAATCTTACTGATAACATAAACAGCTGGTCAACACATTCTTTGTATGTTATTTATATTGTATACTGTATTCTTGGAATAAAGTAAGCTAGAGAAAAAATGTTATTAAGAGCATCATATGAGGGGTGCCTCCGTGGCTCAGTTTGTTGAGCATCTGACTCTTGCTATCAGCTCAGGTCATGATCTCATGGTCATAGGACCAAGCCTCACATCCATGCTGAGCATGGAGCCTGCTTAGGATTCTCTGTCCCTGTCTCTCTCTGCCCCTCTCCTGCTCATGCTCTCTCTCTCAAAATAAATAAATAAACATTTTTTAAAAAAGAAAAGAAACTCATAAGAGAAAAAATACACTTACCTCACTGTATTTACTGAAAAAAATCTTCATATAACTGGACCTGTGCAGTTCATACCCCTGTTGTTCCAAGGTCTACTGTATATGCTGACAGAGAAAGATGTCTAGATAGGTGTTGATAAATAAAAATAGCAGGTGGCAGAATATCGTGAGTTCGATCCTTTTTATTTTTATTTATTTTTGAGAGAGAGAAAGCCTGAACGTGAGTGGTGGAGAGGGGAAGAGGGAGAGGGAGAGAGATAATCTCCTGGGGGGGGGGGGGTGGGGGGTGGCGCTAGATCACATGACCCTGAGATCACGACCTGAGCCCAAGTCAAGAATTAGATGCTCAATTGGAGTGAACCATCCAGGCACCCCGAGTTTGATTCTATAAATATCTAAAATTATATTGTTAATGTAATTTTACATGTTTTAACATAGGAAATTCAATTTTTTCTTCTTTTTATTGTCGTATAATTAACATACAGGAAGTTGATTTTTTAAATTGTAAGATAATATAAAAATGTTTTTTTTTTTAATGTTTATTTTTGAGAGAGAGAGGGAGACAGAATGTGAGCGGGGGAGGGACAGAGACAGAGGGAGATGCAGAATCTGAAGCAGGCTCCAGGCCCTGAGCTTTCAGCACAGACCCCTATGCGGGGCTTGAACCCATGAACCGTGAGATCATGACCTGAGTTGGTCTGACGCTCAACCGACTGAGCCACGCAGGCACCCCGTAATACAATTTTCTAAATTGTAAAACTAGTATATGTACATTGCCCACAAAAAAATTAAAATGATGGAGAAGAGTCTTTCCTTTGCAACCCTCAGAAATGTAACTACTGTCCAGAGTTTGTTTTAGATTTTCTACTGATTTACTGTTTTAACTTCAAATAATGTATCTCTTTTAAAAAAAAATTTTTTTTAATGTTTATTTTTGAGAGAGGGAGAGACAGAGTGCAAGCTGGGGAGGGGCAGAGAGAGAGAGGGAGACACAGAATCTGAAGCAGGCTCCAGGCTCCTAGCTGTCCGTACAGAGCCTGACACGGGGCTCGAACTCATGAACCGTGAGATTATGACTTGAGCCGAAGTCGGATGCTCAACCGACTGAGCCACCCAGCCCCTAAATAATGTATCTCTTAATTAACTATAAACAAGATCTCCCTATCCTCCATTATTTTTTAAATTTTTTTAACGTTTTTTTATTTTTGAGAGAGAGCGCACGAGCGAGTGAAGGAGGGGTAGAGAGCCAGGGAGACACAGACTCTGAAGCAGGCTCCAGGCTATGAGCTGTCTGCATAGAACCCAACGCGGGGCTCTAACTCATGGACGGAGAGATCATGACCTGAGCCGAAGTAGGACACCCAACCAGCTGAGCCACCCAGGCTCCCCTGTCTACTCTCCATTATAAGAGATGAATTTAACATACAAACTGTCACCCAGCTGCTTTCTCATCTTTCAGTTTTTTAGTTAATGTTACGTTGTAAGTGTGTGCTATTTATTTTTTATTTTATTTTTATTATTTTATTTTAACCATAATTTAGTATTTTCTGTTTTCCAAATTCTTCTATAACTTTGAAAACACTTAAGGAATGTTTACAATATTATGCCGGTTTCATTATTAGGCATTGCAAAACCAAGTCGTTGTGTTGGATTCACTGAGAAAACCATCCTAGTCAATGATGAGTTTTGATTGAATGAGACAATTCTAGTTGTCAGGGTCTTCTGGATTTTTTTTTTTTTTTAACGTCAGGTTTATTATTTTCTTGAAAGCTGCATCTTTTAACATTACACAGGATATTCTTAAAAGCTTGGATTTTTAAAAATGTACTTTCATATTGTTTTATGCTGAAGTATTTTAAAGTACATTTCAGAAATTCTGTACGCCTATCTCTGAATGACTTAACAGGTATTTTCTAAGAAATATTGATATTTTCCTAGATAGCGTGATTAACATTATCACACTTACCTTTTATTGATGTCTATTCTTACGTAAAATAGAACTTTCCTGTCAGCATCTGGGCCTCTTTGGCTACATTGACTTACAGTTCTTCAGAAAAGCAGGTTAAATGCTTAGTTCTTACCTTTTAATTACCAATTTTAATTTTTTAAATAAAATTTTAATTTTTAAAGGAAGGAGGAATAGCTGTATGAAATGTTGACAAATAACTTTCTTTTTTTTTTTTTTTTTTTAAATTTTTTTTTTCAACGTTTTTTATTTATTTTTGGGACAGAGAGAGACAGAGCATGAACGGGGGAGGGGCAGAGAGAGAGGGAGACACAGAATTGGAAACAGGCTCCAGGCTCCGAGCCATCGGCCCAGAGCCTGACGCGGGGCTCGAACCCACGGACCGCGAGATCGTGACCTGGCTGAAGTCGGACGCTTAACCGACTGCGCCACCCAGGCGCCCCAACTTTCTTTTTTTTAATGTAACTTTTTTTAATGTTTATTTTTGAGAGCGCGTGTGTGTGCGTGTGTGTGTGTGTGCGCGTGCACACACAAAGGGGGGAGGGGCAGAGAGAGAGAGGGAGACACAGAATGTGAAGCAGGCTCCAGGCTCTGAGCTGTCAGCACAGAGCCCAATGCGGGGCTTGAACTCATGAACCACGAGACCATGACCTGAGCCAAAGTCAGACACTTAGCCAACTGAGACACCCAGGCGCCCCTAACTTTCTCTTCTTTGGTTATCCTTATGGTCTCATGGATTTTTGAGGATGTGTATCTGTAAATCTAATCATTCCTCCTGGTGCTCAGCTGCTCACAGCCTTTTTTATCCTTTCATCATTTAATGAACATTTTGGTTGTTTCCACTTTTTGGTTATTATGAATGACTGCTGTGAACATTCATGTCCAAGTTTGTATAGGCATATGTTGTCATTTTAGGTATGTGCTAAAGAGTGGAATCGTTGGGTCTTATGGTAACTATTTCTTCAGAATTGCCAAACTGCTTTCCAAAGCAGATGTACCATTTTACAAACCCAGCAGTAATACATGAGGGTCCTCCACACATCCTTGTCAACACTTGTCATTATCTGTTGTTTTGATTATAGCCATCCTAGTGGACGTGAAGTAATATCTCATTGTAGTTTTGATTTGCGTTTCCTGAATACTAATGATACTGAGCACTTTTAAAATTTTCTTATGGCCATTTGTATATGTTCTTTGAAGAAATGTCATATAAATCCTTTGTCCATTTGTAAATTGAGCTATTTTTGTTGTTGTTGAGTTGAAAGGGACCCATGTCAACTATATGATTTGCATGTATTTTCTCTTGTGGGTTGTTGTTTTACTTTCTTGAAAGTGTTTGAAGCACAAAAGGTTTTAATTTAGAAAAAGTCCAGTTTATCTTTTTTCTTTCGTTGCTTATGCTTTTAGTGTTTTAGCTAAGAATACTTAACCTGACATAAGGTCATGAAACTCTACTTCTGTATTTTCTTCTCAGTGTCCTTTTAGCTCTTATATTTAGGTCCGTGATCCATTTTGTGTTATTCTTTGTGTGTGGTGTCAGAAAGGGGGGGGGGGCAACTTTATTCTTTTGCATATGGATATCCAGTCAGCCCCCCCTGCCTTCTCTCCCCCCCCCCCCATTTGTGTGGAAAGACTATTGTTTCTCCATTGAATTGTCTTGTCTTGGCACCTTGTCAAAAATCAGTTGACCATAAATGTAAAGCGTTTATTTCTGGACTCAAATTCTACTCCATTGATCTATATGCCTATGCTTATGTCAGTACTACAGTCTTAGCGACCATAGCTTTGTAGTAATTAAGTTTTGAAACCAGGCAGTGTGGTTCCTTCAACTTTGTTCTTTTTCAGGATTGTTTTGGCTGTGGGATCCCATGCATTTCCATAAGAATTTTAGAATCAGCTTTTCAGTTTCTGCAAACAAACCACCTGGGATTTATGGCAGTTGTGCTGAATCTTTTGATCAATTTGTGGAGTATTGCCTTTTTAAAAATACTAAGTCTTTATTCCATTAACATGAGATAACTTTCCATTTATATAGGTCTCTTTATTTTCTTTCGATGTTGGCAGTTTTAACTTAAAGTGGTTCAAGTGGACATCCTGTCTTATTCCTGATCTTACGGGGGAAAAAAGCATGTGATCTTTGACAGTATTAGGTTAGCTATATGTTTTTCAGAGATGCCTTTTTGGGGGTTGAAAAAGTGACCTTCTGGGGCGCCTGGGTGGCTCAGTCAGTTTAGTGTTCGACCTAGGCTCAGGTCGTGATCTTGTGGTTCATGGGTTCAAGCCCTACATCAGCCTCTGCGCTGGCAGTGCAGAGCCTGCTTGGGATTCTGTCTACCTTTCTCTTTCTGCCTCTTTCCCAGTTGCTCTTTCTCTCTCAAAAGAAATAAATAAAAACTTAAAAAAAAAAAAAAGAAAAAGTATCCTTCTATTTCTGAGTCTGTTAAATATCTGTGTCATGAAAGTGCTGGATGCTTTATCTAGATCTATTGAGATGTATATGGTATCTTTTTGTTCTTGAAGTCTGTCTACTGTGTTTTTCTCCATTAATACTACTTGTCATATAGTAGGCTTTTTCACTCTTAAAATGTGCCTTTTTATCTCAGAGAAGTTTTTATTTTACTCTTCCTTGATTATTTCTTTCTCTTTATTTTTTTCTTCAGGAGAGCCTATTAGATCGTTTTGGAGCCTCTGTGTTGTTCACATTTCTGAACTTTTCTTTCCTTTATTTGACTTTTTTTTTTTTATCTTCTGGGAGATTTTCTTTTTCTTTTTTTTTTTTTAATGTTTATTTTTATTTTGAGAAAGAGAAAGAGTGAGTAGGGGAAGGGCAGAGAGAGAGAGAGAGGGAGGGAGGGAGGGAGGGGGAGAGAGGGAGAATGAGAACCCCAAGCAGGCTCCACACCGTTAGGGCAGGGCTCAATCCCACGAACTGTGAGATCTTGACCTAAGCCAAACTCAAGAATCAGGTACTCAACTGTGCCATCCAGGCACCGCCCCCCCCCCCCCCCCCCTTTTTAAAGTAGGCTTTACACCCAACATGGAGCCCAACATAGGATTTTAATTCACAACCCTGAGATCAAGACGTGAGTTGAGATCAAGAGTCTGACTTTTAACCAACTGAGCCACCCAGGTGCCTCACTTCTGAGAGATTTTCTTGGCATTGTCTTCCAAATGACTGATTCTATATTCAACTATGTTCATTTTGTTATTTAGCTAATCTATTCAGTTTTCAAATTTTTGATAATTTTAAGTTTATTTTCATGTTGTTTGCTTTTTCATTTTTATAGATGTATCCTTTGTCTGGGGACATAATTTATTTTTGAAGTTGTTTTTATGGAGTTATCTGTTTTCTCTTGGATCTTTGTCTTTTCACATTGGATCTTCCTTTTGTGCTGTTGGCTTTCTTGAAAATGTGTATTTAGCTTTAGTTGGATGAAGTAGTAAGGTGGTTAATATTGGTTATTGGCGTGGATTTTCCTTTGCAAGTGGCATAGTTCTTCTTCCCAGATGGTGGGAGGGCTGACTGTGTGAATGTTTGGTAAGCTCTGGGCAGGAACGCCAGCTCCTCTACCAGTGTCTAAATAAGGAGGGCTTTGTTTTGATGGGTGAACTGTTTTACTCTTTGCAGTACCTTCCATTTCTTTCTCCATTATATCAGTTGTGGAGGGCAGGGGTACTGTACTTTCTTTGCTTTTTCCCTCAAGCCACAATGTTCACACCAGGAGCCCTCCCCTGGACCCACTTAGTTTTCATTTTTAAATCTTTACTTTTTTTTTTTTTTTAAGCCTTATTTAAGAGATCTGTTCTTGTGCTTTGTCCTGGGGTCAGAATGGTAGTATCCAGGCCCTTCAGTATGCAAGGGGAGGGATCCAGGGGGTCCTTACTGGACCTTACCGGTTTTAAATGCATGGTAATTGTCACATGGTTTACTCCTGGTTTTTGTGAATGTAAATCTCAAGTGGAGCTTTTCAGGAGCTCCCTTGAAAAGACCCAGTCTAAGGGCACCTGGGTGGCTCAGTTGGTTAAGCTGACAGCTCAGAGCCTGGAGCCTGCTTCAGATTCCGTGTCTCCATCTCTCTCTCTGCCCCTCCCCTGCTCTCTCTTCTCTCTCTCAAAAATAAATAAACATTAAAAAAATTTTTCTTTAATTAGAAAAGACCCAGTCTGTTTCCCTGGTGATGTTTTAAGCTATGAATGTATTTCACTTTCTCTACCTGAACCCAACTGTTTTTGAATGGTTCTTAAAATTTAATGTTTTAAAGCATTTCTGATCCTTGACTCTCTCTTGTTTCTTAGTGCTCTTGTGATTTCATTTTAAAAGTGTTTCTGCATATCAGTAGGACTTTGGAAGATCCATCTTGTCATCATGAATTAGAAGCCAGTATTACTTTTATAATAGGAACAAAGAATATGGACATCTGGGGAGGTGTTTTGCAAGGTTGGGGTTGGACTAAATTAACAACTACTGTGGCCGGCTTAGAAGAGCCAGCGACTTCTGTTCTCATTTGGGAGACTAAGCTCTCTTTGCTTTCCAGTTTTGCATTTCTAGAGTTTAACCAGGACCAGGCACAGAGAAACACAGTTAATATTGAATGAATGATCAGAATGAAGGCATTTTTTTTTTCTACCATGGACTCATTTATCACAATAATAGGTCCTTCTATTTCTGTAGTTCTTTTGCCTTTGGAAAGTATTGTTTCCCTTTTTATGAGGATTTGCTACTTCCTAACCTATGTCCCACTTGCTCAGCTAACTTTTTGCATTTTTACTTCTTATCATTGAGCTATTTTACATATATCTTTACAGAGAGCTTTAATTTGGCACATCCCACTGAGTTACATTCTAGCACCCTGTTTGCTGAAAGAAAACTCAGAATCAGAAATGAGCACATATAAAAAGGCATTTTAGCAAAGCTTGTATACCAAAACCTGAAAGTTATAGAAGAGCCTTTTAGTCAGTCATGTGATTCTTACTGGCTCTTATTATATAGTTTGAAAGTCATATTTGTTTAGAAACATACTTCAAAAGGAGAGGATTATAAGAGAAATCTAATGATAACTGAAGGAGATAATGCTCATATAGTTCAGTATAATACTTGAGGTTCATATCAATGACCCTTATTAATTAGCAAGTAAAAAAAAAATTTGCTGCATCGTAGAGAGTAAAGAACATTTTCCGTTATTTGGACTTCCCTGAATGTGGCTCTGATCCCAGCTCTGTCATTTCGGGCTTTGCACGGTGTTCAGCCTTTTTGAGACTGGTTTCTCATTTTTGACTTCTTTGATCCCCACATCAGTCTTCTCTCTTCCCCTTGTGTTTATGTACACATTCTTTCCTGGGAATGACCTGACCGTCTCCTCGACTGCTTATTTCCTTCACATCTTAACTCTGATGCTGCTTTCCTGAGGCAGTCATCCCTGACTCTAGATTAGATTATGTGCCCTGTTGGATACTCTTCTTTTTCCCCCCCTGTTGAATACTCTTTACAGCACTTATCTCAGTTGGAATTTTGTGTTTACTGTGTGATTGTTTATTTAGCAGTTTCTTTCAACAAATATTTATTGAGTGCTTAATAAATCTTCACTGGGATTCTAAGCTCTGTTAAGGCAGAATAATGACTGGGTCTGTGGGTTTTGTTTCTGTTTGACTTGGTCATTGTGTTCCTAACATCTAACACAGTGGTTAGACATAGGGAGTGAGTAGTTGTTGAATGAAGAAATCCACGTGCAGAATATAATACTGCCTGCCTTATTTTACAAGGCTGTCGTGAGCCTTCAAGATAATTATGTGTATGAAGTGCTTATTAGCTTGCTTGTGGCCTGGTGAGACAGTAACTCTGTTACTGAGAGGGAGTCAGTCTGCTGTGGCCATTGAGAATGGTTATTGTAGATGAAAGTACTCCTTAATTCATGGTCTCTCACTTACTAGCTCTGTGACCGTGCATAGGTGCTTAGAATCTCTGATTTGCATTTCCTTTATCTATAAATGGAAGTAATAATGACTATCTTACAGGGTTTTGTAAAGATTGCATGTGACCGTGACATTGGAGCAGTTAGCTGACAGTAATTCTCAGTAGGTGGTGGTTATAGTATTGTTTATATGTTAATGGATGAGAAAACTAGTTTAAGGAATGTATAGAAAGTATCAAAATTCACATATGTGGAAACATGACATCTTCTCTGATAAGATGGTAGCAGTAGATCTCAGATAAGATTATGGGGTTAGCCCATAATCCTCAGAATAGCCAATATTTTCGAATTATGGCTGTGAAGGGTTGTATTATGTTAGGTTCAATCTTGTTTTTTAAAAGGACTTTTGGGAGTGTAAGGATTGTATACTCCTGAATAGATGAATTATATTAAGACCTAAACCCTATAAAATTTTAAATGCCTTAGAATGCCCAGTGTGACTATGTGACTATGTATTAAAGTCACATCAGCAAGCGACATTATTGGAAATCAGCCTGGATTTTTGGACTGCTGAATGTTCATGGGTAAGGTTTATGGATTTAGGAGAGTATTCTGAATAGTAGTTCACAGTTCTTTCTGCCTGGAGTCACAAGCATCCCCGGTGTGGTGGATGCTTTGCCAGCCTTTTCCAACAGAAGCATATTGCCATGACGTACAAGTAAAAAGGATATATTATTACAGGAATAGCTTTCAATGTTCTGTGACTTACAGATTTAAAAATTCATTTGGGCACATTTGAGTACTTCACACTATTTACAGGGACATGATCCAAGCCACCATGTTATAGCCCTTGCTTCTCATTTTTATTTATTTATTTATTTATTTGTTTGTTTGTTTATTTGTTTATTTAAGTTTATTTATTTTGAGAGAGAGAGCAGGGGAGGGGTAGAGAGAGAGAGGGAGAGAGAGAAAATCCCAAGCAGGCTCCACACTGTCAGTGCAGAGGCTGACACAGGGCTCAAACTCATGAACCATGAGATCATGACCTGAGCCGAAACCAAGAGTTGGACGCTTCATCAACTGAGCCACCCAAGTGCCCCCCCCCCCCCCCGCCCTTGCTTCTCATTTAAATTGTTTTACTTTCATCTTGGGCTACATGACCCTGGCTTCTGACTTTCATCAGAAGGAGTGTGTTTTATATAATTGTTTGCATGCCTACAAACGTTTGTGGGGAGGGTGCGGGGGGGCCTGGCTGGCTGAGTCAGTGGAGCATGCAACTCTTGATCTCGGGTTTTGAATTCGAGTCCCACTTTGGGAGTTGAGATTACTAAAAAAACAAAAACAAAACTAAAAATGTGTGTGGAGAAAGATGCAAAACTTTCTAGTGATTAGTTGATATACCTTTTTTTACAGGCTCAGCAAAACAGTCCCTCTTCTACGGGATCTGGCAACACAGAGCATTCCAGCAGCTCCCAGAAACAGATCTCCATCCAGCACAGACAGACCCAGGTAGGTTGGTGATCAATATGCAGAGGAAAAGATGTGCTTAGGAATAAATGCTAACCACATATGATATCTTGGAGTCCTCTCTGTCTTTCCTTTGTTTCTCCAACATTACCTCATTATTTGTGTGTATTATACTCAGAACTTGCATTTTGAGTATTTAAAGTCTTTTGGAAGGTGCTTTAACTTTTTGAGGTGTCTCTTTACCATTCTCGTGTGTTGCAGTAGAAATGCCTACACCGTAGCATGGTGTTGGGGAAAGAGCACTCGTTTTGGAGAGCTAGGCTGGGGTTCAGATCCTCACTCTGCAACTTGCACTGTTATTTTTTTGGGCCTCAGTTTTTTTTTTAATAGAAATCATCTGTAAAATACGGTTGATTCTAGTTATCTCAGTGTATACAAAATGCGTATTAGGACAGTGCTTACAGTACACCTCAGTGATTTTTCATTCCCTACTCTATGAAAGTAGTTGATTTATTCCTTATTCTTGTTTATTTGGCAAGAATAAAGCTAAAATTCTTAAACATGTGGCACACCAACACAATTTCCTCCTTAAAGAGTTTTTTAGAAACTTTTTAATTCAGGGAATGTTGGGAATAATCAAAGTTAGTATGTGAAAAGGATAGCGGATGCATCCTCCACTCTGTAGTTTTGATATAGCCAAATCGTATACTGCATTTTCTTTGAAGCGTCTTGGCATTGTGTTGCCTTTAAGACAAGATGCTTGGCAATCTAGGAGAATTTCTTAAATCTCAAGAGCTTTAGGAATAGATTTTTATTTTATCTGAATTACCAGCTTTTGGCCAGTTGGACAGACTTTAGATTCAGGTAACTTCATTCTCTCCCCTTCTGATGTTCTGTATTTCCACTAGGTGGCATGTGTGTTCTTTAGACATTTGGACCCTGTTTCCTCTGAAGTCCTTTTCTATTCAAAGTTAGTTTCATTTCTAGAGTAGTATGTTTCTGCATTATTCAATGCACAATAGTTTGAGGATTCATATATTTGATACCAGAGGTAACATGTATTTGAAGTGCACGTGTAATAAAATACAAGGCCTAAAGAATAGGCTAAGGAAAGCATATTTAATTTCTTTAGCTATGTGATTCCAGACTATTTGTGTTAGCAGGTGTTTTGGTTTTTTGTTCCCCCCAGAAAGGTAATGAGAAAAGTATGATAACATGTAATATTTTGAGACTAATCCTAAATTTGTTTTCTCTTTGTATAGTCTGACCTCACCATAGAAAAAATATCTGCACTAGAAAACAGTAAGAATTCTGACTTAGAAAAGAAGGAGGGAAGAATAGATGATTTGTTAAGAGTAAGTATTAAAATATGGTAAGAGATTTTATAGGAAGCACTGATTGATGTTATATATATTTGGATTATGTACATATCGTAGAGATCATTATTTCTAAATAACAAAGTTAAATACTAAACATTTGGATATTTTCCTTTAATCTGAGGTAATCTGAGTAGGAACTAGGATCAAACCTATATTCTAAGCACTGTCTTTAAATTGGATATCTTATGCTGTAGAATTTTAATATTTAAATTTTTTTTAAATGTATGTTTATTTTTGAGACAGAGAGAGACAGAGCATGAACGAGGGAGGGTCAGAGAGAGAGGGAGACACAGAATCTGAAGCAGGCTCCAGGCTCTGAGCTGTCAGCACAGAGCCCGACGCGGGGCTCGAACTCATGGACTGTGAGATCATGACCTGAGCCGAAGTCGGCCGCTTAACCGACTGAGCCACCCAGGCGCCCTGAATTTTAATATTTAAATATATACTAGAGAGATAGGTGGAGTATTCTGTTTCATCTAGAACTGTGGGAAATGATATAAAATACTGTTTTCCTATTCCAGAGAAGTTTTTAAAATATTCTTGAACTTTTTAAAATATTTTATTATTTTAGAGAGAGAGAGAGTGGGGGAAGGAGCAGAGTGAGAGAGAGAGAGGGAGAGGTAGAGTGAGAGAGAGAATCTTAGGCTCCATGCTCAGTGAGGACCCCGATGCAGGGCTCGACCCCACAGCCCTGGGACCAGGACCTGAGCCGAAATCAAGAGTCAGACAGCCAGCCAACTGAGCCACCCAGGCACCCCAGTATTCTTCAATTTTTAAAACTATCTCACAAGTACTTTTCAGCCCTGGTTTTACATTTTGTATCTTTTATAAGTATTTGTCTAAAGTTTTTTTGTGCGTATAAGACAAACTTCAGAAATAATCTGGAATTGAAAAGATACTTCTAGAAAATATACCATGATATATATATATATTTTAATGTTTTTCTATTTTTGAGAGGGAGAGCACAAGCAGGGGAGGAGCAGAGAGGGCGGGGGTGGTCAGAGGATCTGAAGCAGACTCTGGGCTGACAGCAGGGGGTTTGAATTTATAAACCATGAGATCATGACCTGAGCCCAGTCAGCCGCTTAACTGACTGAGCCATCCAGGTGCCCCTATCCCATGATGTCTTTAAGGATAGATTTTTTAATATGCAATTTATCATATTGACTGACACATTCTTAAAAAAACTTTTTGTTTTAAATAAAACTAATATATGCTTTTTTACAATAAATTTAGAGAATACTGAAAGATAGGATACCCATAATTCCATTAACTAGGTAAAACATTTGGCACATTTCCTTCAGTAATTTTTTTGAGCCATTTGTAGTGTATGTGTGTGTATATATGTATATACATATATAAATAACTATTACTGATATATAAATAAAATTGACTAACATTTTTATCTTCTCCAGTGCTTTAGAAGGTATAGGTTTGATTCTTATTTGTAGTAATGCAGTAGTTTTCCTCCTGGCTCTATGGGGCCTTGAAGGTTCTGTGGAGGAACCTCCAGGGCTCCCATGACACAGCTGGGTGCGGATCTTGCAGTCTTTTTTACTGGGTAAGACTGTCTGAAGGAAGGGTTTTGTTTATTAACAATAATAATAATGTTTAATAATAAAAATAATAAGAGCCACTGTATTTGTAATTTTCTCCCTCCAAAAATTTTTACCTATATTTCTGTAATTATCAAAATATAGTATTAGTTTATTTGACTCCCTCCTGTATAAAACCTGGAATTTAGCACATATCTAAACCATAAACCTGGTCGTAATGAGTAAAATCTGATGTTTTTAGGCTATTCTTATTAAATTATTACTTTTAATATCATATATAAGAATAATTCTTATATGAAAAGCAGTTTTATGACCTAATTTACAATAATTAGTTACACGTGTTTGTTAAACTCATTGGTAGTATATTTTTTAATTTTTGTTTTATTTTTTAAGCAATTTTTTATTTTTTTATTGTTTTTTAATTTTTAGAGAGAAAGTACATGTGATTTGGGGAGGGGCAGAGGGCAAGGGAGAGAGAGAATCTTTTTTTTTACATGTTTATTGATTTGAGAGATAGAGAGAGAGCGGGAGAGGGGCAGAGAGAGACAGAGACACGGAATCTGAAGTGAAGCGGGCCCTGACTTATCAGCGGAGAGCCCAACGTGGGGTTAGAATTCATGAACTGCAAGATCATGACCTGAGCTGAAGTCGGACATTTAACTGACTGAGCCACCCAGGCGCCCCTTGGGAGAGAGAGAATCTTAAGCAGGCTCCATGCCCAGTGCAGAGCCCAGCACTGGATTTGATCTCATGACTGTGAGATCGTGACTTGAGCTGAAATCAAGAACTTAACCACCTGAATCTCCCAGGCGCCCCAACTGAAATACATTTTAAGTAATTAGTTTTCAAGAAGGATGTATTAGTGTTAAGTTTTTTTGTTTCCTTGTAGATCTGAGAACTCTTTCTCTTGCCTCTCCATATAAAAGGTATTTTTGTGTTACAACCTATTAGCCTTCACCTCTTACCTTCTTGTAGCACGCATACACATGTGTGAACCTTTGCAATTTTTTGTAGCATTCAATTTTTCTGAGAAGACCATGACCAAAGGAACAAACACTGCACTGTAACCTGTTTTTTGTGATGAGTATAGGTACTCTCCCCCTTTATTCTTAGATTTCAAAAAATTTTGCCAGGGTACTTCTGTATACATGGGTCTCTAAATTCTTATTCTGGAAATGTGTGGTTATGCTTAATTTTTGCCTCTTTCTGTCTTGTGTTGGCCTCTTCCTTGGTTTCTAGGCTGGATCCCTGATTTCTTCCCTTTATTTCTATCACTTGGAGTCTTATTTAATATGATCAACCTTCTTTTCTGAATGTTACTAAAATGTTAATTTGTGTTCCATATATTTTCTGCTGTTTACTGTATCTTATGTAATTTTGATTCTGTTATCTACATTTGAACTTACTTTTTTCCCTTATCTAACTCACTTTCTTATTCCATCCTGTACATTCTTGATGGTTTTTTGCTCTGATTTCATAGACATCATGTCTTTTTGTGTTTTATGGACTATGACAAGCAGTATTCTAAAATGTTCTTTTCATTCTTTAGGGAGATCATTTTCATCATTCTCAAGCTGATGTTCTTTTTCCTTATTCAGAAGTAGTTTTCCTTAGGTCTGATTTTTGGTTGTTTCCTTTTCTCCATCTTTTGATTTGGAGAGGCATATTTAGAGTCAGTACCTATCTTCCATCTTTTATTGTTAGCATATGTGCTTGCTTGGGGTTGCTCTTAACTCCTCTTTTTGTTCATGTGGGTGCTGGTTGTATTGCCAGGGTTTTAATTAGCTAGATTGTGGGTTTAAAAAGCTCCTAGCCCAGTTCTAGTACCGGTAGGCTTTTGTCCTGAGAATCTCTGCTGGATTGAAAAAGGAGCATGGGTTCATCTTTCTTCATCACCCAACTCTTTCAGAAAAGATTGAGGAGTATATGAAAAACTTGAATCCTGACTTAGCACTGTTTTTGAGTTAAAAAAAAAAAAATGCTTTCGTTTTCTAGAAAGTAGTATGCTCCCTTTACTCACCATTGCCCACCTTCTACTACCTTGTTTTCTAAAGGTTGTAGTCTTTTCTTTGGCTGTAGAACAATACCAAAGGAATGGATACATCAAAAAGGAAGACACTGATGGCAGCTGCCATTTTTCTCAAATTGATTAAATTTTGTGTTTGGATCGGGCAGGATGGGCAATGAGCACTCCTCATGTCTCCTTTTAGGCAGGCATGGGTGGTTCATTGGGTTTTTCCATTTTAGTGATATGTTGGATAAGGCGACATCAGGAACTGATAGGCAGGTGCTATTGTAAACCTGAACACAAATTGTTAATGCTAGAAAACCACAAAAATTTAGAGTTCTTAAAATTATTTACTTAGTTATTTATTTTTAAAGAAAGCTCTCCACCCAGTGTGGGACTTGAACTCTTGGCCCTGAGATCAAGAGTTGTCACATGTTCTACTGACTGAGCCAGTGAGGCGCCTGTCGAGTTCCTAAGATTTTAAATAAGCTGCCAGAGATTGATTGGTTCCATACATTTGATTATAGATTTTAAGGGAGTGTTTACCTTCCAAAAAAAGATTGAATTTCATATAAACATTACATAGTCTTTGTCTTAAAGATTCTTTTTTTTTTTTTTTTTTCCTCCAAGATTTTATTTTTAAGTAATCTCTACACCCAATGTGGGGCTTTAGTTCACAACCCTGAGATCAGGAGTCGCAGTCTCTACTGACTGAACCAGCCAGGCGCACCATGGATTCTTTATTATGAATTAGTTACATTTCCCCAAATGTACTTGCACTTTGCTTTTGATAGAGTGGTACATAGAACTCTGTACAAAAAACAGGTAGAAATTAAACTTATGAGAAGAGTAGAAATTTGGAGATGGAAGCTGTTGTACGCTGGTCACTTTAAAAATGAAGCTGAAAAGTCTCTAAAATTGCATGTGCTGTAACATCTTCCATTTGTGCTTTTTACTGTTTCAGAAACACTTATATCATTTGATTGGGAAATACCAGATTTTTTTTCACAACTCAAGCACATTATTATAAAGTAGCGTTTATTTGTTGAAAGAGTAGAGATCTTTTGTTAATACAAGAATAAATTTAAGAATCGCAGGGCAAAATTGACCTTGGGTTAGTGGTTCTTCCCTTCTCTGTTATTGTAGGAGGTTTGAATTTTCAAAGTATTTAGCCCATCCTTCTGACCACAGCTAAATTAACTATGTATTTACATTCTGGCATTCTTGAGAACCAGGACCTTATATTCATCCCGTTTGTTAGTTCTGTCTTATGCGGGCATGGGTGTGCCTGGCTTCTCTGGAAAGAAACACTTATGTAAATTCATGTCTCTTTTTCTTTGGAAACAAGAATAGAAAAACAAAGAACAATCGATCCTGAGAACGTTATGTGGTTTAAAAAAAAATTCTGCAGTTTTTTTTGTGTTTAATTACCCTTTGAAAGTATTCTGTGAGTGCTGTAAAGTGCTTCATCAACTTTTGTATGTATTTTAAACATCTCCCTAATTGTAGGTTTTGTTTTTTGTTTTTTGTTTTATTTTTTTTTTAATTTTTTTTTTAACGTTTTTATTCATTTTTGAGACAGAGAGAGACAGAGCATGAATGGGGGAGGGTCAGAGAGAGGGAGACGCAGAATCTGAAACAGGCTCCGGGCTCTGAGCTGTCAGCACAGGGGCCCGATGTGGGGCTCGAACTCACGGACCGCGAGATCGTGACCTGAGCCGAAGTCGGCGCTCAACCGACTGAGCCACCCAGGCGCCCCTCTAATTGTAGGTTTTTTATTTTGTGACAGTTTAGGTATATGTGATGTACTGGATTTACCTATAACTGCTTTTTGAGAGGAGTGAAATACGATCAGTAGAAAAACATGCCCACTTGTAACAGAATTCATCTTTACTAAAAAGATAAGTTTATTAAGAGAAAAAAAGGAAGGAAATATTATAAAAAATTTTAAACATAATTAATCTTAGCTCTTTGGACTTTAATTTTGCTTTTGATTAACAATAGAAATACTGTCTGGACTCCCTAGAAACTGCTTTTGTATTCATCTATCTTCCTTGGAGCTAATATAAAAAATATTTTCCATTGAAGGCCAACTGTGATTTGAGGCGGCAGATTGACGAACAGCAAAAGATGCTAGAGAAGTATAAAGAACGATTAAATCGGTGTGTGACAATGAGCAAGAAACTCCTTATAGAAAAGGTGAGTGATTAACGGTGGCCTGACCCCTGCTCCCAAGATCCTCAGGGTATTATTTTGTGCCTCCTTATTCCTTACCTGAGATGGAAGTATTTTAAAGTTGGGCTTTTTAGGGAAAGACTTTTTTTTTTAATGTCTGTTTGTTCGTTTGTTTATTTTTGGAGAGAGAGCATGAGCAGGGGAGGGGCGGAGAGAGAGAATCCCAGGCTGTCAGCGCGGAGCCAGATGCAGGGCTTAAACCCACAAGTCGTGAGGTGATGACCTGAGTTGAGACCGGGAGTCGGATGCTTAACTGACTGAGCCACCCAGGCACCCCTTTAGGAAAAGACTCCTTATAATTTGACAGTTAGAATTCTTTCTTCCATGGACACAGCACCAGACATCCAGAGTGATAATATGGGACATCGTTTCTGCTTGTGCTTTGCTCTGAGTGTGATGTTGATCGGACAGGGACAGCTTGTCCTGGTTTGTTTGCGGTGTGGCGCTCCTTGGTTCTTAACACTCATCCTGACCTTTGAAGTACATACCCTAGAACTCTTACAAACATGTAGCAGTACTTACATTTCCGTTTTAGAGATGGTATTTGAAGTAACTTATGTATATAAAAATGTGATAATTAAGTGCTTTGTGCTTTAAAAAGTTAAGTCAACCTATACTTATGTATGGCCGATGTTTCCTTTATTATAGTAATTGATTAGTTGTGACTTGACGTTAATAGTTGTTAGTAACTGTTTCTTGAAAGTTTTTTAATATGTCCCCAACACACACTTATCTTATATTGAAAGATAGCAGTACTTGCTAATGAAATTATTACAAGCTAGAGGTTTGAGAGACTGGTGGTTACTTTTGCTGAAATCTTTGGAATGCTGTTAAAAAGACAGGGAACGCTGATAGTAGGTCATTTTATTAATGTCAGAGATAGGAGAACTTTGTTTCAGCTTTTAATTCATTGATTTTATAGAAAAGAAACTGCTTTTTTCCATTTTTATTTTTGAAATAAGACGGTATATGTTAATGCAGAGAATTTAAAGTTTTAAGGTACTTCCCAGAGTCCATGTAGAATCAGCCAGTTGTACTAAATGTTGATCAGTACAGTACAGAAAGTAAACATCACGCTATATCTGAATTCTCATAGGAGAATAAAATTATTTTCTATTTGTCCTTTCTCCTAAGTCAAAACAAGAGAAGATGGCATGTAGAGATAAAAGCATGCAAGACCGCTTGAGATTGGGCCATTTTACCACTGTTCGACATGGGGCCTCTTTTACTGAGCAATGGACAGATGGTTATGCTTTCCAGAACCTTATCAAGTAAGTGAAGTGCGATGATCACATTGAAATTGAAAAGTTGCTTTAAGTTTGCTGTAATTGTAGTCATTAAAAATCCTAGTAGTAGAAGTCCTCTTTTCATTCAGCTTTAGTCCCCACATGTGTAATGAAAGGTAGGGAATGAGGTGAAGTCCTGGGAAAAATGACACAAGTTATTAGAGAAAAAAATAAAGGAGGTCTACATTAAAGCTTAACAAAGAATAAGAATTGCTGAAGCTAAGGAAGAAAAATCCTAGGACTTGTTATCTTTTAAATTATGTAATGGATTTTCACGACGAGTCCATGAACGTATTTGTTCTGGCTCCATAGAAAAATGACATAGGTAAGGACCTGAGGAAGAACATCCTGAGTTAGGTATAAAACAATAAAAACCCTAGGCAAACCTTTAGGATCTGTCCCTGAGGCCCTTTAAGGAGACCGTGTCTAGACCTTAGAGAGAGCGGCTACCTCAAAGGCAGGGGCTGAACCAGTGGTCAGGCTGGTGGCCAACCCCAGTGTCTGTCAGTGACTTGGAATCCTAAGCACTCAACATTCAAGTATTTACTCCAAGGAGGGAATTACCATTTAAAATCCTAAAATTCCAACTGTGTAAATAGCTAATATTGGCTCTGGACTTAAGCAAATCTTTAGATTGTTGTGTATTTGGGTGTATCTTATTTATTTTTATTAGATTATTTCCATCTGAGACTGGGGAGAACGGCATTGTGTTTTTAATCATGGGCTCTCAAACTTGAGATCTGTAGCTCACTATGAATTAGAGGATTCTATAGACTGCTTTTCCTACCTTTTTTCCTAGCTGAAATAACTTCCTGCGCAGTAATTGGAGAGTGTGGCACTCCTTTAATAGTAAGGAAACATAAGAAACAACAAATATATGCCTGAAATAAAGTATAATACTAACCTGGATTGCACATTAGTAGTCACTGCTTTATATGTGATACATTACCCTCCCCTTGGCTTAGATATGTTTTTGCCTCACACATGTACCTCGAGTATGTGTAATTTGGTGTGATAAGAGGCTAGCTGTTGAGTCAAAGATACAATACCCACGAAGGAAAACAAAGCCTTTTGAGTTAAGTCAGGTGCCAGAGGCTCAGAATGACATCCACTCCGAGCACTAAGCATGGGTGACTGGTGATAGCAGGAACGCACCAGGGCACTATAAGTGGCTACTACATGGAGTCATGGTACCCACCCATTCCTTAACACCCTGACCAGGACGTGCACATTGTCCTGCAAGTGACACCCCATCCAGTTTCATTAGAGTGCGATCTGAAGATACAACTTATATCCCCAGTACTGGCCATAGCCACCTCATGCTCAGACTGAGTCCCAGATGTGATAGTGACCCTACAAGTCTTTGACAATGGTTACTTCTTAGATGGCTGTCTTTAAAATATCTGAAGACTTTGACTGAAGATAGTGTGTTTGTATAGAGATGTAAAATGTAATTACTTTTAAGAAAAATGTTCATAGTTTTTGCTGACAGCGATATTTTATCTTTTTACTCTGTAAGCAGCCCCCGAGTCCCAGAAGGTTCTGGAAATCTTACACAGAGTACAAAATGATGACTTAGCTGTAGAGCCATCAGAGAAATTGGGACTATCTAAATGAGATCCCTAACTAGGATTGTTCCTCCTAGGTGGATAGCATTTTTTCATGCTTTTATGTCATATAAAATATCTCCATCTCTTTTGGGAAGCTGTCTGGCCAGTGTCTACTAATTACAGGTATTTTATTTTCTAAAGTTTTGCTTTAATAAATTAATTCCCTTTCAGTTTTAATGCAGCAGTTGAAATTCTTCAGTTGTAAAGGCTATGTTTGATATCCTTATAAATGATTATTTTCTGTATATGAGAAACTCCATGACAACATAATTTGTGGGTGACGTGGCTGAACACCAGGTAGCAGTACTAGGTTTTACGAGAAGAGACCATCCTCAAAACATTAGATAACCAAGTACAGTCTCAACAGGACCTCCAGTGCAATTCTTTTGTTTTCACTGGGTTCTTCTGCTCTTTTCAAGTGATCTTTATTCCCTAACACCGAAGATTTACCAGCTAATAAGAAAATCATATCAAATTTATATTATCTTTTGTCCAGGTTAGCAATTTTTCCTTTCCAAAGTATGTTTGAACCTGTTGAAGAAGTAGTTTATTTTATAGTTTTGAGAAAGTAGTTCTGTTACATACTATTGTTATTCAATATACTCTTTCTTATTTGAATAAATCTTAAAATCTCAGTCAATGGCAAGGCAATAAAAAATTTGTTTTTGATGGGGGGGGGCATGGTTTTAATGTTTTTTATTGAAGTGATCTAAATTTCACCGTTAAATATTGAGTCTAAGTATATGCTTGTCCTTAGGTCAAGATTTCTGAAATGCAGAGCTCGAACGGATCACTTGAAGGATGTAGAATATATTAGATAATTAGAGAATCTTGGGGGAGTGGTAAATTCTCTCAAACATTTATGCATTTAGTGACACAGATAAACTGTAGGAAGAGCATGATGTGTAAAAGTTTGGATTGGAATTGGAGGAAAACCCATTTAGGACAGAAGGGAGGTCCTTGTTGCTGAGAAGAATCTCCCCTTGACTTCAGACAAACTAAGACTCTTGTCAGTTTACAAAAACCACTGAACTGCACAAAATCCCCATTAGGCAGGAGAAACAGTATCAACAGGATAGATGAAGGATTTGGGTTGTGGGAGTTGGCAGGTCTGCAGAGAGAGCAAGGGTGGCTGGGCTGGAGGTCAGAAACACAGCTGGAGGCTGCCACTCAAGTCCAGCAGCTATAGATTAGAAGAGCAGGCTGGAAAGTCTGGATGCAGCGTGGTTGGTGCATTTCTCAAAAGGCTTTGCTTTCCAGTTAAGTTCCTAGGATGTTTTCCTCAAAGAGGGAAAAAATTCTTTACTAAGATTTTGTTTAGGGGCGCCTGGGTGGCTTAGTCAGTGAAGCATCTGACTCTTGGTTTTGTCTAAGGTCACGATCCCATGATTTGTGAGATAGAACCCTATATGGGACTCCAGGCCGTTAGCGCAGAGCCTGCTTGGGATTCTCATTCTCCTTTCTCTCTCTCTCCCCCACCCCATCTCTCTCAAAATAAATAAATAAACCTTAAAAAAAAAAAAAAAAAGATTTTGTTTAGGGGCACCTGGCTGGCTCAGTCCATAGAGCATGTGACTCTTGATTTCCTGGTCATGAGCCCCACATTAGGTGTAGAGATTAGATAGATAGATAGATAGATAGATAGATAGATAGATAGATAAAGTTTTTTTATATTGAAATGAAACAACATTGAAGTAATGGGATTTGATTTATAAACAAAATTGTGGTCATTTAAGAAGTGGATTATCAGCATGAGTAAATTAAACATTATAGCATCATAATGATACTCCAGGTATTTATTCTGGTGTATAAGGAATTATAGAATCCCATTTTTATTTTATTTTATTCTTTAAAAAATTTTTTAAGTTTATTAATTTTGAGATAGAGCGAGTGGGTGGGGGAGGGGCAGAGAGGGAGAATCTCAAACAGGCTCTTTGCCGCCAGTGGAGAGCCTCATGGTGGGGGGTTGGAACCCACGAAACAGTGAGATTGTGAGATCGTGACTTGAGCTGAGATCAAAAGTCAGATTCTCAACCAACTGAGCCACCCAAGTGCCCCTAGAATCCCATTTTCAAGTGATCTTGTGAACCATCTGATTCTTGGTTACATGATCCATAATGAAAAACTCTCTTGATTCTGTAAGTGTCAAGATCTCCCTTGGGTATCCATACTGTTTGACAGTAGATACAGAACATGAAGTTGTGGGAATCTTTAAAAATTCTTACCTGGGCTATTCAGGAGCTACCTGTAGATCATTGCTAAATTATTTTTGGTTAAAGTGATATCTGAAAATATGTGTGTTTGTTTTTTAATACCTCCTACTAGTATGTATGTATGGTGGGTTGGAGTCAGGAATACAGTGTTACTGTTGAGAGCGCCTATCATTCATTTCCTAGGGCTGTTGTAACAAAAATACCATAAACCGGGTGGGTTAAACAACATAAATTTACTCTCTCATAGTTCAGGAGACCAGAAATCCAAAACCAAGATGTTGACAGACCATGCTTCCTCTGAAGCCCCTAGGGGAGGATCGTTCTTTGATGTTCTGTGGCTTGTGGCAGCATAGCTTCAGTCTCTGCCTCCATCTTCACACAGTGTCCCCCACCCCGTGTCTCTGCGTCTTCTCTCCCTTTATAAGGACATCAGTCATATTGAATTAAGGGCCCACCCTACTCCAGTATGACCTCATTTTAAGTAAGGACATTTGATGACCCTATCTCCTAAGGTTATAATCTGAAGTTCTGGGAGTTAGAACTTTTAACATACCTTTTTAGGTGACCTACCTCAGCCTGTAACGATACCTAAGGCAAATTGTCTTGTTTTCTTGTAGAGGCAGTGGCTTTTTAAATAGGATTATTTAGATTTGAGTGAGATGGATTTATCAAATCATCAATACTTGTGTAAAAGATAGTAGTAGTGGTGGTAGTAGTACTCTTTCCATGGGTGGTAAATGGCAAGCATTCTCTAAACCTGATGCAATGCAAGAAATAGTTAAGGATCAGTTCTAAAAGGCAGTGTCAGATGTGTTGGAGATACAAGGCTTGATAAGACACGGTCCTTTTCTAAGAGAAGTTTCCAAGTTTACTGATATAACTCCAGATTCTACTCCCAAAATAAACCTAAATTAAGTATCACTGATGGTCTATCTTTAGATGACTTTTATTTGTCAGTATAAATAGCTAAATCATTTCAAGAATATCAAGAATTAACGTAGGAATTGTTATATATAATCGTGAACTCTGGCGCATCCATTTTTGTGTTCAAGCAAGCGCTCTTGTTCTTAGTATATACGGTTTAATATTTCCCCAGAGGTGTTTTGGCATCATCGCACCCTGTGTTTATGCTTTAATATGTATGATGACTGTGGGGCCCCTTTCTTTATGAATCTCTGGAGATCAAGTTTTTGGATTCTTACTGGAAACCATAGAAAATTAGTTGTATGTTTGATAAGGGTGATTGCTAAAAATCTGTCTTCCAAAGCAGCCAGTCTTCAAAGATAAAATGTTGTGGTACTTCACTAGCCCCACTATAGTTTATAGTTTAAACTAAATATTTATGGTTATCTCCAGAGTTTATTGTGCCTTGCATTCATGGTCCATGAAAGGATAAAAAGGAGCTAAAGATACTTTACCATTTTTTTTTAAATTGGGAAACTCCTCTTTTTTTTTTTTTTTTTTTTTTAATATATGAAATTTATTGTCAAATTGGTTTCCATACAACACCCAGTGCTCATCCCAAAAGGTGCCCTCCTCAATACCCATCACCCACCCTCCCCTCCCTCCCGGGAAACTCCTCTTGAGAGACAGTTCAGAGACCATGCTATCTCATTGAGTCAAAAGGAGGATTTTGATTTTACCTAAGGATTCTATGTCTCAACCCAGAATTCTTTCGAGCCATGAAGGATTCATATTACATATTCTTTGGTGGGGAGGCATATCTCTAATGATAGTTGAAAGGGTTTTTCAGACAAGAAAACTCTTGAGTTTTGATTTCCATTCTGTTACATTGACATCCAATCAATGACCCAGCTCATCCTAAAGCCAAGGGAATTGTATTATGAGATGAATGGTTATTTATTTAGAGTGTTTGGACTAGGTTAATCTTGCTTACATTATTGTCCTTATAGATAACGGCAGCATAAATTGTATAATGGGCATCTGCCCTGGAATATAGGCTTATTTTTCTGGTTGCCATTCTTCTAAAGAAAATACACTGAGTATAGGGAAAGTCTAGAGACTGACTTACTACAGTGTTCAGGAAAGAGAGTTGAATAGATTTCATTTGAAAATGGGTTAAAAACTTAGATTCTCTTACTTTGCAAAAATGAAGGTGGAATCAAGCAAAGGAGGTAGGGGAAAGCATGGTAGAAGAAAGAGAAGGGAGCTAGCACTTGATTCTCAACTAGGGTTGGTGATTTACAGATTTTAGTCTTTTGAATGGTTAATCTGAAATCTTGGTATATTTTTAATATGCCAGGTCTCCAAACTTTAATATCTATTAGACATATACAAGAGAAAGTAGTTTTCATATATTGGTATTTTTATTGGCTACTAATGTGCAAATGGGTTTATTACAGAAAATTCAGACTTCTTTAGGAAATCCTCTAATGGTAATGGTGTTAGATATCTGAAGAATCTTTTTTTTTTTAATTTTTAAAAAATTTTTTTTAATGTTTATTTATTTTTGAGACAGAGAGAGACACAGCATGAGCAGGGAAGGGACAGAGAGAGAGGGAGACACAGAATGTGAAGCAGGCTCCAGGCTCTGAGCTGTCAGCACAGAGCCCGATGCGGGGCTCGAACTCATGAACTGTGAGATCATGACCTGAGCTGAAGTCAGACGCTTAACTGACTGAGCCACCCAGGCGCCCCTTAATTGTTTTTTAAACATTTATTTATTATTGAGAGACAGAGAGACAGAGCAGACAGACAGAGCAGGGGCAGAGAGAGGGGGAGACACAGAATCCGAAACAGGCTCCAGGCTCCAAGCTGTCAGCACAGAGCCTGACGCGGGGCTCAAACTCACAAACCGCGAGATCATGACCTGAGCCGAAGTCAGACACTTAACCTACTGAGCCACCCAGGCGCCCCGATATCTGAAGAATCTTTATGTATATTTTTTATGAATTCATTTTACGTCCTAGTCCCTAAGGAGTTTTTTACTAGCTGCAAGGCTTCATTGTGGTTTCTCTGAATGTACTTGATTTTTAAAAACTTAGTTTAGGTTTGACCATATCAGTGAGTGGGAATGACTATGGGGGTGGTAATGGCTCACTTAAAGTTAGAATAAATGATAGATCTAAAAGCAAAATCTTTAAAATTTTTTTTTTAACGTTTATTTATTTTTGAGACAGAGAGACACAGAGTATGAACAGGGGAGGGGCAGAGAGAGAGAGGGAGACACAGAATCTGAAATGGGCTCCAGGCTCTGAGCTGTCAGCACAGAGCCTGATGTGGGGCTCGAACTCACAGACCGTGAGATCATGACCTGAGGCTGAAGTCGGACGCTTAACCGACTGAGCCACCCAGGCGCCCCGCAAAATCTTTTTTTTACTTTGTTCAGCATCCCTCATATTAGCTAACTTTCTAGATATAATTTGAGGAAACTTTAATTCAAATAAAAAAAATAAAAAGGCCCTTGGGACCTTTTGTATTATTTTTCTTACATAAATACGGTTTTTTAATGGAGCCATACCAAGAGTTGTTTTCTTTTTAAAACAAAAAAAAAATTTTTTTTTGTTTATTCATTTTTGAAAGAAAGTGCGAGCAGGGGAGGGACAGAGAGAGAGGGAGACACAGAATCCGAAGCAGGCGCCAGGCTCCGAGCTGTCAGCACAGAGCCTTGACGGGCTCAAACTCGGGGACCGTGAGGTCATGACCTTAGCTGAAGCGGACGCTCAACGAACTGACGCCCCAAGAGTTCTTGTTAAATTGATACCACCCAGGCGCCCTGAAAGTTATTTTCTTAACTGTTAAAAAGGAATCAGAAAATTCTTTCTTGAGTCAGAAAATAAGGTCGCAGTGGAAATTTGATATTGTTCCTGCCTACTTTTCCTGTTCAGAGAATAATCATAACTACTGTCTTAAAGCACAGACTCATTCCAAAAAAAATCTTTCTATCATCAGTTATTTGGCTTTTCTAACCTGAAGTTATAATCAAATTTCTACTTGATTTAAAGGGGCTTACTTTTTCTCAAGTCTATCAAATATATAGGTGCCAAGATATTTGTGTTTACTCTCCAGCCATGTTACAGTGTTTTGACCTTCTTCTCTGTGCAACATCTTTTATATCTGTAGGCAGCAGGAAAGGATAAATTCACAGAGGGAAGAGATAGAAAGACAACGGAAAATGTTAGCAAAGCGGAAACCCCCTGCCATGGGACAGGCCCCTCCGGCAACCAATGAGCAGAAACAGCGGAAAAGCAAGACCAACGGAGCTGAAAATGAAACGTATGTTCTTTATTAATGTGAACTCTGTGAGATACCACAGTCTTCCCCAAAATACAAATGCCCTGTGGAGTGCCACTGGAAAAAAGGATAAATTACGGGGATTTCTAGGGCGTAAGCTTTCTTTTTAGTTACGTTGGTGAATTTGCTCACAACTTATATAAAAACCACGTAAAATTCATTCATTTTCTTAGTCCTCATCTTATTTGGGTATTGTCTTTCTTTTTTGTTGGGGGGTGGTTGGGTGTATTTTGGGGTTTGTTTTCAGTTTTATTTAGATACAACTGACATATAACATTGTATCAGTTTTAGGTGTACAACATAATGATTAGATATGTGTAGATATTATAAAATGATTCCCATAATAAGTTTAGTTAACATCCATCACCTCACAAAGTTACAATTTTTTTTCTTATGAGAATTTTATGATCTACTCTCAGCACCTTCCACATATACAATACAGGATTATTAACTTTAGACGCCATGCTATGTATATGTATATCACAGTTTCTTTATCCATTTATCCATTGGTGGACACTTAGGGTTTTTTTTCATGTCTTAACTGTTGTGAATAATACTGCAATGAAGATGGGGGTGCATAGGTCTTTTTGAGAGAGTGATTTCATTTCCTTTGGATAAATATCCAGAGGTGAAATTGCTAAGTCATAGGATAGTTCTATTTTTAATTTTTTGAAGAACTGCCGTGCTGTTTTTCATAACGGATGCACCAATTTACATTCCCACCAGCACTGCACAAGAGTTCCCTTACCACTTGTTATTTCTTCTCTTTTTAATTATTATTTAGGTATTTTCAAGTGAGCAGGACAAATAAGGTCACTTGACGTCATGGTCTTCGGCCACTCTCACAACAAATGTGGTATCAGCATGGTGGTCAAATGATAGAGTTGTTTATGTGTGGTTCTGGGTTATGGTACATTGGCATCATCTTGGGATTACCTGGCTGTTCTTTTAAAGTAAAAAATGTCTAGCTGGAGAATGCTCTTAACTGGTCTAAAGAGCATTTGGTTAACAGTCACAGAAACTGTAGGAGCAAGCTAAGAAAAAAATAGGTATTATTTTAGGAAAAAGATATTTTGCCACTAAGCCAAATCTTGACATCACCAGTATTTTTTCCTGTTCTGTGGACCTGTGGGAAACACCAATATCTTCGGTTGCAGTGTAGGCACATAGCTGCCATGAATAGGAGGGATAGCATAGCCTTAGTATAGATGCTTTCTTTTTTCACCCCTGTCCTGTGTCAGATTTCCCTAATTGATCATCACATTCTTTTTTTCTTTAATTTTTTTTTAATGTTTAATTTTGAAAGAGAGAGACCAAGTGTGAGCAGGGGAGGGGCAGCGAGAGAGGGAGACACAGAATCTGAAGCAGGCTCCAGGCTCTGAGCTGTCAGCATAGAGCCTGACGGGGGCTCAAAGCCATGAACCGTGAGATCGTGACCTGAGCCGAAGTCAGATGCTTAACTGACTCAGCCACCCGGGCGCCCCTGATCATCCCATTTTGACCACTAAGAGAATCTTCGTCTAGGGCAGGAGTTGACAGGCTTTTTCTATACTGGGCCATGGTAAATACTTTTAGGCTTTGTAGGCAGGCTGGTCTCTATTGCATCTACTCTGCACTGCTGACTGTTGTAGCCTGAAAGCAGCCATACACAGTACGTAAATGAATGGGGGTGGCTATGTTCCAATAAGAATTGATTTACAAAAACAGACCGTGAGGTGAATGGTCCATGGGTCAACTAAGCAGGAACTGCCAAACAGAATTGACATGGGAAATAAAACCTATATATTGTTTACCTATTTAAAATATTTCTTATACGTACTTAATATGAAGACATTTAAGTCATGGCCTCTGTCTTCAAGAAGCTTTCACATAAAAAAGGGAAAAAAGAGGGGCACCTGGGTGGCTCAGTCTGTTGAGCGTCCGACTTCAGCCCAGGTCATGATCTTGCGGTTTGTGGGTTTGGACCCCATGTTGGGCTCTGTGCTGACAGCTCGGAATGGAGCCTGCTTCGGATTCTGTGTGTGTGTCTGTCTCTCTCAAAAATAAATAAACATTGGGGTGCTTGGGTGGCTTAGTCAGTTGAGCGTCCTACTTCGGCTCTGGTCATGATCTCATGGTTCCTGGGTTGGAGCCTTGCGTCGGGCTCTGTGCTGACAGCTCAGAGCCTGGAGCCTGCTTCAGATTTTGTGTCCCCCACTCTCTCTCCGCCCCACCCCTGCTTGTGCTTTGTCTCTCTTTGTCTTTCAAAAATGAATAAACATAAAAATTAAAAAAAAATAATAATAAATAAACTTTAAAAATTAAAAAAAAAAAGACAGGGGGAAAGATCTATAGATAGTAGTGTAGGCAATCCCTGAAGAATTGATGGTAGCCATGAAGCTCCTTCCTGAATTGGATGTTTGAAATTTAAAATACATTTTTCATAAAAACAGTAACCAGTATTGTAATCTGTGTATCTGTAGTGGCTTCATTGGTTTTTCAAGGGAAAAAGAAATTTTGCAAAGCTGTCATTGTGGGAGTCTTTGGCTGAAAATAGGTTTTAGGTCTAAAGATAGACACAAAAGATAATGATATTGTATAATTTATTGAAGACTATGTCTTTTTCCTTTATGTTTTCGTATCAGTTCTCAAAAACATTAACCTCCAATCCACCAAATATAATAGTGTGTGTACTGCACTATTGTTTAAGGTCCATGACATCCCATTCCAGTGAGAAAGATGGCTTAGTACCATTTCTTACTCCATACATACTTGATGTTTTGGGGAGCCTTTTCCTGGACATTCATTTAGTAAGTTTATGGTAAATGCATATTGTACAATTGGCCTTGGTCTGGACACTGGGGATACAGAGCTAAAGGATACAGCCCTAGCCTTAGGAGCTTACAGTTTCTTTAGGGGAAATGAACAGGTAAATAAACTAATGATTTCATTGAGGATAGTGATAATAGTATACACAGTGAATAAACTTGGACAACATCTTCATTCTTATAACTAAATATTTCACTAAATATTTTAAAACTAGATTTTAAATTTAAAATATTTTCTTTCAGAAAGTCCAAGTAGGAACCCAGATTTGGAAGATTCTCTGGGCAAATGTTGTACACATCAGTCTGATCATTGTCTTCTTTGTGACCACTCCCAGATTTATTTTGTGAAGAGACTGTCCCTCCAGTATTACTTGAAAATTATTTAATGCTAATGCATAAGACTGTTGGCTTAGTAGTAATAAAGAAGGCATAGGCTGTTTCCTTGCCATAGAACAATAATTAGAACTCAGTCTAGGCCAGTAGTGTGTCAGTAAGCAGTTGCCATCTGGAGTCCTGTGTAAAATCCAAGCTGGAAGGCCTTTAGTCCAGTTTTTAATTAAAGTATCTGTAACTTGGCTCATTCCTTTGGCCAGAAGCCAAAAACAGTCCTCCGGAGCCTTAGAGTGAGTCACATTATCACCTCTGATATCAGTCCTATTTCAGGCAGAGAGAATCCCTAACTGTATTTTCATTTCTCCCTTTTCTACTCGTGTGATATGGAGTATGGATAGAAGTACTTCTGCCTCTGTGAAGGGACAGATGTAACAACCTAGTGGATGTATTTCCTCTTGTTAGTCTCTTTTAGTCAGACCTCAAAGGCTATTTTGTAGCTCTTCCTGGTTGATGGGATAGCTATTCCTTCTTTCTCCTGCTATTTGGAATATAACTGAACAGTGACATCTAACACACTGAAGTCTGTGTGTCTGCTTCTAGAATGTGAAGAGGGTGAAGGTGGAGGAGTAAGTGATCACTCCTTAAATGCTCATTCTTAAGATACAGAGTTGTGATTGGAGTAGGTGGAACACAAGTGACTACCCATTCAAGTCAGCCCTTTGAGTATTGTATTCAAATACCATTTTACAACTTAGGAATTATTTCCCATTCTCACTTAATAGTCACAACAGCTTTCTTAGATGGGTGCTATTGCTTGCCACCCTCTTAAGAAACTGAGACTTAAAAAGTTGCTTGTCCAGGTCACATGGCCATTGGCCTGAGTTGCACTTTGAACCCTAGACCTCAGACTCCAAATCCTGGACTCTTCCGTTATGTCGTCCTACTCCTTGTTATCATGGTATCAGAGTCTAAGAGATTCTCAAAAATCATCCCATCCATTGGGTTATTACTGTCTCTTCAAAAAGAAAGTTCAGGCATATAATTTTTGGCTACTTTCCCAATGGATTTTCATCTGAGATTGTATGGACAAAATTCATTTCATAAATAATGTAAAAATATAAGCTCATTTATTTTTCTCATTTTTTTTATAAATTAGCCTCCTTTCTTCATGTCACATCTGATAAATCACAGAAGTTTTCTTTTGTCAGATTGCAAGATAATCTAGCTTTTAGTTATTTTAACAGACTGACTCTACCATATGGCATGCTTTGGCATTTCTCTTTTGATAGGCACACTACAATTTCAAATAATTTACTGGAATTTCTACCATTATCTTCTAGGTTAACATTAGCAGAATACCATGAACAAGAAGAAATCTTCAAACTCAGATTAGGTCATCTTAAAAAGGTAAGTATAATGAGCAAAATATGTCTGGAGAAATCAGTCTACATGTAGTATTAAAGCAAATGTCATAGTTGGACATACCTGCTAAAATCTGGAGTAGTTCTTCTCCCTATTATATCCTGTATTCCACCGTGAATGGTGGAATTCATGTCTTTGAATTTTTGAGTCAACTCCAGCCACCCAATGAGAGCACTTTTTTCAACCAGTGATATACCAATAGATAACTCTGCATATCTCATAAAGTTTCATAAGTAGTTATCCTTAGGTAAAAATTAAATATTCAATATGAGCAGGTGGTTCAGATTTGATCTGAAAGCTCTTAATATTTTCAACTTGTACCAACCACACAAAGTCACCTACATAAAAATAGGTATTGATGATGTTCACAGAAGCGTCTTAAATATGGATTGCCCATCTCCTAAATTCAACAGCCCATACATTTTTGGTAGATACTACTTATGGGGATGATAAGCATTTAATAAAGTAAGCATTTAATAAACTGCCTTTGGTGTGTGTTTTTCCAACTGGGTTCTCAGATCTTGTTAAATCAGTGGAACTTAAGGCGCCAAACATGATCCATACTTACAGAGCAGAACCAGATACAGAACCTGATTTTTGAAAAAAAAAAAAAAAAAAAGGAAAAAAAAAGATTGTATGCCTGTATATAAATACAGAGAACATTTCTGAAAATTTACATAGGATACTTAACAGTAGTTACATCTGGGGAATGGGCATGGAGATGAGAGGGCAGGGCAGCAAGAGGGCTTTTTTCTTACTTGTACTCCTTTGTATGGTTTGAATTTTATTTATTATTTACTGTGATCTTACTTTTTATGATTAAAATTCTAGTCCTTAAAAAAAATCCTTTTTAATGTGGAAGAAACATTTTCCTTTAGTTTTTCGAAGGAAAAATGTCTGTTCTTGAAATGAGATTCCTAAAGGGTAGTTTCCTGTGTTCTGAGCTTTTTCTTTCCTTTTCACTTTAGGAGGAAGCAGAGATCCAGGCAGAGCTGGAAAGGCTAGAAAGGGTTAGAAATCTACATATCAGGGAACTAAAAAGGATACATAATGAAGATAATTCACAGTAAGCAACTTGGGGGTATGTTGGGTTGGAGATTGCTAAACAGTTTCTGACATGAATTGAATGGTCTAGAATGATGGTTCTGCTTAATATAAATTGGGTATATGATTCCATGGTGTATTTAGCTCTATTGCAGGGTGTAATACAGGTTTGTGAACACAACTATGACTTGCTTTAATTTAAATATATATAGGGGTGCCTGGGTGACTCAGTTGGTTGAGCATCTGACTTCGGCTCAGGTCATGATCTCATGGTTTGTGAGTTTGAGCCCCATGTCGGGCTCTGTGCTGACAGCTCAGAGCCTGGAGCTTGCTTCGGATTCTGTGTCTCCACCTCTCTCTCTGATCCTGCCCTACTTGCACACACACACTCTCTCTCTCTTTCAAAAAATAAACATTAAGGGGCTCCTGGGTGGCTCAGTCAGTTAAGCATCCGGCTTTGGCTCAGGTCATGATCTCACCATCTGTGAGTTCGAGCCCCATGTCGGGCTCTGTGCTGACAGCTCAGAGCCTGGAGCCTGCTTCGGATTCTGTGTCTCCCTCTCTCTCTGACCCTCCCCCATTCATGCTCGCTCTCTCTCTCTCTCTCTCTCTCTCTCTCTCTCTCTCTGTCTCAAAAAAATAAATGTTAAAAAAAACATTAAAAAAAAAACATTAAAAAAATAAATATAGATAGATTTATATGTTAAATATGTATACATGTATTCTAGCATTTTCACACAAATAGAGGTCACTAAACAATATAGCTTTGCAGTTGTAGGTGGTTGGGATACTCTGTGTTTTCAGATTCCTGCAGAGCCCTGCTAAATGGAAGCACGGGTGACAGTGTCATGGCATGGAAGGGTTCCTGGGTTGGGATGGCATGGTTTTAGAATGAACTTTAAGGGCCCTTTGGGTGCTGAGATTTTAAACAAGACTGTCTTAGGTTTAGGTATTGTAGATGAATGCCCACCTTTGTTTATAAGTCATTTAAAGGATTGAAACCGAAAAGTAGATTGATATGGGAAATACCTTTAGTTTGTAATCTTTTCTTTTTAAAATTTTTCTGACTCTGAAACATGATTTTTTTGGACATAGCTATTGCTTGTGTATTTTTGTTTGGCCAGTGTGAGCCATGGATTTTTCTTTCTGGGAGGTGGCAGGCCACAGCAGTTACCGTGACCGAGCACTCTGTATGTGTCAGGCATAGAACTGTCTTCATGAGAGCCCCACAAAATTACGTTGACTTGACCAGGGACCCACAGCTGTGCGACTAAACAAAGAGCCGAACTTGCTGTGGAACGCCAGAGCCGACCGCCACGCAGCAGTGGCACCCCTCTGTAGGCATGCCACTGTCTCAAAATTAAAATAGTTTTCCAGGATTAACAGTGGGGCAGTTTAAGATCAGGAACTAGGTAGAAATAGTTTTAAAGTTATTTTTGCCAGAATCTCTCTTGTCTTTGTCTTATTGTTAGAAAACAACACAAGGTGGAATCCTGTGTGGCAGAAACAGTTATATCATGAGACTGTCTCAAAGAGGGAAAATAAATGTACATAGAACGGACATGTGATTTACTTTATAATCAGATCTGTTTTTAAGGCTGTAAAATATCTTGGAGTTTCATTGTGTTAGTTTTGGAATGGTGGGAACATGTGGCTTTTGAATACTTTGGAGGAACTGAGTAGCGCACTTTGGAAATCCCTGATCTAGTGTAGTCTATAGTCCCCTCACTTCATAGCGAGGCAGACAGGGAGGAAGGTCAACACAGGTCACAGGTCCAGTTGTGACTGTGCTGAGGCTGGCATCTATACCTTACGGCTCTGTAGCCAGTGCCATCCTTGTATTTATGTAGTCTCTTTGAACTATGTAACTTATTTCATGTTTACAATTAGCTATATTGGTGGTGTTACCAAACTGGCAGCAGCAGCTATAATCATGTGCATAGCATGTTGGGTATTCTGGGAATTTTGCTAGTATGGAAGATTGTGTAGTCCTTGACCTCAGGATGTTCTGTATTCCCTGTTTCCACAGATTTAAAGATCATCCAACGCTAAATGACAGATATTTGTTGTTACATCTTTTGGGTAGAGGAGGTTTCAGTGAAGTTTACAAGGTAAGTGTAAGAAACTGGATACAAAGACTAAGATTAAATTATTGGTTATTACTGACTTGGAGAACATTAAGAATAGTGATAATTGTGGATTGATATCTTTTGGTTGAAACTCAAAAACTTACTAAGGCAGGATATAGTATTTTGCCTTGTTCTCAAGTTTGGAAAATTAAAAAAAAAAAAAAAACAAACAGGAAGGAAAAACAGCACTGTTTCTCAGTAGTGAAATTATGGTGATTTATATTCTGTTTCTGTACTTCCTGCCTCACTTACATTTGTTAGAAGTAAATATGGGGGTGGGGCGCCTGGGTGGCTCAGTCAGTTAAGCATCCGACTTCGGCTCAGGTCGTGATCTCATGTTTCATGAGTTCGAGCCCCGCATCGGGCTCTGTGCTGACAGCTCAGAGCCTGGAGCCTGCTTCACATTCTGTGTCTCGCCCTCTCTCTGCCCCTCCCCTGCTTTGCTCTCCCTCTCTCTCTCTCAAAAAATGAATAGATGTTAAAAAAAAATTTTTTTTTTTTTTTTAAAGAAATAAGTATGGGGGTGCCTGGGTGGCTCAGTCAGTTAAGCATCCAATTTTGGCTTAGGTCATGATCTCGCGGTTTGTGAATTCAAGCCCCACGTTGGGGTCTGCTGACAGCTCAGAGCCTGGAGCCTGCTTCAGATTCTGTGTGTTCCTCTCTCTCTCTCTCTCTCTCTCTCTCTCTCTGCCCCTCCCCTGCTCATGCTCTGTCTCTCTCAAAAATAAACATTAAAAAAATTTTTTTTAAAGAAATACGTTTGTGTTACTTTTATTCTTATGATATTTTTAAATAGATGCCTTAAAGTTCATTCTTATTTGAAAACCTGCTTCTTATTTTTAAAAAGTTCTCATGTTGGGTGCTTGGGTAGCTCAGTCCGTTAAGCGTCTGACCTAGGCTCAGGTCTTGATCTCGCGGTTTGTGAGTTTGAGCCCTGCGTTGGGCTTTGTGCTGACAGCTCAGAGCCTGGAGCCTGCTTCAGATTCTGTGTGTTCCTCTCTCTCTCTCTCTCTCTCTCTCTCTCTCTCTCTCTCTCTCTCTGCATCTCTCCTGCTCGTGCTGTTTCTCTCTCTCTCTCTCAAAATAAATGAAACATTAAAAAAAAAAAAAAAAAGTTCTCATCTTCTAAGAGCGTTAATTAGCTCTGGGATTCTGAAGCAGCGTCCTGGCTTTTTAGCCAGGCCAGTGAAGGTCAGACCACTGTGCCTTTAGTTCATTTGTACTAAATGAGAAATTCAGCAGGTTTTCAGTGTAGCTGCAGATCCATAACATGTTCACCAGTCACCGCCTCCTTGTTTCTGTAGGTGTTTCTGGCACCAGGATTTTACATGCAAAGTCGGTTTATTAAATGGTCTCTACTGCCTGGCCCTGTGAATTCCCTTTTCCTGAAGTGCAGTCTTCACTCTTGGGATTTACATTATGCCTTGTGAATTTATATATGGGAAATAGTTTGAGCAAAATAATGTTTTCATTTCAGATAAAAACAGTAAAAACTAGTTATGTACCCCCCTTTCTTTTTTAAATATTTTATTTTATATTTATTTTTAAATATTTTATTAAAAAATTTTTTTAATGTTCATTTTTGAGAGAGAGAGGGAGTGAGCGAGCATGAGTGGGGGAGGAGCAGAGAGGGGGAGACACAGAATCCGAAGCAGGCTCCAGGCTCTGAGCTGTCAGCACAGAGCCCCAACACGGGGCTCGAACGCACGAACCATTAGATTATGACCTGAGCCGAAGTCGAACGCTTAACCGACTGAGCCACCCAGGCGCCCCATGTGTATTAATGTTTTTTAATCGAAGTTAGTTGGCATACAATGATATATTTGTTTTAGGTGTATAACATAATGATTTGACGGTTTTCTTTAGTGTTAATTTTTACTGTGATGATATATATAAAAGTTTACCATTTTAAGTGTGCAATTTGTTTGCATTAAGTATGTTCATAATGTTGTACAACTGCCATTACTGTTCACTTCCAGAACTAGAATATTATTTTTAGTGTACTACTGGGCTTGATTTTCTAGTATTTCATATTTTTTATCTCTATTCATAAGTGCGGCTGGCCCATAGTCATCTTTTGTGTGCAGGCAGCATTGTCTAGCTTTTATGTCCTAGTTATCCAGAGTAAGTTGTGAAATTTCTTTTTTCCCATGCCCTGGGATGCATTGCATAGGAATTGTTGGCTCCTTAAAAGAGCAGGGGTACCTGGGTGGCTCGGTCTGTCAAGCGTCCAGCTTCAGCTCAGGTCATGATCTCATGGTTCATGAGTTCGAGCCCCGCGTCAGGCTCTGTGCTGACAGCTCAGAGCCTGGATCCTGTTTCAAATTCTGTGTCTCCCTCTCTCTCTGCCCCTCCCCTGCTCATGCTCGTGTGAGTTCTCTCTCAAAAATAAATAAACATTAAAAAAAAATTAAAAAATAAAAGAGCAGACTTCGAATCACATGGGTAGATGTCATTGTAGAGGAAAACATTTTGATAACCTTTTTAATTTCTTCTACAAATACTGATTTGCTATTTTCTTCCCCTTCTTAAGCCAGTTTTGATAATTTTCCTGGAAAATCTCCTATTTCACCTTGGTTTAAAAATGTCATCCATGGGGCACCTTGAGTGGCTCAGTCAGTTAAGCATCTGACTCTGGGTTTCAGCTCAGGTCATGATCTCACGGTTAGTGAGGTGGACGGAGCCTGAGTCTGGTTCTGTGCTGACAGCATGGAGCCTGCTTGGGATTCTCTCTGTCTCCCTTTCTGCCCCTCCGTTACTCTCATGCTCATGCTCTGTCTCTTTCTCTCTCAAAATAAATAAACATTAAAAAATATATATCATCCATACCTTAGTTATTTCTCTTTTTTATGAAATGTTTATTTTTATTATTTATTTTTAATTTTTTTATTTTTTGAGAGAGGAGACAGAGCACTAGTGGGGGAAGGGCAGAGAGATGGAGACAGAATCCAAAGCAGGCTCCAGGCTCCAAGCTACGAGCTGTCAGCACAGAGCCCGACGTGGGGCCTGAACTCATTAGCAGTGAGATCATGACCTGAACCAAAGTCAGACTGAGCTACCCTGGTGCCCCTGAAGTGTTTATTTATTCATTTTTTTTTAATTTAATTTTTTTTTTAACGTTTATTTATTTTTGAGACAGAGAGAGACAGAGCATGAATGGGGGAGGGGCAGAGAGAGAGGGAGACAGAACCGGAAGCAGGCTCCAGGCTCTGAGCCATCAGCCCAGGGCCCGACTTGGGGCTTGAACTCACGGACCGTGAGATCGTGACCCGGGCTGAAGTCAGACGCTTAACCGACTGAGCCACCCAGGCGCCCCTGAAGTGTTTATTTTTATATCTCTTGAGTGATAGGTCAGAGATGAGTCAATGTTTATTTTTTCCTGTAAGAATCAACTTTTTATTTTGTTGATCAAGTCTACTCTTTGATTTTTTCATTAACTTGTGTTTTTAATCTTTCCTTCCTTTTGCTTTCTTTGTTTTTGTTTTCATTCTTGAATCAAACACTCTATTTTTTGTTTTTGATAATTTTAAAGTTGTAAAAAAAACACAAAATTTATCATAACCACTTTTAAGTGTACATTTTAGTAGTGTGAGGTGTATTTATGTTGTTGTGAAACAGATCTGCAGAATTTTTTCATCTTGCAAAACTGAAACTTTACCCATTAAGCAACAAGTCTCCTCTCCCGGCCCCTGATAACTGCCATTCTACTTTCTGTTTCAATGAACTTGACTACTTTTAGATACCTGTGTAAGTGGAATCACAGTATTTGTCTTTTTGTGACTGGCTCATTTACTTAGCATGATGTTCTCCAAGCTCATCCATGTTGATGTGATAGGATTTCCTTCTTTTAAGGCTGAATAATACTCCATTGTATGCATATACTTCGTTTTCTTTATCCATTCCTCTGGCAGTGGATGTTGGGGTTGCTTCCTCTCCTGGTCTGTAGTGAATTGTGCTGCTTTGAACATGCATGTGCACATACCTCTTAGAGAAGTTGCTTGTAATTCTTTTGGGTATAAACCTACAAGTGAAACAAATACTTTTTTAAAATCATCAGCATTTGTTCTTGGTGCTTCCCAGTTACTTGTTAGTTATTTCTTCATCCTGTGTTTTCCTAGTGTGTTCCTTAGTCGTGTTTACATTCCTGAAATTTAGATGCTTCTTAAATCGGTGGTGGATCACAGTGTCTTGGATTCAGAAATAGGGTACAGTAGGTGGACAAAAAGACACTTATCGTCTCATTAGTGCTCTTACAAATTAGGTGGTATTTGATCTGGCTTTTAATGGTTTAAAATGGTTTTCTCCTGTAAAGGCATGATGTTCTATAAGCTTGTAGGTGGACTTCAGATTCTATAAGAAAAATAGAGTTCAGAAGTTTCCATTTCTGTGAAATAAGCTATTCTGTTTAAATTGTGTAGTTTTTATATTTAAAAAAATGCTGGTTTAAATTTAGTATAAATTAGAAGTTTCTTTCATGAGTACCCATCTCTTGCAGTTAGTGCTTCCCTAGAGGTAGCTTACATTTTAAAAGATCCGTAGAACGGGAGTCATGACTTACCCTGTACCTGTTGCTTTCATCTGTCCATATATTTGTGGAAACGGGTAGATGGGTGGTAATAGTGCTGGAACTGAGGCATTAAATTTCTTACTGAACTTTAATTTGTTTATGAGTTTATTTTGAGGGGGGGGGGAGGGGCAGAGAGATAGAATCCCAAGCAGGCTCCACACTATCAGTGCAGAGCCCAAAGGGCTCAATCCCAGGAACCATGAGACCATGACCTGAGCTGAAATCAAGAGTCAGAGGCTTAACTGACTGAGCCACCCAGGCACCCCTCATCTCAACCTTAAGAATTAAGAAAAACTATTCATCCCAAAGGAGTTGTTCAATAAATTCTTTTGTATAGGAGAAATACCCTGTTGTGTTAAAATACTACTCACGTTATCAACTTGTGATTTACACTTAGCATCCTCACAAACCCACCTGTTCCCCTTCTTCCCCACCCCCGCCCCACGATCTAGCACTACCTAGCTGATGCAGGACTTTCCAGCAGTGGCGGTCTTTGGGGAAAGTATGTCCTTTTCTTTGGACAGTGCTGGAGACGTGATCTAGTGTGACAACTTTCAGACATGTTGGGATTGAAAACTGCTTTTTATTTGCCCATTGTATATGGGTGGGGCTAAAGGCAGGGTGTTATTTTATTTGTATTTTAATAAACAGTGTAACAAATTACGAGGTTATTTTCTAAACAAACAGTGAAGAGGTGTATCTGGAGGTGTTATTTCTCAAGGAGCAGATAGTGTGTGTCCCCAGCATTTTAGAAGTGTCCTGTCCCAGTGTCAGCGGAGGGGCGAGATACAACGCAAGGGAGTGAGGCCCCAGAGCGGGTGGATATTGTCCACAGAGAGAACTGTTTGGCAATGACTGGTAAGGCACGGGCTGTCTTGCTGTTTGTGGTGTGTACTTGGTTGTTTTCTAAGCCCCTTGGTGCCAGTGAGTCTGGAGACTTCTAAATTATCTGATCACAAGTTTCAAGAAGATGGTTGCAACTCTGAAACAAGTATGTGATGTGTTGTCATCCACTGTTGTTTTTATTTTACAATGCATTTGGGATTTTGAATCATGGATGTGTTAAATAGAAGCTTTGAGTCCGTTACTTGCCTGTAATTCTTGTTAGCATTTATCCAGAACATAATTTATTCCTTTTCTTTGCAGGCATTTGATCTAACAGAACAAAGATATGTAGCTGTGAAAATTCACCAGTTAAATAAAAACTGGAGAGATGAGAAAAAGGAGAATTACCACAAGTAAGTGATCCTAGAGTGTCTGATTTTTCAAAATCTGGAAGTAACAGCTGTAGTTTGGGCCCTGTGCTAACAGCTGTACATGCATTGTTGTTGTTTCATTTAATCCTTACGACTATCCTGGGAGAGTGAAGAAATTTTCCATCTTACTGATGAGCAAATTGAAACTTACAGAATTTGAGTAATAGTTAAGAAATGGCTGAGCTGGTGTTTAAATCTAGACTTCCCTTAATCCAAAACCCATGCTCTTCAACCTCCCTTTCCGTTATGTGTGTAACATTAGCTACAGTAAACAAGTAAAGCCTCGGAAACCGTCTTGCTGTCTATAGAAAGCAGATGATGGAGTCCTTCAGTGGCCTGGGCATCCTGAGGGGCTCTGGGCTGGGCTTTTTCCTGCCTGTTCAGTCATTTCTTCATGGAGGAAACAGGAAGGGGGGTGCGGTACCTGGGGTGCCTCTTGACTGCAGTGGTGCTTGTTGGACATTCAGTTCCTCAGTGCTGAGTCCCCCTCCCCCTCACAGTTTCCCCTCCGAATTCTGTGTTCAGGGTCCTGAATGCCACTGGCTGGCGCTCCTCTTCTGTGTTGGGAGAAGGGCTGGGAGGGTGACTTCTTTAGCTTGAATAATGATTACATGTACAGGTGTGAATTTCTTTGATCCACTAATGGCGGGTTTTGCTTGTTTTCCCCACCCTGCCCCAAGCTTCAGAACGTTGGAATTCATGGCTCATTTGGTTTGGAGGCCACTCACACCTGATTTGCTGTTAGGATCCCCACTGGGCTTAGTATTGTTTCCTTGGTGTAGGTAAAAGCACTGAATTAGACATGTCCTGACCCCGGAAGGAGAAGATAACCACTTTTAATGTAAACTCACCTCCTTTCTATGAGAGCAGTTGTGTTTTTTTTCTTACAGGTTGTACTTTGAAGGGAAAAAAAGCAGTAGACTTTGAAGTAGCCTTTTTTTTTTTTTTTTAAGTTTATTTTATTTTGGGGGGGGGGGCGCAAGTGGCGAAGGGCAGAGAAAGAGGGAGAATCCCAAGCAGGCTCCGCGCCATCAGCACAGAGCCAGATGCAGGACTTGCACCCACAAACCACGAGATCATGACCTGAGCCAAAATCAAGTCAGATGCTTAACCGACTGAGCCACCCAGGCACCCCTGAAATAGCCTTTTAATTGGCTTCTAAATCTCAAGGGAAAAGTAAAACATTTCTATATCATCAATTGTTCTTGGGGCATAGACCAAGGCAACTCTTGCTGTATACGTGTTCCTTATCAGGGGTCCAGGAACCTCCCCTCCCCACCGCCGCCCCCCCCCCCCCCCCCCCATTCTGTGCTGGATGGCACTCAGCACTGGAGAAGTGAAGGTTCCTGTGGCGTTAAGAGAAATTGGGCTTAGCGGAGGTAGCAAAAGGGATGAGGTGTGCTTTATGCATGGCACCTTGTGTGTGTATCTTACGTGACAGGCAGCTGCAGTCCAGATGCTTCTGAGGAACAGTTACATTATTAAAAGCACATTCCAGTCATTTGGCGTTCAGGGACGAATGGCATATGCCACAGTGAATGCCAGGAGCACTTCAGAGAAGGAAGCCACATGTTGCTCTGACCAGTTAGAAACGCGAAATGTCCCCCTTACATTGAGACTCTCAGTGCGTAGGGAGTTGGAATGGTACTTGCTTCTCTTTAAAAATGCTCTCCATGGGGCGCCTGGGTGGCGCAGTCGGTTAAGCGTCCGACTTCAGCCAGGTCACGATCTCGCGGTCCGTGAGTTCGAGCCCCGCGTCAGGCTCTGGGCTGATGGCTCGGAGCCTGGAGCCTGTTTCCGATTCTGTGTCTCCCTCTCTCTCTGCCCCTCCCCCGTTCATGCTCTGTCTCTCTCTGTCCCAAAAGTAAATAAAAAATGTTGAAAAAAAAAAAATTTAAAAAAAAAAAAAAAAATGCTCTCCGGCTATCCTTGGAGCCTGTTCTGTATCTTATGTGTGACCTGACCACTCTAAACCACTTGACTTTATGAGGGGCCAGCCTTGATTAACCTTGAGAAGGTGGTTCCTGTGCTGGGATTTGCACATACTTTGCCTAGTTTCAGCGTCCAGCTCTTAGGCTGGCCCTAAAGAGAACTCTGCTGAGGAATACTGTGATGACTGCTGGTGGGGTGCTGCCCACCTTAGCCTTTTGAAACAGGGAGGGGTCGAAGCCTGGACCTTGTACCTCTGTGACACATCTGGCAAGCTGCTTTGAGTGCTGGTGGGTAGAGATTGGGTATGTTCCTCACGTTTCTCTACCAAGCAGAGTCCTAGAGCAAGTGAAGGGGGGCGTCTCAGCTTTCTGAGCTCTTTACTGGTCCCGCTCCAGGCTCATGGTGGTACCTTTCTACTCTTCATTTCCTCATCAGAGGTGGGAATCATGGCACCCAAGTACCTTCTATGGAGCCGTCTCTGCAGGGGCCATTTCCTAGCTGACAGACACATGGGGAGGGAGCATGCCAAGTTCTTAAGACCTTTGCCCAAACCTAGGGAGAAATTCTTACACACTTCCACCTTTCTTTGAAAGATTTTGCTTATTATGAAATCATACTGATGAATACAGGCTATACAGATGATAGTGAATTAGCAAAATGTCATTAACTCCTTGGAACTTACAGAGGTGTATATCAAACATATAACAGATTTTAGACAGTGCTTTAAAAATTTAGTATAAAACGAAAAAGTGGTACACTTTAGTGTTGTGGTAACATTATAAAATATGAAAATGCTGCTATCCTGCATAGTAACATCTCTGATTGCTTTTACTTTCATGGGAGTGACTTCCCAGTCCCATCTGGAATAAAGACATTTATTTCAGTCTTTATTAAGAAAAAAGGAAGAACTCAAAAGGTTGTTGTTTTAATTTTGAGTTCTGCTCTGCACCTCCTTTCTTCTCCTTCCTCCACAAACGAAAAGCAAACTGATTATTTTACTTTTGCATTATTAAAGCATTAGTAGGTATTATAAGATTCCTTTTTTTTTAACAAGATTTCTTTGACTCCCCCAAATAACATATTAAAAACTCCACAGTAGGAAACCTTTCATATAAAGCTGTCCACAGAAATAATTTTATCTGAGTTAGTATACACTTACAAATGATGGTCTTCTAATTTCTTAGGATAAAGTCATTTTGTAAGCCTATTGAATGTATATCCACTTATAAAAGAGTAAAAGACTAACACATGAGCGGATAAGATTCTTCCCGTTTCTAATTAAGCTTTCTGTAGTGCATTAATCCCTTGGATGCTAAATTAAAAGTTGAACATGCGAGGGATGTGGAAAGAGCCACGGCCTTGCCTGATGAAGCTCGAGAAGCGGGCTTAGAGCTTCACATGATGCTGAGGGAGTGTGCTCAGTGACACAGCAAATGCCGTTAGTTGGGGAGGACTTTGACCCTTCCTTTGGTTCTTAAGTTTTGCCTCCTTTAGTTGCCTCTGTTTCTTGTACCTTGAGGGAGAAATCGGTCTCTGCCCTGAAGTGCACAACAAAACCAAAAAGTTACAACAGAAGGGCAGAGAATTATAGATTTTTAGTATGTTAGAGGAAGAAATGACTTGAGGGTTACGTTATCTGGTTAGTCCCTAGCTTTCTAAACTTGGTTTTTGTTAACAGCATCGTCTGAATTTTACTGAACGAACTATTAGGTGGGATCTTGATATACGAAAAGGACACATGTGATGCTGCTTAGGTGGAATGAGGAGCTGGGCCAGAGCTACATTTGCTCAGGGTCCGCACCGGGGCTCCGGAGGCCTGCATCTCCAGGGAGCGTCCTCGGAAACCTCCAATCCTGCGCAGCGTCAGGGAAGCCCAGCGAAGTGGCGTTACACAGCTGGGACTCTTGCAGCCAGGTTTCCAGGTCCCAGTGTAGTGGTGTCCTGACACTTCTCTGCCTCAGTGCTTGGCATGTCTTTTCTGTTCGGAAAGACATAAAGATGAGGAAATGAAGTATCACAAGAAGCAAAAACTGCTAAAAGTGGCAGCTTGAAAAACAAGCTCAGTCAGGCTCAGTTTCCATTGGGGAAAAATAGATTTTAATTACTTTTAGATTCTTGTTCCTCTCTCCTCCTTGCCCTGATCATTTCCTCATCTTTTCTTTAGTTGAGTACTTTCTGTGTATTTTTGACATACTGGGACACACCAGTTTCAGAAAACATCACCTGATTATATTTTACCATACTCTGGAAAGTTTCTCTTTTCTGATCTTGCCTTATAAGAAAATGCCCCAAGCTAAATGGTGCCAGATTACTTAAAATATAAGAATTTTCCGTTCTTCTCTTTGTAAATAAGAACTACCTTAAAAATTATTAGTAATTCTATTGAATAAACACGTTCTAGTCTTTTAAAACTCAATGAATATGTCGGATTATGTAGTATATTTTTGTTCCTAATCTCATTAAGTGATTTGAAATTGGAAAAGTATTTAATAAAAAGGTGTTAATTTGCATATATGTAGATTCTCATTCCAAGAAAACTAGGGCTTCATAATTTTCTATCAGATTCACATTTTCTTAGAAGAAAGTCAAGCTGATAGCCCTTTAAGTTCTTTTTGTAAGGAGAGTTTAAAAACAAATACAGAGTACTACTAATTGCCTTGTACAGTCAGTAATCCTTTTACCCAAGGAGTTTACATGCTAAAATTGATTTCCTTGATGTATCCCCAGGATATAAACACTTAGAGATATTAAGTTTTTGAGGAGAGAGAAAAACTGTCTTTATAATTTTTAAAGCTTCGATATTTGGGTATAAATATAAAACAGGTGAGATTGTGATAGAATGAACTTGAAACGGTCGGCATCCATTCATTCAGCGATATTTGAGCACCTACTATTTTCTCAACAGATTGGTGGATACTAATAGTGAAAACAGGATGAGGAAGGATACAGAGCCAGCCACATCTGAATGGAATGAATAGGCAGAAGCAAGGAAAAATGAGAGAATGTGTAGAAGTATCCTTTTAGAGGTCTAAAAGACAGTCCAAAATACAAAATGTTAATTTTCCACTTTGTTTACAGGCACGCATGTAGGGAATACCGGATTCACAAAGAACTGGATCATCCCAGAATAGTTAAGCTGTATGATTACTTTTCACTGGACACTGACTCGTAAGTGCCGTGACATTTTAGCTTAGCAGTTATGCTGTTTTCTTCCAGTGTGTTGACTACTCATGAAATGGAGCTTAAATCTGGGTCAAGGAAATACTCTCTGAGGGAGTCAAGTGTATGTATTTATGGGCAAATGATCGTGTGTGAATTCATGTTTGGGTCAGCAATACATCTCTTAGCCACAGGACTTGTATAGTTGTGTGCTGGTTAATGTTTAACAACCAGCTTGGTGGGGGTCGGAATAGGGCTAATATGTAGTATTTGACAATTTCTGTGATAATAAATTTCTCAACAGGTCCAATTTCAAGCTACTAACTTAAAAAAAGGAAAAGCTTTATTGAGATATAATTTAAATGCCATATAGTTCACCCACTTAAAGTAAACAGTTCAAGGCCTTTAGTATATTCACAGATCTGCAATCATTGCCATAGTCATTTTTTTTTGCCATAGTCATTTTTAGAACATTTTCACTACCTCAAAAAGAAACCCCATACCTTTTGCTGTCACCCCGTTATTCTTCCACCCCACCGCCACCCTACTCCCAGCCCTAAGCAGCCACTAGTCTGTTTTGTTTTTTTTTTTTTTGGTCTCTATAGCTTTCCTATTTTGGACTTGTATAGGAATCACTCATGTAGTATCTGGAGTCTTCTGACTGGCTGCCTTTATTTGAGATGATGTTTTTTCAAGGTTTTTTATTGTAGCATATATTAGTACTTCATTCCTTTTTACGACCAAATATATTCCATTGTATGAATAAACCACCTTTTGTTTGTCCTTGCATCCTACCAGTGGCTTAATAACCAGCTCATAAAATTCCTGAAAATTAACTGTCAGCTCTTGGTAACTGTCACAAGTTGGTGCCAGCTGCCTCTGACGTGCCCCAGTGGGTGTGGACTATACAAGAGAGCCTCTGCCCCACCCCAGAGATTCTGATGAACCGTGACGGGCCTTTTAAAGAAGTACCAGCAATGTGATTTTATCATAGAATGGGAACGAATGTGGCACAAATGAAGGCATAACCCAGTGCTGCCTGTGAAAACATAGCCTCACAGGCATGTGGGATGTTAGAGTTGGAAGGGATCTCAGTTCAGCTTTATTTTATAGATGGAAATTTGAGGCCCAGAGAAGTGAAATGACTTGCCCAAGATCTTTAATACTCTTAGGCATTGTTGTATTTTATTACTGGGTAAGGTAAGCTCTGTCACCTCTGGGTTTACCCAGGAGTTTAGGAATATTTCAGCATTTGGAAATGTTTTCTCTGTAGGAGTCTGAACTTCAGAGTCTGGTCGGCAGGTCTTCCCTCTTAGCCTTCCGGGTGATTCTAGGCGTTCAGGCCTATTCTAAACAGCAGGTGTCTCAGAGACTGCTATGCCAAGAACCACCCCACATTTAGAAATGTTTCCCAAAGGGAGAGACCTTCATTCCCTTTGGAAATGTGTACCATCCCTTTTTCCATCTGCTCAGGGATGACCCCTTTCCAGAAGGGTGGCCCTCGGACCAGGCATAGTCAGTGTGTGTTTAGCGTGGATGGGGTTTAGAAGAATATCTGGTTAAGAGAACAGGTTTCCAAGGGTGATTAAATTCCTTGAATACTAGGTAGACTGCCCCCCACCCAATAACAAAAACATTTCAGAAATAAGGAGAATGACTTAGATTATCTGTGGTTTCAAATTGTATATATACTTTTAACTAATCTAAGAAATTGGCTTGGTTGTGTGCTATTCTTGAGTTGTTTATTTTGTTCTTCCCATTGTGTATGTGGTGACTTTTCACCATCATGTTAGAAAATCTTCTGAGAGTTATTTGGGTGTTAAAGTGACATTTTATTTTAAGCTTGCACTTGGATCAAAGAATACCTCCACTAAACATGAGAATCTATATCTTAGATCAGAGAATCTATAAATTTTTGATATTCATTCTCAAATAGGGTGCTAGCATGCCCTAATATGCTTCATAGAAAACACAAGCTGCTCAGTTTGGGGATCCTGCAGGACGGTGTATGTCCACCTTTCATCGCAGTGCTTTTTGAAGGCCTCACATTTCCCAGAGGCCTTCTAGTCCTCTCTAGTCCTGAGCCTGTTAGCGCTCAGGTCTGCTCCTCACCCCTACCCTGTTCTGCATCTTGGGGAAGATGACCCTCGTAGGCTGTTCTGCCAGGCTCCGGTGTCAGTTGTTGTTCAGCTGGGCTCAGCCACTGGGGAGACCGAGATGGTGGTGGGTAGGGACACTCCTCCCCCTCCCCGCTGTGATTCCAGTCTCTCTTGGTGACCCTGGGTTCAGGTTGCACCATCTCCGCCCTTTGGCCCTAGGGTGCTAATGGCTTCCTGTTCTGGATGATCTCTGGGGTGCCTCACTGGCCAGTTTATCCTCTCAGCTCTTCCATCATCCATGTGATCACTTCCCTGAGCTAAAACTTCTCTATTTTAAATACTCAGGTGGTTTTTATTTCCTGGCTAGATCCTGAGTGATACAACCATATTGTCACAGCTTAGGGTAGTTTAAAAGGTCTTCATCTCTCAGGAATACTCAAACAATTCAGGAAGCCTTACTTCAGTTTATAATTCCCTTAGAAGATAGACACATGACCCTTCATGCCACAAATGGTATGTTTTACAAATGGTAGTTTTACATTTGGGTCTATATGATGAATTGATATAAGTGAAGGAAAAAACTCACACTATGCAATAGCATATTTGTTAGAACAACAGATACTGTACTTTTAAAAGTTCTCTTGTGTTTAGCAAAAAGCAATTATATACAGTATTGTGCCAAACTACCAGGAGACATGACATGAAACCAGTTCTTGGGACGTGGGCAAACCCTAGATTTTTTCTCACTGTCAGCGCTTAGGATCATTTGAAATGTTTGCATTGAGACTTGTATACTTGAGTACCATATGCTTGTTTAGAACTGGAGCACGGTGTGGAAATGTGTAGGAGACCCCTCTGGAGAGATATCTAGCTTAAGTACATTACAGTGCTTGTCAGTGTTCTTATAGACTAGATTTAAGAAGAGGTATGCGTGGGCGAATTGTAACACAACAGATTCCAGTGTGGAGGGTGTGAAGGCTCTTCACCAGGAGAGAAAGCAGTTTCCTTCCTGGCAAACACTCAGGTAGCTACTACTGAATAAAGAATAGAAGAGTACTTTAAGGACTAAAGAACAGAGCACGAAGCTAATTAAAGTTTTCGCTGGGGCTGGTTTAGTTAGTCTTGATTTGCTTGCTGTTTCCCACAGTCAAATGTTGGTTTATTTGTCTTCAGGTTTTGTACAGTATTAGAGTACTGTGAGGGAAATGATCTGGACTTCTACCTGAAACAGCACAAATTAATGTCGGAGAAAGAGGCCCGGTCCATTATCATGCAGATTGTGAATGCTTTAAAGTACTTAAATGAAATAAAACCTCCCATCATACACTATGACCTCAAACCAGGTATGTCCTAACTTTTAGGTGACAGTATTGATGGCTTTTCTCTGGTCTTAAAAGTGACTTCTAATCTGATAAAGTTAGAGAATGTGGCAGGAGCCTAGAAGGCCTAGTAATGTCTGGCTTTGCCTGGGTAGGTGTGGGAATGAAAGAGGCCCAGCCACACAATGCTGGGTTTGAGAGGATGAGTTGGATGAAATGCTCTGGAGAAACGATGCCCTTGTCTGTAGAGCCAGGGCGGGTCACTGTGTCAGCCCGATTTAGCAAGGACTGCTCTGGGTGAGCTCCATTTCACACTACATAGTAGTCCTCTAGTCCAAGTCTTTTCGACGAAAGTGCCTCTAAATTAATGACTTATTTTGCAGGTATGCCTCCCATTTCATTCAATTCGAACAGATTTACATCTTTTTGTATGGTTACTATCTAATTTCAGTAGTCCTCAGCAAACAGTAGAGGGCAGTTAGACTTTTTACCTCTGTTTTTTTTGTTTTTGTTTTAAAATGTTTCTTTATTTTCACGATAGAGAGGCAGTGCGAGCGGGGAAGGGCAGAGAGGGAGGGAGACACAGAATCTGAAGCAGGCTCCAGGCTCCGAGCTGTGAGCACAGAGCCCGGTGTGGGGCTCTAACCCACAAACCATGAGATTATGACCTGAGCTGAAGTTGGACGCTTAACCGACTGAGCCACCCAGGCGCCCCACCTCTGTTTTTTTTGTCGTCATCCTCAGTTGTTTTTTAGAAGTCTGCATATGTTCTCTGTAGACAGCTGGAACCAGCTTTGGCTTGGGTGTTGGGAAGATGGTTCCCATTTACCTCCTGGTGGGCGCAGTTGTTAACTCTGCTTTCCTCTACTGGTAGCTACATATTAAATCTCACTGTTCACTATTCTTTAATGTTCTAATACAATTCAAATGACAAAAAAAGTCATTATAATGAAGTGGTTTTTAAAACGACAGCTATTTGTGTTATTGGGTTTTCCGGCACTGAATCCAATACATTTTCCCATCATAGGAACTGTAGGTGGCACTGTGGTACTAGTTTTGATTCCCTTGTGTGGTTTTTTTTTTGGGGGGGGGGGCGGGGGGGGTTTGTTGTTGGTTTTTTTTTTTTTTCCGGTCCTGAAACTACTGTTCTAAACAGGGTGGTTTAGAGATTGTTACTGAAAGCTCAGATGAAACTTTCCCACCATTTTTGACCAGCCGTCCAAGTGATATTTTACTTTGGCGAGTTGCTATTTTTTTTCCACTGCTCATAGTGGTGGTTTTGGCACATCTAGCAGGTGATTCTTGGAAAATGGAAGTTTGCAGCCAGACACTGAGGACTCTCCTCTAGCATCCAGAGTCCAGATCATTTTATTCCACGAATTTAGATGTTTGCTATTACGTGCAAGAGTTTGAGTTCACTTGTCCCCTTCTTGTCTGTTTTACCTTGAACTTTTCTCTTAATTAGTAAGTCTCTTTTTATTCATGAAGATTTTCATCTTTTTAGGTAATATTCTTTTAGTAAATGGTACAGCATGTGGAGAGATAAAAATCACAGATTTTGGTCTTTCCAAGATCATGGATGATGATAGCTACAATTCAGTGGATGGCATGGAGCTGACGTCACAAGGTGCTGGTACTTATTGGTAGGTATCTGGGAGATCTGCCAGGTTGGCTGGTGGAGATATGGCTGTGCTATACTGAAATGTTGGTAATTGATCATTAATATCTACATCCTGTCTTAGGCAAAATGCAGTAAACCAAAGTAGATTTTCCTCCCCAAATATTACTGCCTTTTCGGCCGTTTGACTCTCTGTATTTATATTAACTTGTCTTAATTTTTCTTTCCTTTCTGGAAAACTATTGAGAGAGATTATATATGGCCAGGTGTTGGAGTTGTGTGTTTCTTTAGAGCTGGCCCTATGGAGTAGGGAGAGAACGAGATTGCTCCTGTGTATTTAAAGAATGGCCCTAAATTTTTTTCAGTACAAATGTAGGTCTCTTGTTATGGGTTTATGGGATGAGGGATTCATTTCTAGAGTTGCCTACGGATGATGCCCTGTCAAGAACTAAGAAGTTGTAAAGATTAGTATGTAAAGTAACCCCAGCATCCCTTGAAATCTAAACAGGAAAAAAGTGAGCACAGTTTGCAAAGAAATTTATCCGTACCCATCAGCCATGTTCTAAAATGTTTTGAGCCACATTTCTTCCCATCTGTTGTCACTCGTCTCCCTACCACCACCCTACCCCAGCTAGCTCTACCTGCTTATTCCATGACCTCTTATTTCTGCCTGCTTTTGACAGCAGGAGCCATAAAAGATACCCACAGCCCAAACAACTCACTTTGTGATTGTAAAGGTGTGTTAACAGAGCTTTCTTTTTCCTTCTGAGGTGGTAACAGAAAGCTGCCAATTGGACATTTGATTCCAAACTGAGGTTGGGGGCGGGGTAGAAGTCCCACATATATTAAACCCCAGGGTCAGTTGGTCAGATCACTTAACTTTGAGACTGGAGGGCCCTAGGCTTTAGCAGAATACTGACTGCCTGGGAATGAGGGCGTTGATTGGAAGCAGACAGAGAAGGGAGATTATCGTTTACAGCCCACAGGATGAGCTTTATTCTCATCAGTCTGATCATATGTAAATTATGTATATTAGAGAATCCATCAAATCCTTAGAAAAGTATCATGTGCACAAAATTCCTACTCTTCATGGCTCCTTATTTTTTGTGGAGATGGTACCTATAGTGAAAATCAGTCCCTAAATTAAACCTTTGAGATCCTGGGTTTAAAATAGAAGCTACATTTACAGTGTTTATTTACTATGGTGGTTATTGTGGGTTAGTGTTCCTGTCACTAAATGGCACAAAAATATCTGTTGTTGGAAATTCTGGAAACAGGTCTATACCTCTGCTATATAAATTCACTGAAACTTAGATTTTAGCTTTTTTGTTTGGTAACTTGTTCTTATAAAAAGTTAAGCCTTTTCGTGTTAAATTCATTTTCTCATTGCTACCTATTGCTGTATTTGCTGAGCTATAAAAATTCAGTGCTTGGAATTTAAATAATAATTATGTGATGTTTGGGATTTGCTTCAGAGTAATCTGTTGGTGGGGGGAGGGGTGTATATGAACAGAGATTGGCCCCATGTTGATAATTATTGAAGCTCAATGATGGTTACTTGGGGGTTCATTTTACTGTTCTTTCTACTTTAGATTATATTTGGAGATTATTTTCATAACAAAAAGAGAGGTAAAAAGGGGGCTACTGAGAAAACTTAATTCTGTGGGTTCCTCTGAAGGTTTAAAAAATCTCCATATTGGTAGTGCTAATAAGCATTGTCATAATCACACTCCTCATATGTCATCCTCTTAGGTCCTAGAGGATCGATACAAACAGGGTGGGAAGACATAACAAATTCTAGGCAACGGTTTGCAGTATTTTGGTAGTTGCAGTGTTTGGTAGAATTCTTCTACATTGAATACTAGTTTTTTAAAAAAATATTTTATTCTTAAGGAATCTCTATACCCAGCATGGGGGCTCGAACTCATAATTGTGAGATCAGCGCATGCTCCACTGACTGAGCCAGCCAGGTGCCCTCAATACTACTTATAAATAAATGACCTATAAGTTAGGCCCTGAGAATCCTGTTTCTGTAGGATGATTTTATTATGACAGAATATGCAATTATGTTTTTAAACATAATTTCGTGCAATATCATAGAACTGTCCTCTACTCTCTCCCGAAGTCCTTGATAGGGAATTAGAGTACTTATTATTGTCAGTATTATTTGAGTGAAGAACTAGTTTATTTCTTCATTTATACATGGGGAAACTGAGACCTAGAAAGTGACTTTTCCAGACTGATACTGTCAAGTGGCAGTCAACGTCTTTTTTTTTTTTTTTTTTTTTTTAAATCAATGTCTTTTGTACTGTGAATATTTGGCTAAATTATTACTCATCATTTGGACAAATTCAACAACTTCTGTCCTTCTCTACCACCTCCACAAGAGTTATAAGTACATTAAAATGATCATTTTGGAACCAAGGTTCTATTTGTTGTTTATGCAAGATCATATTTAAATTATGTATGTTAAAGAATCAAGAACCGTGAAAAGTCAGGTTCAGGGAGGTTTTAGTGACATTTGGAAGAGCTGTTCTTTTTATTCTTTTTCCTATATTCTTGTTACTTTGCTTTTTTCCCCACTTCATGAGTTCAGTGTGTGTTTTGGCTAACAGTTTTCATTGTGAAGTAATAATGTAGGTCAGTGGTCTTAATCATCCCCAAATGTCTGTTAAAAATAAATAAATAAGAAACAAGAACATAAGACTAAACTTTTTTAAAAGAAAAGAAAAAAGCCCATCATGGAACATTTTCTTCCTCTCAGCTCTTGTGGCCCCCTTCGAGTTGTAAGTTTATATTTTTATACCAGAAGCACAGCAGGGTCTAAAATAAAGAATTTTTCACAGAATTGATTTTGCCAGCATGAAATCTGCAGAAATCGATCTGTTATCTTCAGAATGCTGCCTTCCAGCTGTGCCATGGCTAAGACCCCAGGCAGTGAGTGGAAGCGTATTTGTTTGGTTTCCTAAATGCCAAGAGGCACTTACCTTCCACACCATACAATTTGGTGTGGTTGGCTGTGCAGCCAGTCTTTTTCCAAGCCAGGAGTGGGTGGGGAGGGAAGGAATTCAGATGAGGATTGAGTTGTGCTAACTACTAGTTTGGTGGGCTTTTTCTCCCCTATTTGTTAGTCTTCAGGAAGCCTCTGATCACCCTTCAAGTGGGCAACACAAAATACCCTTAGATAACTTGGACTGTAGTGTCACCATTTATTATATATTGTAGTTATTCCCAGTCCAGATTTTACAAAGAGAGCTACCTTATGAAGGCAGACAGCCCCTCCCCTCAGATTAATACTGGGTTCTGAATTCATTTGGACTTTTATTATTTTTTTTAATGTTTATTTTAGAGTGAGAGCGTGTGTGCAAGCAGGGGAGGGGCAAAGAGAGAGGGGGCAGAGGATCCAAAGTGGGCTCTGTGCTGACAGCAGAGAACCTTATGCGGGGCTTGAACCCATGAACTGCGAGATCATAACCTGAGCCAAAGTTGGACACTCAACAGACTGAGCCACCCAGGCACCCCCTCCCCCCCCCCCGACTCCTTTGGACTTCTAACATAGTTATTTTAGAGACAGTCCTCTTTCTCAGCCAACATGAAAGCAAACCCACACCACTTCAAGTTCTGTTTTGATGTTTGTTGCTGCAACTCTTATAAAAGGGAATGCACTTCTTTTGTGTTCCCCCCTCCTTTTTGGAACTTGTTGAATGACACTCCTGTTAGGCGCAACCCTGGGAAAAGATGCTGTGGTGGGTGAAACAGGGGCCAGGGGGAGAATATTTGCCTCTCTCGGTGAACTGAGAAATGTATTTTAAGGCTTTTAGGACATGCTGCCTCCTTAAGTTACAGTGTTTTCTCACGGACTTTCCCCAGCAAGGCCCACATCGCTTTTTCGTCTAAATTTCAGTTAAAATTCAGATATTTTTATTTCCCACAAGGTCTTCTACTTTGCCTTTTTGTATATGTCCTAGATTTATACAGTCATTTTATTTTCCTTTTGTCCCAGGTATTTACCACCAGAGTGTTTTGTGGTTGGGAAAGAGCCACCAAAGATCTCAAATAAAGTTGATGTCTGGTCAGTGGGTGTGATCTTTTACCAGTGTCTTTATGGAAGGAAGGTAAGGAAGGTCGGATGTGGTGGCTTGATATCCGGCTTGGGTGGCACATGTATGCACTGGCATGGTGTCTGTTATTCTCTTGGAATTAATCGTTTGGTTGTACAGAACTTTTGGATGTGGTTTGAGGAAAACACAGACAACAATAACAGCTTTATGCATAAGCAGAACTTTTCAACAGAGTACCTAATGAATTTCACTGGGCTATTAAAAAACATACATTTTTACCGTTTTCAATTAGATCCAGGATCGGTTTTGATTCTGATAATATGTATAAGGAATTATATGACCTGGTTTATTTCAAATATACAGTTGTCCCAGGAGGCATTCTTCAGGGTCCCACGGACTGGAACTTGGAAAATCTACAGGGGTCTTCATTCCCAGCTACCCCAGTAGTTAAAGCTATTATTAATAAAAGCGTGGTTTCTATCTTCTGTACTGGGGAGATGTAGTGTTAGAAAATATTCACCGTCTGTTACCTCTGGATCAAGGTGATAGGTCATTTGGACACATAATAACCTAGGTAGTGAACTGTACCTAATGAATTGTTCACATTTATGTTTTCCTTATGAGAATGCTCCCTTAGGGTAAACATACATACTAGGATACAGGGCACATATAGCCGTATTTTTGCTGTCAGTGTGTTATAAATAATCAAAATTTGTAGGTGGTTCCAACAGTGTAGGTTGTGAGTATAAGCCATTTGGGGGTTCTGCGACTCCCCTGGACTCTTAATACTTTTGTTACAATCCCTAGACTAAGCTCTTAATTTAGATTTCAGCTTCCTCTTTAACTTCTCCTTGGTCTTTGTTTCTTTCTTTTCTTTTTCTTTTTTTTTTTTAATTTATTTTTGAGAGAGAGAGAGAGAGAGAGACAGAGTGTGAGTGGGGGAGGGGCCGAGAGAGAGGGAGACACAGAATCTGAAGCAGGCTTCAGGCTCTGAACTATCAGCACAGAGCCTGACCTGGGGCTCGAACTCACAAGCCATGAGATTATGACCTGAGCTGAAGTTGGATGCTTAACCGACAGAGCCACCCAGGCGCCCCTTGGTCTTTGTTTCTGTATCTTACCCTTTGTAATATGGGGAAACTTCAGAGCCAGTAATGGTTAATTATATTATTATCATTATTGTTATTATTATTATTATTATTATTATTATTAGGTTTTATTTTTAAGTAACCTCTACACCCAACGTTGGGCTCGAACTCATGGGCCCAACATCAAGAGTTGGGTGCTCCACTGACTGAGCCAGTCATGCATCCCAAGTAGGAGTTAATTATTATTTATACTCTCTGATAATGAGGAAGTACTGCTGATAATGTTGGCAGAGGTTATGTAGAAAGAATTGTGATCTCTTAGTAGAAACATTGTAGAGATGACACTAAACTTGAACTTGTATTTTAAGGCTATTAGAAAATGGCACATTGGGGCCCAGTGAAGCCGCTAAGTAACCCCAGCTTTTATTCCACGCGCCTGTTCTTACTCCGTCTCCTGTTTGCTTCCTTTTCCATCTGTCTTTATCTGGGTCTTGGGTCTGCCAGTGGCACACATGTGTACTACTTAAGCCTACAGTTGTCACTCAGGGCAGAAGAGGTTGCCGGTTCCTCCTAGGATGGCTTTTGTTGTCAGCAAACCTCAACAGAGGTATTATCCTGTGGCAGACGCTGCTTCCAGTGCCAGCCCTGCCTTAACCTCCGTGTTGGACCGTGAGCTTGTTAGTACTTAACCTCTGACCCTTTCCACCCCTTACCTATAAAAAGAGAGCGAGGAGACCATCTCCGAAGTTCTTTCTAGCAGTTCTCATCAAAGCAGATCTTCTCCTTTCCCTTCACTATGGTTTTGAATTGTGTTCTCTTTAATTTTAACCACAGGCCCACCTTTGTTTGTTTCGTTTTTATCTGATAGCCTTTTGGCCACAACCAGTCCCAGCAAGACATTCTACAAGAAAATACTATTCTTAAAGCTACTGAAGTGCAGTTCCCGCCAAAGCCAGTAGTAACACCTGAAGCAAAGGTAAGTTTTGACCTACTGGTCAGCAGGAAACAACTGCTCTGTTTTCTGGATTATCAGTACAAAATTCAAGAGTCATTAAAAGCCTTCTCCCCTTCTAAATGTGTATTTTTTCAAACCCTTACCCTCTTCACCCGCTCTCCTACAACAGATACTTACCGAGTGCCTGTCGAGTACTAGACACTGTACTTAAAGTCATAGAGAGGGAACGGTGAGTGTGTAGCAATGAAGTACAGACAAGTTCCCTGCCTGCTAGGAGGTTCTGTTCCACCAGGTGAGATGAACAGTAACTAACAACGGTTCCATCTCAGATGGTGATAGAGATTATGAAGAAAAAGAAAGGGAGGGTACAGGGGTGTGGGAGCAGGAAGTGATGTTTTTGAGCAGTCTTGAATAATGTGATGGTGGGAGCCCTGTGTAGATTTGGGAGAAGAATTTTTTTTTGTTTTTAAGTTTATTTGTTTTGAGAGACAGAGCAGAGGAGGGGCAGAGAGAGAGGGAGAGAGAGAATGCCAGGCAGGCTCCATGCTGTCAGCACAGAGCCCCACGCAGGGCTCGAACTCATGAACCCTGAGATCATGACCTGAGCTGAAGCCAAGAGTCAGACGCTCAACCGACTGATCCACCTAGGCACCCCTAAGTTTGTTTATTTTTATTTTTATTTTTTTTTTAAATTTTTTTTTCAACGTTTTTTATTTATTTTTGGGACAGAGAGAGACAGAGCATGAACGGGGGAGGGGCAGAGAGAGAGGGAGACACAGAATCGGAAACAGGCTCCAGGCTCCGAGCCATCAGCCCAGAGCCTGACGCGGGGCTCGAACTCACAGACCGCGAGATCGTGACCTGGCTGAAGTCGGACGCTTAACCGACTGCGCCACCCAGGCGCCCCTAAGTTTGTTTATTTTTGAGAGCACACGAGTGCGAGCAGGAGAGGTGCAGAGACAGGGAGAGAGAATCCCAAGCAGGCTCCGTGCTGTCAGTGCACAGTCCCAACTCGGGCTCAGTTCCACGAATTGTGGGATCATGCCCTGAGCCAGAATCAAGAGTGGGTCGCTTAACCGACTGAGCCACCCAGGTGCCCGGGGAGAAGAATATTTTAGGCAGAGAAGCGCACGAAGCTCAGATGTGAGGACAGGCTCAGCAGATCCGTAGAACAGGCAGAACAGAGGGGAGTATGGTAGGCAGGGCAGAGGCTGCAGAAGGAACAGAAGGAGAGTGTGGTAGGCAGGGCAGAGGCTGCAGGGCAGATTGTAGACCGAGATGGGAGAGATGGGAAGCATAGGAAGGTTTTACTCAAGGCAGCCGTGTGATCTGATGGCTGTTTCAAAAGCCTGCCCTGGAGGCTGTGTAGAAAGAAAGTTCAAGGTGGGAGTTTGACCAGTATTGTATCCAACCCAAAGTAACCCATTTAACTCAAGTTACCGTGTCACATATCTCACTGAGAAGGGTCGTTCTTAAAGGCCAAGGATTATTAAGTTTATTTCTGTGAATGCGTTTTTATCTTCCAAATACTTTAATCAGGCAGCTACCTACAGGTGTTTTTTATTTTGGAAAACCAGGATTGTTGTTATACTTACGTGTTTTATTAATTAAACATGGGAAAAAAATAATACATTTCGTGTTTTAGGTTGTTTCTTTTTTTAAGTAGGCTCCACACCCAGTGCCAAGCCCAACACCAGGCTTGAACTCAACGACCCTGAGATCAAGACCTGAGCTGAGATCAAGCGTCGGATGCTTAACTGACTGAGCCACCCAGGCGTCCCTGGATTTTTTTTTTAATAGACTTTGTTAGACTTTATTTTTTAAAGCAGTTTTGGATTCATAGCAACACTGAGCAGAAAGTAGAGAATTCCCATGTACTTCTGTCCCCACACATGCACAACTTCCCTCACTGTCAGCATTGTGCACCAGAATGAGACATTTGTTACCCTCGATGGACCCTACATTGGGACATTATGATCACCTGAATGTAAAGTTTGATCTTTGGGTGATAATGACATTTTAGATTTTTAAAAGTCCAATTCCTGTATTTAAAATAATTGCATTATGAGACTTTGATTAAAATGGTCTGGTTAAAAAATAGGAAAAGATAAACCATCTGTTTAAGGGCCTCTGTGATACAAATTACAGAAACTGATCCTGTGTAGCCCTTCATACCTAGCACAAAGGAAGCTTCCATGTTGGTAGTAAATTAGGATTCTTTTTTTTTTTTTTTTTTTAAAGTTTATTCTGAGAGAATGAGCTAGTGCAGATAAGCGGCGGGGGGTGGGGGGACGGGGGGCGGCGGCGCAGAGAGAAGGAGAAAGAGAGCATGGAGGCTGATGTGGGGCTTGAACTCAGGAACCACAAGATCATGACCTGAGCTGAAATCAAGAGTCGATGCCCAACCGAGCCACCCAGGTGCCACTAAATTAGGATTCTGAATGAAACCCCACTCATAGCATGATTCTCTGTCTGCAGAGCTCTTGGGGAAACAAGTCCTGTTCAGGTTTTCTTTAGTACTTAGGTGTGTGCCTCATCATTTGCTTGATCACCTTTTAGGGAAGAATGTGATACACAAGGCAAGCATTTACCAATCTGTGACACGTTGTAGTGTTAGTGTTGGTCTCCTCACCCTGCACGTGGCAGTGGTCTGTCATTACAATTTTTACTTTCTCAGGACGTGGCGAGTTCACATGGGGCCGTGATTTGTACACGCAGGACCATTAGGTTAGATGTGCCTGTGTAAACCGTCCAAGGCAGAGAGATTTTTGCGTTGGTCTTTGTGCTTTGGGGGCAGAGGTCTCTAGAGGCCAGGTCATGCCCCATCCCCACTCAGGAATGGCTCAGGTGCCTCTGTCAGGGAAGGAGCCCGTGGTCCCAGAGAGGTGCTGCTGCCCGTGTGTCTCCTTGCCTGGTCCTCTCCGGGCATGATTTCCGGGAAAGGCCCCAAGCCCCTTCTCTTTATAGAGGGTGTTTGCTCTGGGCCTGGGCCCTGGCAGCTGCCACAGAGCCTCAGGGTTCCCTCTGGGAGCAGCAGGATTATCTGCCTCAGGCTTCTTCAAGAAACTTTCCTTTCAGGCGTTTATTCGACGATGCTTGGCCTACCGAAAGGAGGACCGCATCGATGTCCAGCAGCTGGCCTGTGACCCCTACTTGCTGCCTCACATCCGAAAGTCGGTCTCCACGAGTAGCCCTGCTGGAGCTGCTATTGCATCGACCTCGGGGGCGTCCAATAACAGTTCTTCGAATTGAGACCCACTCCTAGGCTGCAAACTGTTCAGCACACACAGAGTGGACAGATGGCATTCAGCAGCGGGTTTGGAACATAGCGAATCCGAATGGATCTCATGAAACCTGTACCAGGTGCTTTTATTTTCTTGCTTTTTTCCCATCCATAGAGCATGACAGCATCGATTCTCATTGAGGAGAAGCCTTGGGCAGCTCTGGCCAGGCCTCGTAGGAAAAGGCCCCGCCCGAGGTTCCGGCGTCAACGGCCACTACGTGTGGCTGCTCTGAGTGAGGAAAAAATGAAAAAGAAAAACTGGTTCCATGTACTGTGAACTTGAAAACATGCAGACTCAGGGGGGTCCCTGATGCAGTGCTTCAGATGAAGAATGTGGACTTGAAAATACAGACTGGGCTAGTCCAGTGTCTATATTTAAACTTGTTCTTTTCTTTTAATAAAGTTTAGGTAACATCTCCTGAAAAGCTTGTAGCACAAAGGCTCAGCTGGGGATGGTGTTTGACTTCGGAGGAAAAAAGTTGCTATTGCCCGTTAAAGGCACTAGAGTTAGTGTTTTATCCCTAAATAATTTCAATTTTTAAAAACATGCAGCTTCCCTCCCCCCTTTTTTATTTTTGAAAGAATACATTTGGTCATAAAGTGAAACCCGTATTAGCAAGTACGTGGCAATGTTCATTCCAGTCAGATGCAGCTTTCTCCTCCGTCTGGTCTCCTGTTTGCAATTGCTTCCCTCATCTCAGTAGGGAAAACGTCGAGTGGCAGGACTGAGATGTGTGGGGCTTTGCCATTGGACAAAGAGCGAGGTTAGAAGCCCGCAGCTTGGAGTCTCTAGGTTTTCAACTATTTCTTCACAATTTGAACACTTGACGGTTGTCCCTTTTAATTTATTTGAAGTGCTATTTTTTTAAATAAAGGTTCATCTGTCCATGCAGTCCTCTTGAATTCTCTGAATGTAGTAACTATCAAAAAACTGTTCCAGAGGTAGGCAGAAAATGGGCCAGGGAGCCAAATGCTCCAGGGATCAGGAGGTCCTACCTGCGGTCTCTGTGTGCTTGCTAAATGGTGTACCTTTCTTGTTAACCACGATATTAAAACTTGATCAGCTCATAAGCTTTCCTCTGTTAGATCCTTTGGCAGGAAACAACCTCCAAGCCTCTAAATTTTGTGGGTGTGTGCTGATGTGTGTGTCTGTGTGTGCATGTGCACACACGCTTTGTCTAACTCACCTTAATAGATTGATCAAGTGGAATTAAAAAAATAATTGCAGGGAGATAGGCATTTTGAATATGAACATTCTTTTGGAGCTCTTGTTTTTTGTTTTGTTTTGTTTTGTTTTTTTACATTCGGTCGCTTCTGAGATGTGTGATCAGCTGAAGACGGAGCTGAAACGGGAGATGTGCGGCCCCACGTGCCCTTGAAACAGCACAGCACTCGACAGTAGGGAGGGGAGGAGGCCAGAGCCTGAGCATGTGGTAGCCAGCTTGGAATGTTACTGACATATGTGGCAAGAGGGCTCAGCCAGAAATATTTAAAGATGCAGCATTCAGGCATGTGAGTTCCCTGGGCAGGGGGAGGGCAGTCAGGAAGGGCAGAGAGCTCTCAGATAACGGTAGTCTCCCTTTCACGTGTGAAAAATGTCACTGGTGACACTTGCGCTGGGACCTTTGTTGGTTTTGTGGATCTGCTCTGCCCCAGTCTCCGCAGTACCGGGAGATCTTAGGGGAAGAGGGGGTAATCCCAGTTGGAGAGATGTTTGTGGGTAGATACGGTCTGCGGAACGCTGAACGGAAGGAAGTCGGTCCAGGAGTCCTCGGTGCCCCCAGCTTTCCATTTTATCATCGCAAGTGTCTATGCATGGGTTGTACACATGATCTATGTCTGTGTGTGTTTGTGTAATACCTTTTTTTAACCATTACTTTCAAGCTGCTAAGCAGAGAGTCCCTACAGGGCCTCAGGGGTTGAGCACGACCCTGAAAGCCCTGAGAGGATGGTGTCTGCGTATGTGAAGAGATGGAGGAGGCGAGACTTACTCAGCATTATTACGTTCTCTTCCTTGTTTTCTTCTCGTGCAGTGATCTTGCGAGACCTTTTTTTTCTTAAGGTTGAAAGAATGCCGCTTCTTTGAGCCGTCCCTCTAACTTCCCGCCGCCTTCTCCCCATGTGCTTAGGTAGAAGAGAAGCTTCAGGACTTTATCTGTCCATCTGTCTTTTCTCCCCTCGCCCTGTCTCCTCGCTTCCCTCGGGTCTGGGGCCTGGCTGGAGCTGACGGGGCTCGCTTGAGTCTGGGCAAGGCCTCTTTCTACTGCATGGACTAGCCCCGGAGAACATGCGGAACGCTGACTTTTTCTAGACTTTTAAGTAGCCAGTGAAATCACGAAGTGGGGTTCTTCCATGACATATTTTGTTAATATGGGTTTCACTTTTTTCAAGGATGATCCCTTATTGCCACAACTGATTTACTTTAAACAATGACAAAAAAAAATGTGTATTAATTTGTAATTAAACCCAGTCAGACTGTTTTGGACTTTCCCAACTTGGGGGGCGGGGTGGGGAGGATATTAAAATAAGTTTCAAGAAGTGAATCTCCCAGCCTCTTGATTTTGCTCTAGTTCTTAGCTTCAAACAGGGCTCTTAGCATTTAGGGGGCGGGTAGGTAGGGGAGTCCTGCAGCTGACCGAGTCCCAGTGGACATCGCAGGCATGATGGCCATGTGTCGATTCGTAGAACACCTTTTGTACCTCCAGTGTGCCAGCAACTAATGCTTGTTGGTGGGGATACAGCAGTGAACAGGATAGGGAAAGCCCACAGCCATCGGCTTGCAACCCAGGGGTGAAGGCTCTGGGCCCAGGAAGGGAAGGGATACAGGGCTCTGATGGGAATGAATCGGGCTCCAACTTAACCATCAGGAGATGGGCAGCTTTACATGGAGACTTGCTGCTGAGAGCGGTATGTACCCCACTTGTGTGGCCGACCCACACACACCTGCTATCCTCTGCCTTTCCCCCAGTACTGTGAGGACAGGTTTTCCTCCAGGTGAGAAGATGAGCAGTCAAGGAGCTCTTGGTTTCCTCATTTAGAAAAAAACTCTCTTTAAACACAGTCATCTCCTAGAATGCTAGAGCTAGAAGAATCTTCAGGTCCAGCTCCTCGCTCCTAAGAAGGCGACATTTACAACTAGCCTGACCCACCTTGGGGAGTTCTGCTTTCTGAGAATCTCTACCCCTCCCCCCTCCCACTTACTCATCATTCTACTTGCCCAAGCTAGCTCAGTCCGTAATTAAAATCAGCCCCGGGGTAAGTGGGGGAGAGACGTGGTACACACACTAGTTGAGGTATGGAAAATCTCTGCTTCCTAAAATTAGCTGTTCTCTTTTTATTTCTTAAGGCAGAATCACCTAGAAGTTAAGATTGTGGGCTTTACAAGTAGGTCTGGTTCAGATCCTACCTCTGTAAGCTTCAGGGATAGCTCCTTGCATGGTTGTCAAGAATAGAAATAGGGTATGTAAAGCACTTGGCACGCAAGAGGGGAGTAAAAAATGTGGTTTACAGACGGATCACAAGATCAGTGAGTAAGATTGCTGAGACTGAAACCCCCAAGTTTGCTGGTGAAGAGTCAGAGCCTTTCTACTTGCCAGGTGGTCAGGAGGTCCTTTTGCCTTGGGTAAGTGATGCACACTTTAGGTTTGAGATTCCCTGTAAACCTTTATAGGTTCATTCAACAGTCTCTTATTACCCTGGGTCCAAGACTGCTCTGGCTGAATCTGGGAGGAATGGCTAAGAGGCCAGTGTGGTTCCCAGGCCGGCAGCATCCGCATCACCTGAAACCTGTTAGATATTCACATTCTCAGCACTTCCCCGCCCCCAGTCTGCCTCCCAGATGGCTGGAGCACTGAGGATCACAAGTCCTCCTGACTTCCTATCAGCTGCAGCAATAAGGATGGGGCAGTTGGAGAGGGTGGCTGTGAGGCTTTGTCTAAAACTCACCCGGCTGGAAGACAGAGATGACTGTTTTATTTTCTGTGTTAGAGATGAAAATCTGTCTCCTGCTCTGGGCTGTTCTATATGTTCATGCATATATACTCCGTTATGGGGAGCCCCAGGAGTGGCCAGACAACACATCTCTTACACTGGTGCCTTGGTACCTAACATACTATTCAGGAATCATTCACTCCTTTGGGCAAAGCTTCTCATCCTTGGTCTTCTCTTAAAACATATAACAACTCACCGGTACTTTATCGTGAATTAACTTAGCATTTTTTTCCTTTACCCGTGGGGTCCAGAGCTGCAGGAAAGAGCTGCGACCTGGGTCAGACCTGGATGGGCCCATGAATCCAGCCCGGCACTCTGGATCAGGAGTGAGGAGAGCCTGGGACTGCAGCTCTTTGGATGGAGTGAGGGTGGAGGAAGCAGAGAGTTTGCAGGGAGAAGAGGGTTAAGGAGAGAGTGGTTAGGGACTCTGGCTGCTGCGGGGCTCTGCGGGTGGGTTGGGGGAACCTGCCAGAGGGAAGTAGTGGGACCTGGTAGGGGCAGGAAATACAAGAGACCCATTGTGCTGGGGTTGCTCCGCAGGGGCCCAAGACAGGCTGGAGTCAGCAAAAGGGTGTGTGTGTGGCACTGGACAGGAGTCCCCCACTGTGGGTAGCAAGGGGTCAGACAGCAGCTGGCAGGCTGGCTCGGCCCCACCCACCTCGGGCCTGTGGGTTTGGGCCTCCCTGCCTGGGAGGAAGTGCCTGGCTGGACAAGGAGGGTAACCTTTGTCCTCAGTAGCCTCCAGGCACCTGCAGCTGTGGGGCGCAGTGGGCAGTATCAGCAAGGGGAAGGGGCTCTAGCACTGGTGCCGTGTAGGGAAGTTTCAGCTGTGTTGCTTCACAGCCCAGGGGTAGACAAGGTAGGAGTATCTCGCTGATTTTGCAGATGAGGAAACGGAGTCCCAGAGATTTGGTGACTGGTAGTAGGTCGAGCAGGATTGAATGGGGAGGGACTACAAGCCTGAAAATTTGGGGGGGTGGAGTCTCTGAGTGCCATCCTTGGGCAGACCGCTGTGGGTGAAGGCTGTACCTCGGTTCCCAGCTGGAAGCTATCTTGCCCTAACCTAGGGTTCCACTCTCCCACACTCCCTCACGGCCAGGCCAGTCTTAGAAGTCTAGCTGGAGGCCCAGCTGGCCTGAGCACCAGCTCTGTCTCTATAGTCCTAGGCCAGAACTGAACTGAGGTGGGGAAGCTGGGGGCATGGCTTCACAGAACATGTGTTCTTTAGGTTCCTGCGTATTCTGATCATGTCATCTATAGGTGAGGAAATAGAAAATCCTGCCCCACACCCCAGCCCTGGCCAACTGCTGTCTTCTTGTCCCTCGGTGTCCTAATGGACCGGCAGTAATGGCCCCCTCTGCCTTGGCACCTCCCAAGTTGCTGTCAGGCTTGGAGTGAGCGGGAGATGTGTTGTTTTCGGCAACTGAAAAGGTAAAAGTCAAAGGGTGTTGCTAGATGCCGGCTCTGTGTCACAGGGGCCCCTAGAGAGAGGTTTGCAGGATGTAGAAGCTCCCCCAGTGAAGGCCTTGGCCTGTTCTAAAAGGAACCTGTTCTAGAGCCAGACCTGAGCCCTTCAGCCTGGCTCCATGCCCTGAGAAAAGGGCATGCCACTGGGAAGCATGAACAGGAAGGCCTTCCCTACAAATTTATTTTAGGAGTCTTTATACCTACAGACTCTTAAAGAACTCTTTCCGTCTTTATACCTACAGACTCTTTTCAGAACACTGTTCACAATGTTAACGCTAACCCTGCTCCTCGTCCCACATTAGCTAGACACAACCGTATCCAGAACCAACAGGAGAGCCGGGAGTGTGGACTAGACTCAGGTCACAACTCTAAACTTGTTGCGTGTGCAGGCCCAGTGCTCACACTCTGAGCTACAGTTGCCAGTTCTATAAGCTTCCAGCATCTACTCCAAACAGTTTATAATATGCTGGGTTAAGCTCTGTGGGAGGTAAAAAGGTACATCAGACTCAGCTCCTGCTTTAAGGAAGGTTATAATTTAGAAGCTAAATGCAATAAAGATGGGAGCCAGTAAATTCTTTAAGAGCAAGATGGGGTCCCTGAGGAGTGGGAACATGAAGCTGAGATGGGGGCTCTGAAATCTGGCAGAATCCAAGAGAATGAGAAGGGGTGGGTGTTGTTGCAAAGGGTCCTTCACACTTTCTGTGCTCTTCCCATACCCATATAGCACGTTTGTCCCTCCAACTCCCCCCCCCCCCCCCCCCCCCCGCCAATACTCCCACATACCTCCAGGCCTTTGCAAATGCTGTTCACCTGCCTTGGCTGTCTGACCTCCTCTCTGAAAATTTGGCTCTGGCATCACCTGCGGCCAGCCTGCCCGTGTTTGGACTCTCACATCGCCTTATACACCTTTCCCTGAACTCTTGCCTTGCTATGTGTATGTGCTCATTTGGCACCAGGAGAACTGAGCCCTCGGTAAGCCTAGGGACTGCTTAGAAAGATGAAGTAGTTCGGGGCCCAGGACTGTACCGGTGGTGGGGGGGGACCTCAGATAGGAGACAGAGGAGGAAGTTGGGGCCGGTCAGGGAGTGAGCAGATAGGAACTGGGCAGGGCCAGCCAGGGAGCTGAAGTAGCTGGTTCCAGGTCCTCAACAGCAATATTAAAAAAAAAAAAATTACACTCTATGCCTAACATGGGACTCAAACCCACGACCTTGAGGTCAAGAGTTGCATGTTCCACTGACTGAGCCAGCCAGGTGCCCCAAATATTTAAAAATTTAACAAAAATTTTTTAATGTTTATTTTTGAGAGAGAGAGAGAGAGAGTCAGAGAGAGGGAGATACAGAATCCAAAGCAGGCTCCAGGCTCTGAGCTGTCAGCACAGAGCTCAACCCCCCCAATATTTTTAAAAAATTTGATGGACCCACAGTAAAAAGCACATAACATCTCAACCCAATACATATTTCACAGAACAGAATTTAGCTCAACATGCAATATACTCTGATATTTACTGTTTTCTTTTTTTTAAATGTTGGTTACCACCTGCTGGGGCCCCGACAGGTCCACTTACTGCTGTGTCACTCGGGACTCTGGAAGGTCTGTCTAGCCTCTCAGAGCTGGGGTGGGATGGTGGGCCAGCTGGATGCAGCCGCCTGGCTCCTGTTCTCGTCAGGGGCTCTATTCCAGCAAGGGTCTAGGATGGGTCAGGGGAGGTTCTGTGTCTGCAAAACCACCTCCTGCATGTTTTGCCTCCAGGCCAGAATCCGCAAGAGTCCCAGGAGGCTATTGGCTAAGACTGGGCCCAGCCTTGCTTCGGAAGGTCAAGTACTGAGACTAGAGTAAACCTCCTGCCTGTCCTCCCTGAGTTGGGCAGAGGGAGGCAAGGACCAGGGAACCGCGTCAGATGACCTCCTGAAGAGGCAGGTGCAGAAGCGGCCAGCCTAGCCAGTGCTGTGGACCAGGGTGGGCCTCGACTCCTGCCTCAGCCCTACCCTCGGTGCAAGGACAGGCTCAGAGGAGCTGCAGCTCCAGGTTGGGAGAGGCCCCTGAGAGCAGACAGGATAATGTGGCATTTTTCTTCCCCTAAGCCCTGGTACCAGCTGGGTAGGGCCGTAGAGGGTTCTGGAAACTACATCCCATCCAACTGCAGCTGGTTCTTCAGCTCAGCTCTGCCATCCCCACTTTGGCACCTCAGGCCAAGCTCTGCTCCTCTCTGAACCCCCACTGGCCAGCTTGCTCCTGACCTGCTAAAGCCTTCCAAATAGAGACAGGAGCCAGTGATGATCCTGGAGACGATGGATTTGTGGCCCCTGCTGCAGCCTGCGACCTGGGCTCTGCTTGGCCCACCTGCTCTGAACTTAACTCCAAGGCCCTAACGACTCCTGAAGGCCTGCCATGGGGACTTGTTCAACTGGGGGTCCACATCTCCTGGGGAGGGAGTCTGCACGGCTTGCCTCCTTGGAGGGGTTGTGAAGTGATCATCTCCTACCCCTAGGGTTTGGATCCCTTTAAAGGAACCATCTTCTAATATAGGCCTTGGGCTGAAAGCCAATGGATACAAACTCAGTGGCCCTCCAGGGAGTAGGGGGGTGGGGGGTGTTCTCCAACAGAAGGTAAAGTGGGCAGAGTTTTTCTCAGGTTGTATCTGTGGTCATTATAGGGTAGACTAGTCAAGAGAGAGTGGTAAGATTCCTCAGTAATGTTGCTACGGGGGAAATACTTCCTTTAGGTTAACTGTCCCAAGGTTGTACAACCTAGAAGAGGAGGAGCCAAACTTTGAAACTTGGGTCTGTCTGAATCCCAATCTGCCGCCTTTCTTCCCTTTATAGCCCAGTCCCTTCTGAGATCCTCAGTGCTGCGGACGAGGGGATAGTAGCCGCATGGACTCAAAGGGTGGTTTGTCTGTGTGGAGACCCAGGTGTTTGAGTTGTAGGAAGAGTGGGGAGAGGAGAGAGAGGGTGGGAATGGCATAAGCCAGCCCCTTGCTTGGCCAGACTTCTCCCCTGGCTTGGAAAGGTCCGGGGTGAAGAAAATCATGGCTGCCCCTTTGGGTTCACACCCTCTTCTCCAGGTAAGGACCGACTGCATCTTTCTTTACATCCTCCTGCTGGGGGTGTCCAGAGGTCTGCATCCCCCGGGCACCCTCTGGCTGGAGAGGCTGCTGAGCTCCAGAACCAGGGAGGAGGAGACTAATGTGAGAGGAGCCTGAAGCACAGTGAGTAACGATGCCAAGAAGTGCACATCCAAGGGCTCCAAGGCTCGGAAGGGAAGTGACTTTGCTCAGGGAAACGTGGTGAGAACTGACAGCTGGCATTCCAATTCAGCAGTAGCCCCGAGGCCTGGACTCATCCCATTGCTCCGTGCTTGGTGATTTATGGGCGTGCATGCATTAGCCAGCCGTGGTGGGCACTGACCACAGTTACACTCCAGAACACCAGTTTTGTATACAATTTAATATGAGATGTTCAGACAGGGAGGGGAGGTTGTATTCTCTCAGCCAAAGGAAAGCCCCCAGTGTTGCAATCCTGATAAAACTGCCCTGTGCAGCTCTCATGGACAGTGGGGTTGATGGGTGGGTGGAGAGGCAGGCAGGGTGAGGGATAAGGAGTAAGGAGACACCCTGATGTTCAAATGGCGAAGGTGGGAAGCAGGGAGGGGACGAACATTCCCTGAACATCTTTATCCGGGGCTGTGCCATCCCTTTATACGTCACGTTTAATTGTCAGGACAAGGTAAGAATTGTTGCCTCATTTATAATAGGAATCATGAACTCAGAGCTTCAGTAACACTGAATGCCACAAGGCTGGTAAGGGAGAGAGTCGGAGTTCGAACTGGGTTCTTTCTGACTCCAGAGTCTGCTCTTTGTACTCACTGAACTGGTTTTGCTGAAATCCACAAACCCACAGTGCCTACTGCTGGCTGTGTCTGAAGGAGAGCCATTTCTCAGTATCGATGGCATCATAGTAGGTATCATCCCGGTAGAAATCTCCTAGACCAGGTCACAGACCTCACTAAAGTCCCAGCACCTAGCCTCATGCCTGACACATAGTAATGAATGGCTGTTCAGCTGAGCTTTAACAGGAATGGTGAGGAGGCTGTAGGCACAGAGGACACTGGCCCTTCTTTGGAAGTAGAGGAGGGCCTAGGTGCTAGTAAAGGGTCCCATTGAAAGCCTTAGCCCTCTCAGGACACCCACCACTCCTGCAGACTGTGACCATGTTCTGTTATCAACTGATGGTGTGCAGGATCTTGAAGCAGTGGGGGACCGGCTGGATTTTCCAAAGAGAACTGCCCAGACATGGCCCAGCTCTCTGCCCTCCGAGTTCAAGATCTAAGACAGATGGTGGCCGCAGATGTGGGCCCAGACAGTCAGCAGAATACAGCATGTAACCCTGACACACTGGAGCAGGAAGTCTCACGCCCGGCAGAGACTAGAATAGGGCTTCAGAGACTTGGCCAGACATCTGTCCCCGCGAGCGCAATGCACTTGTGCTCCTCAGCCCCCGAGCTGCCTGCCGTCTTCTCTGCCTGGAGGATGGCAAAAATTGGGTCTATTTTCCCCACTAAACAAAACTCTTCTAGGGCTACGACTGTTGGCTGATCTTTGTTCCCCCAGCAGCTAGCACAGGGCTAGCAATCAGTGGTCATGAAGTGGGTGAAGGAAGAAATGAGAGAGCATCTCCTGCGTGCTGGGGACTCTGTGTCCTGTGCAGGCAAGTAGTGGGGCTTTTGGACCCACGTGATTGGTGAGGTCAGGTAGTTGGCTTCTGCCCTGCTGGTGGCAGGAATGGTGGGGAATGTTGAACCGGCCCTATTCCAGAACCTGGAGGGCTCCTCGGGTACCCTGCCTGAGTTCCCCTTCAGAAGAAAGGGGACCCCTTGGTAAGGACTGCGGCCAGCACATCCAAAGATAAGTCAGCAGCCTGTAAGATGACTTTGAGAAAAAGCATCCTGTGATCTGGCCTCTCAGGACAGAAAAAGAGCAGCTTAGTTAAAGCTGGCCAGTCGTCAACCCCTTGTAGATAACAGGACTGTGAACAGGGGAGGCCAAGAGGATGATCTTTGAGGCAGCCCCAGCATGGCCAGTCACCTGCAGAGCACTGGGGTCCTGGGACATGCCACATCAAGAAGATGTGTCCCAGAAGGCACTTGGTTCTGTCAGACTTCCCCAAGCCAGCTGTGCAGTGCCAGGGGCTCCCCTGGCCTGGTGGCTAACCATTTTTTTAGGGCCAAAGTATGGATAGTGGGAATCTTTTCCAGGAGACTGTAGGCGATTTCACACGGGTGCTCACTTTGGGGCCCTGCAGCCTCTGGACTCACATTTGCCAAGAATCTCAGCCCAGCAGAGACAGAGTTAAATGAGCATCTCTGGCCCCGTATTCTTACTGCAGAGATGGGGAGGGGAAGATTTACTGAAGGTAGTTAAAAAGAAAAAAAAAAGAAAAAAAAAAAAAAACTGAGTTCCCTATTTCCAAAAATAGCACTGAGGTGGACAGCCCAGGAAACAATAAAATTTATATTACAGTTTCCTAGTGTTTTTATTGGATTACTCGTGGTGGGAGAACGTGAATCTCCTTTGCATTTAGGGTCTCTGAATGCCTCAGTCCTCCTTCGAGCCCAGAGATCCCAAACGACTTTCCAGAGTTGCTCAGGGAATCAGAGGTAGAGCTGGGGCTAGGCTCCAACATCCTGACTCCCAGTCCAGTGCTCTGCACTGCGGTGACCTGTTGCATAATACGGAATAACTGTGGATTGTCTTTCCTTTTATGAAATTTCCATTCGGCCCTCTGCGACCGGCCAGCAGTATGGTTGCTGGTAAGAGTGAGGACGTCTGTCTTCAGTGGACAGATTTTTCTCTAGGTTTCTGGATGCAACCCCAACTAGCAAAAGCACTGCACCCCTTTGCGCCAAGGACGCTGACCCAGGGGTCGCGCAAATGCTAAAACGACGTGCAAGTGTTTGCGCTCCGCACACGGCCGGGGGCCCTGCCTCCCCCTCCCCCCAATCTTCGCCCTGGTGGCCGAGCCCTGGGCTCCGCCCCTTTCCCCCCAGACCCGACCAGGGGTCCTCCCAGGCGTGGAGGTAGCCGATGCTCGCCAGAGCAGACGTCCGCAGAAAGGCGGGATAGAGGGGGCGCCCGCGGCCGGGCTCTGGCCGCCTGGGTCGGCCGCGCGCCCCCGCCCCACCGAGCCTCGCAGCCCAGGTCCCGCCACGCCGTGAAGTTTGCGGAAACTTTTGCAGTCGCTTCCCCGCCCGCGCCAGCCGGGGAGCTGTGACGCAGCGTCTGGGGCTCCAAGCCCGGACTGAGAAGAGAGGGAAGGCGAGGCGGGGAGAGGGAGGGCGACGGAGAGCGAGAGAAAGAGCGCACGCCGGGGTCCTCCTCGACCCCGCGGATCCTCCTCTCCGCTTCCCCTTTCTTTCCCCCTTGGCGCTCTCTCTGCGGCCCGGGGCCCCGCGCCCGCCCGCGCCTCCTCCCCTTCCCATCCCACGCTGCCCGCTTCCCTTCCCCTCTGCCCCTCAAACCCTCCTCCGGGTTCTGCGCTCCTCCCTCCGCCCTCCCTCCCCGCCCCCCCCCCCCTCCCCGCTCCGGGCCAGCCTCCTTCCCTCCTCCTCCCCTCTTCTCCCCGAGAGGCATCACTTCGTCCCGACCCGAGGAAGACGCGAGCCCCTCGCGGGCGGTCGTCACAGCCCAGCGCCCGCTCTGCCACCGCGCGCCGCGCCCGTGCGCCCTCGGTCCCCGCGTCCCCCAGCGCCGCGGGCATGGGGCCCCGCCGGCCGGGCCCCGCGCCCTGGTCTCGTCACCTGCTGCGCTGCGTCCTGCTCTTCGGGGGTCTGCACCTCGGCCACCCCGGCGCCCCCGGGGACGCCGCCGCCGCCGCCCTCCCGGGTAAGGCGCTGCCAACTTGGCCAACTTTGGGGGCCGGGCCGGGGGAGGGGGGGGCGCCGGGGAGCGGGCCGCTCTCGACTTTTCCCTCCTTTTTTTTTTTTTCCTCTCAGAAGCGCGTGTGCGTGTTCGTGTGTGCGTGTGTGCGTGCGTGCGTGCGTGTGTGTGTGTGTGTGTGTGTGTGTGTGTGTGTGTGTGACTGGGTTTTTAAAAATCGTCTCCGCTTTTCTGAAAGCGGGGTGGGGAGGAGAGGGGAGGAGGAGCACGCCGGGAGGTGGGGGAGGACCTGAGTGGAACCAGATGTGGCAGGCGGCGGGGGAGGGGAGCTCGGGGGTCTCGAGCTGCGTCGGAGGAAGAGGGCGGGCTCCGGGAGGACCCCCGCGCCCGCCCTCCCGGACCACCCGGCGCCGGCCCTGCCCTGGGCCCGGAGACCTGCAGGGCGCGTCCGGGGAAACCAGAGGCTCCCTCCAGGCCAGTCTCCTTGCTTTGCCCAGGACCCATACGTTATTATTGTTTTCGAATTACTCGTAAGGGCTCCTTTGCCCTTCCTGGCATCTCGGGGGCGTTTATATTTTCTTTTCCACACTTGTTTTTCAAGGACAGCTTGTGGCATGTGGCAACCTCACTGTTTGAAGGAAACATTGTGGGGCACTTTTGTGCCCCCAGGATGCAGCGACAAGCTGTGCACTGTGTGTGTGTGTGTGTGTGTGTGTGGTGGTGTGTGGGTGGCTCTGACCAAACTGGCACCCCTCCAGAGTAGACAGACCTTGGGCCCCAAAAAAGCTGCTAAAGATGCAAAAATCCAACCAACCAACAAAACAAAAAACCGAACTTGTGCCTTTTCTTTCTGCTGCTCTTTCAAAGGGTGACAGTGAAGTGTGGGGACAGACAGACCCCTCACCAAGAATCTGAGAACTAAAGGGAAAGATCTACTTCCGGAGGTGGGGGGGGGTGGTGGTTCAGGAGTCAAAGCTGGAACCTCCCAGGAGTGTAGTTACTACAGCCCCAGTGCTGGGCCCAGCTTCATCTTGCTTTATGTTTAATTTGCGGATGGGGGTCAGTGGAAGGGGACAGTAGTGCAGTGTTTGCAGTTTTGCGCAAAACCCAAACAGCCCCCCGGAGGGTCTGGGTTCTCTAGCCATGGCCGATGCTTTGCTTGCTTGCTTGCTTGGCCTGGGCAGTGTGACGTAGAGGACCACGACACGTATTTGCCCGATTGTGCTGTCCGGATTGTGTGGATGGGAGCGATGGGGTTTGGAGTGACCCACATTCACGCCATGTAGACACCCCACCCCCCACCACTGAACTCCACACCCACCTGGAATTGAATGTTAGACGCAAACCAGGCAGCATCTCCCTACCACCCGCTGTCCCCTGCCTCCCTGCCCTCCTGCCTGTGTCTTGCTCCTCTGTGAAGGATCCCCGAAGAGGCAGGGTGGGAGGGGTGGAGGAGGATGGCCCTTCCAACAGCCCAAGAGCACATTTGAAAGTCAGGCCCTGGGAGAGTGGTGGCCTAGATGCTGACTCAGCCTTTTCCCTCATGGAGCTTTTGACGGAGGGAGCTGGAAATGCCTGGGGAGAGGCCCCATCAGGGAGGGGGAGAGGGTCCCCTCTCCCTTGCCGTCCCCCCTCTTCTTGCCCTCCCTCGGGCTGCGTCTCAGGACGTGTAGCCCCCACAGCCTCAGAGGGGCCCCTTCCCAGTGGCATCGCATTGAACACCCCCGCACGAAGCTTAGGTGTGGGCAAGGAGGTGGCGGTGGGGGGACGGGTCCCCACAGCGGCAGTGGAGTGACGGGAAGGAGAAGTTGTTACCTGTGCTATCCCTGCACATCATTGTTCCCTCGGCCGGAATGCCGCTCCTCTAGGCCGCAGTCCTTCCTCATGCCCCTGTACCTGATGAATTTGGTAGCCATGGGTGGGAACAGTTTATCGCCGTCAGGATCCTAATGGTCCAGGAAATGCTTGGGGGGGGGATGGATTGGGCTTGGCAGGCCAGTGTGCTGGGGTGGAACTTAACCCCGGGGGGTGGGGGTTGTCTGCGAGTGGCTGTCTGACCACCAGCAGGGGAGCCCTGTGGGGTGAGAGTATGGGGCACCACAGCGCCCCTTGGGGGCAGCGAGGCAGCAGTTTGGCAGTGCCTTGTGGGTGTGTGATGGCAGAACCCGTCTCTTCTCCAGCACCGTGGAGTGCCCCACACAGTGTGGCTGGAAGACCTCTTTGTTAATTGCAGGGTTGGTGTGGGTTTTTTGGGTTTTTTTTTTTTTTTTTTTTTTGTAGCATTCACTGCTCAAGGCTGAACCAGATACTTGGGCGGGGGGGGGGGGGGGGTGGAAGGTACAGAAGAGTGTATGACGCATCCTCAGAGCAAGTTTTGTTGGAGGCGGGAGAAACTGAGTGGGGCAAAGGGTCCCCAGGGCTCTCTGTGGGACCAGGCTTTGCAGCGGCAGGGAGGGAAGCCTAGAGGGAGACCCGGAAGGTGGGCTAGCTGTCTGGGAATGATGTGGAAGCTTGCTAGGCTGGGGTGTAGAGTTGGTGAGTTGGGTGGAGGAGAGGCTTGAAAGGGGAAGCCGGCCAGGTGGCTGGGAGGCCAAAATGGGGGAACCACTTGCTGGTGGGGGTGGGGAACCCCAGGGACCCCCTGGGGTTTCTGAACAGAGGAGGAAGGGGATGCGGATTGGAAAGAGGGTTGCTGGGGTCCCGGGGATCAGGTACCCAGGTTGAAGGGTGAAGAGACCTTGGGAGGTCTTCCTGTGGGGACAGACCACTGTCTAGAGAACAGGGAGGGAGACGTTCCTTCTGAGAGGCAGGCAGGTATCCCTGCTGCTGCCAGTCAGCCAGACAAATAGCCTGCACTTCCGGCCCCGCTCCTGGTGAGTCACGGAGTTCAGAGCCTCCTTATTACCCGCCAGCCCCCCAAAACCCAATCTTCCCTGCTCCACCCCGCTTGCCTTCTGTGGGCTGCCAGGGCCGGGGTGGCGCCTGGCTTGAGCCGTAGTTGATGCTGGGGAGCTGGCCCTCCGCCTCAGGCTCACCTGGACAAGGCGAGGGCGCAGGCAGGGGAGGAGGAAGCCCAGGTCTTTGTCCCCATCAGTGCACATTAGAGAAATCTTCCCTTTCTGATGCTTGCATGGTGCAGGGATTTGGGCCGGTGAGATGATTTCAGAAGTGCCATGAAATTCTCAGAAGAGTATTCGTTTGGATTCACCGCTAATTTAAGCCCTGTTGCACCCTGCGGAGGGATGAGGTGATAACAGCGACGGCTACCATTATTCATGGGCGCTACCATTATTCATGGGCCGGCGCCGCGCCCAGGGCTCAACAGGCAACAGCTCTTGTATCTCACAACCCTGGGAGGGCGTCACCACCACCGGCAGTCAGCAGATGCGAGATGTTAAGTCATGTGCTCGAGAGCACACCGCCACAGCGCTAGAAGGTGGTAAAAAGCAAGATGCGAACTCAGGTGTGGCTGCTGAGCCTGAACATTTCGGTACCAGAACATGCTGCGTCTCCGAATTACGTGGTATGTGTTAGGAAAGGCTGGAAAATTCTGCTGGGTGGGTTTTCCCCCACTAGCTCTAAGCCCTCTAGAACATCCTCTCGATGAGTCTGTCCTGAGAGGAACCCTAGGAAGACAGTAGAGCGGGCAACCCTGTGTTTATTTATACCTTGGCTGTGTCAGGGGGCTTGTCTCTCCCCCAGTCCCACTGGGCCCAAGACACAGGGACTGAGACCTGCTCAGCGTCCTCAGGATATCTGAGATGCCGCCTCTGAGGAGGCCTCCATAAGCGAGTGACGGAAGGGGTCTGATGGAGGAGGAGCCAGCCCTCCTCCCCCCTGCCCTGCACCCCAGCTTCCCAAAGGTTAGGGATTCATAGGCTCATTCATTTGGTCCGAGGATCGTGGGGCTGCGCTGAGAGCAGGGATGGCTGTGGCCTGTTCTTTTGAGCCCACCTCCGCCTACCCCTCTGGTGGGGGTCCCTGGACTTGGAGGGCCTGGGCACTGCTGACAGGAAGTGTCCCTTCCTGTTTGGTCCTTCATGAGATGGGAGGGGCCGCTTCCCATGACTGGATCCTATAAATCTGGGTGGGGTGGACCATGGCAGTGGTGATGCAGCTCTTGGATCTCACCCTGGGCACTGCAGATCCCCATTACTCCTCACTCCTCAGTGGTGTCAGTAAACAGGCAGGCTGGGTGAAGGCCACACAGTGGCATCTGTGACCCTGGGGACCTGCCGGCTTCAGCCAGCTCCAGCCACTTAGGGGACAGATTGAGTCGGCTCCCAAGCTTCACACGTGGCCTGATGGACAACGCCAGGGGGGTTCCTGCCCTTCCCCCTCCTCTCCCCTTGACTGTGCAGACCCCTCCCATCCTCCTTGGCCGCAGGGTGGGGGGATGGGGGTGCTGCTTCTCTGCTTAACCTCAGCCCTGCCCTTCCCCACTTCGGTTCCTCTGACTGTGCATTCTGCCCCCACAACTCTGGTTGTGTTGCTAGATGATGGCTAGGAGACCATAGCCTCTTCCCAGGTCCCCTGGCCCCCACACCTTCCCCCTGTCCTTAGCACGGTCTGCTCCATCCCCCCTGAACCTTCCTCTGCCCCGGGATGCCCTTCCCTTCTTCCTCCCTGGCTCCTGCCACTCTGCCTTTCGAAACTCAGGAACCTACCTAGGGGCGCCTGGGTGGCTTAGTCGGTTGAGCATGCGACTTCAGCTCAGGTGTTGGTCTCACAGTTCGTGAGTTCGAGCCCCACGTCAGGGTCTGTACTGACAGCTCAGAGCCCGGAGCCTGCCTCGGATTCTGTGTCTCCCTCTCTCTGCTCCTCGCTGCCCCCCATGCTCTGCGTCTCAAAAATAAATAAACAAACAAACAAACAAAAAGGACTCAGGATGCTGGGAAAGACACAAAGGAGTCTTGGTCACTGCCTCGGGCTCACCTGGGCTAAGGGGAGACCAGCATCCAGACACTGCACGTGGGGCTAAGCCCCAGCATGGGGTGGGGTGCCCTCTCTGTATCCCTTTCTCTGGGTCACCTCTGGGATGACACAGTGACACACTTTTGTCCTGAGCTTCCTACAGGTAAAAACAGGAAGCCAGATTCCCATCTGTTCCTGGCACCCTCCCGAGAGTGTCTGGAAGGGAAAGCTGATGTGGTCCCCCCACCCGGCCCAGGTGTAGACTGAGGCAGAAGCAAGGTGTGCCCAGGAATGTCCCACCTCCCCTCAGTCCTCCAGAAATGTAAATCAGGACTGAGGTAAGGCTGCTCACCAGCTGTGTGAGTTTCTTCATTTGTAAAAGGGGAAAAATAAAACAAAACCCCCTCCTTAGGGGTATCATATTACACAGAGATGAGATAATATGTGTATGAGATGCATGCCTGGTACAGAGTCAGTTTCCTAGCAAACCGTATTAAATTATTGCTATTTTCATTATTATTAGGAAGGGAGAACACGAATACCAAGGGACTTAAATGTGAAAAAACACAGTCCTCAACAGATGAGATCCTAACTGTAGCACTTTTGTTTGGAGATCAAAGCCGGTCTAAACCTGTTACATCTCAGTGACACTTCGCCAGCTACTCTGAAAGTAACCATATTTTTTCTGAACCTCAATTTAAATCCGAAAGGAAAAAAAAAAATCCTATCCTCAGTTGTTCTTGCTCCTAAAACCCTTCAATCCCCCACCTTCCCTCTTCACTTCCCTTCTTCGTGAAGCTTCTCCAGCTGACCTTCACGTAGGAACTGAGGAGTTTCCTAGACTGGACTTTCAGTGTGAAAACCCAGACAGTCCCCGGCAAATGGAGCTGCTTCCTGACCCCCGGCCACTGTAGCGTGCTGCGTCTCAATGGTCACGGTAACTAGGCTCCCGGATTATTAATTCCAGAGACCCTCCTCAGGCCTCACCTTGCAGTGTGGGGGTGCTGTCGATACCCTTGGTTTAGAGAATGCATGCTCGGTGGAAAACAGACCATACGGAAGTGAAACATAAACAGTTTGGGGTCCTCCCTCCCCTCAGCCACAGCTTACAGTAACCCCTGTCATGGGGTCATCTTCCGGTTTTTATGCATATGCACACACACACATAAATACCCCTTTTAGACAGTTGGGGCCTTATTTTATACTCTATGGTGTGACAAAGTAATTTTTATTTTATAATATTCTTGTGGGTCTTTCCATGACAGGCTAGAGAGCTGCCGCATCCTTTTTTTTTTTTAATTTTTTTTTAATGTTTATTTTTGAGAGAGACAGAACGCGAGTGGGGGAGGGGCAGAGAGAGAGACGGAGACCCAGAATCTGAAGCAGGCTCCAGGCTCTGAGCTGTCAGCACAGAGCCCGATGCGGGGCTCAAACCCACAAACCACGAGATCATGACCTGAGCCAGAGTTGGATGCCCCACCGACTAACCCCCCCCACCCCGGGCGCCCCACTGCCACATCCTTAATAGTGCCCAGGATTCTGGTGAAGGGATGTACAAAAAAACTCCTTTCCTACGGATGGACACTTTTTGAAAATTCTCTCCTCCTCTGGCCTTTGTCACTCAGTTTGCATCCGTGGTCTCTGCCTCCTGTCTTCCCCTTCATCCTCAGTGCAGAGCCCAGCATTGCTGCCACATTTGTTCCTAAAAGGCAGATTTAATCCTCAACAGAACAAGGTCTGAACTTTCAGAATTGGGAATTTGAGGGCCTGCTGAGTTCAGGTTCTACCCTTTCTCTTCAACCCCTGGCACAAATCAAACCGACCTACTTGCTGTCGCGCAGAGATGGCCCTGGTTCTGCCCAGCGCAGCCTCTGCTCAGGCTTTTCTCCCAGCCTGGAGTGCCTGCTTCCACAGGTCCGAGTCCTGGCTCATACCTGAGGCCTCAAGTTGCCCTCAGCTGGAAGACGCCTTTCTTTCTAGAACTCCTCTCATGTTTCATCACTGCCACCTGCCTGGTGGAGCCACTCCTTCCCTTCCTGGACTCCGGGACAGGCATTTATGGCCCCATACTGGCCCCGAACAGTGCTTTGGACACAGTGGCATTTAGTAAGTAGTTACTGAAACAAAAAAAGGAAAGAAAGAAAAGAGCAGACCAGTGTTCCAAAGAACCTCCCGTCACCGGTTTTACTGAGGTATAATTGACCTGTAACATTGTATTAGTTTAAGGTGTGCAGCATAATGATTTGACACACATATATGTTGTGAAATGATTGCCCCATCATCCATTGCCTCACATGGCTACAAAATTTTTTTTCTCGTGATGAGAATTTTTTTTTGTAATAAAAAGGCAATAAGGAGAGCTATCCTTCCAGAGTTTTAGATGACGTCACAGTCATGAAAAACATATGGCATGGAATTAAACAGAAAAGAGTCCAATGGACTGGAATAAATTCCAGAAGTAGACTTAAACTTGTTATAAGAACTTAATGGGAGAAACACCAGAAACAACACATTAGTGGGGGAAAGAATCTTTACTTTTAAATATTATTGGACAAGTAGATTATAATTACTACAGTTTTAATTTCAATCTATAGCTGATCACACTTAAGGGAATTTATAGGGCCTGTTGTCACATGGAAAGTGAAAAGATCGCTAGCAATTAAAGAAATTAACTTTCTTTAAATACGTAATTAAACTAGCAAAAACAGAATACCTAATCTTGACAGCTATGAAGACACCAATCTGTATGACTAGGGCACTATAAATTGGTTCGGTTTTTCAGGATTCAGTCTTTCAGACAGTATGTAAGAAACTAGTTATGTAAGACTCCATATCCTTTGACCTCATTATTCCACTTTGGGGAATTTATAAAGCATTAATCCCAAAGAAAAAAAAATGCTCATAGTAGTGCTATTTATAGTAGCAAAACAAACTGGAAACCGTTTAAATGCCAGATGGTAAGATAATGGATAAGCACCTAAGGTGTCTTAACACAATGGACAATTTATGTAGCTCTAAATGGCAAATATACAACTAATGTCAGTGCATGCAGATGTGTCTAAGAAGGCAAGTTCTCATGACCACAAGGCAATCTTACAAAATACTATGCACATGCTAGTAACAAGTGGAGACGCATGCCTTATCACGGACCTTCATTTTTCGTTTATTCACTTAACTGTTTTGGTTTTGTTTTCCTGAGTGCAGACAATGTGCCAGGAGGACCCCCAGGGGTGGCTAAATTGAGCGTCTGACTCTTGATTTTGGCTCAGGCCATGGTCTTGCAGTTTGTGAGTTTGAGCCCCACGTCAGGCTCTGCACGGACAGCTCTGAGCCTGCTGGGGATTCTCTCTCTTTCCCTCTCTCTCTGCCCCTCCCCCATGTGTGCTCTCTCTCTCTCGCTCTTGCTCTCTCTCTCAAAATAAATAAATAAACCTTAAAAAAAGAAGAAAGATGGGAGCCATAGACATCTCTGCAATCTCAGACATGGAGTTGGGAACCTGAGAGGAGAGAAGCCCTGAGTGAGACCAGCCTGGGCAAGTAGGAATTCAACTGGAAACAGCCTTGCAGTCAGTCATGGCCCCCAAGAAAGGATTTTCTGGTATAACCCCAAAGATGCTTAACCTCATTTCTGAAGGATCTGAGGCTAGAAGAGCAATGCTGGTTTAGAAGAGCCTGGAAGCACTTTATAATAGCCAAACAAACAAATGTACATTGAAAGAAATGTGGATAAATTACAGAGTATAGACACAATGAAATATAATGCAGCAGTGAAAGTAGTGAACCTCAGCGACATGCGTCATCATGGGTGAATCTTGGAGACAGAATGTCGAGTGGGGTAAAAAATCCCAGAGTACTACTTTGATATTATACTTCCTCAAGCCATTGGAAAAGCTGAGAAAATAGTGAACACCCATATACTCTTTACCCAGAAGCACCAACTGTTAACGTTTAGTCACATTTGCTTTAGCTCACTGTGTGTGTGTGTGTGTGTGTGTGTGTGTGTCTGGTGAAGCTTTGAGACAGTTGTAGGCATGACATTTCACACCTAAATACTTCACCATCAACTCAAAACATAGACATTATCCTTTATAATACCATAATCATATTCAAGAAATATACAACCTTGGGGCGCCTGGGTGGCGCAGTCGGTTAAGCGTCCGACTTCAGCCAGGTCACGATCTCGCGGTCCGTGAGTTCGAGCCCCGCGTCAGGCTCTGGGCTGATGGCTCGGAGCCTGGAGCCTGTTTCCGATTCTGTGTCTCCCTCTCTCTCTGCCCCTCCCCCGTTCATGCTCTGTCTCTCTCTGTCCCAAAAATTAAAAAAAAAAAAAAAAAAATGTTGAAAAAAAAAAAAAAGAAATATACAACCTTTTTTTTTTCTTACATGCAGTCCTTGTTTGGATTTCTCTAGTTGTCCCAAGAATACCCTTTACAGCTGTTTTTTTTAAAGTCCAGGATCCAATTTGTTGTCACGTCTCCTCAATCTCTTTTATTCTAGAATAGTTGCTTGGTCTTTTTGTCTTATAAGCATCGCATTTTTTTAATGACTTCAGGCCAGTTGTTTTGTAGAATGTCCACAGTCTATATTTGTCTGATGTTCACTCATTACATTCATGTTAAACATTTTTGGAAAGAAAACTACATGGGAGATGTTGTGTCCTTTCCATTGTGTCACATTAAGTATGTTTGTTCCTCTGTTGGTAATGCTAACTTTGGTCGCTTGGTTCATGTTGTTTACCAGATTTCTCCACTAAAAAGTTACGTTTTCCCCTTTGTGTTTAGTAGATAATCCAAGGAGCTTCAACTAAAACAAGGAAAGGAACAGCTAAAAAAGCAAAGTTATTAATAGCAGCACTATTCATAATAGCCTCAAACTGTAATCCAGCCCCAACTAAAAACTACCCAAATGCCCATCAACAGTAGAAGGGATACATTATAGTAGCCCCACACAAGGGCATAGTATAGAGCAATGAGAAGGAACAATCTGCAACTCCGTGCAACAGTGTGGATGAAGTTCGCAAACACTGAGCAAGACGCAAGGGAGCTCGTGATCCCGCTAATATAAAATACAAGAGGCAAAATTAATCTATGCTGTTTGAAATCAGGAGAGTGGTTACCATTAGTGAAAGCAGTTGTGACCAGAAAGAGTCTTAAATAAAATTTAAAAAGAACAACACACAGGGAAGAGAGATCTATTATGTCTTTGGCAAGAAGCTCATAGAGGCCAATAAGGAAAAACACAAGAATCTCCAGTAGGTTTTTTTGTTTTTTTTTTTTAAGTTTATTTATTTCAGGAGAGAGAGAGTGAGAGGGGAAGAGAGGCAGAGGGAGAGAGAATCCCAGCTGGCCTCACGCTCTGTGAAGAGCCCAACGCAGGGCTCGATCTCACAAATGGTGAGATCGTGACCTGAGCAGAAATCAAGAGTTTGGTGATTAACCGACTGAGCCATCTAGGTGCCCCTCCCCGGTAGTTCTAAGGCATCTAAAATCAGAATAGGTAAGACAGCACAGGCTGTGAACAGAGTTTTGCAAAGAAGACGAGTAGCAGTATCTAATAAGCCTATGGAAAATGTTTAAAATTACTAGCAAACAAGGTACCATTTTCACCCCTGACGATAGTGCCAACAAAGATTGATGTAACAATATGTTCAATATAACATTATTTATAATTATGAAAATCTATAAATTGAAGACTATTAATAGTAAATAAATGAAAGGTAGTATACAGCACCTCATGGAATAGCATAGCCATGAAAATGGTTTTTACAAAAGTTTTTAGAGACAGAAAAATCCTTTTGCTGAGATGTTAAGGACAAAAGCAAGATTCAAAAACGTCTGTGTAGGTGTGTGATGTATCTGCATATATAATGTGTGTGTGTATATATATATATATATATATATACACACACACACACACTGTACACATTATATATGCATTTTATGTGCATACACATGAGTATATAGTGTATTTTGAGTCTATAGATAAAATTGGTAGGAAAGTCATACCAAAATTTAGCAGAGGTTATAGGTCACATTCTACTGTTCTATACCATATTGTGTTATGTATTATCCAACAAGGGTGATTATACATAAGGCCTTTTTTTTGTTTGAACACGTCTGCGTGTTTGGCAATTGGGAGGCAGGGGGCAACTTTCTCCTCGTCCAACCACGTGACGCCAGCTGCACTCCCCTGACTCCCACCGCGTAACTGGTCCGAGCCCGAAACACGTGACTCCGCAGAGCCAATCAGGGGCGCGCTGGAAGGGCGGGCCTTTCTTGGGCGGCCCGGACGCCAAGGTATCTGTCCTGGGCTGCGGTTCGGCCAGGCGACAGCGGCCTGGTCCCGGGAGGCGGGAGGGATGCTAGGGAGCGGGGTGGGCGGCCCTGGGGCCTGAGACGCTGACCTGCCGAGACCTTGGCTGCGGTTTTTCCCCCGCTGTTACCCACCCTCCTCTCCCGTCGTTTTTTTAAGTGCCGAATCGGAGTAGGGCCTCTCCACCCGGGGCTCAGCCTTCGGGGCGGGTTTTCCGAAAACGCAGGCAGGTTCCCGGGGCGAGCGCAGGGTCGCGGAGCGGCTGTGGGGACCCACCCCCACGCTTTTCCCCTTAACAGCCCTCCAAACGCGAGGCTGCCCCTCTCTACCTTGTACTTAGCCGTCGAGTGTGTACAGAAGGGGGCTAGGGGAGAGGACCCACGACGCTGAAGTACAAGTTTGCACTTAGACAACAGCAGGACACAGCACTCTAGAAGCACTCAGTAGCACTACGTACGTCCCATACTGGAGAGCACATCAGAAGGGCGCCAGTTAAGGGGACGGGCTTTTGGAAGGCTTTGTGCTTTTTAAAATTGTATACGTTTCTGTATAACACTGTTTGTGCAACAAATGGGAAATGGAGACTACACGAATATTTACTGAGCGCATCAAGTCGGCCAGAGTCAGTGTTAAGCAATTTCACGTATACAATATTTTAAGTCTCCTATGCCTCCCTTTCACAGATGAGGAAATTGAGCCAGAAACACTCAGAGCCAGGATTACATAGCTGGTGAGTGGCAGAGCCAGGGATGTAATGCTGGCCTGTTTGGTTCCTTCCATGGTCTTCTTTTATTTTACAAATAAGTATTGATTAATATATAATGAACGTTTGGGAACCCACCACCTAATCCAAGACAGAGGACGTTCCAATACTTCTGTCTAGCTATGTGCTTCTCATCTGTCTTCCTCTTCATTCCCCCCAACCCAGCTCTGCCCTGAACTTTGTGCTTATCAATCCCTTGGTTTTAAAAGTTTTAATTCTTGAAGTATAACATAAATATAGGAAAGTGAACATACAAATGTTCAGTTCAATGAGTTTTCACAAACAACACACCCATGAAGCCAGTGCTCAGATCCAGCAAATAAGAGCATTACTAGTATTACTAGTATTCCAAGTGCTTGTAAAGATGTTCCGTGGCCTAATTAGACATGAACATTTTTTCTTTGTGAACTGTGTTCCTATCCTCGATCATCTTCTCGCTTCAGATCTAAGCGGCTTAAAATTATGCAGGTGTCTGTGTTTTTCTCATTGCCTTACATAAGCTTCTTGCTGCATTTGTTACAAGTATCTTCCAGTTTGTTCTTAAGTTAAATTTTTTATTTGGGTGGCACCTGGCTGGCTCAGTCGCACAGCATGTGACTCTTGATCCGGGGTCATGAGTTTGAGCCTATTTTGGGTGTAGAGATTACTTCAAAAAATACATCGTAGGAACATCTGTGTGGCTCAGTCGGTTAAGCAGTTAAGCATCTGACTTCAGCTCAGGTCATGATCTTGTGGTCTGTGAGTTCGAGCCCCACGTCAGGCTCTGTGCTGACAGCTCAGAGCCTGGAGCCTGTTCCAGATTCTGTGGCTCCCTCTCTCTCTGCTCCTCCCCCACTCATGCTCTGTGTCTTTCTCTCTCAAAAGTAAATAAACATTAAAAAAATACATTTTGGGGTGCCTGGGTGGTTTCGTCAGTTGAGCGTCTGACTCAGTTTCGGCTCATGTCATGATCCTGGGGTAGAGGGATCGAGCCCTGCATGGGGCTCTGTGCTGAGTGTGGAGTCTGCTTAGGATTCTCTCTCTCTCTCTCTCTCTCTCTCTGTCTCTCTCTCTCTCTCTGTCTCTCTCTCTCTCTGACTCCTCCCCCACTCGTGCTTTCTCTGTCTTTCTAATAAAAAAAGAATACATTTCCGCGATTGTAAAAAATTGCACTTACTTACAGCATTAAAAAAATCAAATAGGAGGGCGCCTGGGTGGCACAGTCGGTTAAGCGTCCGACTTCAGCCAGGTCACGATCTCGCGGTCCGTGAGTTCGAGCCCCGCGTCAGGCTCTGGGCTGATGGCTCGGAGCCTGGAGCCTGTTTCCGATTCTGTGTCTCCCTCTCTCTCTGCCCCTCCCCCGTTCATGCTCTGTCTCTCTCTGTCCCAAAAATAAATAAAAAACATTGAAAAAAAAATTAAAAAAAAAAATCAAATAGGAACAAGTTACCAAAAAAGAAAGTTTACCTGAAATCTCATCACTAAGAAACAACCACTGTTAACATTTTGGAGAATATCCTTCCAAATTGCCTCCCTTCTCTCTCCCCTTTCTTTTACGAAACTTGACATAAATGTTTTCATGTTGTTTTGTAACATTCTTTTGTATGCCAATACGTTATTGAAGCATTTCTACCCAATGCTTCTGTTGGTTGGGTAGGATTCCATTGTATGGTTGTACCATAACTTATCCCTTGTTGGACATTTGGGTCATTTCTCATCTCGCTGTTGTGGATAATAACTCTGTATGCATCTTAGCACATTGGATCTACGAAATAATGGGTATCCTGTCTCAGGCTGGGGAGGTGGCTTGACTGGAATCAGTTTAATGCATCCGGACTCACCCAGCTTCTTTGTTGTTACGAGTCTCTGCTCCTTGGCACAAGGACTAGGTGTTTTGTCTCCCCCGTCTGTAGACTTTCCCGGGGAGCATCTCTTCTGGTTTATTTCTGTAATCTCCCTTTCCAGATGGGCTGAGTTTAGTGTAGAACTCTGCACATATAGGTTGAGGTCACTTAGGGTTACATTTGAAACAAAGGACAGACACACACACACACACACACACACACACACACACATTCTCTATCTTTTTAAAATTAGCAAATATGTTCATTGTAGAAAATGCAAGGAAGAGAAAAAAACCCACCAGCTATCTCTTAAGTCAGTGATAACTAACCACTGTTGACACTTAGGTGTATACAGTGGTTCCGAAACTCTGGGGTTGCCTGGGAATCTTGTTTACAATCCAGATATTCCTTTACTCTGCGGTTCCAATTCAGTAGGTCTGTTGCCAGGCCTGGGCACCTACATTGCTCCCCAGGCAATTTAGACACTCAAGTTTAAGAACAAGAAAGTACCATATGTTTTTCCAGACATTACTTGATTTAAAAGAAAATAGAGGGGTGCCTGGGTGGCTCAGTTGGGCAACCAACTTTAGCTCAGGTCATGATCTCACAGTTTGTGGGTTGAGCCCCGCATCAGGCTCTATGTTGACAGGTCAGAGCCTGGAGCTTGCTTCGGATTCTGTGTCTCCCTCTCTCTCTGCTCCTCCCCCACCTGTGCTCTGTCCCTGTCTCTCAAAAATAATAAGTAAGCATAGACATTTTTAAGGAAAATAGAAGTGAGATTGTTTTGTTTTAATATTTTATTTTAGTTTAGTTTTTAAAAATATTTATTTATTGAAGTAGTGTCTACACCCAACATGGGACTTGAACTAATGACCCTGAGATCAGGAGCCACATGCCCCACTGACTGAGCCAGCCAGGTGCCCTGCATTTGTGCTTTTGAAGGCTTTTGATATATGTTGTCAAATTCTCCTCCAAGAAAGTCACCCTCCTACTACCATGGAGGTTACTGCCACTTCCATAAGCTCACTTTTCGCTGGGCAGGCTGGTGAGGCCTTTCTGTCCGTGGTCTCAACCAGCACTGCCAACTACCTGGTGGGTAGTACCCAGCACGGCCCCTGGCACAGGCTAACCCTTTTCTCCACTGAACAGATGACAATACTGAGGGATGAAGAGGTCAAATAACCAGTTTGAGAGCAGGGATTCAAACCCAGCCTTGTATCTGGAGCCTGAGAGCTCTTAACCACACTATGATTTTATTTATTTTTTATTTATTTTTAAATACATCTTGTTTTCTTTTTTTTTTTAATTTTTATTTTAGAGAAAGCACACGTGAGCAGGGAAGGTAGCAGAGGGAGAGAGAAAGTGACAGTGAGAGAGAGAGAGAGAGAGAGAGAGAGAATCTCAAGCAGGTGCCATACTCCTGGAGGAGCTGGACTCAGGGGTCGATCCCATGACCCTGGGATCACGTCCTGAGCCGAAATCAAGAAGTGGCCATTCAGCCAACTGAGCCACCCAGGAGCCCCACCACACCATGATTTTAAATTGATATCAGAGAGTGATGGTTGTGGGAGCAGTACTTTTTTTTTAATACGGTTCTAAAAAATGTACGAAAGAAATCAGGAAAAGGCATCGGAGGCTGGGGAAAGAGAAGTAATATGAGGGGACCAGTACAGACGTTCCTTTGTAGGTCAGGTCTAGTGTGTTACTGTGGGTCTGGGTGATGTCACAATGGTGGTGGCCGTAGTGCGGTGTTGTGTATGAGACCCTTTGTTTCCATCCAGGGCAAAGCAAGTTACATTCACAAACATTGGACACTGAGGCAGGTTCTGTGGGATATACCGAAATATTTGGTTTCTTCAAAGGTGTTAAGATCCCCTGTGTCTTCCTTCCCTCAGTTTTATTTGCTCTAGAAACATTATAACAATATAATCGAAAGTTATGTGTAATCCCAACCTCCTGGCACAACAAATAATTTTGTGGTTTCACTTTATTCCCTTCTGTTCATTGTCCATATGGAGATCTGTTTTTAAGAGGGTATAATTTAGAGGATGTTAAACCCTTACCCATAGGACACAGCTTGCCTTCTCCCTCCCCTGGTCCTGCCCCTCCCCAACTTGCACTTCAATACAGCACACACATAGGGAACACCTGCTGTATGCCATGCGCTCTGGAGGCGCGTGGATGAGACACAGCTCTTGTTCTCCAGGAACTGGTCACTGAGGGAGACACACCCTAAAAGGATCGTGTCAGTATTCCATAGACTTCTCTCCCTGTAGATCTCCCCAGGAGTCTGTGAAGAGTCAGGGAGAATATTTTATAATTCAGTTTACGGGTAAGAAGAGAGTCCCCTAACGTCATTGAGATTGTAATGGCAGGATCAGAACCTGAACTCCTGAGCCAGATCTGAGATTTCCTTTCCAGCCTCCTTCTTGTAGGTAACGGGGCCCCGCAGCCGTGTGACTGCTTGAGCCCCAGAGAAGGTCCCGTGCAGACTCTGTCCACCCGCTGTCCCAGCATCTGCCAGGCCGAGTGGTGTGGGCGCTACCCCACTCCCTTCCACACTCTCCCTTCCAGCTGCGTATTTTGTGACCTCATTTTCCCTTTACAACGGCCCTTGGAGTTTATTTCTGCAGAACCGGAATGTGGTAGGGACCAGGGTACACCCCAGGCCGCCCTAACTCTCCCAGAGACCCCCTCGCTTTGCCCTGACACACTGTGCGGCCTCTTCCGCCTGTATCTCCCTTCCAGGCACACCTGGGGAGGGGCCGAAAGTTGAGAGGCCAGAAACAAATGGTGGCTGCCAAGGCACCCACGGGAATTGGGGGGAGGATCCTGCATCTGGACTGTGAATTTATTTTTCTTTTAATTCTGTGGAAGACCAGCTTAAACACTTTCGTCCTTGGCCTTATTTCCTCTTATCGTTTCCTCTCATCCAGATAGCAGCATCTGCTAAGCCTGGTTCCCAGGCTCTCTGCTGCAAAACAAAGATTCTTGAGCTCACAGCCGCAGTCAAGGCAGAGGCTCTTGCTTAAATATCAAAAAATAGTTATGGCCCTTCCACTTACCGAGGACTTATCAGGTACAGAGCATCTTCAAGCATTTTCTTGCATAATCCTCCCAGAAACCCAGGAGACGGGCCTTATTAATGTCCTTCCAAAAGCAAGGCTTGCAGAAGTGAGGCAGCCAGCCCCAGGGCCCACACAGGGATTTGAACCTGGGTGGGTACAGATTGCAGAGCTCATCTCCTAACTGCTCCACTGCTGTGCTTCCCGGAGAAGGTGTGGGCAAGGTGCTCTCGGCCTGTCATTCCAGAAGGCGGCAAACATTTGATCTTCGGCATATCGTGTTAGGGAGATCCTAAAGAGTGCCACGCTTTGCTTCTAGAACCAAACAAGTCATCTTTGGCTGCTGCCACGTCAGAAGGTCAGGAAGTTGCCAGAGAGCAGAGGAAAGGGGTCATTATGAAATGTGTCATGATTTCTCAGAGTCTTGTGCTGCGATTCAGAAATGTGTTACGAAGGGATACGACATGTCACAGGGACATTGTGCTTGCAATAGAGCCTCACTTAGAGGACCCTCCCCCCCTTTTTATTTTTGGTTTTGAAATAGGCATAGCTCTCTGGTCATTTTTTTTTTAAGTTTATTTATTTATTTTGAGAGATAGAGAAAGTGCAAGTTGGGGAGGGGCAGAGAGAGAGGGATAGAGAGAGTATCCCAAGGAGGTTCCACACTGTCAGTGCAGAGCCCCAGCCCAACCCGGGCCTCAAACCCGGGAACGGCCAGATCATGACCCTAGCCAAAGTCGAAGCTTAACTGACCAGGCCACCCAGGCGCCCCCTCTGGTCACTCTTAATAGAGACCAGGATACTGAAGAACATTTCTCCTCTCTGATAAAAACAGTCGTGCAAGCATGATAATATGTGGCTGCTTTCATTCTACCTCAGTGTTGGGTTGGGGGTTGGGGGGTTTGCAAAAGGGGTGGGTGGGGACTGTGGCAAGCTAGTGAGTGCCCTCCCAGGTGGGCAGCTCCACCCATGAACCGGGACTGACTGCCTGTGGACACACTGGAAACTGGAAATCCAGATTATTATGTAAAATCTCTCTCTCTCTCTCTCTCTCTTTAAGTAGGCTCCATGCCCAATATGGTGCTTGAACTCGCAACCCTTAGATCAAGAATTGTATGCCCTACTGAGCCAGCCAGGGGACCCTCTGAAATCTCTTCAGTTTTAAATGTTGCCTCACTTTTCTTTCACACACTGTGATGACCAAATATAACCCACCTGTAGGTTATCAATTTAAAGCACCTGGAATAAGTTGTTCAGTGCTCAGCTCTGCACCCGGTCCTCTTGGACTCCCCTCTGAGCTCTGCCCCTTATCAAGCTGTTATCAAGCTGTCTTAATCTCTCATTTAATACCTTATGTTCCTCATCTGTCAGGTGGAGATGGTAATTTTACCTACTTCTGAGGGCCACTATGAGAATTAACGAGAAAAGGCTTGAAACCTGGCACCTGGTACCTAGCAAGCCCACAGTAAACATTAACTTTTATATTTCAATACTTTTACATATCATTATTTGTGTCTCTTTCCATAAGTGCAGGGTGACGTTATGTCCTAGTTTGCCTGGGACAGCCCTGGTTCAATCTTGTGGTACATGTGTAATTATGAACTCCCCTTGTTATTCTCAATTTTAGACAATAAATTATATGGTCAACCTATTTAAGCAAATACTGGCATTGTGCCATTTAGGACTTTAACAAATTGTATTTCAAATGAAAAGATCATGGTTCCAGTTGTATGAGGATCTTTGGACAAGTCACTTAGGCTTTCCATGTTTCTGTTTCCACATTCTTGTCAAAGTTTCAGAAAAAAAGAATGAATCACTGAAGTATAATTAGTAAAAGTTTCTTGTGCACACACCAAAGATTGCAAACCAGGAGGACTCAAACCAAAACATGGAATGAGGCTCAGCGGTATATTATTATAAAGCACTTAGATAGTGTGGAGGCAGTGATTGTTTATACTTCACAGTGATTAGTTATAATATTAGAGCTTTCTTTTTTTTTAAGTTTATTTATTTATTTTTGAGAGACACACAGAAAGTAAGTGGGGAAGGAGCAGAGAGAATGGGAGAGAGAGAATCCCAAGCAGGCTCTGCACTGTCAGCACAGAGCCCGATGCAGGGCTCGAACTCCCAAACCGAACTCACCAACCGTGAGATCATGACCTGAGCTGAAACCAAGAGTCCCATGCTTAACCGACTGAGCCACCCAGGCACCCCTAATATTAGAATTTTCTTAAATGAAAGGGAAATGGTTCATGGTTATCTCGTATGAATTTTGGGGATCCATTTAAGTTTTGCTTATGATTTTCAGAGGCATACGTTAAGTATTGACCCAGTTCAAGTTAGATTTGCTTGTGTTGCAAAATAAGCTAAATTAAGCTTTGCTTTTATGACTAAACTGGTTTTGTCTGCTCAGGGAATTTTCAAGTCTGGTCTCCCTATGTGTTTGATTTCACTATTCTAAAGGATTGACAAGATGAATTCTAAGATTCCCACAGTCTGTGTTCATTTTGTCATTTGACAAACATTTATTGTGAGTCCAGACTATGCCAGGCAAATGCCCAGCATGTGGAGAGGCCAGAGACGGAGGCCAATAAGGACCTCTCGGGCAGCGGGGTGGGAATCCCTACCAGGTTTTAAAAGTGTTATTTGAAAGACTTATCTAGAAATTGTTCACAAAATGTTTCTAGTGAATGGAATGTTTATATTTGAAACCTCAGTTTCTAGCAAACAAACCATTACATGCAGTGTAATTCTCTACACATTTCTGTCTTGTGAGTGGCTATCTAATTTTAAAAAATTATTTCAGTGTGGAAAATTGGAAAATACAGAAAGGCCCAAAGGAAATTCTTCCGTTGACTCTTCAATGAGCCAGGGGCCATCTAATGTTTTAGCTTTAGGTTACTCCTCGCCCCCACACACCTCTGAGGCCACTTTGTCAAAACTAAACTTTAAAAAGCTGCTCTCCCCACATTTGCGTATTTCCTAATAAAGTAATTCTCCAGCCATCCATCCATCCTCCATCAACCAGGTATGGAATACCCAACCTGGCGCTGTGCCTGGGGCCCCAGACGGCTCTCCTGTCAGCGATATAATGAAATTGTCCGTTCGCGACTTCATTGTCCCAGCGACTGCATTGCTGGGCAGGTGACTTGGGCGCCTCGCCTCCAGTCCTGAAGCTGGCTCTTCGCGGGCGGGCCAGTGGGGTTGGACGGTGCCGGCCCAGAAAAAGCCACTTCCTGCCGCGACTGGAGCGGGCCGTCGTTGTGAAAGCGGCCCCCTGGGGGAAGGAAGTGACTTTGCGCTGTTTATTTTGGCTGCGGGCTGGCAGACGGCGCCGGGGGCCGCGGGCCGCGCAGACCCCGCGTTCGCAGAGCCGGGCCGTGGAGCCGGTGGGCGGAGGCCCCGCGCCGAAACGCTGGGGCGCGCTGCCGAGAGGGGGCGCCGGGGAGGGGGGCGGCGCGTCGCGGAGGGGGGCGCGAGGCCGGGAAGGGGGGCGGCGCGGCGCGGAGGGGGGCGCGCGGCCGCGAGGACCCAGAACTCCGGGGGCCGGCGGCCCCCTGCCCCCAGGTCCTGGGGCGGGGTGAGGGAGGAAGGGGTCGAGGTGTGCCCGCCCCGGGGATGCTCCCGTGAGGAGTCCAGCTGGGGAAGGGGCACAGAGGACGACAGGCCTGGGAGCCGACGGTCCGTCCGGAGCTTAGAGGCGTGATCGCTTCTGTAGGGGCCCGGCGGCATCCCCGTTTCATCCTGCCAGATGGGGCCCGGGAAAGGACAGGCCGCAAAGATTGTGATGCCTTAGTTTGAGGAGACAAAAGCCGGCAGAGGGTGAGATCAAACACCACTAAATCGCCAGGGGGGAGGCCAGGGCCTGAGAGTATTTGGTTCCCAGAGAGCCCGGAGGGTGGGGGCCGACGGGTGGGGGTGGGGGGACCCGGCAGAGTTGCAGGTAGGTGAAAATCGCCTCTCCGATTTTACGAATAATCCAGGTCGCTCCCACCCGCTTCACGTACCCCCTCTCTTGCGTTTATTACGTGGACGTGACAAGTCCACCTCAACCCGTTCCCCGCCCAGAGTCTGCTTTAACATCTTCCTGGGATGGAGCAGGTCACATTTTGCAGCACATACGTTTTAAGGGGGGAGAAGAACACCTCTAGAAATGACTGATAGAGGAAGCTCACCATGGCTGGAGGGAGAGAGGGAGAGACACCACACACACGTGTGACAGCAGCAGAGGGGGGCTGCGTGTGCCGAGTTTGGTCACATGCACTTTAAGCAATGGAGAGCAGGCAGTTTGGCCCCGCTGGAATGCAGGGGTGGTTGGGAGGAGGGAGGAGAGTGTGAAAAGCCTGGAGGGTGGAGAGTAGACGGAAGCCCACAATCGCCCAGGATTTGGGTGGAGATATCGCACAGTTGGACAGGGCATTGGGCCCCTGTGTCCCGTAACTGTCTTGCCCTTCTGTGAAGGGATGCCCCGCCTCCCCCATCCAGGTCCAATGTGCGCATGGACCTTCTAGCAGAAGGTAGGGCAGGGTGGGGTGCTGGGTCCCCAGGGTTAGCTTTTCAACAGGGAGGGGCTGGCAGCTTCTGCTGACTCAGGGACATTTCCAGGCCTGGCCTCAGGGCCAAGCGGCTTATTGAAAGCAGCTGCTCCTCTTGGCTGGTGGCCCTACTGGCCCCTGGCTCTCCCTGGGATGACCCTTTGCCTCTGCATGGCCTGAGGAGGCCTGAGGAGAAGGGCCAACTACGAGAGACTCAGTGGTTAGAGGTCACCCTGCCATGCCCCCGGGGACCAAATGTGGTCAGCCCCCAGGGCTCACCAGCTGGTCCCTAGGAGCTGAGCCAGGCTGGTGACTGGGTCCCCAATCTTTGCTCTCGCCATTCCCCCACCTTGGAACACCTTCCCTTGCTCTTGTCTCTGCTGGTGCCTCTCAGGGTTTTGTTTGACATGCCTCTCGTTCAGCAGATTTTGAGAGTCTGCTGAGTGCCAGACACTCCGCTAGAATTAACTTCCCCTCTGCTTCCTTCAGCACCGTGTCTTTCTTGTAATGGAGAGCAGCCGTCTTATCCGAGGTCAGACCTCTGGCTGCCTTCGCTGCTGGGCTGAGTGCCGGGAAGCTGCTGGGACAGCTGAGAGCTTTGCTCCTGAGAGACAGAGACAGTTCTGAGTCTTTTGCACTCAGCCTCAGGACTCCGCCAAAGCATTGCGTGTACCTCACAGCAGATGGGAAAGGAAAAGAGGCCACAGTGAGAGTCAACAGGGAGGGAGGAGACAGGGGCTCCTCAATGTAGGGCACATAGCCTTAAAACCCAGTTGCTTCTGAGCACAGGCATAAATGTCCAGGCTGACGACTTGGAGATGTCTGAGAAGGAAGGAAGTGTGGACACTGCAGCAGAAATATTCCTGTTATCTGGAAAATCCATGCTTTCCAACACCTTCATCCCCAGCCACGCAGTATGAATTGGACCTGGGGGTTTGACACACTGGCTGACGTGTTGCTTGTAACTTTTTCATGGATTGCTTCTTGAGTTCTGCCTCTCCGGCTTCATTGTAAATGTCACGAGGCCAGAGGCTGCATTGTCTAATTTCCCCGTCGTACCTAGTTATAAATGCTTGTCATCTGCACAAGTGAGAAAGCCTCTGGGGGAGCAGGCAGAAGGGTGATTAAGGAGGGTGGGGTGGGGGTCTGGCCTCCAAGTACCTCCTCTGACAAGCCCAAGAGGCCCATTGCTGGTCTGAGGGTCAGAGGGAATCCTGGAATGGTAGCCTCTGGGGAGTAAGGAGGCTGGGAGAGAGGCTGTGGCTCCAAGACGCAGGCTTGTGTGTTTATCAGGGTCCTTTTGGTTACAAGGACAGAAACCCTTGTAGACAAGCTCAGCACAAAGGGGGAATGTGGCTGCCAATGAGCCGGAGTGATTCACAGGCTGTAAGAAGAGCCACAGGAACTCTGGGTCTGGGACTGGGTATTCAGCACATGAAGACTAGTTTCCTCCCCTTCCACTGCTCAGCTGTGTCTCTTTCTGCAGTGTCCCCATTCTCGTCTGTAGCAGGAAGAAGGTCTTTCCCTCATGGTAGGAGACATGGCCATTGGCAGCCGCAGTTTAGCGATCACAACAGGGAGAGAAAATCACGTATTCCAGGGGAGGCCTCTGATCAGCCCTGTTTGAGTTATGTGCCCAGTCACCGTGCCAGGGGGATGGACACTGTTACTGGCCAGGAGTGAGCCTTGTGCCCACTCACGTAGCCAGAGCAAGAAAATTATAAATAAGAAGAAGAAGGGATGGGAAGTTCATTGGACAGACAAAAACAAAGGCCAGAGACTGAGAGAAGTTCAGTGAGGTTCAGGGATTCTGTTACCATCTCCATATCTTCCATGTAGAGCCCAGTGCCAACCAGACCATATGGTGGTGGGGGCCAGATTATGTATCTGTTGCTCCCCACTGTACTCTCAGAACCTGGCACCATGCCTGGCACCTGTGAAATTCTCAATACGTGTTTGTTGAATGAATGAATGAATGAATGAATGGATAGATGTGCTCAACACATAGCTTCCTGCCCGGTTTCATTCATTTCTTTATTCACCCACTGAGCAAGTACACAAGAAGCCACACACAACCCGGTGCACAACATTGTGCTGGTCGTGGTGTGGTTGCAAACAAAATGCAGGAGGTCGTCCTTGTCCTTGAGGGATGTATGTACCACAACCCTAGTGAGGGGCATTTCTACTTCCTGTGCTGATGCCTGATGCTCCCCAGGGCATGTGGAGTGAGGCTAAGGGATGGGTAAGGCTGGAGGGGGCCTTCCTGGGATGGGGGGGGGCATCAGGCCTCTGTACCCTGAGCTCCCTCTGCTGCCTCATGCGGGCTGGCTGAGCACAGGGCTGCAAAGAACACGGTCTCAGCTCAAAACACCTTTGTGCCCTTCCCTCGCCCCCTTACCATTTCCAGCTCAGCCAAGGCTGGGCTTGATCTCTTCCTGCATTGGGCCCTGGAGAAAGAGCCTCCTTTCTGTGAGGGCCCAGGCACTACCCCCTAGACTTTGGGTGGAAAATGCTCTCTCAGGAACTCGCCCCACTCAGGTCCCAGCTTGGCAAAGTCCCCGGGATCCACCTCCAAGAATCCCCCTCAGCTTCCCCTTTGTAGCTCTCTTGCCTTCCACCCCTCTGCTCCCAAATTCCTTGTTCTTTTCTCATTTGCTGCCAAGGCAGTTCTTTGACTTGCATTCTTCACCCCTGCCTCCTCCAGACCCTCAGTGTCTTCAGAGAGTCTCCCGCCCCCTCCAGAAGCACAGCTCTCTCTGACGCCCCCAGACACCTGGCTTTTAAGGGCTTGTTTGCCTCATGTTCTGCCATGTCCAAACCCACTGTCCTTCTCTAACCAGGACAGTGCTGTGTGTTTCCTCCTGGCCCCAGCGTTGCCTGGGCCATGCCACACACAGCAGGTGCACCAGGAAGATGCGTGGATTTGAACCCAGAACCTAGGATGTCCTAGGATGGAGGGGACTTGCAGGCGTGGTTCATGTGACAGAGGAGGAAACTGACACCTTGAAAAGTACTGCAATTGGGCGTCCTAATCTCTTCTCCTCTCTGGGTCTCAGTTTCCTCATCTGTCAAGTGAGGGAAAGGTGGCCTGACCCTGGGACTGCCTCCCCCCGGCTGACACAGACCCCTTCAGACCCCTCATTTGCCATTTATTATGATGCACAGCCTGGCTGGAACGCTTCAGTCCATATGTGGGTTTTCTGGTTGGGGAGGAGCAGAGGGTTCTATCCCCCTGGGCTGCTGTGGGCTCCTGTGATGTTTTGGGCTGCATTGTCCTGTCCCATCTCTGAGAAACATCTACAAAAGCAAGCACTATTTTCTCCCTTTTCCGGTCCCAGGCCCTTTCCCTACCCCCTGCCAAGGGCCACTTTCTGTTACTACTGACTCTTCTCACTGGAGGGGACGTTTTGAGAATCAAACACCCAGTCCTTAGAGGAGCCTCAGGCAGGCCTGGATTAAGTCATGGGCCAGTTTATGGTTCCAGAGTGTGGCTGGAAGGGAAGGAGCAGGCTGTGGGGAGGGAACAGAGGACCCCCATCCTGGTTTTGTTGAAGAATAGAGTGACCAGTGTCCCTGCACCATCAGCCTTCTTACCGTGGTGTTTTGAGCACTCAGTGACAGAAGCTGTGACAGTGTTCTGTTTTAGGAAAATTAATTTGGCAGCTGGATCAAGGAACAGAAAGATAGACTGATTGGTTGTGATTGTTATCTAGGCAGGAGTTTCGTTCGTTCGTTCATTCATTCCTTCATTCATTCCTTCATTCATCCACGTGTTCATCCAGTATTTATTAAGCACTACTGGGTGTAAGGCCGAGTTGTAGGTGCTTTGGGTGCTGTGGTGGAAAAGACTGAGAAAGTCCTTGGGAGCTTATGAACAAGAAGAGAGGCACACAAAATAGAAACATGTCAGGTAATGAGTTCTGCTTCTGGAAATACCAGTGTAGTTGGTACCAGTCTAACTCTCTAGTCAAGGGTACTTATACACAAAGGATATAATATAAAACACAGTGGTTTGAGAGCCAATCAAAACAGGCAGATTCTGGGGAGGAAAAAAATCGCCAAAAGAAAAGAAGTGGATGAAGTGAGAGGTTCATTTAAGCAGCATATCTCCCTGAGAGCACTGCCCTATTTGAGGACCTCAGACAGAAAGTAGCAGTTTTACTGGTCACCGTTTGGGGCTTCCGGAAGCTCCTAAACTGTGCATGGGCAGGGCGAGGCATTCGGGAACCCACCAAGAAACAGCAGCTGAGAGACAGAGGTTTCAGATGCTGCCTGGTCCTGAGGGAACAGAGTTTGGAATTCAAGATCCACTAAGTTAGAGGGGCTTGGTAATTGCCTAAGGTTTTCTTTTGAAACTCCAGAAGGGTCTCACCTTATGATTAAACCCAAGGCTAACAGCCGCACCCTAAGACTAAAGGCGAAACCAAAACAACCCCACCCTAGCAAAGCCTAAAGCCAAGCCTCTACAGGATCAAGATGATCCACCAGTAATTTAACTGCCTGCCAGAACAAAACTCAACATTCTTTTTAGGAAGATAAAAAAAAAAAAAAAAAAAAAATTCAGACTCCCTATAACATGTCATCCACAACATCCTGTATACAATAAAAAAAAAAAAAAAAAAAATCCAGACTCTTTATAACATTACCCACAATGTCCAGTATGTAACAAAAATTACTAGACTTGCAGGCAGCTGGAAAAGTGACCCATAATCAAGAGAAAAAATAATCATTAGACAAAGGTGCACAGAGAACCCAGATGTTGAAAAAAAATCAGAGAATAATAAATAGTGAAGAGAACTACAGTTGAGCAATATGATAGAAAGTAACTGAGTAGCTACTACAGGTCCAAAGGGCCTCTTTAAAGATGTGACTTTTCTGAGAAGTGAAACATCAGGCAGAAAAAACCATGCAAAGACCTTGAGGCAAGAAAGTACGAAGCCTGGGGCTCCTGGCTGGCTCAGTCAGTGGAGCACATGACTCTTGATCTCAGGGTCGTGAGTTGGAGCCTCATGTTGGTTGTAGAGGTTACTTAAAAAAATAAAACCTTAAAAAAAGAAAGAAAGAAAGAAAGGACCAAGCCTGTTCAAGGAAGGGAAAGGAGAGCATTGTGATTTGAGCAAGGAGCAAGTGTGATCCAGGATCAGACTGGTAGGCAGGACCAGATCATGTAGGATCTTGTGGCTCATGGTAAGAAGTTTGAACTTTATTTGAAGAATGATGAATTAATTGCCTTTGAAGGACTTTAAGTAGGAGGGAAACTTACCTCACGTATGTTATTTTATATCTTACTACGAGTGAGGCTGTTTCAAATAGTTATGAGCCAGTTGCATTTCATTTTTTTAGCTGTGTATGTGTGTTCTTTTCTACTACGCTGCTGATATTTTCCTCATAATTCATTCTATTTTTTGTAGAAACTTTTTATATTAGGGAATAAGCTATTTGCCACCAGTAATTTATGTATATAGTTGTCATTGGAATTCTGGCTTTGTTCATGGTATTTTTTTGCCATGGAAAAGATTATTATGTCATTGAATTCATCACTGTTTACTTTATGACCTTCAACACTCCAATATTATTTTTTTAAAGATTTGGGACTCACTTACATCTTTAAAAAAATCATTCTAGCTGGCCAAGAGAATGACGTATAGAGGGATGATAAGACCATGGTGGAACAGAAGGAGCTTGAGGTTTGGACTCCGAAGACCAGGACCAAATTTCAGCTCCTCTCTGACCAGCCTCGTGATCGGTCAAATCATTTCACTACCCTTAGTCAATTTCTTTACCTATAACATGGAATAGTAATGATAATAAATGGCAACAGCAATAATTTACAGTGCTCTTACTGTGTGCCTGACCCTGCTCCAAACACTTTACAGGTATTCTCTCATTTAACCTTTACAATAGTCTGATGAGGAAACTGAGTCAGAGAGAGGGAATGCGGCTTGCCCAAGTCACACGTTAAGTGGCAGAGCTGGGGTTTGTACCCTAGCAGTCAGATTCATGCCTTTAAGACCTGGAAATTATCCCAAGGGGGTAGTGGTTCATGGATGCAAAAATTCCTTGGTGACAGGGATGTGCTGTGTGTGTGTTGTGTACAACTAGGTGATGAAACATGGATGTCAGGCCTGGGCTTTCTTCCTGGCTGTGTGACACCGTGAGCAGGTCACCTCATGACTGAACTAACCGTGATCCTCTCTCTTTTTTATTCCTGTCTCCCTCCCTCCCTCCTTCCCTTCCTCCCTTCTCCCTTCCTCCCTTCCTTCCTTCCTTCCTTCCTTCCTTCCTTCCTTCCTTCCTTCCTTCCTTCCTTCCTTCCTTCCTTCCATCTCTCCCTCTCTACCTCTGTTTCTCAGCTTTACTGAAATGTAAGTCATGTCTCAAAGAACTCATCCACTTAAAATACACGATTAATTGGGTTTTACTCTATTCACAGAATTTGACAGCTATCATGACACTCTAACTGTAGGACATTTTCATCATCCCGAAAGAAACCCTGTACCCCTTAGCAGTCATCCCCCATTCCCATCACAGCCCAGCTCCCAGGCAACCACTGTCAACTTCCCATACATTTAAGTCTCCATTTCTTAATCTGTAAAGTCAGTGTGCTCGGGGGCAGGTTGGGTTTCACTGCCTTCCCCAGAGTGTCTGCACAGTGAGGCGATGGGTGAATTGATGAGTGACTGGGGGAAGCCCTAGCTTTAGCCCAGCTAAATGCTGCTTAAAAAATGGTGTGCAATGGTTCTGGGAGGCATGAATGGTTGGATATGGAGGTGGAGGGCGTTCTAGAAGATTCTAGAAGTCAGGAAAGGAAGGAGCCAGTGAAGCTGAGGGGCCAAGGGGAAGAACAAGACCAATTACTCCAGGCCAGAGAGGAACTTTGGTGGGAACACCACACTGTGTCACGGAGCCTGGGATAAAGTTGTGATGTGCTGAGTGATGTCAGTGTGTCCACTGCTCCTCACAAGATCTTGGGAAAAGTATACAGCGCCCAACTTGCCAGGTGGAGTCGGGCTTGCTGTTTGAAGGTGGGATGGAGGGCTGAGTCCTGCCTCTAGGCTGAGCATGGGGCTAGAGCAGAGGCTGGCCATGCAGCCAGTTTCAGGCTCAGGGGCAGCATCTGAAGGTGGCACTGGCCATCAAGAGCCAGCCAGGAGAGCCCCTGGGATGGCATCATGCCCTGCCTTCCCTTCCAGAACCCAACGTCTTCCTCATCTTCAGCCATGGACTGCAGGGCTGCCTGGAGGCCCAGGGTGGGCAAGTCAGAGTCTCCCCAGCCTGCAACGCCAGCCTTCCCGCCCAGTGCTGGAAGTGGGTCTCCCGAAACCGGCTCTTCAACCTGGGTGCCATGCAGTGCCTGGGCACGGGCTGGCCGGGCACCAACACCACAGCCTCCCTGGGCATGTACGAGTGTGACCGGGAGGCCCTGAACCTCCGCTGGCACTGTCGCACCCTGGGTGACCAGCTGTCCCTGCTCCTGGGGGGCCGTACTGGCAACACATCCAAGGCCGGCAGCCCCGAGCGCGGCGACCAGACCCGCGGTGGCCAGTGGCGCATCTATGGCAGTGATGAGGATCTGTGCGCTCGGCCCTACTATGGTGAGAGGCCGCTTGCCGGGAAGAGGTGGGCCCCCGCCCCAGTGTCAGGAGGACTGGAGCCACAGAGTGACAGATGCGGGAGCGACAGATACAGACCCTTGGCAGCCGTATCTTTAATTGTAATGGGAAGCATCTGGGAATAATTAAGAATATTAACCTCAAAGCATTTACTTTTAAGGACTTAAAAAATTAATACATGCTTGCGAGCACCTCAAACGGTGCAAAAGCGTATCACGTAAATTTAAAATTCCCTTCTCCCAGGCCCACTCTCCAGGGTAGACCCTAGAGTAACCCCATTGGTGTCTTGCTCCCCATTTTGCAGGGGCGACCGGGGACCGGGGTCACTCGGTGAGGGGCCTTTTGTGGTGGACAGCTCTGTCCAGGGGGGTCCTCTTCCTGTAAGACATCCTGAGTTCTGAGATGGAACTTGTGGGGAGGGGCAGCTGGATTTTGGACAGGCATGAAGGGCGCTGGGGGGACCCCTTCCCAGCACTGTGGGATGAGCAGCAGGACCTCTCCCAGGCTCCTTGGCTGATCTGACGGCGGAGGGGGCCTCAAAGCCTTAAGCGCCACTTTGGCCTTCGCATCGCTGCCCCATCCCTAGCTCCCTGGGGTAGGAGGTTTTCCCTGAGCGGAGGCGGGGGGGGGGGGGGGGGCGGGCAGCCTCTGGGGTCCAGATGCCAAGACACTGGCTCCGTTCTGCAGAGGTCTACACCATCCAGGGAAACTCCCATGGGAAGCCGTGCACCATCCCCTTCAAGTATGACAACCAGTGGTTCCACAGCTGCACCAGCACGGGCCGTGAGGATGGGCACCTGTGGTGTGCCACCACCCAGGACTACGGCAAGGACGAGCGCTGGGGCTTCTGCCCTATCAAGAGTGAGAGCAGGGTGGAGAGGGTGGGCCAGGGTGGCTCCTGGAGGGAGGCCGACCACGAGGGGCCTCAGCATGGGTGGAAGAACCTGCCGGACTGGGGTGATAAGATGCCCCTCCTCATAGCGCGGAGCAGCGTGTGTGGGGTCTGCACTCCTTGAGGGACTCCCGTGTGGGACCCATGTCCCGCTGTCGTGGTGGCAGGTAACGACTGTGAGACCTTCTGGGACAAGGACCAGCTGACTGACAGCTGCTACCAGTTTAACTTCCAGTCCACGCTGTCGTGGAGGGAGGCCTGGGCCAGCTGCGAGCAGCAGGGGGCGGACCTGCTGAGTATCACGGAGATCCACGAGCAGACCTACATCAACGGTGAGGCGGCAGGGCAGCCCCCGGGGTGGGGGTGGGGGTGGGGGGATCCTGGGTCTGGCGCCCCGGCAGGGCAGGGCGGCGGCAGCCTGGGCCCTGCTGCCCGTCTTTGGAGGGCCCTGGGCCCTTCCTGCTGGTGGGGCACGGATGCCCTTGGGGAGGGGGGGGGCACACAGTGGGAGGGCCGCGGGTGGGCCAGTCCCCTTCTCACTGTCTCTGACTTGCTGTCAGGGCTCCTCACTGGCTACAGCTCCACGCTGTGGATTGGCCTTAATGACCTGGACACCAGTGGCGGCTGGCAGTGGTCGGACAACTCGCCCCTGAAGTACCTCAACTGGGAGAGTGGTGAGGCGTGGGGTTCGGGCGCAGGGTGGCCTGGGGACTGCACAGGCATCTGGTCTCCTATTTATTCCTCCCCGGGAACCCTTCTCCAGGCCGTGTGGGGGAGGGGCGGCGGGGCAGGTTCCACCCCCTCCTGGACCGGGTCCCGCCCCATCGGGGCCCGTGCAGTGGCCTTGCGTAAACTAGAACCCGATGCCCTCTCCTCAGGGCGCAGGGCCTGGGGCACGGGCTGGATTTCAGGCCCTGTCCGTCCCTTCAGCTGCACCCAGGGCACCGGCAGCCCGGCCAGGGAGGCCCCGGGGGCCGGTCACCAGTGTCGGGAGGAGGGTTTGGGCCCAAGGGGGGAGGGGGAGGCGGAGGTGAGAGGCAGCGAGGGGCCCTGAGGGAGCCGGAGGCTGTGAGGAGGGCCCGGAGGAGGCCCGGGTGTGAGTGAGTATCTCTCTCCCGGGCTGCTGGCGCCCTCCCCTCCCCTCCCCTCCCCTCCCCTCCCCTCCCCTCCCCTCCCCACAGATCAGCCGGACAACCCGAGTGAGGAGAACTGCGGGGTGATCCGCACGGAGTCCTCGGGCGGCTGGCAGAACCGCGACTGCAGCATCGCGCTGCCCTACGTGTGCAAGAAGAAGCCCAACGCCACGGCCGAGCGCCCGTCCCCCGGTGAGCGGAGGTCCCGGCGCGGGGCGGGGGACGGGCCTGTCGGGCGGCGACGCAAGGGGCTCTCTGCTGAGGGACTAACCGGAATGTGGTTAAATGCTGGTAATCCGCACGGTCCTTGTAGCAGTCCCACTCAGCTGGAGGTGACAGACATCTCAGCACACAATTGGACTATCCCGAGTTGTGTACCACTATAAAAATATGTGTAATAAATGTTAGAGAAGACATGCCTAGAGAAGACACTGCTTAAGCTCCTGAGAGTTAAGGAGGGCTTCATGGACGTGACATTTGATTTGGGCTTTTTAAGTTGACTGTAAAGAGGTGTGAGGGAAGGGCATTCCTGGCAGAGGGAACAGCATGTGCAAAGGTGCAGAGGCATGGGAGTACACAGCAGCTTTAAGTTTGGTGAGGATTGCAGTCTAGTTGGAGTGTAGACTCTTCATAGGGTGTGGTGTTTGGACCGGCGGCGTGATGCTGTTCTAAATGCAGACTCTCAGCCCCGCCACCTGGCCTCCATTTCACAGGATCGTCACGCAAGGTGTGTGTGCAGGTGCAGCCAAGGCACCCTGGCTTAGAGGGCATGCTGAAGAGAACAGTGCAGAAAGGCAGGTTGCAGCCAGTCCCTGAAGGGTCTTGGCTGCTGGGTCAAGTTTGGGTGGGGCCAGGTAGGCTGTGGGGAGCCTCTGCGGGTTTTTAAGCCAGGGAGTGTCTTGCTCACATTTGTGATTCACAGAGATAGCTGTAGGGGCCTATGGAGGAGGTTGGGGTAATGGGCACAGCACTGTTCTGGGGACTGCTGCGTGTGGCTTTGGGCAAGGAGCTCTGTCTCTGAGCGCAAATCGCGAATAAGCTCCCACCCCTTGCAGGGTTGTTGTAAGGCTGGAGACAGGGCCTTGCCCAAAGGAGCGTGACCGTGGGTAGCAGAAGATGTTCGTCAGTGTAGGTTGGAAGGGCTACGACAGGAGTCCAGTAGCCGTGGGAGCCACTGCTTTCTCTCCTCCTCCCCTAGGGATTGGCACCCCACACATAGGGCACCTCCCCTCTAGCTAGAGGGGGCCTGGGGCAGGCACCAAGTCAAGGTCTTCTCAGACCTAGAAGGAAGGAGGGCCCTACTGTGGGCAGGCCTGACCTATCTGTGGCCCCCTTTGGGCCTAGCTCCTCACCAAGTCCCCTGTCTCCTGGATCTCCCCAGTGTGGCCCCATTGGGGGAGGTCTCCTCTGAGGCCTCCTGGATCTGCAGATGTGTCTGTGGCCTTGGACTGACTCTTTCATCCCACTCTGCATGAGGCATCTTTTCCGAGCAATTTCTCAAATGCGTTCTGTCTTCTGGGTCTCATCATGCAAGGCATGTCATTCCAAAGGCAGGCACCGTTGTGTCCGCAAGGCATCCATATTTCCTGAGTTTCTTTCCTCCCAACAGCCGGAAGAAGGCCCCCTTGGGTCTGAACTTGGGTTCTGTCTGTGGCGGCAGCCTTGGGTCTTAGCCGGGAGGCCCAGGAGATGATTGACAAGTCAGAGCCGAGGAGTGAGTCAGCTCAGGCTCAGGCCTCTGAGAAGCACTATGCTGGACCCTGGAGCGTCTCACAGAATGGAGTGGATCCCAGAATCCCGGTCTGGGGTGACGCTTCCAGTGGGTGCATGCTTTCCTGCCTGGCTGGGCAGAGTCCTGCCCGAGCCTGACATTGTGGGTGGTTTAGTAAAGTCTTGTTTTCTCTTGCCAAGGCCCAAGTGAGGGCTTGTTTGCTTCAGCTGCTCTGGGACCCCGATCTCTAGAGACTGACCCTGAAATGCATGGAAGTGGGGGTGAGGAAGAGCCTGTCCCTGGTTAGTTTCTCAGCCCTGAGTGGAGCTGAGGGTAGGGGAAGGAGCAAGTGACTTCTTGGGCCGCTGGCCTGGTGGCCCCACTTCCCCATCCCTACATCCTGGACTGCCGAGGTCAGCACTGGGTCCACACTCAATATATGCTCTCTGAGGTAGTGACAGTGGTCTCATTTATTAAGCAAGGTGGACATGAGCTAAGTTTGAATCTTATAATAGGAAGTCCCATTAAAAAACGTTTTTAATGTTTATTTTGAGAGAGAGAGAGAAACAGCATGCGCGGGGGAGGGGCCGAGAGAGGGAGACACAGACTCCGAAGCAGGCTCCAGGCTCCGAGCTGTCAGCACAGAGCCCAACACGGGGCTCGAACCCACCAACCGTGAGATCAAGACCTGAGCCGAAGTCGGTCACTCAACGGACCGAGTCACCCAGGCACCCCAGGAAATCCCATTTACAGAGGAGGAAACTGAGGCTCCCAGGGCTGGTCTGACCTGAGTCTCCCCACTCATCTCTTTCTGAAAGCCCTAGCTGGAAGGGCTGTCCTGTCCTGGGTGAAATTTGCCACCACTTCTTGGGGCTCTGCTTCTGGGCTTCCAGCAGCCCTGGAGGGCTTTGTCTTTTTAGAACCTTTCAGCATTCGGGCCTGTTCTGGCGGCCAGGGCTGATCTGAGGCAGGTGTGGGGAGGAGGTGACTTCAGGGCCCTGCCCATGTTGACACTCAGCGGGTCAAGGCATCCTGGCTGGGTGGCTTGGTCCTGAACGGCATCTCGTGGGTCTCTGCAGACGTGTGGGCCAATGTGAAGGTGGAGTGCGAGCCCAGCTGGCAGCCCTTCCAGGGCCACTGCTACCGCCTGCAGGCTGAGAAGCGCAGCTGGCAGGAGTCCAAGAAGGCGTGTCTGCGGGGCGGGGGCGACCTACTCAGCATCCACAGCATGGCCGAGCTGGAGTTCATCACCAAGCAGATCAAGCAAGGTGAGCGGCTGCTCGTCCACACCCGGAGTGGAGGGCAGGGCCTTCCCAGCGCCCATCCGGTCCCACCCAAGAGGCTGTGGGACTGCCCCTCTGCTGCTGGTGGCTGAGGCTGACCTCTCCGTGTCTTCTCTCCCCTGTCCCCTGCTGCATCCCAGAGGTGGAGGAGCTGTGGATTGGCCTCAATGATTTGAAACTGCAGATGAATTTTGAGTGGTCTGATGGGAGCCTCGTGAGCTTCACCCACTGGCACCCATTTGAGCCCAACAACTTCCGGGACAGCCTGGAAGACTGTGTCACCATCTGGGGGCCGGTGAGAACCCCCTCTCCCCACCCTCCTGGTGCCGCTGTCAGCTTCTGCCTCTATACCACTACCCCATGGCCTCTCAGAATCCCCCACTTCCCCACCAGCCCCTTCCCTTCCATGTGCAGAGATCGCGAGGATTTGAATCCTCCCCACCCCCAACTGGCTGGGGCACCTTGGGCAAGTTACTTAACCTCTCTGTGCCTTGGTTTCCTCATCTGTCAATGGAACACTAACAGTGCGAACCTCATACGGTCATTGGGAGGATTAAAGGAGTTAATTTTTGTGAAGCCTTTGGATTCTGCCTGGCACGATCTTGGTCTACTGGCTGCCCTTCCCTACCGGCAGGTGGCATCAGAAGCCACATTTTGTGGACACACTCCATTGGCTGGGCTGCTCTGTGCCAGCCCTACCCAACCCAGGGTCCTGTCTCCTCAAAAAATTATGGGGTGATGGCTGTTTGCCATGGTTTGGGCTCAGATGCAGTGTGGGTAGATGTAGGAATTGATGTAGGGCTTCAAGTAGAGACAAGAGAACCTTTAAAAAGAGACCAAGTCAGAGGGACAGAGGATGGACTCCAGGGACAGACAGGACATTCTGCTGTGAGATGCTGCAAAACGGTGCCAGGACTGCAGAGACAGAGCCATCTGGCATAAGGGACGCTATTTAAAAATTTATAAACAATTATTTGTTGAGTGTCTGCCACGTGCCAGGCATTCTCCTGGGGACTGGGACACAGACACCTCTGCCCTCTGGATGGAGCTAAAGGCAGATAAACCGCTGGCGAGGAGACTGGGGACACAGGACAGTCTGGAACACAGAGAAGACAGGTCTCTTGCTCAGGATCACACAACAAGTTGGAGGCAGGGGCAGGTCTAAAAGTCAGGTCCGCCAAAGGGTTTGGGGGAGGGGGGGCTGAGACCCTCCCTCATCCTGTGTCCCTAGGAAGGTCGTTGGAATGATAGCCCCTGTAACCAATCCTTGCCGTCCATCTGCAAGAAGGCAGGCCAGCTGAGCCAGGGGGCCGCCGAGGAGGACCACGGCTGCCGGAAGGTGAGGGTGCTTCTGGAGCTGCCCCTGGGTGGGGCCAACCAGAGGGGCTCCCAGAGGAGGGAGGGAGGGGGCAGCCTCCCCCGGCATCCTCCCATGCTTGGCACATCCCTTCCTCCTGCTCTCCACACTGCTCTGTTCCAGAAAGAGTGATAGTGGCTGAGGCAGGGTGGGGGTAGGGTGGGGGCTGTTGGGAGGAAGCAGAGCTCCCCACCCCCGCTCTTTTTGGGGAAGCTACTTCTCAGAGGCGGCAGAGAACAGGAGGTGGGTGCGGGCAGGCCCCCAAGTCCTCACCTGAGTGAGACTGCCGGGGTTCATCCCCCACCCCCGCCCGCCGGCTCTGTCTCTGCTGGCCCACACCTTGCCGTCTGACACACGGTGCGCTTGTCTGTCTCCTGGAGGAATGAAGCCCTTCTGGTGTCTCCTTCCTTGCATTCCTAGCCCCAGGGGCTTCCAGATGTTCAGGGAGGGAGAGGGCCAGGACTGCCCACGTTAGTGGGGCAGTGCGTGTATGAATGAGGGACCCATGTCCTCCTCCAGGCCCTCCCAGGCTCCCCACAGCCTGGCCCTCAGCCAAGCAGGGGCGTAAGTGGTGTGGATGAATAAGGGGAGGTTACTCAAAAAAGACACTTAATGATGTTTTGGCCCCTGGTGGCTCCATCTGCCGAGGCCACGTTCCTGCCAGCCCCTTGCTGCCAGTCTGGCTGCTCACTCTGTTTTCCTTTACCACACCCCCACCTCACTTGAACCCCATGCTCTCCCCCGAGGAGGAGCCCGATACAACGACAGGCACGACCTGAAGTGGGGAGGAGAGAGAGCAGGGGCCCTGCTGAAGCATCTGGGGGGCCGGCATGGGCAGGGACTGGCCCGGGGGCTCTGTCCTGGCTTGGGTGAGGTGGGGGCAGGGGAGAGAGGAGGAGTGACTAATGGCCCTGGCCCCAGAGCCACCTGAAATGTGCGTGCAATGTTGAGCAGCCCCAGTTAACACCCTGGGAGACCTGGGGTCTTAGCACAGCCTCCCCCCGCCTCCCCCCCGCCCCGCCCCACCAGCTTCTCTTTTGCTTGGGCTCATGCTCAAGGGGCTGTAACTTTCTCCCAACCTCAAATCCACCCCAGGCCTTCCCATTTCAAGAGCTCCTGGAGGTGAAGGCTCTGGCAGGCACCTTGTGTCATCTTAGGATGGAACAGGGCTGTGGTCAGGACAGGAGCAGCCTTTGTGGTGTGGGTTCAGGTCTGAGCTCCACCTTGTACTGTCTGTGTACAAAGTCCGATCACTTAATTTCTCTGAGCCTCGGCTGCTGTTGTGAAAGGCAGGAGCAGAGAGCTCAGGGTGGCCCAAGGGGCGGGAGGTCTGTTGGGTGAAGCCTTGCCTGGTCTCGTGGGGGTTGGATGGTAAAGGACCAACCATCAAGGAGCAGCTTCGCTGCTCCTCGCTGAGGGTCCGTCCCCCCACCCCAGGCTAGCTGCCTCCTCTGCTCACTGTACCTTTTCCAGGACCCGAGGATTACCCAGCCTTTCCTGGCAGCTCTCCCAGCTTTTCAGCTCTGGTCTCGCAGCCAACTGGCAATTTTCCCACCGTGACTCTTGGTTTAAATGCCCGAGAGAGGAGTCCAGTGGGCCGCCCATCTTTCTTCACTGGCCCACAGGCGGGTCACTGGCTGCCTCCAGATCAGCCGCCCTCGGGCCATGCTTCCACCTCTGGTCTGGCAGTTGTGGGTGATGGTAGGGAGTGGGGAAGTGAAGTGGTAAGATGCAGAACACAGCACAGGAAGAGCCGTCTCTGGTGTCCAACCAGTCCCCTCTGTCCTGTGCCCAAGCCTGTGGCACATTCAGTGGTGCCACCATGGCATCCCCCACCCCAGGAATTCTGGCTGAGGGAGGAGAGTCCTTCCCACGGACGTCCCTCTTTTGCCCACTCTCTCGAGCCAGGGTTGGACATGGCACAGCCCATCCTGCTACTGGCTGGGAGAGGACCAAGTAAGCTACGGTGAGGCCCGGCGCCTATGCACCCATCACGGCTCTCAGCTGGTCACCATCACCAACAGGTACAGGCCGGGACCGTGTGCCCAGACTAGCCCTCAACGCCTGTCTCAATGCCTAATGTGGACCTTGCACCAAACGGGGTGGCGTTGCAACATTAAGCACAGAGGGACCTGAGTCCTGGGAGCCTCAAATGGCTTCAGGACCTTTTTTCTAATATTGTCATGAGAATGATTCCCGTTTATTAAGTGACCCCAGTGTAGGGCAGGGCCTGGGCAGGGGCAGGAGCAGGAACAGGTGTAGATATGGGTTGGATGCCCAAGAGAAGCCTTGGCTGTGTCTGATTTTCTCTACTTTCTTAGCAAGGCATGAAGGTGCAGGCAGTGGGCGGGGAGCTTGGTTGCTATGTGTCAGCTGTAGGGTCCCCTTGGGTCCCCCAAGTTACTGGTTGGGGGGGCAGGGCATCTGGCCTGTGGCCCAGGGAGTGGTTGGGGCTGGGGCGAGCTCCCTGCCTGACCAGCTTCTCTTCTACAGGTTTGAGCAGGCCTTTGTCAGCAGCCTCATCTACAATTGGGATGGCGAGTACTTTTGGACCGCCCTGCAGGACCTCAACAGCACCGGCTCCTTCCGCTGGCTCAGCGGGGATGAGGTCATGTACACCCACTGGAACCGTGACCAGCCTGGTGAGCCCTTCCCGCACGGCACTTGGCCAACCCCTTCTTTGACCTTCCTTGGTGAAGCCAGGAGGCCATATGGACCTGCCCTGCCGGGACCGAGTCCCAGGGCTTCCCAGTAAACTGATTATTGGTACAGTGTGGTGAAATGGTTAGGGGCACAGGCTCTGGGGCCAAACCGCCTGGTGTATCTTTGAGCCTCAATTTCTCATCTGTCAAATGAGGATAAGGTACTTCGGGGTTGAGATGGATTAATAGATGTGAAGTGCCTAATTATTGTATGTGATGCTAGCACAGGTGCTTGCTATTATGATTATTGCCATTTCACATTCATTATCTTTTGTAGCCTTTTCAATTTCCTGATGAGATAGATGGTCAAATAGCCTCAGAGAAGTTAAGCGACTTGCCTAAGATCTCACGCAGGAGTAAACACAGAGCTGGGACTCTGCCTCCATTCCCTTCCGGGTCCCTGCTGCCGGCCGAGCTGGTCACCCAGTGTGCAGGGCCTGGCTGGGGTGATGCCCTGTGGGGAGGACTGGACCACGAGTCCTCAGCAAACGGGTCTCTTGCTCCCCCCTCCAGGGTACAGCCGTGGGGGCTGTGTGGCCCTGGCCACGGGCAGCGCCATGGGGCTGTGGGAGGTGAAGAATTGTACCGCGTTCCGGGCCCGCTACATCTGCCGGCAGAGCCTGGGCACGCCGGTGACGCCTGAATTGCCTGGGCCAGACCCCACGCCCAGCCTCACCGGCTCCTGTCCCCAGGGCTGGGGGTCAGACCCCAAACTCCGGCACTGCTATAAGGTAGGCAGCCTGCCGGCGTGGGAGGAGGGAGAAAAGCGGGAGCAAAGGAGCTGCACACCCGGGGTGAGGGCGCCCCAGCAGGGCCCAGGCTCGATCCAGGCAACTGGGCCCCAGGGACAATGTTTCCCCACAGCAGCTTGCAGACAGAGGTAATTTCTGATGACAGGCTTGTCAGTGGAATGTCAGGTGTGGCACATAATAGGTGCTCGATATACATGTGAGGGATTGAAAAAAAATCATGGAGATAATCAGTTTCAGAGGTTCCCAAATGTTGGGGCTGGGATGTCTGCTTTTCAGCATCATCTGGGCAGCTTGATAAAAATAAACGCCTGGGGCTGCCACTGTGGAGATTGGGATTTGCTAGATTGGGGTGGGGCCTAAATTTTTAAACCCTGCTGGGTTCGGGAGCCACTGACATAGTCCAAGTTTTTTTGTTACATGAGGAAACAGTCCAGGGAGGGGAAGGGAGTGGCCCACAGCACACTGTGGCTGGTTCAGGGGTCTGGGCAGGGGTATTCTCTAGGAGCTGGCTGTGCTGGCTCCCCTCCCTGGAGCTCATTCTCTGAGGCTTGTCTTGTCTTAGGTAGCCTGCACCCCCGTCCAGTGCGGCCCCAGCCCCCCTCCCCACTGCTGTCATGGGAGGGCGTGTGGACCCATGGGGACAGCTGGGACACCTGGACTTTGTTCCTGTAGGTGTTCAGCTCAGAGCGGCTGCAGGATAAAAAGAGCTGGGTGCAGGCCCAGAGGGCCTGCCAGGATTTGGGAGCCCAGCTGCTGAGCCTGGCCAGCTATGAGGAGGAGCACTTTGTGGCCAACATGCTCAACAAGATCTTTGGGTACGGAGCCTGGGGCGGTGGCCTGCACGCACCTGGGTGGGCTTTTGGTTCTGCCGGGCGCAGGGCAGGGGGCAGGGTGAGGGCGCCCCCGGTGAGGCCTGTCCGAGGGCTCGGAATGACCTGTGTATCCGCAGCGAGTGCCAGGACCATGCTGTCCTCCCTCAGGTAGCCGTCGTCTCCCTGGACTTGGAAACTTTGTTGCTCACCAGTGTCAGGGAGCCAGCAGTGTCCCCCTCAGACTCACAGACTTTGACAAAAGTAACTGCCCTTCCCATCCCTCTGCAAGCTGATCCAAGTTGAGCATCAACACCCAACACCCCCAACACCATCCCGTAACAACCCACTCTCCTCAATAAACCGCTTTTCCTGAGAAAGAGGAGGACAAAAGCTACAAAAGTGAGCATTTGCCCATGGGGGTCCCTCCAGGACCCTGTGTCTGTCCTGTGGGCTCCCAGCACCCTATGACACAGAGCACCTTTAACCCCTTGGCACTGGGAAAAGGCCAAATGGACCAGGCTTCCTGAGATCTTAATTCCAGGGCCATGTCTTCCCAGCAAACATCAAGGTTACGTTATTTGACGTAAATACAGCTCTTGTCAATGGCCTCTCACCACGTCTCAGGCACTGCACTAAACATTTAATCCTCATTCAGGCTTGTTTTCAACCCTACGAGGTAGACATTGCCACTGACCCATGTGGGCTGATAGAGAGGTTGGGTTATTTGCCCACTGTCACGGAGCTGCTCCACGGGTGACCCCGGACTGGAATCTACTTTTATCTGAGTTCAGAGCCCCAGGTCAATGCTCCATCCCCATCGACTTACTGAAATCCTGAAGTGAAAGCCCACAGTCTTGCTGGCAGGGCAAACCCCACCGGAAGGGAGCCAGGCCACCCTCCCCCAGTGAGCTGGTCGTCTGGTCCAGCGAGCTCAGTTCTCTGGGTGTGAAGTCCAGACGGGAGAGGCCCCAGGCCCTTGGGACTGCTCCTCTTATCCCCATGTCTTCTGTCCCCACCCCTGTGTTGTGCTGAAGTGAATCAGAGCCCGAGATCCACGAGCAGAACTGGTTCTGGATTGGTCTGAACCGTCGAGATCCCGGAGCGGGACAGAGCTGGCGCTGGAGCGACGGCTTGGGGGTGAGCCGGCCTAGAGGGGACAGGCCAGCAGGTGGGCGGGGCTCGGTTGTAGGCGTGGTCTTTCCGGGCAGGACTGGTCCTGGAGGTGGGCGAGGTTTAGAGGACTTAGGGTATTTGGCTTGACCCCGCACGTTAAAGAAAGGGGGGCGGGGCGTCCAGCCCAGGTTAGGGGTTCCCAGCTCAGGTCGGGCCCCTGTTCGTCTGTCCTTCGGACGCTGAAGCGTGTGCCTCGTGCCTGATAACTCTCTCGTACCTCGACCTCCAGTTCTCTTATCACAATTTCGACCGGAGCCGGCACGACGACGACGACATCCGGGGCTGTGCAGTGCTCGACCTGGCCTCCTTGCAGTGGGTGGCCATGCAGTGTGAGACGCAGCTGGACTGGATCTGCAAGATCCCTCGAGGTTGGGTGGGATGGCGCTGGGAAACGGGGGGATGGGGTGAATGGCGTCTGTGCCGGGAATCCAGGGGAGGGGTCTCCTTTCCCTGCAGCGTCTCTGTCCCTGTTGTCCCTGTAGGCACAGACGTGCGGGAGCCCGACGTCAGCCCACAAGGTGAGGCCCCCGCGCCAGGCTGTGTGGAGAGGGTGAGGGGCGTCACCTCCCGGGCAGGGCCTGGCTGAGATGGAACGAAAGGAGTTAGGGATTCGAGCCCAGGGAAGGGGAATCGGGACGCCTGGAGCCCTGTCGGCCTCCGTCTCCAAGCAGGGGCAAGCGTGGGCCTGGAGTGGTTCCTGCCCCGGGTCCTAGCGGCTCGAAAGCCACCTACTACCTGCCTTTGGACCGGGCCTTGCCCACCGGGAGAGCAAGCAAACCCTGGCTGGCCGCTACTCGCATGCTCACACTGCCCCCGCAGGCCGGCGGGAGTGGCTGCGGTTCCAGGAGGCCGAGTACAAGTTCTTCGAGCACCACTCCACGTGGGCCCAGGCGCAGCGCATCTGCACGTGGTTCCAGGCCGAGCTGGCCTCCGTGCACAGCCAGGCTGAGCTGGACTTCCTGGGGCACAACCTGCAGAAGGTGAGCATTTGAGCGTGCAAGGGCCTGCGGGCAGGACCTGGAGGAGAGGCCCTGCCACCCCTCATCTGCCTGACCGGTTTCCCCAGTTCTCTCGGGGCCAGGAGCAGCACTGGTGGATCGGCCTGCACACTGCAGAGAGTGATGGGCGTTTCAGGTAGGAGCCTTCCTGGGGGGGGGGGTGGGGGGGGTTAGCGGGTGTGGGGGGTACACATGCCTGGATGGCCACCCACAGCCCAGGTGGGAGCTAGGGAGGCTGAGGACAGAGGCAGATAGACCTGAATTTGAATCCAGCTCTGTTCCTCACTGGCTGTGTGGCCTTGATCAAATGGGCCTTGATTTTCTCACCTAAAAATGAGAATAATGCTGCCTGGTAAGATTGCTCTGAGGATTAGAAAGAAGGTATGTGAAGTCCTTAGCACAGCATCCAGCATATAATTGGGCACCAAATAATGGCAGCTCATATTATGCTGGGGCCACTCTTGAATAAGGACCCCTCAGGACATGGGCAAGAACATATGGTGTCCAGAGGGCTCTCTCTGTATTCAGTACCCACCTGCCATGCATGAAGAGGCTTGAGGCAGCGAGGACCAGGAGCACATAGGTATCTCAGCACACTGTTGCCCTTGGGCCTCTGCTCTGGGATTCTTGGGCTTTTCTAGGTAGAGAATGAGAGCCCAGGGAGGGCTGGGCTTTCCCTGGAGGCACCAGGTCTCTGGGTCCCCAGCTGCCCTGAGCTCAGTAGCCTCATTCTCAGCCTGGAGCCCCTGGACTTGGGCCCTTTCCTGCCCCCCTTTTGGTGGCCTTCATTGCTGCATACAAGGGAGGTTGGGCCCAGGGCCAATGCTGGAGTCACCTCTGCCTGGTGCCATTGCAGGTGGACAGATGGTTCCATTATAAACTTCATCTCCTGGGCACCCGGTAAACCTCGGCCCATCGGCAAGGATAAGAAGTGTGTGTACATGACCGCCAGCCGAGGTGAGAGCAAGGCGGGGGCAGAGAGGGTGCAGAAGCCCAGGAGAAAGTTGATGTTGGGGGCAGTGAGGTGAGCCTAGGCAGGGCCGACAGTCTCTTCTCATTCTCTTTGTTCCCACAACCCAAGAGGGGCTAGACCCAGAGAGGGGACCTGTCCGCACGGTCCAGCAGCCATAGAGGACTAGAGTTTAGATAGAGCTGGATACAGGCACCTGACCCCCATGCTCTTTTCTTAGGGCATGAGGTAAGGGTGCTGCCCGCCCTGCCCTATGCTAGAGCGACCGCCCCCCTCTTTCTGCAGAGGACTGGGGGGACCAGAGGTGCCTGACAGCCTTGCCTTACATCTGCAAACGCAGCAACAGCACTGGAGAGCCACAGCCCCCAGACCTGCCGCCCACGGCCCTGGGGGGCTGCCCCTCTGGCTGGAAGCAGTTCCTCAATAAGGTAGGAGATGGGGAGGGGGCCCCCCAAGGGAGTCAGGGGAGACGATGTGAACATGGCAAGGCCGACTTTCAGGAGTCCTGACCCTTCGGCAACATCAAATTCGTGGCTCCTTGCCTGTGCCCACCAACGTCTCTCCTGCTTAGCCCTGGTGCCGGGGCTAGACTCCCTGGAAAACAACTTATTTTGGTAGCACCTTCTAATCCACCAGGTAGAATGTCCACATAGTGCGGTGAGTTTTCGAGATTAGTGGTTGCCAAACATTTCGATAATGTTTGATAATTTTGATAATTCCTGTTAGGAAACAAAATACTGAACGTTCAAAGAATATGTATGTACATTGTATATATGTGTGTGAATATGTATATATTTACTTCTGTACTAATGTGATTAATGTTATATGTATTAAAATATGCACAAGAACAAAAGAATATAAAGCATGAGCTAAAGATTGAAAGAGAATACAGGTATTTTTTTGAAAAAGTATTTAAAAAAATTTTTTTAATGTTTATTTATTTTTTAGAGAGAGAGACAGACAGACAGACAGAACGTGAGTGGGGGAAGGGCAGAGAGGGAGAATTTGAAACAGCCTCCAGGCTCTGAGCTGTCAGCACAGAGCCCGATGAGGGGCGGCTGGGTGGAGGGGGGGGTTGAACTCACAAACTGTGAGATCATGACTTGAGCTGAAGTTGGATGCCCAACTGACCCCTTGAAAAAGTGTTTTTAAGTTAAGTTTAAAAATGTTTTCTATATTAGTGGTATGAGAAAAGGCCTCAAAAATGATCAATGATAATAATTTTTTGTATTTAAGTAATTTGGATAAGAGAAGGTAATTGCATTATTTCATTATTTAAAAAAATATCTTGGTCTGACACTTTGTGATTTGGGGCTTCACAGGTCTTGTTTGAAGTTCGAATTATTTTGGATTTAATGGTTATTGTAGATGAAAAGGTTGCCTCACAAAGACAAATACATCAGAATGAAAAAGTTCATTCATTGTTGGTTGGACTTTTTTCATTTTCCAGTCTTTCTACCAGTTAAACAAAGGTTTTTGTTTAAAAATCAGCTACGAAGTTTCCGCATTCTAAACTAATCTGCCTCATGAACTAATCAGAAGATCTGATTAAGATGGTTTAAGAACAAGCCTTTGGAAGATTTTTTTTGAAACGCCATTTAGGAAATTCTTTTCCCAAGGGTTCTGAGTGTGCAGATAGGAAAGTTTGGGGCGGTAACATGAATCAGAAGGGATATGTTTCCAAACAGGGCTTCAAAATGTTCCTTCAAGAGTGTGAATTTCTTCCCCAAAGTGGTTACTTCTGCACTAGTGGGTTGATTTATAGATCTGATTAGACCTTCATTGTTTTCACCTCGTGGTGAAAACACTGCTGAGAGGAGCAGCGGTTTTTTGTTTGTGCTGGCATCATGAGTACGAGCTTCAGTCCCTGCTTGCTTTGCCGAGGTTGTAAAACCATTTAGCCGGATTGTGAGGATTAGATTAGTTAACCCTGGATCATATAATCCGTAAATCTTTGTCCTGTAATGGAGTGCAGCCAGCCCTTGGTGTCATGGAGCTCTTACTGTCTTCAGAATATTCAAGAGAATATTATACCTTTTCTAGAAACAAACACGTGTATTATTAAAACTTCAGAAAACACAGAAAGAAAAAATAAAATTCACTCACTCATCCTCTCCAGAAATAACCACTATTAATATCATTACTCCGCTTCTTGCCTTTTTCCACATAATTGAGATTGTACTACCTAACACGATCAAACTACGTAACACGATTTTCTTTCTCAGGGCTGTATTGTGAGCATTTTTCTCATGTCATTACCTTTTTCAAAAACTTACTCTTGTGGCTTCTCCTACCTGATATAAAACAATATATTATGTGTAGGTAATTGGTCTTTTTCTTTAAAAAAAATTTTTTTTATGTTTATTTATTTTTGAGAAAGAGAGCGTGTGAGCGGGAGAGGGGCAGAGAGAGAGGGAGACACAGAATCCGAAGCAGGCTCCAGGCTCCGAGCTGTCAGCACAGAGCCCGACGCAGGGCTTGAACTCACGAACTGCGAGATCATGACCTGAGCCGGAGTCGGACACTTAACTGAGCCACCCAGGCGCCTCTAACTGGTCTCTGTCTTAATGCATCAGCATCATTGTGAAGATACCAGTTACTCCCCTGTCAGAAGCCTTTGAATTATGAGAGGCTGTTTGCCCCTTCGCTACCTGGCCCCAGATACCTTGCTCTGCTAGTTTTTTGCCCTCTTTGCAGCCCCATAGCATTTGGATGTAGGGCGAGAGGGTAAGGATCCACCTCTCCCACTAGCCTTAAGCTCCTGGAGGGCAGGGCCACTGGCTCCTGACATATCACTAAATATACTTGCACATGATAGGAGGTCCCGTAGTGTTTGTTGGGCTGGGCTGAATACTTCCTCTCTTTAACTGCTGATACTTGCTGATACGGGTGTGACCTTGCTGCTTCTCATCTTGTGACTAATTTTGCTAGTTATTTAGAGGAGGCCTCAGTGTCTCTGAACTGCTTCTGTGAAACCAAATGCATGGGCTTCATGATAAACCTCCCCCAAACTCTTGCGTTATTTCTGGGCTTATAGTTTTCTACCCCAAATCTGACATTTGCATCAGTAAGCTCATACTAGAGCTGCTCATAAGAGTAATAGTAAGAGCTTTTACTTGTTAAGCTCCTGCTCCTGTGTTGTGCACTGTTCTCTTTAACCTTTAAAATGACCCCAAAAGACAGATTTTTTTAATCCCATTTTACAGAAGGGTTAAGTCAGATCTGGAATCTGAGCTGCACGTCCCCCGGCCCTCTGTGACTCCAAAGCTTCCTTCCTTTCTTTCTCCTCCATCCTACCAAGGAAGAAATCACTGGAAGTCATTCATTTTTAAATAGTCTTCACTTGAAAGATTTCCCACACAGGGTTCCTTTGACCTTACAGAAGTAGTGAAGGTGGGAACAGAGAAACAAAATTACAGAGTTACAGGCTGCTGCCTAGTAAAGATCATTCGAAAGTAAAGCTAAGGATGGGGGCGCCTGGATGGCTCAGTCAGTTGAGAGTCCGACTTCAGCCCTGGTCGTGATCTTGCGCTTTATGGGTCCAAGCCCCGTGTCGGGCTCTGTGCTGATAGCTCGGAGCCTGGAGCCTGCTTCAGATCCTGTGTCTCCCTTTCTCTCTGCCTCTCCCCTGCTTGCGCTCTGTCTCCCCAAAATAAATAAACATTAAAAAAAAGATGATATCATACAGGTGAACTTTTAAGTTCATGGGGTAAAATAGCGGATTTCAGGCAACACTCAAAAACGTGTTTAGCTGAAATTGAGACAGACCTTGTCTCCATGCGTGGTCCAGGCTCTGCTGTCATAGGTAATAGAGACTTTGGTGACCCAAAGAAATCCTGCCACTGACAAACTCTCCCGAGTGTAGGGACGTGTGTGTGAATGTGGGGTGCTGGGCTGAGAGGGCGCCAGAGCCTTGCTCAAGGAGCCCCAGATGTCCTGATTCTGATTTATTGTTCTCACAGCCCTCAAAGCCTCCCAGGGCCTGCCACTGAGGGCTGCACAGCAGAGTTTCTGGGTTTGTGGGACAGGATGGTGGGGCAGGACATCATGTCTCCCCCTCCGCCCCAGTGTTTCCGAATCCAGGGCCAGGACCCTCAGGACCGGGTGAAGTGGTCAGAGGCACAGTTCTCCTGTGAACAGCAAGAGGCCCAACTGGTCACCATTGCCAACCCCTTAGAGCAAGGTAGGGCCAGCCCATGGGAGGGCCCCAGTATCCTCTGACGTGATCCCACCGCCCCTCCCCCAAGATGGCTAGAGCCGAGTGAGCAAGGGGCTGTCCTGTCACTCATAATTCTCTCTTCTGGGGAACTGTAGCCTTCATCACAGCCAGCCTGCCCAATGTGACCTTTGACCTTTGGATTGGCCTCCATGCCTCTCAGAGGGACTTCCAGTGGGTGGAGCAGGAGCCTCTGCTGTATACCAACTGGGCACCTGGGGAGCCCTCTGGCCCCAGCCCTGCTCCCAGTGGCAACATACCGGTGAGGAAGCCCCTCCCTCTGCACCCCCACGCCAACCTGCCGCACTTGCCTTCACTCCTGGGGTCCCCCTGTCTTCCAGCCTCTTTGCTCAGAGTGCAGCCTTTCCAGGGCAGTGGCACAGGGGAAAGCTGCCGGAGCTTCCCTGAGCAGTTCCTTTCCCCCAGACCAGCTGTGCGGTGGTCCTGCACAGCCCCTCAGCTCACTTCACTGGCCGCTGGGATGATCGGAGCTGCACAGAGGAGACGCATGGCTTCATCTGCCAGAAGAGCACGGGTACGTGTCACCGGCGAACTCAGAAACATCAGCACTGGGGCCAGATGCTGTGGGCCATGCCAGGAGGAATGAAACATAGTCTCATAGACCCAGGACCCCCCCTGAGGTCACCCCCAGAGTCTAGTATCTGCTTGGGAAGCAGATGGGCAGAAAGGCCAGGCGCCAGTCAGAGGGAAAGGCAGTGAGTGCTGAGGGTCTCAGGAGGAAGGTTTGGGAGGATAGAGGGCTGACAGGGGGCAGCTAGACACTACGCGTGCCTGTTGTCAGGAACCTGAAGTTCCGCATCTGAGGCTCCTGCAGCCCCGTGCATGTTCTATGGGTTCCTGGGGTAGGACTACATGGGTTCCTGGGGTAGGACTAGGTTGCTCCTCTGTTTATCAGCAAGAATGTGTTCTTAGGAACAGTGGCTAACATTTCCTGTTAGTCTGTGCCAGGCACCGTGCCCAGCAGAGACCTGGTTTCTGCCCCGTGGCTGGTGCTCTCTCAGCTTCATGCCTGGAAGTGGGGTGAGGGAGGCAGAGCCTGGCCTGAGCTCTGCCCCCTTCCCTGTAGACCCTTCCCTGAGCCCATCCCCAGCAGCGTCGCCCCCTGCCCCGGGCACTGTGCTCTCCTACCTCAACGGCACCTTCCGGCTGCTGCAGAAGCCTCTGCGCTGGCATGACGCCCTCCTGCTGTGTGAGAGCCGCAACGCCAGCCTGGCCCGCGTGCCTGACCCCTATACCCAGGCCTTCCTCACTCAGGCCTCCCGAGGGCTGCGCACCCCGCTCTGGATCGGGCTGGCCAGTGAGGAGGTGGGCCCCCAACACTTGTCCTGACGCCGGGGCTGGGGACCGCTCCCCTGATTTCCCTCCCTGTCTCCTCCCGACTCCTTGCCTTACCTTACCCACCTCCCCCCACCCCCCCATCCCCTCCCCCCACTGGCCCCCTTCTTCCCACCCTGATGGCCCCCTCGTGCCCAGGGCTCCCGGAGGTACTCCTGGGTCTCGGAGGAGCCGCTGAGCTATGTGAGCTGGCAGGATGGGGAGCCCCAGCAGCCAGGGGGCTGCGCCTACGTGGACGTAGACGGGGCCTGGCGCACCACCAGCTGCGACACCAAGCTGCAGGGTGCTGTCTGTGGTGGGAACAGTGGTGAGTGCCCAGCCGCTGGGGCCGAGGGGTGGGCAAGGTGCAGGTTATCCCGGGGAGGACTCTGGGACACTTCTTCAACCCTGCATCCCCGCAGGGCCCCCTCCTCCCCGAAGAATAAGCTACCACGGCAGCTGTCCCCAAGGGCTGGCCGACTCCGCCTGGATTCCCTTCCGGGAGCACTGCTACTCCTTCCACATGGAGCTGCTGCTGGGCCACAAGGAGGCGCTGCAGCGCTGCCAGAGAGGTGGGCCGGGGCAGGCGAGTGCCCACGCGTGGGCATTTCAGGTGGTGACCCCTGGCGTGGACACTTACAGACTCCATGGATGCAGTCCCCCTGCTACACTCCACCTGTAGGCCGCACTCACACATAAGTGCCCCGTCGTGTTCCGATTTACAGGGACCACATGTGACATTACACGCATGTAACACCTGCCACGCACACGCAGACGCCCAGACTCCACACCATCCTCTACCCAGGCTGCCAGAGAAGAGGGCTGGGGCCTCTGGGAAGGGGGAGGGGGGTCTCCGCCACCCCCTGGGGAGACCTGTCTGCCCTGACATGGGCCTCCCTTGTGTCCAGCGGGCGGGGCAGTCCTGTCCATTCTGGATGAGATGGAGAATGTGTTTGTCTGGGAGCACCTGCAGAGCTCTGAGGGCCAGAGTCGGGGTGCCTGGCTGGGCATGAACTTCAACCCCAAAGGTGGGTACCCTGTGTGTGGCGTCGGGAGGGTGAAGCCTCAGGGTACAGGGGGGAAGCCCTCCACCAGGGCTTGGTGGGGGTGAGGGCTTGCAGGAGATGGGAATTGGTTCTAGAACAGGCCTGCTCTCTTGCACCCGCTCCTGCTCCACCTTGTGTCCTCTCCCCTACACCCCTCAGTGTCTTGTTTCCCATAGGAGGCACCCTGGTCTGGCATGACAACACAGCTGTGAACTACTCCAACTGGGGGCCCCCCGGCCTGGGCCCCAGCATGCTGAGCCACAACAGCTGCTACTGGATCCAGAGCAGCAGCGGGCTGTGGCGCCCGGGCGCCTGCACCAACATCACCATGGGCGTCGTCTGCAAGCTCCCTCGAGGTGAGTGCGCTGGCAGACGCTGCGCTCAGCCCCCTGCCGCCCCCACAGCCGCCCCCACACGGCCGCCGCCACCGGCCGGTGCTGGGCCTGGGCCAGGGGCCTGCTTCTCATTCTGCCGGAGGCACGGCGGGACATGAGGGCGGGAACCGACGGGCCCCGGGGCCGCCAGGACCCTCCCCCGGGATAAATTGGTCTGTAGGAGGGACTGGCCCTTCCTACAAATTTCCAAACTAGACAGCAAACCCATCATTTTGTAGCGGTTAAGGGCAGGGACAAGGTTCAAGCCCCGGGCAAACCACTTTACCAACTCTGTGACCTTGGGCAAGTTACTTGAAGCCTGTGGCCTCCGTGTCTTCCTATGTAAAATGAGGATAATAACAGTACCTACGAAATTAAATGAGCTCATGAGCTCATAACGTGGCTGGCACTCGGGAAGTGCTGTCTCCGTGTTTGCTTATTATTTCTGTTAACTACTTTGGTTATTGACTGGTCCCTCCCTCTCCCCTGCAGCTGAGGAAAGCAGCTTCTCTCCATCAGGTGAGTCTGCCGCTGGGCCCAGACCAGCCCTCTCCCCGCTTGTCCCCGCATGCAGGGCATCAGGTGGGCAGGTGGGCAGCCGGCGGGCAGCCTGTCCCCTGAGTGTCCGGCTTGCCGCAGCAGCGCTCCCGGAAAACCCGGCGGCCCTGGTGGTGGTGCTGATGGCGGTGCTGCTGCTCCTGGCCCTGCTGACTGCGGCCTTGATCCTCTACCGGCGGCGACAGAGCGCGGAGCGTGGCACCTTTGAAGGCGCCCGTTACAGCCGCAGCGCCTCTGGCCCCGGCGAGGCCACTGAGAAGAACATTCTGGTGTCTGACATGGAAATGAATGAGCAGCAGGAGTAGAGCCAAGGGTGTGGGCAGGGTGGGGACCGGAGGAGTGGGGAGGCTGGGCCCTGGGTCAGCGGGGCCCCCCCACCAGCTACCAGCCCAGGTGGCCTATGGAGGGGTGCCTTTGGGATCACTGTCGGGAGCTGGGGCTGAGCAGGGCCTGGCTGGTGGGGTCCCTCCCTCCCATGAGGGCTGGGCTGAGACCTGGCTGAGTGCAGAGTGGTGTTTCCCTTTTGGGGGGCCTAAGGTCTTGTCACCTAGGCCTGTGCCCCCATGGTGACCGGAAGCAGGACGGGAGCCTCTTTCTGCCCCTTTCTCCCCAGGCCCCACTGCCCAGGCCTGCTGACCCACGCCCCAGGACCCCCTTCTCATTGCAGAACCTGAGGGTCCTCCCCTGAGCCCTCAGCCAGCCTCTGTCGCTTCTCTCCTTCCTGGCAGCCTAGGCTCCCAACTCCTCTCCCCCATCCCCTCTCCCTGCTTCTCATGCAGCCCTTCCTTCTGAGCCAGAGCCCCAGGGTTTGGGGAGCCCTGTTGCTCATGGTGGGTGTCAGCGGAGGGAGCCAAGCATCTGTCACTCCTGTGCCTGCTGGAGTGGCCCATGGGGCATGGCAGGAGGGGCCTAGGTTGGGCCTGAGAACCAGGGCACCACTGGGGTGTCACCTGGGCTGGAGACAGGACTGGGAGAGACGCCCTGACCTTCTGGGGGTGACCGGGCTGAGGTGTCATCTCCTGCCGGTTAGGGGAGGGCTCTGTCCCTAAAGAGTCCCCTGTGGGGACCAAAGTAAGTTCCCTAACGTTTCCAGCTCCTGGCTCTGGTTGGGAGAGAGGAGGGGGTTGCTAGAGCCCCGGGGACCTCAGAAGCAGGAGACCGCCCTCTAGTGGGGCCCAGAGGAACAGTGCCCAAGCTCCTGGGGGGCCCAGTCCCAGGGCGCTGACTCGGTGCCTTCCGGAACCCCGGCGGGGGGCTGGGGCGGACGGCCAGTCCCTGTGCCATGGCGCGGGGCTGTGTGAACACAGACTCAAAGACGTCCTTTTTTGTAGTTCTTAATTTTTTTAATGTGTCATTATTGTGAAAAAAAGAAAAGAGAAAGAAGCAAACAAATAAAACACCTTTAAGAGGCTTGAGAGAGAAGGGTTCGTGCTTTGTTCTGTCGTCAAAACTTCCTCGTGTTGCCTCAGAGATAAATGTCGTGTTTGGAGTTAGTGTTGTGTGCTCTTTCTGCAGTCCACCATTTTGTTACTATGCCTTGGCCCCATGGAGACCCCTGCACCCTTGTCTCTTCTTCTGGACCCTTGCCTTTCTGGGCCTGCTCCCCACGTTCCCTATTCCTGGGGACGTGTGTGTAAGTAAGTGACAGCTCAGGAGCCACCTGATGGCTATGTGAGCTTTGGCAACTTAGCTCACTTTTCAACGTGTGTAAGATAGGAGGACAGGATGAGCTTCCTGGGGCTGCTTTAAGGATATTTGAGGATTAAATGAAATCATCTGTGCAAAGCAGTTAGCAGCCCAGCACCTCCGAGCTCAGCCAGTAAGGGCCTCATAAATGCCAGCTGTTACTGTTATTTCTGGGCGGCGGCCCCCAGGGCAGCCTTGGAGGTGCTCAGGCCAGCCCTGGGCTGGGGGCTCCACATCACCATCTTTCAAGGCAGCCACATACCTGTCTCTGAGCTTTGAGAAAGTGCACATTTGTTCTTGGGGAGTTTGGGCTCTGAAACCCCCCAGAGGCGGGGTCGGTGGCTTGCAAGACCTTTCTCCCACCAGCATTCACTCCGGATATTTGAGCTGCGGACAGCAGCGAACAAAGAGAAGGCTCTGCTAGTCAACGATGCCAGGTACGTGCTAGGTGCTATGGGGAAGACTGAACTAGGCCATGGGAAGGGGGTGTTAGTTTGGACTGGCTGGTGGGGTAGAGTCTTATCAGAGGAAGTGAGATGAACCTGAAGGAGGTGAAGGAGTGAGCAATGGAGACACCTAGGTACGTCCAGGCCGGGGTGGGGGGGGGGGGTGGGGGCGGGGGCGGTGCGGGCTGGGCCCTGCTGTGTGTTGGTCCCTGGTGCTTCAGAGGACCAGCAAGGAGGCCAGGCTGGCTGGAGGGTTGGGAAGGGGAGCATGGGGGAGTCCAAGGCCTTGAAGGCAGTGGTAGAGAGTATGGACGTTGTTTGAGGTGTAATAGGAAGTCGGTGGGAATGGCTAATCCGATTGTCCTTTGAAGATGGTGGTGTGGACCGGTACCTCGGTGTGGCCAGGTTCTGGGCGCCGGCACATATTACGTGCATGTTTTACCTTGTTTGTGATTTTGAAAACAAGTTTCTGTTTTTTGAGTAAGTTGTAACACCACGTGGTTCAGAGTCTAAACCTAAACAGTATGAAAAGATACACATTGAGAAGTCCAAAGCTTTTGGCCTGGACAGTAGGGTAAATGGGATGCCATTTTTTGAGCCGCCGCCCCCCCCCCCCCCCCCCCCCGCCGAGGTTGGGCTTGTGAGCTGCTTCTCTGAACCGGTGACTGAGGCCAAGCCCGAGGCCATCGTCCAGCTCTCACCTCCCTGCAGTGGCTCTCCTCTGATGGGCAGCAGCAGGACCCGTGGAGGGAGCTGGTCACTTTGGGGAGGGAGCCCCAATCCCACAGGGGAGGGGTCCTTAATGATTAATCCACTTCCCCCTGAAGCGATTCGCTCCCCAAATTAGGGAGCGGCTCCCTTTGTGCGCTAAGGGCCCTGCCATTATCTGCAGCTCAAAAGACTGCTTGACCGGCCTGCAGGGAGCCACCTGGGGGCAGAAGCTCCTGGGCCTCTGCTGACCCCTTGCCCTGGGAGGGAAGAAAAGCTGAGGGGTAAAGGCAGGGTCACGGGATTCCTGGGGGTGGGAGGAGCAGCCAAGGAACTGAGGACGCAAATGTCTAGTGCTGCCTGGGGGTAGCGATGGTGAGTGTCCAGAGGTTTAAATTATTCCAGAAATACCTATCCTGGCCCCTCTATCCTTCCCTCAGGTGGCTGTTGTTCTCACCAGAGCCCTGTTCCCCGGCTAAACGCTGGACTTCACAGACACCTGGGGGCTCCCTGTAGACTTTGTTCTTTATGCTTGGGGGCTCCTGCTGGCCCAGAGGAAGGTAAGGGGAGGCTCTGGCAGCTCTCTGTCAGGGTAGGAAGAAGGCTCTGGGCCGGGAGCAGCCATTTCCCTCGGGCTTCTCAACAGTGCTGGTTCTGATGGAGTCCGCTGAACCTCCTGTCTTTCTGTTCATTTCAATTCAATAAACATTAAGGACGCCTCTGCATTCCCTCTCTGCTGGCGGCAGGATCTCATCCCGGTGGGCCTGGCCGAGGCCACTGTGTGCCAGGCACCGAGGCCAACCTCCACCTGCAGGGCTAACCTGGCTCAGCTCTGGCCTCCTGGATGTTCGGTGACAGCTCACTGAATCCATGAATGAACGGGAGAGTGGGGCCGCCCTCCAGAGAACAGTGTCAGGCCTTTTCTCACAACCTCTCCTTGTCAAGGCAGAGATGGCCTCCTCCCAGGTGTCCTGGCAGAGCTGGGCTGGCCCAGTGGGCAGCACTATGAGGCCGCAGGGGTGAGGAGCCAGCCAGCCACACCACATGGCTTTCCTGGAACGGGCTGTCTGAGCCCTGCCAAGCTGCCTGGAGCACTGGGGCTCCAGTGTGTGACAGGCACAAGGTAAAGAGTTGCATCTTGAGGGCAGACCGGAGAAAGAAGGGCAGGAGGGGGAAAGGAGAGGAAAAAGGGAGGGGCCTCAAGGGGGGACAATGAGATCCAAGTGCCCAGACGTTCAGGCCTTTATCATAGGGCTCAGGGCTGCCAAGAGGCCCCAGGAAAAGGCTGACCTCAGTCTTGACTGCCACCAGAGTCGGCACAACCCGAGGTGTGATTTCAATCCTTCCTTGTCCGGAAAAGCATCCGGGCAGCCAGCCCTGGAGGGAGGAGAGGAGCTAAGCAGTAAGCAGGCATCCGCCCCCCTCCCCTTGAAATGGATTCGTCGCTGGCACTCAATGCAAAAAATTGACTATCTTCTGATAGCAGATGGTGGAAGTTTAGTTTTAGCCGTTTCCAGGGAATCCTGCTCGGCTAAGGCTTTCTGGTCCACTGGGCGGTTTTCTCCTTTCCTCCCCGGCACCTCTAAGTTCTGTGGTCCTCTGGAGTATCCAGCGACACGGTCCCTAGTCATTGCAGCTCCCTGCTGGTTGATGAAGAGATGCCCTTCTTTTGCCCTTGTGTATCTCTCTTTGGGACTTGGGAAACTTTTGGACAGTGTCTTTCCCCATACGGGGGCTGCAGGGGGCTCAGGACACTGCCTCAGACAGGCCATTCCTCCATGATAATGGTAAAAATCAAAATAGTCATTGAGTATTTACTATGTGCAGCCCTGTTCTGTTTGCCATGAACTAACTGATTTTATCCTTTCAAGACACCACGAACAGGTGAGGAATGGAGGCACAAGAGGAGAGGACTTGCCATGTCACCTCTTCCCCACCCCGCCCCCCCGCTGCTCTATAGGAATTGTGGCAGAGTCAGCCATGGGAACAGAGAGCCCCTGGGATCTTGAAGCCAGTCTCTGAGACTCAAGAGTTTTGTCTCAACCTATCATTTCTGCTTAGAGTTTCAGAAGCCTATTTTGAGCTTAAGGGTGGAGAAGGACGGCTTTCTTTTTGCCCTTCCAAGGCAGTGGAGGAGGGAGACGTGGGTAGCCTGGGCTGGGGTAGGGCTGAGGGTTACAATGTATGATGTGCGGAATTGCAGGGAATACACAGAAATGAGGTGGGGACTCGGTTGATATATTAGACATTTACAAGGTTAGGGATATTTAAAAACTCATATTCGCCTCCTCAGTGGGAGTTGACTCATCCAACGTGCTGTTGTGACAGGGTGCGCTCCCCTCTTTCCTACTGCCTGTTCTTCTGGGTCCTACTCTCATTGTGCCAGCCTGGGTTGTGACTATGGAAGCTCCCTGCTGCCTATGTGTGGACTCTCAGCTCCCCGTCTTGGCCCCAGGGTCCCCTAGCTCCCCTGCTCAATGAGCCCTTTCTAGCCAGTGGCTCCCACCATACCCTATATTTGTATGTGCTCCCCACCTGCCCCTCCCTCCACCACCTCTCTGCTTACCTGAGCTCCAGCATCCTTCAAGGCCCTTTTCTCCTCCACAAGCCTTCCCTGAACCTTTGGCCCTCCTGGAGCTGGTTAAGGATATTACCCCCTCTCTTAGGCAGTCTGGGAGCCTGGCCTTGGCCAACAGACTTCATCCTGTAAACTTTGGTGCATCACACAAAGTTAGGTTTGTGATGGTTAATTTTATGGGTCAATTCGACTGGGCTAAGGATACCCAGATAGCTGGAAAAGCGTTACTTCTGAGTGTGTCTGTGTTTCTGGAAAAGAGTAGCATTTGAATGGGTCGACTGAGTAAAGAATATCTCCTTCTCCAGGGTGGGTGGTCATCACCCTATCTGTTGATGGCCTGAAAACAACAAAAAGGCAAAGGAAGGGTGAATGTTCTCTCTGCTTTGGCTAGAACATTCGTCTTCTCCTGCCCTCAAAAATAAGCCTTTCTGGGTCTTAGGCATTCAGTTTTTGGTGATTTTTTTTCTTTTTTTTCTTTTTCTTTCTTTCTCTCTCTCTCTCTCTCTCTCTCTCTCTCTCTCTCTCTCTCTCTCTCTCTTTCTTTCTTTCTGATTCTTATTTTTAAGTAATCTTTACATCCAATGTGGGGCTTGAACCCACAACCCTAAGATCAAGAGTCACACACTCCACCGACTGAGCCAGCCAGGCACCCCTGGCCTTCAGGTTTGAACTAGAACTACCTCACAGACTTCACTGGCACTTCAGTTTGCATGTGGTAGATGGCAGGACTTCTCAGCCTCCGTCATTGCGTGAGCCAATCCTTCATAATGAATCTCTTTCCATATATTTATAAATATACCTTATTGGTTCTGTTTCCCTGGAGAACCCTACTACAAGTTTCCTCTCAAGTAATGTGAGGTTAGTAATATCTGCCTCACAAGCTTATTGTGAGTCCCCAGGCCCAGCTTCTAGAAAGTGCTCTATGGGTGGCATCTATATTACCTTGATTTGACTTTTTCTGTATGTATCCTATTGCCGCAGAAAGGCTATGTTCCTAGGGGGCGGGCATCGTTTGTTTTCTGTGTGTCCTTACAACCTGGCACGTGGTTGATGGTTGATAAATGTTTGAGGGTCATGGTGACGGCAAAGGTTTTGTTTTGTTTTGTTTTAATCCATGTTCCATCTACTGTGTCTCAACCTCTAATAGATTTTGACAATATTTACTCAGTTAGAAAGGGGCAATGTAGCCCTTTTCACCAGGGTCTTTTAATAAATGACACTTGATCCTTGAGGCACCTCAGGCCATGAGAAGCCCCATCAGTGGAGCCCTGGGCCACAGCAATGTTGAATTAATGGTGCAGGTAGTGGGGCGCCTGGGTGGCTCAGTCGGTTAGGCGGCTGACTTCGGCTCAGGTCATGATCTCGTGGTCCGTGAGTTCGAGCCCCGCGTCGGGCTCTGTGCTGACAGCTCAGAGCCTGGAGCCTGTTTCGGATTCTGTGTCTCCCTCTCTCTCTGACCCTCCCCTGTTCATGCTCTGTCTCTCTCTGTCTCCAAAATAAATAAACGTTAAAAAAAATTAAAAAAAAAAAAAAATGGTGCAGGTAGATATTAGTTCTGCTGTGTCTTTCCCACTGAGACCTCAGAGGAGGCACTCTGAGGCACCCGAGGAGGGTAAATCCTTGAAATAGTTTTCAAAAAGTCAGTGTTGGCTGGTGTAAACCTGTGACAATCTCAGGGTAGCTGCCTCAAACACTGTCCCATCTTATAGTGGATTGGGCCTGTCAATGTTTATACGGCCACCTCAGATTCCATCAAGCTCTCTATAAAACTTATTTATTTTTTATTTTAGAGAGAAAGAGAGCACAATTCGGGGAGAGGGGCAGAGGTGAGGAGGAGAGAGGAGAGAATCTTTTTTTTTTTTTTTTAATTTTTTTTAACATGTATTTATTTTTGAGAGACAGAGAGACAGAGCATGAGTGGGGGAGGGGCAGAGAGAGAGGGAGACCCAGAATCCGAAGCAGGCTCCAGGCTCGAGCTGTCAGCACAGAGCCTTATATGGGGCTCGAACTCACAAACTGGGAGATCATGACCTGAGCCGAAGTCGGACACTTAACCGGCTGAGCCACCCAGGCACCCGAGAGAGAGAGAATCTTAAGCAGGCTCCTCGCTCAGCACAGAGCCTGACTCAGAGCTCCATCCCATGACCCTAGAATCATGACCTGAGCCAAAGTCAAATGTCGGACCCTCAACTGACTGAGCCACCCAGGCGCCCTAAAACTTTTTTTTTTTTTTTTTTAAATATGTATTGTTCCTTCTTAGACATTTCTCAGTATTGGCTCCTGGACCAATTCTTTAGTCTTGAGTCAACCTTTGAGTGCAGTTGAAAAATAAAGGCCCATTTTCTCATAGAATGATTAGGGCTTGAGGCTGCATTTGTGAATGGAAGAATGTGAGGTTTTAGGAGTTTTATTTACATCAGGGAGATATTTTCAACTGGAATGGCTCTTGTAGATTCTATTAACATTCAAAGGTGTCCCTGTGCTTTGCTCTCAGCTCTTGGAGCTAGGCTGCCTGGCCACACCCACCAGCTTGCAGTAATAGAGTCACTTTAACTGGATCGTGTCAGGGATGGACAAGATTTTGAGGGAATTCAGTCAGAACTCAGATTTCCTAAAACCCTGCCAGCACCATCACTCATCTCAGGTGACCCCGTCTTTGTGGCAAAATCTGCAATGGCTGCTCCTGGTCTTGGAAGGTAGGAGGGAGACATACCTCTTTCTTCTCATTTTCCCTTTCTCTCTCCCTCTTCTCTCTCATTCTGTCTTTTCCTCCATTTTTAGAGAAAATTTATTGAGGTGTATTTTACAGTTATACCACAGAGTTCATCCATTGTGAGCACCCAGTTCGATGAGCGTTAGTAAATTTGTCCAGCTGTGGAAGCATCACCCAGGACCCAGCTTTAGAGCAGCCTCCTCACCCACATCCTCTTGAGCCCGTGTGTAGACAGTCTCTCCTTCTGGTCCCAATCCTGCCACTCCTGATCTATCTCTATAGTTTTGCCTTTTCTAGAAATTGTGTGTAAATAGAATCGTACAGTGTTGTCTTTTGTGCCTGGCTTCCTTCACTTAGCATCATGCTTTTACATGTATTAGAACTTCATTCCCGCCATCTTTTATTATTTTTTTGAACTTTGTCCCTCTCTCATACACACACAAACCTTCTCTGAGCTTTTAATTTTTTTTAATATTTATATTTGAGAGAGAGAGAGAGAAAGAGAGTGCGTGAGGAGGGGAGGGACAGAGAGAGAGGGAGACACAGAATCTGAAGCAGGCTCCAGACTCTGGTCTATCAGCACAGAGCCTGATGTGGGGCTCGAACTCATGAACCGTAAGATCATGACCTGAGCTGAAGTCAGATGCTAAATTGACTGAGCCACCCAGGCACCCCTGACCTTTTTTTTTTTTTCCTTAACCTCACATGTTGGCCTAGTCTTTGGGCCCTACGGTGTCAATAGGAGAGTTGTATGGAGTCCACACACCAAGCCCGACCTAAGTAGGTACTACAGGGGCTGCTGGCCATTCAGCCTGTCACAGTCCACAGGGTCCAGGACATGTCACCGTTATGGTGGGGAGCAAGGAGAGGTGGAGGTGGGGAGAGGGGTGAGATATGCTTCCCTGTCCCCCAAGTTTGAGGCCCTGAGCCTTTGTGCAAAGAGACCAAAACAAAAAACAAAACACACACACAAAAGGAAGCTGGGTGAATTAAGTCCATTTACTGAGGATGTGGCTCGATTCCACTCAGCATGGAGTAAGGCCTGACCAGGTGCCCTCAGCAGAGGGCCCCCCGGGCTGCTGGGCTGGCAGGGCTGCTGGGTCACCTGGGCTTCTGGCTGAGCCAGCAGCGGGGCCACCTGCAGGGACCCAACAAGCCCCGGGCTGCTTGGCTTGCGCTGTCTGGGACTGCACTGGGGCTGCGCCGGTCGCTGCTGCCGTCTGTATTGCTCGGGCCAGACCCCGAGAAGAGAGGGGCACGAGGGGAAAACGGTAATGTAAACACTTTGGTTTCCGTTTCAGTAAAGAGGAGGAGGAGGAGGAGGAAAGGAGGCATACGGGGATGTAGAAGAAGCGGCTGTGGGGCGATGTCTTTGCAGAGCTCCAGGGCCAGCTCCCTTGCTAGACAACGTGGCCGTTGCTATCGTTTCCATCCCCCAGCTCGGAATCTGGAAAGTAAGAAGGCGTCTCAGGCTGTGGAGCCATAGTGGACAGCGAGCTCTGTCAACCAGGGTGTGGCTGGGCTTCCCCTCCTGCCCCCACCCCAGCACCTGTGCCCGGGCATTTGCGCGCACGCATACAAACACTCTCTCTCTCTCTCTCTCTCTCTCGCTCTCTCGCTCTCTCGCTCTCTCGCTCTCTCGCTCTCTCGCTCTCTCGCTCTCTCGCTCTCTCGCTGCAGTGCCGGCAACAGCGTGGATAAGGGCCCGCTCCGCTGTCCGGGGAATCCTCGAATGCCCCTCGGGGCTTCCAGCCAGGCCAGGGCAGAGGGGACTGTAAGCCCCTCCACAAAAGCACATCCTCGCCTGACCTGGTGCTGCAGATGTTTGCAGGGTGAATCCCCAGAGGAGCCTTGCTGCCTCTCAGGGCAATGCCTCCACATAAACCTCTACTTCCTTGCTGGGTGGGGGAATGGGGAGAGGGTTGACCTAGGTCTTTAAGAAATCTTTCAGAGATCAAATGGCTGGAGGTAGAGGGTCCTGGGATGGGAAGACAGGGAGCAAAGAGGCAGTGGGGTGGCAGTGGGGGCCCCGGGGAAGAGGGGGAGTATGGGGGAGTTGTCTTTATTCTTGGGGGAACTCTTGTTCTCAGAATACTTTTCCCATTGGCATCAGGAGTGCTCCCTGACTTATCTGGAAACCACTGAAGAAGGGCAGGGAGCAGGATTAATTGACATCCTGGACCCTCTCTGCCTCTGCCTGTGCTACAAGGAAGCTTCAGCCTCACGAGCTGCCCCTGTGCCCTGGCCTATCCTGTTCTTTCCCCCAAAGCTAGTTGCCTAGACTTGCGTCTATGGGGGTGAGGTGGTTTGGCCCAGCCTTTGGCCTGAAGACCCTCAAGGCTGCACCTGTCCACACCGGTACAGCTGGCTACAGGAGGCATTGTTCCCCTCCCAGGCCTTGGAGTTGGCTGTGGTGACAGTCATTTGTGTCAGTCATTTGTGAAGTGCCTGTTGGGGGGGGGGGGGCCTGGGTCACAGAGCCATATGGCAAGTGGTGGAACTTGGGCACACCCACCCAGGAACTCTCCAAAGCTGCTTTTACCTCAGTGCTGCCGGTGGCATTTGTGTGCTCCAGATCCAGGGGAGGGGGGAACCCAGTGAGAAGCCTGGCATGGGCACCACGGAGCCCCAAAGAGGTTGGCGTCTCCTTGTGCCACCTGGTGGGCCCCGATGTTTCGTCTTTTTCCTCCCTTTTTACCTGAACTGAGCTAGGGCAGCTGTGACTCAGCTCTGGCAACCCAACTTTAAAAAGTGCTGCCGACCAGTTGAGCCATGCCAGGCTGCTGGGGAGCAAAGGAGAGTGTGGCCGGAGGAGGACCGGAGGCATGTGCATCTGTCTGCCTCTGGCTGCCCCGGCTTGTCTGGGTCTTGATTGTGGCCCCGGCCGGAAGCTAGGCAAGCGCGGCACCTGACCAGCGTGCCAAGATAGCCCCTCTGTGCAGGGCCCTCTTCCACCCGGGCTGTATCCCCAGTGTCTGGGATGGTGCAGGGAGAGAAGGCCTAGACCCGCATTTCCAGGGGAGCATTGGCTGCCCCGCGTTGGGGCAGATCCTACAGCTAGTCCCAGCTTCCTGAAGAGGGGAGGGCAAGTGACGATCAGCGGGACCATCTGCCTCTGAGCGACGCAGGGGGGCAGCAGCGCAGCGCCAGGCACTTGCAGGGAGGGCTCCCGTAGGTCTCGGCGGAGACTTTTTTTTTTTTTTTTTTTTTTTTTTTTTAAAGCAGAGCCCCAGGGATGCTCTTCCCCCTCTCTCCAGAGAGGGCAGGCTCCCCTGCGGCCCGGGCGAGGAGGCCCCCAGACCCCCGGGGAAAGGCTGCGTCCCCGGGACCGCAGGGCGACAGCGGCCCTCGCTGGGCACTAGGGGTCGCCCCCGCCCAGCCCAGCCCAGCCCAGCCATCGCGCGCGGACCGCGGGTTTCCCGGGACCGGTTAGAGCCTCCGGGGCGGGGGCGCTGGGAGGGCGCCTCCACCGCCCTGCCCGGAGCCGCGGCCCACCCCCCCCCTCCCCCTCCTCCCCGGCCGGAGCGCGGGCCCAGGCGCCCGAGGTCCGCTCCCAGCCGCGCCCATTCGGAGCAGGGACTCTCGCCGAAGGCTGCCGCTGGGACCTGCGAGCGAGGCGCAGAGGCGCTTTCCCCGAGACACAAAGGTCTTTTCTAAATCTCCACGCTCCCTTCCCGGCTGCCGCAGGGGGAGCAGCGGCTCCGGGTGGGCCCAGGCGGCAGGGCCGGGAGGCGGGGCCCCGAACGGCCCCGGGACCTGGCGAGGGCTCCAGGGGACGCGGGGGGGGGGACACCGTGGCGCGCTCTGGGCTCCTTTTGTGAACGGAGGGAAGCGTCTCCTCCCCGCGTCCCTGAGAACGGTCAGCCCGGGTTCTCAGCGCTGCGTGCCCCGAATAATAAATTGGGTTCTCTGGGGTCGGAATCCGGGCCCCACCCTGCGGGGCTTTGAGCTGGTCGGGGTTCCCCAAAGCATCGCCGCGATCGGCTGCGTCGGGATCCCCGGGGGTCCACCCCACCGTCTGAATCCGAACTCCTGGGAGGGGCCCAGGAACCTGCCCTTTTGGTAAATCGCCCAGGTGATTCGGATGGCGAGGCCAGTGTGGGAATCGTCGTTCTAAACCTTCCACCTGCCTTAGGGCGGGCGATTGTAAAATTTCTCCCCTGAAGAACTTCTGGAGATGGGATTGTCACACCCGCCTCAGTCCACGGTAACGTTCATTCTCCCTGCTGATGGAGGAATCCTTCCTGAGTCTGGCTGTAAACCCTCCTGCTTTAATTAAGCACATTTTCTTCCGTGTGGTGGGGGTGTTTCGGTTTTTTTTTTTCCTTTTCTTTTTTTAATGGGATAACGAACCTGTTGGAAGACAGCTGTGCTGCCTCCTTTGTGGGACCTTTCTCGGGAGACCTGCTGTCCTCGTTCAGCCTCCATATCCGGCTGAGCCCCCTGACTGGACCGCGTGGTGAGAGGATCCAGGACAGCCACTAGCCCGTGAATGAACATGGTCCCTTCCCGTGATGGCTAAACAGCTCCCTTCCAGGGTTTAGAACCTAACCCAGGAGGCTCCCCAAGTACCGGATACTGGAAAATCCCCGCAAAGGCGAAGGGAAAAAAGCCTGCAGCCGGCCCTCCGGAGCCCGCCTGACCATATACCATCTTCCCTTTGGCTGGCCCTTGTCCTTGATTTCAGGATGAGTTAAAATTCTTATCTGCTGTGCCTCCAGCCTACTCGGACTCTCTTTCCTGACTGCTGCAGCTAGACTTTCCCAGGCTTGGTGGGGTTATTTTTGCCTCTGGGTGGTGGTCATTACTTCCTTCCACAGTATGAGGTTCAACACAGCCACGGGGGAAAAAGAGTAAGTTAGCAAAAACACCCTCAAGATGGCAGGACTGACCCCCAAACCTACTTTCATTTTCTTCCGGTCTGGGTTGTGGGTAATTTCTTGACAACTATGAGAAAGAAGACAATGAAAAATGAATTTTTTTTTTTCTCCAAAGCAATTGTGAACAGATGTATAATTCCCCGGTCTCAGGAGTGTCCTAGGACTCCCTTACATCACCTTAAAGGGGCAGAGGTGCCAAGGGCAGTGTTGATATTCACCCGCAGGGCTTAGCCTCTCCTAAAGACACCGGCGGCCACGACCCAGGTCACCTTTGCTGGTTCAGGGCTTCTAAATTTGGCCATGTGTGCGCAGACTTGCTTCCTTTCAGCAATTGATCTGAGTAGCAGAATCCCATTCTGGATGGCCCGAATCATCTACAAGCCAGTGGGGGTGAAGGCCGTGCTAATTGGCCACTTGCCTCACCACTGGCTGTTAAACAATCGGTTGTATTCTCTGCCCGGCAGGAAGCAGCAGGCCCATCAAGGCTCTGGGCTCCCTCTTTGTTCTGACTTTATGGCATTTTATGCCACAATGAGAAACACTGTGTACTCCGTGGGAGCCCATTGTGCCAGGCTGCAAGGATGTGGCTCCTGTGCGGAAGGACTGGTGGTCTTCCCCCCAGCAGAAGAGGGGCTTTGTGACAGGCTGGAGGACAAAACGAGGGGTGCCAGACACTGTTCCTAGGGCAACTGCTGGCCATTGTGGAGGCAGCGTTGGCCCCTGGGTCCCTGTCACCCGCAGACTAGGGGGAGGGCAGGAGAAGGATGGACTCTGTCCTAAGTAGCAGTCCTGGGTACGGGGTAAATTATACGCCAGGACTGAGCTATCCACAGCTCCCATGCCCTCCTGCTGAGCCGGCCACATCCCAGCCTAGACTCAGAGCCAGGTGACCGCATCTATATTAACCAGGCCTCATTCCTCAAGGAAATGCCTTCTGGGTGAGCAGGGAAGTTTCCCCAAATGAGGGCCAAGCCTGGGCCTCAAATATTTTGGGTAGACTTGGTCCTTTGAGGCAAGAGTTTTGGGTTTTCTACGAACAGTGTGAATGGGAGGACCTAGAGAAAGTCCCTGTGGCCTCACACGTGAATGGGCCAGTGGGGTTTCAGAGCTCCTTCAAGACCCTGCCCGCCTCCCAGGCCAGCGGCTGCATTCCCTGCCCCTCCTCCCAGTTTCACACAGGTGGAAGTTTCCCTACAGGTGAAATGTTAATACAGCACACCCGGGGCAGGAAACCAGGGCGGGTGCTCACTCCGGGAGGACACAGGCACTGTCATGATCCCTGAAAGGCCCGGGGTCCCTTCTGCTCTTTGCCTTTTAGCTCATGGACCGAGATTCTTTCTATGGTTTGACGTAGTCCATGGAGGTCGGCACTTTGGGGCATCGGGGAGCTGCCTTGGGCAAGCAGGGAGAGGGATTCAGGGTACAGGTACATTTCATTGAGGAAATGGAGAGCATGATACTGACAAAACCTATGGCTAGGAGAGAGCCCAGGACAGGGGACTTTGGGGGTACAGGCCCTGAATAATGGAGTAGCCCACATGGGCACTGAGAGGGAGGGAGGTGAGGGAAGGCGAGTCCATTTAGCTTCCCCACAGAGGACAGCCCTGTGTCCCCATCAGCTTAACAGGCAGCTGATGGGGTCCTGTGTTCTCTGGAGATGCTTCCACCGTGAGCATTTGGAGAAAAGGCCAGTTTCCTGCTGGGCCCTTGCAGAGAGTAACAGTCACTGTTTCCTTCAGCCTGGACCTCACTCTGTGCCCTTTCTGTCTTCAGTGCCCCCACCTGAGCCCCCTTAGCCCATCCCACTGCAGCAGCAGCTGCCCGCCCTCCACGTAGCTGCTGCAGTTTTCACTCAAAAATGCAAATCTCCTGGCCTGCCAGCCTGGGGCTAGAAACCCTCCCAGAGCTGCACACAAACCCTCCAGCCCCTGCTCCCTGCCTCCGCCTCCACACTCACTTCCTGCCAACTCCAGCTGCACTCCTCTCCTCGACTCTCTCAAACATACAAGTCTTCCTCATTTCTCTGAGCCTCTGCCTTTCCTTCTGCATGGAATGCCCTTTCCCTCACCACCATCCCTTGTGCAGCTGCTAAACTCCCCAAGATTTGGTTGGGACATCACCTCCTGAACTGATCAGGTGGGGGAAGCAGCTTTGGCACAAGGCTTCTCAAGCAGTGGGAAGGCCCATGGCAGAGGGTACAACCCAACTGGATTAAAAGCAAGTCCTCTTGGAACGTTAGTTTGTGTCTCTGAAGACCCTGCCTGGACAGTTGGTCCTGGAGAAGGAGTGGTAGGAAGGGGTGAGAAGGGTGGTTCCTCCCGGGACCTAACTGCTCTGGGCGCTTCCGCATCTGGCTCCTTCTTCCATCGTAAAGCACATTTCTTGATACTCTTGGTTACATGCTTATCTCTCTTCAGACTCGGAGCCCCTTATAGGCAAGGAGTTTGTATTCCCAGAATTTAGTTTAGAACCTGGCACGTAGTAGGCATACAGAAATTCTTTGAATAGATAAATATATACCTTGAACTTGAGAGGGTTCCTTTACCTAGAATACTGTTCACGCTCCACAAATTTGTGCTACTTTCTCCAAAACATAACTCAAAACTCACTTCCTAGAGAATAGGCTTTGGTTTATTAGTTCATTGATTTCAGCATCAAAAGTTACTGAGCACCTACTATGCGGCAGGCATTTTCTAGGCACTGGAGGTTTGTGGGGCACAAAGAGAGATAAAAATTCCACAACGGAGCTGCCAGTGACCGCCACCGTCCCCCACCCCCGCCCCCCAGGAGACCATGTCCTCATTTGCAGTCATTTAGCATTTTGGTAATCACTCAATGCCCCTGGCGTCCACAGTGACTGTGACATGATCATCAAATATGATTGGTTCACTGTATGCCCAGATCATCAGACAGGTGTAGAAGGCCCGGCTTTGCCTTCAAGTAACACAACCTCATGAGGGAGACAAATTGTTTGTTTATGGGATCACTGGAAACCCCAGAAGTCCCAGCCAGGGAAGATCTTGTTAATTCACAGCCTCTAGAAATTCACTGGATCCACTGGTTCTCTTGACCAAGTGCTACTTTCCAGTTATTTCCAGTCTTTATAAATATGTGAGTCTCATCTTCCAGCTTGGTCAGAATGGCACAACATGGCGTCATGTCAGGTGCCCACTTCCCCTGATTCCCATCTCGGCACCCGAAACAAGCCAGGGCATGGATGAAAGAGTGAGTGAATGATCATTGCCATGGGCAAGGATTCATCACTGGGTGTCTTAATGAGACACCACCAAGGAGTCAGACATGAATGGGTTCTCCAGTTCTGATAGGTAAAGGACAGAAGGGTTTTTTCCCCAACATAGGGCCTTTTTTTTTTTCTTTTTTTTGCTACATGTTACCCTCAGATTCTTAGTATTTTCTACAAGAAGATCCCGAGACTCAACTCCAGGAGAGTGTGAATTTGACAAAAGTCATTTGTTTTCGTCCTTCCATTTGGGTCCCTCTTAACTGGCTATTTGTACTGGTTATTGTGTGGTGGTTTTAGTGCGTGAGATCTATTTCAGGGTTTCCCAAATTAAATGTAAGCCTTAGAGTGTTGCCCTGTCCATTCTGCTTCCTTCTTCCTTCCCAGCAATCTGGGTTCCCAGATTGCTCCTGCTGTCACTCCTTCTCTAGGATAGTTTTACCAGAAAGTTCTGTAGACTCAATGCTTTAAGGCCTTGGTTTTCACCCATGGGGTTGTAGTGTACATTGTCCTCTCGTGTTTGTCCTGCAGTCCTGGAGGCTAGCATTGCTTACATTAGCCTGTTGATGTTTTAGCCATCTGTAACCTATATCAAACACTGGGTGCTTTGAAGTTCAATGTGCAATAAAAAGTTCATTAAAAAAGATGTGGAATCATGAAAATAAGGTTACGGAAATGTTAACAAAGGATCGTTTCCTGCTTCCTGTATTTTTTTTTTTTTAATGTATTTCTCTGAGGAATTTATGTCACCATTAAAACTACAGAAGAGTTAAAGGAAGGACAGGCCTGGGTCAAAAAGAGGGTGAGATTCCTGAGGAGATATCTTGGCCAAGACCCAGCCTGTTTTCTTAATTGAGAGCTTGAGGTCTAAGGGGAGAATTTACGCCAGAAAAAAAAAGGAGGGACAAATCCAGAATTCTTATGACTGATGGTTTGAACCCAGCATCATTAATAGGGATGGCTCAGAAGCCTGCTGTCATTGCAAGGTCTGGGCTATGTCAGGGACCCTCAGAATCACTGGGTTCCAGCCTCCAGGCAGGTGCCTCTTACCCACTTGAGGAAGAAGAGGAGAGAGACATGAAGACAGACAGAAAGTGGGGGACAGAGAAGAGAAAGTCAAGAGAAAGAGAGATGCATAGGGAAAGGGTGGCAGAGTGTCACCAAAACTGCCTTGTGACACCACTGGTGGCTTGCCCATTGCCCACACTGCCTTGCTTGCCAGTCACGACCTCCTGATAGGAGCAGAGGTCAAGTTTCAGGCCCCGAGGGGCATTGAACGCTAAAAGCAGACCGGTCCCTGGCATGACCTTAAGGTAAATGAGGTACCCGTGTCCGGCTACAGAGTACGCTTTCCTGGCCTGGCCACAGACAGGCATTTAGCCAAGAGGGAAGTCCATTGGGGCTCTGCGTTCTGACTGAACAGTGACCAAATGTACATTTTGCTGGGCTTTGCTAAGTCCAGGCTCCAATTAGTAGCAGAGCCAGGCTTCTCCTCCCAAACTGCGTGGCCTCATAGAGGGCTCCTGGTTCTCCTGTTAAACGAAGGGCGGCCCCAGATGACTTTTCCCGGTGAATACATTGTCTCCTCTCTAATGACAAATGGGACACTGTCGGCACCTTTACTTCCTGGCCTCACACATGCAGAGACACTGGAATAACACACTCTGGGAGCCGAGGCAAAAGAAACAGTTCTCCTTGGGCGAAGGCCCCTGTTTTTTACGGACCCTCCGAGCTTGGGCCGTGGGCACGCCTCACAGCCTTGCTGGCCTCTACTTGGGGGAGCAAATATCTCCAGAGACTCACTTGCTTATATGACCAAGAGTGACCATTTAATTGCTATTTATGTTCAATAGGAAGCAATCATGTGACTATCCCTTACTTTTCAGCCAGAAGGCCCACTGTGCATACACTTAGCAGCCACTACGTCTTAGTCCTAATGATGGCAGTGCCATATCCTACCAAGTGACCATGAAGCCCTCAACAGATTGCACACGTATTAACCAGCGCTGCAAGGTTTGGGGGACTGCTGCCGACGGCCCGGGTCGGAGCCACACTCACCCTCTCTCTGATGACTCGGTTGTAGTTGCGTCTCATGAGTTCTGCAAACCTCTGCTCATAGAGGTGAAGCAGGAGCGCCAGGTACAAGCCTGAGTTCATCAGCTCATTTTGTGCCTAAATATGGAAAAGAGAGTCCTAAGTGCATCTATAAACTATTCACGGTCTACATCACAGGGCAGAGGGTAGTAAGGACACCGGGTGACAAGAAGTGGGACAAGACCCCAAACCCCAAGGCAAGGCCTGCCTTTGGGGATCAGAGAACAGAGCAAGAGAGGGGGGATCCTTTACTGCTCTCTCAGGGCAGAGGCTGGAAATTCTTTACTGCTTAGTGGAGGATGCCCTGAAAAAGCCCCGCGTCCCAGGCTCAACCCCATGCCTCGAACGTTTATTGAGCAGTTACACGTCAAAGCCTTGAGCTGGGTGTTGTGGGGAATATGAGGTCCTGCTGGGAGCCCATCGTCTGGTGTGGGACAGCCTCGTCCAGAGACGGTTCCAGTACCAGCTGCAAGTGTCACGTGCTACACTGGAGATGCACGGGGAAGAGAGACCAGTTTACTGAGACATGGGGAAGGCCCCTTGGACGGTCCCGAACGGATGGGAGCACCTTGGGTGGGCTCTGAGGGTTGGTGAGGGCCTTTCAGACAGAGGCATGGAATGCCAGCAAAGGCACAGGGGCGGAGAGAGCAGAGCACGTATTGGGTAACATTCCCTATGCACTGGTGTGGCTGGAGTGTATGGGGAAGGTGTTTGTCTTGGACTGAAAAACTGTTTGGGCATGGGCTGGCGAGATGGGAAGGTGGGAGGGTATCAGGCCGAACCAAGAGTTTGGATGTCCTGCTGTGTGTGTATACCTAGCTACCTGAGCAGAGGAGTAAACACAATGAGATGTGCATCTTAGGAAGGAAAAGTTTTCTGTGGGAGAATGTGGAGCACAGATGCCACGGGCATTTTGTTTTCCTAAGATCCCTTGTTTGTCCAGAGAAAAGGCCCCAGGTCTTAGTTCTGTGTGTTTCTCTCTGTATAATTGGGCTTAATGATGTTCTCACCTAAAGCCCCCAGCCCTGGCTGGTCCATTAACTCCTAGAGAGCAAGCTGAGCATGTGCCCAGTAGAGTTCCAGATGGACTGCGAACCTCAGGGCCTTGGCTCACCTCTTCCTCATTCCATCGGTGGGCTTGGTTTGTTCTTCTGTTTTGAGTGCCCCCCGACCCCCTCCCCTCCCCACCACTCCTTTCACAGGACTTCCTTCGCAATGTCTCCTGCTTGTAGAAGGCTTCCTGATGAACCTCTTTTTGTTCCGATCATTCCTTTACTCTCTGATTCCTAAGTCTTTATTTTGTACACTGCATCTTGCACTTGTTAATGTTTTTGCTTTTCCTCAGCGGTGGGTTGTGTTTTATTTTTCTCACAGGTGCTGGGAACATAGGGAGGTACACAGGGAGGGTCTGGCTGTCTGGCTGAGGACAGCTCCTCTGTCCTCAGTGCCTTTGGTGGTCTATGCCACAAGGCCTGTGGACCCTTCCTGGACCTTCAATAAATTAGGGGCATTAGAAACGACTCCTCCCCCTCCGCTTTGTTTCCCTGCCTGGCCTCCCATCAGATCCCCATGGGTGGGGGATGGGGAAAGGCCAGACCAAGCTCGGGAAGCCCCTGGAAGACTAAAATCCCTAGCAGAGGACATGGCCCTCTGCATCACCCTGGGGAAAGGTCAGAAGTGTGACTGTTTCCCTAGGATAACTGAAGCTCAGACCTGATGCGGCGACCACCTCAGTGCTTTTCCCTTCCTTCTGGGCCTATCTCCCTGTTCCCATTGCATCAAGGGTAGCTCAGGAAGAACAAAACAGCTGCCAGAAGAGGTGCCCAGGTTGAGCAAGGATCGGTGCACTCTTCCTTCTGGATCAGGTCCAACTCTGGATCTTGACCACTGGCCCCAAGGTCACGGCTCAAGGCCCTTCCACTCAGCTGTCCTTAGCAGTTAGCCTCCTATTTTTAGCCTTTGGTCGTATTTTCTGTGCTCTCCTGACCTTGGCCTAGAGCGGGCAGAGAGGAAGTTGCTTGTTTTCACTTTTTTCCTAATTGCCTCCTCCCACCTGCCTCCTTGTCGTCTGTCTCGCAAGCCACCACCTCTGGGAAGCCTTCCTAACCCACACCCTTCGGCTCCTCCCTGCACACGGAGCCTTCTCCCTTGCTTGCTTCTATCGCTGGCTGGCGGTGGCCTCCCGCGAGCTGCTGCTGGTTTTCTCCCCGGCACCCTCTTCGCCAGTAAGCCTTTGTGCTGAGAGACACTCCGATGCATAATGGCAAATCAATCAGCTAGAAAATGGCTTGGAACAATCAGGTTTGTCAAAGCATTCAGGGAAATCATTTACTTTTTATGACTCAATAAGGCCCGGAGGCATGCAGATGGGGAAAATATCCACTAATGTTTTCTGCAGATAATTTGAAAAGTCACTTCTAGCAGATTGTGTCTCTTCTCTGGCCTGTGGGAGGGAACCTGTCACGTGGCGCCATAAATCTCACTGGCCGGGGCCCCTTGATGTGCGCCCTTTGCAGAGCTGGTGATGCACCACAGAGGGGCTGGGCTGACCAATCAGAGCATGCGTTTGCTAGTGAACTCAGTCATCTCAGGCTCCGAGCCACAAGTGGGAGGGACTTGTTATCACAGAGAGTTCCAGGGCATTTGTTCAGCAAGGGCAAAATGAGCTAGGTTTTGGAGCGTTATTTTTGCAGCTCTCCTGACCCTCCCTCCCCGAACCATTCTGGTGGGGCATTGACACCCATGTGCAGTGTCGGCAGTGGGTGGGTGGGGGGCAGGGAGGCTCGAAAGAGAGGAGGCTCATGAAGCCATGGACAGGAGCCCCGAAGCACTCAGGCTGCCTGCCAGATGTTTTTCTTTCTTTTCTCCCACCTCCCTCCCACCCCTTCATTTTGTTAATATTCATTTGGGCCAAGAGATTTGCTACCTATGGAAATTCTCCATATAATCCACTCAGAGACGCAGTCAGCCTGGCTGAATGTCCTATCAAGTCTTCAGATGTGTTCAAGAGATGCTCCTAGGTGTGAGGGTGATTAGGTGGCTGCGTGTGTCCAAGGACATCTGTCCGTGGCTGCGATGGAGCAAAGCCAGGCCTGTGCTTCAGAGCAATGACAGCCAGAGGCCCGCTGAGACCCTCCTGTGCAGCCGGGCAAAGAAGACAGCAGCACATCTCCATCACGCAGTGGGCGTGGGCCCCCAGAGCAGGCAGCCTGGGGCCATCGAGTGCTAAGACTTTGGGCGGAGTTTTAACTGGGCCTGACCCAAGTGACTCCAGTTATAAAAAGGGGAGAAGTAACCTCTATCCTGCCTGTTTCCCCAAGGTGTTTTTGGCAGAATGAGCTAATACAAGCGGACGTGGTATTTTGCAAAATAAAAATATCCTATGAGAGGCAGAGAGGAAAGATAGGACTCAGGGCAAGGACCACATGTGCCTGTTTGATCCTGTGCTCGTGCCTAGCCCTGGATATTTGGTGTGTGCTCAATAAATATATGTACAGATGAAAGAATGACAAAAATGTATGATTTTGGACCAGACAGTGGCCCATTTAGCCGTGTCTTTTGACCCTAGTCACTCCCAACTTGAATGTGCATCAGAATTACTGAAAGGGCCTTTTAAAACATAGCTGCTGGGGGTCACCTGGGTGGCTCAGTTGGTTAAGCATCTGACTCTTGATTTCAGCTCAGGTCCAGATCTCATCGTTTGTCGGATTGAGCCCAAGCCTAGCATCAGGCTCCGTGCTGATAGCATGGAGCCTGCCTGGGATTCTGTCTCCCTCTTTCTCTGCCCCTCCCCTGCCTCTGCTCATATGCAGTACACATGCTCTCTCGCTCTCTCTCTCAAAATAAATAAATAAACTTAAAAAAAAAAAAAAAGTAGTTGCTGGGCACCACCTCTCCCTCTCCCCCAGATTCTGATTCAGTGGGTCTGGTGGGTAGAGCCAAAGAATGTGTATTTCTAACAAGTTCCTAATTGATGCTGATGCTACTGGGGATCACCCGTCTTGGAGAACCACTGCTCTAAGCTATGGATCAACAATGTGGTCTGGGGATGTGCTCTGGTGGGAAGGAAGGAAGGAAGGGAAGGGAAGGGAAGGGAAGTAGGGAGGGCGGAAGGAAAGGAAGGAAAGAAAGGGAACGAAGGAAAGGAAGGATGGGCAGACAGACACGAACTTCTCCAGTTGGAGACAGTACTCTCCATTTTGCCTTGGTAACCACCTCCCTTTATTATAATGACGCCTGCAGGATTCCGACCGTTTAATATGGGCCTGGCCTCTATGGCGTCTGAGTGTACAATCTGTGATCTAAACTGTGCTTCAGCCTGCTTTCTCCTGGCCCGTCTTGGAGTTTGGAATGTTAGTTCGAGCTCTATCTGGGGGGTTCTTCCTTGCACCCCAACACTGAGTGCCCCAGCCAGAGCCAGATCTGAGGCCTACTTCCCAGGTGAGGAACGTCACACAGGACTCCTCCTTCCTGGACAGCACCCACAGAGCGAATGGATGCTTCTTGGGCTTCCTTTTCAGGCATCCTTGAGTAAGGAGGGTGGGAGGGTTGAGCTATGATTGGGCCACCAGGTGCCAGCGGCCCCAAAGTGCTGAGTCCAGGTCCTAGGGCCCCCGCAGTTGTTTCTGCCTCATGGGGCCACTCTGCACACAGCCTGTAGGAGCTCCTAATCCAGTCACTAGAAGCCAAGTAACAAGCCTTGATGTACGGGGCCTACAGGAACCACCCAGTGTCTGAGGGATGGGGCATAATCACATTTCAATGCCCTGTTAAAACCCATGGGCAACATTCACTCTACTCCTACTCAGGTGCATTGAAGCAAACCAGGAAAACACTGGTCTAAGCCCCTCCACACCCTCAAAGCCATTGACAATGCTGACTGGACACCCAGTGGGCATGACTGCGATCTGGGATCAGATCTTGCGTCAGGTGTCTTTCTTTGATATCTCAGATTTTGCCTTCAAGGGCACGTGGATAGAGAGCTCACTCCTCTTTTTCCTTCCTGGTCTTAACTGTCTCTACCTCAGGGAATCTTGCTCTGGTCCTGAGAACGGGTCAGACCTCTTTGTGGCTGTTCCCAAGCTGCCTGCGCATCCCTCGTTGTGATGCTCCCACACTAGGGTTACCCTCCCTATGCCCTTCCTGTTAGAAGGAAGTGACTGTGTTGGTCTTGGGCACCTCGGTGTCTCCAGCAGAGCATCTGATATACAATAGGTTCTCAATATGTGTTTTAAAAGTTAAACTTTTATGTTATGTGTATTTTGCCACACTTCAAAAAAAAAAAAAAATTTGATACCTGGGCCCATCCCAGATCAATTAAATCAGAATCTCTGGGGCCCGGCCTAGACATGAATACTTTAATAGGAAAATAAAAAGGCATGCAGCTAAATGTTAATTATAGGGGATTTTTGCATGTTTGTGATTTTTATAATTGAGGAAAAGCAAAACAAAAACAAAAACAAAAACAAAAACCAAAAAACCCCAAAACCACCTAAAGAAAAAATGCATAAGATAATAAGTTAATTGTTAATTAGTGAGTTAGCAAGTTAGTTGAGGTCAAGTGAGACCCAGACTGGGCTGAAGTCAGTTCTAGGCTTCTTCTGGTTTTGATCTTTTCCTTGTATATGTCTGTTTTGGGGACCAGCTACCTCACGTCTCAACAAAGGAACTTGTTTGCCAGGAGTGAAGGGCACTGGGCATTGGCTAAGATGGCCAGAGCACCAACGTTTGGGAGTCGGGAAGGGCCTGGACCTCAGGAGCCCGTGTAGACATAACAACTCCAAGGCCAGGCCAAGGGGCCTCCCCGGCTGGGGACGAGCCAAGAGCATATTATATCCTCCATATCTTTCTGTTCAACAATAGTTACTTCCGCCTTGGTCCACGGAGTTTCTGAACTTGTCTAAGTCATGCTTCCCTACTGTCTCAAGTTTAACTCAGACTGTTGGCAAACAGACTCCATTAAATCCACAAGGGTCCATCAGAGCAGTCAGAACCATTGCGAAAGTGTGAGCCCGCAACTGTTTTCCACCTGCAGGTGAATACTGCGCGTTGGTTCTTGGGACTGTTGTTCACCCACCAGGGTGGGTCTGTCAGTCTAGTTTCCACCTGTGGTTATAATGAAGGGCATTTTCCAAAGGCTTTGATGGCCTGTCAGGTTCTTGCTGAAACTCATTTAAACTCTTTTCTGCTTCCATATAGAGTAATCACTGTGCTGGGTATTTTCTGCTTTCCCCTCCAGATTCAGTTTCCACCCTGTGCTGTGACCTACACGCCGATCTCAATGGATCGCATTAACTAGACCCCCTTGTTCTCTGGCTTCCCGTTGGGTTTGGCCAATGGGAGGCCCTGGCCGGGGACTAGAGGGCGGGAGGAGAGGGAGGCCGGGTGGTTATTCTTCTTGTTCCCTCTCTGCTGGAGAGTGGTGTGGCAGTGGCTGCTTTCCGTTATTGAAGGTCACAGGCCATTGCGGACTCTCTCTCCTATACCTACAGTTCTCCTGATCCTGGTGGTTGCACCCTCCCCTTGTCACTTGAGGCCTAGGAATGGTCACAATGCCAGTCTCAGGATACTTCATCCTACCTTGTTGGTTTCTTTTCCTGCACATTTCTGCTCTTAGGTCAGCTCTCCTTACTCACCCCTGTTGAGGGTGCCTCGATCTCTTCCACCAAGATTCTGGCTAACACAGTGACTTCCACGGTTCTGGTTAGGACATGCTTGTAGATGCTTCTCTCCACTGGTAGGATGCAGTGAAGCCAAGGTTACGGGTATGACCCCTGCATGGGCTGGTTGGCTTTTTTCAGTGATGGACTCTAGCCTTGTCCTGGCGTGCTTAGCTGCCTCCCTCGAGTCCAGAGAGGTTGGGCATCTCTGGGTCTGTAACACAGTGGATCTCATTTCCTGAGCGCCTTCTCTGCACAGGTCCTGGATTAGGGGTTATCCTCAAGTCTTTTCCTACCTCCCATCCTGCGGGGTAGGAACTATCTCCTCCTTCCTACAGATGAGAGAACTGAGATCCCGAGAGCTTGTGTAGTTTCCCCGAGGTCACACAGCAACTTTGGGGAGGGGAATAGGGATTTAGGTTCACACCTTCATCAAAGCTGGTGTGCTCTTCGGTGGGGTAGGCTGCCTCTGGCTACGTGAGTGCAAACATTTTACTACAACTTGAAAAGTCTGCTGTGAGTGAGTGAATTCTACAAATACCAACGGTAAACCAACAGCGCACGGTGGTGGTAGCTGCTTTGCAGAGGGTGAACGATGCAGAAATACTTGGAACCAACAGGGGTCTTTACTAGACAAGGCAATCCCTTGGGCTGCACTGTGTGATGTCTGCAGACCGTTCTGGTATATTCCACATAACCTGGCCTTGTCTGGACATGTCCTTCTCAGGAAGTCCCACAGGTTCCATTTCCGGAAATAATCCTCCAAGATGACCACGTGGAACCTTCTGCACCCTGGCTGGCATCCTGATCTCAGGCATTCACGGGCCCTGGTTCCCTTTAATAGTGTGGTTCCAGAATCACTTCTGTTTCTCATCTCAGTGCCTGGGGTTTGTGACCGAGTGATTCAAGACCCTCAGGCCTCAGAAAGGATGGACTCAAAATACATTTATTTCTCAGGAAATTCTTTCTTCCTTTTTTCCAAGTTTTCCAAGAAACTTCTTGGTTGTGCTATTCAAATAGTTCCTTCTTATCAATAGTTTGTCCTTCTGTCTCGAAGCCTTAGCGTTTTAAAAAAGGTAACTAGGGGCGCCTGGGTGGCGCAGTCGGTTAAGCGTCCGACTTCAGCCAGGTCACGATCTCGCGGTCCGTGAGTTCGAGCCCCGCGTCAGGCTCTGGGCTGATGGCTCGGAGCCTGGAGCCTGTTTCCGATTCTGTGTCTCCCTCTCTCTCTGCCCCTCCCCCGTTCATGCTCTGTCTCTCTCTGTCCCAAAAATAAATAAAAAACGTTGAAAAAAAAAATTTAATAAAAAAAAATAAATAAAAAAGGTAACTAAACAATTGCCTAGACTCAGATGCAGCATTTTGACTCAGCTGTGCTTTTTTCCAAAAAACAAACAAACAAACAAACAAAAAGATCTGGGCACAGGCTAATGATTTACAGTTACGGTTATTAATCCTTTTTTTTTCCTAATCATGTTAAATCATAATGGTAATGATTATTTTCATTTGATAAATACTTATTGACTGCTTATTACATGCAAGGCACCTTGTAGATAAACATCACCCGATGGAAATACAATGTGAGTCACAGATGCAACCCCGGTATGTAACTTGATTCTTCCCAGTAGCCACATTAAAGAAGTGAAAAGACACTGGTGAAATTAATTTTAATAGTATGTTTTATTTAGCCCCGTATATTCAAAATATTATTTCAACATTTAATTAATATAAAATTATTTATGTGATATTTTGCCTTTTTTAATACTGAGTCTTTGAAATTCTGTGTGCATTTGACACAGCCCATCTTTCTTTTTAATTTTTTTTTTTTTAATTTTAGAGAGGGGTGGAGCAAGGGAGGGGCAGTGGGAGAGACAGAAAGAGAGAGAGAGAGAGACAATCTCAGGGAGGCTAGCATGAAGCCCTACATAGAGCTCGATCTCATAACCCTGGGATCATGACCTGAGCCGAAATCAAGAGTCAGATCTCAACCGACTGAGCCACCCAGGTGCCCCTCACGTAGCACATCTTGAGTGGCGGTAGCCACTTGTTCATTAGCCACATGTGGCTTCTGGCTGCCATATTGGACAGTGTAGTTCTAAAGAAAAAGATCGTTTGCCTGAGAACTGAACAATTAACTATTATTCTGAGCATGGATCACCTTCCCACATAAGGTTACCTAGCTTTTTCTTTCTTTCTTTTTTTTTTTTTAATTTTTTAACATTTATTCATTTTTGAAAGGCAGAGAGAGACAGAGCGCGAACGGGGGAGGGGCAGAGAGAGAGGGAGACACGGAAACAGAAGCAGGCTGCAGGCTCCGAGCTGTCAGCACAGAGCCTGATGCGGGGCTCGAACTCACGGACCGTGAGATCATGACCTGAGCCGAAGTCGGCCGCTTAACCGACTGAGCCACCCAGGCGCCCCGCTAGCTTTTTCACAGTATTAGAATTGCAACCCAAATGCCCCAGGAGAATTAATTCACCGGGTGTTAAAAAGCACACACTAGGTGCTTACTACCTGTTAATAAACAGTAAAGCAGTTTCTTATTACCCTAGAGTTACTTGCTATGTAAATTAGGGACCATTTTTTCCAAGACCCTGATTTTTTTTTTTTCCTTGTCGCTATTAAATTTAAATTACTTCAGCAAATCGGGGCATGGAGCTTGCCAGAGTATTCCTGTTTCTGTGTCCAGTCGGCTACTCTGGCTTCCTACTTTTGCCCCTGACAACAGCGGGACCTCAACCCCAGGTGACCAAGATTTTGAACCCTCCCGATGGTCTGATTTAGTAGCAGACCTTCTTGGAGACGCGAGCGGGGGGGGGGGGGGGGGGGGGGGGGGGGGCATTCCCAGACTCACGCCATGCACAGGCCTAATACCGTCCCTTTATCAGGGAAAGCATGTCTTCCTACCATGCGCCGCCTCTAACTGACTTTGACCCGTGGAAGCAGATTGGCGTGAGCGTCTCTTACCCGGGATTGCTGGTGTTTGTGGTAGAAGTCGGTCACGTTAAAATCATCCAGATCGACCAGCAGGTCTTGCTTACACATTTCGCAGGTCTTTGCGGCACCTAGATCCGCTCCTGAAATTAAAGAATTCTTTGTTACATGTAGCCCTGGGTCTCTCTGTGCTGCCATTTTGGGAGTGAACTTGTGTCTGTTATGAATTCTGAGTTTCAGTGACCTTTTTAAAGCCAGCCATTGTCTGTAGAAAAGGACCTTGAATCTGAGATCTGGAAAATTTCCTTCGTAATCGTTTTCATTATTATGCACGCAAGCTTTGTATACGTGAAATTCTCGTGACTTTTAAATAATAGGCCTTGCTTTCTGTTTAAATATAAACACACTGCTTCATAAAATTGGAGTTGCTACATGGAGGCAGAAAATCTGTAACATAGGTGTTTGCCAAAAGAGTGAAGATTGGCCTATGTTGTTGTTTTTGTTGTTGTTGTTGTTGTTTTTCTGACAGACATAACACAGGTCCAAGCAAATAAATGAGGACCACATTGATGGCAGAAGCTATTCTCAGTCTGTGGCTTAAAGATCTGCCTTTACTCTCACCCAGGTGACTTCCCTCCTGAGGGGGTGAGGGAGCCGGGGGCCATGTATGGGAACTAGCACAGCAGTATCTCCGGCCAGCCCCTGAGACTGAGCTCAGCCTCATCTGGGAAAAGAAACATGAGAAGCCTTCCTTTGTTGCTGTGGGGTTGTTGGTTTTTTTAAATTTTTTTTTTTTTAACATGCATTCTAGATCAGCATTTTTTCTCCGCTTATCCTGGTCCCCAAAGCAAAAATGGAAGATGCAGAACTGTGCTGTGTTGAGGCAAACACTATGCCCAGCGTCTTTTCCCGGCACGTAGGTGCTGCAGTTTTGCTAATGATGCCCTGGTGTTTATTTTTATGCATTAGAAACTAGAGGCCTGGTTAGTTACCTGCATTTATTTGGGAAAGGTAGGGTTGGTGCAGTTTTATACCCCAGTTCTACTCTGCCTCAATGGGGACGTAAAGAAATAGTAAATGGTAGAGAACATCAAAAGACAAGGATGAATGGTGATCCCGTGTCTGCGTTTTGTTTGCTTGATTTTTTTTTAGGGCCTCTCGGTAGTGCTTTAGGCTACTGAGTGTCCCATGTGCCTCTGACCTTGATGGCGCTCAACACACCCCTACTGATGCTGGCGTTTTACAAGCAGTTAGCAGCGCTTTCCTTGCACATTTCATGAGTGATCTTTTCCTGTGCTAGATGTTTAATTGGCCCAAGTTTGTGGTAAGATAAAACACTGCATGACAGGGTCATTAGCGGCCAAGATCCCCGTTTCCTCCCTGTCTGAAGGACTGAGTACCAAGCTCGCTACGTGGAGATGTGTTTAAGCAGCTTGGATGATGGGCCCAGGTTTGTTTCCCTTGCTGGGGAAAATGCAGAAGGTGGACAGGGGATCAGGGAGGAGACGGTTAATGTGATCGGCCCACGGTTCCTGCCTCTTTCTCTGGAGGGGACGTGGCCACTCCCTATGGGGACAGGATAAAGCTCTTAAGTCTCCCAGGCTGCCTGAAAGAGTGATAACCAAGGAGGAAAACACGGAAGAGAAGAGAACTAGGATCCAGCTATGGGGTAAAAGGTTTTCAGGGAGTTGTCTCTGAAAGACATAGCAGCTATTTTGTAATGGGTTCTTTGCATTGCCGTTTCCTGTTTTGGGTTTTTTGTTTGTTTTTGTTTGTTTATTTTGTTTTGTTTTGTTTGTTTGTTTTTGGTTGTTGTTATTCAAGTTGCCCTTCTTCCTCAAACCATGTTTTAAAGAAACCCCCTGTTTTCTGCCAAGAAAACCACAGCTGACCTCCCCATGTGGCCGTATTTAGGTTATAACCTCCCCAGGGAGTTGAGAAAGGGCTTCACATTCAGTTACAAGATCTGCAAAAGACAGAGCTGACAAAGCCAGCACGCGGAAATCTCTTTACCTAATACGGTTCTAGAAAATTAGATCAGCGCTCTTTCCCTGCCCCTACTGCCAAAACGCAGCTTTGCTCAGTTTCTTAGGTGACACCCTCCTTCCCCCGCAAATAAAAGGAAGCAGAACTGCTTTTGTCAGGTGTCTATTAGCAGGCATGGCTGCTGTGTGCTTTTGCTGAGGTGCAACCACTGACCTATTTCAGTTTCCTTCCTCCTGGGAGGGAATCTTAGCATCTCTGCTCAGGCTCAAGTGGGGTAGGATTTAATAGCATCGCCAAGATTCTTCTCTCAGACTTGGAAAACAAATTCATTTCCCTCCCATAATTTAAAGGCAGCATTTAGACCCGCTACTATCCATCAGCGCTGTGAGCAAGAGTCCTGGGGTCAGGGGCCATGGTTCTTCTGGCTACTGCTTAGGAGGAGAGGGGACAGTTGTCCAGGCTCGGAGTCCCGCACGGTGGTGTCTCATATTAATTATATGTTGGCTCACGTTTTCCGCTTCTCCTTCCCCACCCACCTGATGTTATTTTCACTTTCAGCCACTTTTTCAGGCACTCCTGATGAACAAACCGCAGGCTTCCCACACAGCCGCAAGGCTCCAGGAGGGGGTTGGTTGGGGAACCCCCGGCTATCTGACAGATGCGACACAAGTCTCCCTCCTCCTCTGAGTCCTCCTCCAGGAGACTAAATGGAAAACAAGCCCTGGTGAGCAGGGGTCTGCACAGTTGCAGTGTCTACAAACTACAAATACCACGTCCCGGGATGTTCAAGGGGGAGGCCCCCCCCAGGACTCCCCAGGCCCACCCCCTGCTCCCTCCCACCCTGCTGAAACTTCTTCTGGGTTACTGATAGCAGGTGCACAAAGTCTTGTGTCAGGCTCCTCTGAAGCTAGTGGTATGTGTGAGCTGACCAGGAGAACCAGCAGTGCCTCCATAAATCTAGAGGCATGGGACAGGGCTACAGAGGAAAGTCATGGAAAGGGCTGGGCGCCCCTCCCCCTGTCGTGGCCACTGTGAGGGAGTTGGCAGTGTGGCTTGTTGTTGAGTACGTGGGATTTGCAGGCAGAGGGCCTGGGTTTGAGGCTTGCCTCTGAAACGTGTGGGTTTGGTGACTCTGGACCAGTTCTCGAAGCTTCTCAGGTCTCTGTTTCCTCACGTATAAAGCCATGTGGTGCCAATACCACCACTACTTATCTAACAGGGTCTTGGGCAGCCTGGATGCCATGATGGCGGTGTCACCGCTCTGCAAAGTGCATCGAGAGTCTGGCAAAGTATTTGCACATAGAGACCCCTCGCTAGATGTCGTTTGGGATGATGATGAACCAATGAACCTGGATGTGAATTCACCAATAGCATAACACTTGCCAAGAAATTTTGCCAACATTCCAGAATGTAAGCTGCTGGGATCTGATAAAGATGGAATTAGTGAAAACGTAAGCAGATATGTTTGTGTCTAATCGACGGGGAGTGAAGACTAGCTGGTTGATGTTCATGTTGGGAGGCCCTTGGGAAGTCTATGGCTTGTTCTTTAGAATCCTCATGGCCTGGGGACTGTCTGGTCAAGGAAAGGAAACTGGCTAGAGACTCAAATCAAAGCAGAGGAAGAAATGGGCATTGCTCTGGAGATAGAAGTGTGTGCTGAGTTTCTGAAGAGACCTTCCTCCCCAGGAAACAGAAGTCATGAAAAGGAACCGAATTATAGTTTTCTATTATGGGCACAAACAAAAGAGGAGGTAAATCATATTTTTTAAAGACTCAGTATCTCTAAGATGTCAGTTCTCCCCAGAATAATCTACAGATTCAATGCAGTTTCAGTGAAAATCCCAACAAGCTGATTCTGAAACGTGTATAGCCCAGGACTCTTAAGGAACAAAGTGGGGAGGCCTACCAAAGGGCACCACTGGCTACCAAAACTTATAAAAGCTACAGACATTAAGGTGACGTGGTATTGGATTAGGGAAAAACAAAAAGGAACAGGCCAGAATAGAGAGTTCTGAAGCAGACTCGTACATTTATAGTTATAAGACAGAGGTGTCCCTTCAGTTGAGCAAGGAAAGATCTTGGGACAGTTGGGCATTCACAAAGCATACCTCACATCACATATTAAACATTACTTCACATTTAAGACCAAAATCCATTTCACACTAAGTCCTAAGTGTTCAAAGTGAAACTGTACAGATTTTAGAAAAAAATAGGAAGAATATGTTTAAAACAATTTTTAAAAAATGTTTATTTATTTTTGAGAAAGAGAGAGAGACAGAGCGTGAGTGGGAGGGGGGCAGAGAGAGGAAGACACAGGATCCAAAGCGGGCTCCAGGCTCTGAGCTCCAGAGCCCAATGTGGGGCTCGAACTCATGAACCACAAGATCATGATCTGAGTCAAAGTCACTCAACCTATTGAGCCACCCAGGTGCCCCAAATAGATAGAACATGTTAATGACCTTCAGTTAGTAAAGGGTTTCTTCATCAAGATAACAAGATACAAATCACAATCCATAAAGATGGATATATTTGACTCCATTAAAATTAAAAATTTATTTTCATTAAAAGACATCAAGAGGGGGCCCTGGCTGGCTCAGTCAGAGGAGTATGCATGCGGCTCTTGGTCTCAGGGTTGTGAGTTCAAGCCCCACGTTGGGTGTAGAGATTACATACATACATACATACATACATACATACATACATACATAAAATCAAAGGAATGAGAAATACAATGCAAGAATGGTTTCCTGGGGGCAGAAAGGATATTGGGAGGGGGTAGATGAGATAGGGTGGGTGAGGGGCTCAAGGGCTCCAGTAAAGTTCTATTAGCTGGAAGGTAGGCACAGGGATATCTGGGTTCTGCCTTATTTCGAATTCTCTAATTATTTGTATGCATTAAAGTAACTAAGGGAAAAATTTTTAAAGAGTATAAGTGGCATTGAGAAATGGGCTTGAAATATTTAAATGAGGCATATTATAAAATATGAGCCAATGCTTACTAAAAATTGCATTTATATGCAAAGATAAAAGATGGGAAGCAAAGTTATTTTATAGTGCTTATCTCTGGATTATAGGATTACCGGTGATTTTTCTTTTAAGTTTATATTTTTCATACTTCCTAGAATGAACATTTTTGAGATAAACAGAAAAGCATAAGGTTTATTACATACAGAAAGAAAAAGGGTGTCTGATAGGCGAAGTACATAACTCATAGCTGTTTAATGCATTGCCATGCCGAGACGTGGATGTATTTTTAAAAGAAATCATTTTTAGCTCCAAGGCATCACTTTGGGATGGTGGAAGACTCCTGACAAGTGGGTCTGAAGCTGTATTTTTGGACAGGTGTAGATGGGTGAGTGTGAGGCCTTTTGGCCCTTAACCATGAGTCGGTCTGCTGGTAGCTCGTATAATAGGGAAAGGAAAATTGGGGTGCCTGGGTGGCTTAGTCGGTTAAGTGTCCAACTTTGGCTCAGGTCATGATCTCGTGGTTTGTGAGTTCGAGCCCCCCGTCGGGCTCTGTGCTGATGGCTCAGAGCCTGGATTCTGTGTCTCCTTCTCTCTCAGCCCCTCCCCTGCTCATGCTCTGTCTCTCAAAAATAAATAAATAAATATTAAAAAAATAAATAAATATGGAAAGGAAAAGGTACTAATAGGAGAGTGACTTAACTCCTGCAGTTGGATAACAGACCTCAAGGAGTAGTAGGTGTGTGTCCTGTGTCCTCTCTTACCCTCTGCATTCTAATTCATTGCCTTAGAATTTCCCCACTTACAATGAATATCAGTAGATAACTAACGGCTGAAATGAGCCATACTAACGTACACAAAGGCGGCTTGCATTCACAGAATGCGTTTCCTGATCAGTAAGCCAACATCAGGGTGTGGTAACACCTATGTAAAGGAAACAGAATCCTGACACGGTGTCTAATGATGGCTTTAAAAAGTATCAAATTTCATATATTGTGGATGTTGTGAAATATCCCCACATCATCTTACAAGACAGGGAAGATCAAAGGAAAGGGCAATCCAGAAAAAAGACCTGTTTCTCTCTCATGCGTGAGAAAGAACACGTAAAATGGAAGCTGTGGTTACCCCAGCGTAGCCCTTCGGAGAACCGAGGTAACCATGGTAACGGTTTGGGACAGGCCTTTTGGTTGGAAAGATTCAAATTCTAGAACTGTTGGCTGGATTTGCACAAAGTCCCATGAGGGAGAGCTGGTGAACTTCAAGTGTGGAGTGGCTCACTCTCTGGGGAGATAGCAACCTTTTCGTAAAAGATCCTGGTTCCTAATTGCCCATGAGAAGAGCTAGCCCTATGTAGCAGTCAAAAATCCCTTATGTCTAGCAAACTTGCCTTCCTTAAAGTTATGGTATTTGGGGAAAAGAAAACATTTGGGGAATACTGGAGAGATTGAGCTGGAACACCAAAATTTTCCTCATAGATACACACATTTTAAGAGCAACAAAATAGATAATGTTGTCGATAAAAGCAATCATTAAAATGTCCAGGAAGGGCCTACTTAGGATTTAAAATTCCCATGATGCTCTAATGAAGGCAGTGCTTATTTCTACCTGGAAAAATGGAATAAAAAAGTATATGCATATCATTACGAAAATTCCTCACCTTTCTTGCAGTTTCTTGAGTTTCTCAGAGTCTGCCTTTATCTTATTGGCTTCCTTTTCATCTGTGAAAGCAGAGGCTGCCATTCTGTTCCCGTTATCACTTTGATTTGGGAAATTAGAGACCGCGAAGAAAGTAAAAGGCGTATTTTCTTGCAGGGACCCAGGCACGTGCAAATGGCCTTGTAAGTTCATTCTGGATGGTGAGGAGCTAGAAGACTCCCCCAAGGACAAGTTGCTTTGAGGATTTAGTAAGAGCTCTTCCGTATATTCTAGAGCCCCCTGGGATGGGTTCGTTAAAGGAATATCTTCTGCTCCCCTGACATCAAATTCATGTGCACTATTTACTGGAAAATAACCGTGGTTCTCAGCACTGGCGAGTGGATTCCTATTTCTAATAGGGGACAATGGTCGGCGAACATTAAACCTTGAATTTCCCTCTGAGTCTGAACTGTGAATAAATGTAGACGACATCGACAAGTCTACTGGAATATCATCTCTCGTGGCAGAATGCATTAATGATCCAGGAGTGTTATAAGATAAACTCACTGGTGATCTTGGAGCTGTTGGTCTACCAGAAAGAAAACAGTCAAGAGAATTACTAGAACTGCTTAAGTAGGCATGCCAATCTCTTTCATAATCACGGATACCAGCTCTGTCTTCCGTGGAGGTACAGTCTCTAAATCCATTTTCAGCATTGAGGTCATCATCTAGACTAGCTGTGGATTTGGTGTCCCATGAAGGAAAGGTGCTTTTCTCATGTTCACTGTCACCACTGTCATTCCCATTAGGAGAACCTCCACCAGGTGGCTTGAGGTCTTGAAACACCCTTGGCCCCACAGGAAGCTGCTCTGTCACTGGTTCCATTGCATTGCTCATTCTTAGTGAGCCACGACTGGCCTCAGTTCTTCTTACCGAATTTGCTCTGCAATTTTCAGGACCTTCTTCAAAATTTTTACTTTTGGCCTGAGTGGCCGACGTCCCAAGAAATCGACTTCTCTTATGACTGGGAGGAGAACGAGGCCGGTGCATACCAACCAACAAAAGTTCTTCCTCTATGAGGGTCTCCTCCTCAGTGTCATCATTTTCTTCTCCAGGGTTTAATGATAAAATGGAATAAAAATCTTCATCTCTGAACCTAAATGGTGCCCTTCTTGATCCTCCCATGGTGGTGGTTAGGAGTGGTGGCCCCAAGGACTCACTCGACACTTGAGGGCTGTTTGTTCCTAGGAAGGCCTGAGATAGGCCTGAATGCGGCTCATTCTGAGAAAGAACACTTGAGTCTCCTTTTTTGGCTCTCTCAGAGGTATTCTCAGTCATAGTCATTAGCTGTGAAGATGGGACTAAGTGTCTTCTCTCTCGAGTTGGCCTCTTCAGCTTGGTGCCACTGGCCCACACTGGGCCCTCTTGTTGAACTATTGGATCTGCATGGAGAAAAGACAAGTTTATCATTCTTCTATAGGTGCTCATGGATGAAAGAGCTCGAACACTAAGAGTGAGAGTCCCTCAAGGAAACAAGCAAGCCTAGAGAAGGAAATCTGCATGGTTAAAACGGCCGGAGGTACAGAAGCAGGACAGTAGAGGCAGCTTCATTTTATGCTTCTGGAGTCTTCTTTGTACATTTTGTGGAGCTCGGGCTGGTTCTGGGGCGACAGGGTGACCCTGAGGATACAGGTCTTTTTTTTGCGGAAGCTTTGGGAAGACTGTCCAGCCCAGGTCAGTCAGGGCCGATTATGGGGAAATCTCTCAAATGCTAGTTTTCTTTCTTTTTTTTTTTTTTAATTTTTTTTTCAACGTTTTTTATTTATTTTTGGGACAGAGAGAGACAGAGCATGAACGGGGGAGGGGCAGAGAGAGAGGGAGACACAGAATCGGAAACAGGCTCCAGGCTCCGAGCCATCAGCCCAGAGCCTGACGCGGGGCTCGAACTCACGGACCGCGAGATCGTGACCTGGCTGAAGTCGGACGCTTAACCGACTGCGCCACCCAGGCGCCCCACAAATGCTAGTTTTCATAACAGTGTTTGTGGATAAGGAAAACCAGCACTCCAGGAATGGCTTCTACAAAAACCACCAGTGCCTTCTCATCTGGATTCATTCAACACGCATTAATGACACTCCTGCACCACACACAGCTTTAAAAAATCTTAAGAAAATATAATCTACCTGGGCAGATTGGGAGGAAGGCTCTAGAGGCTGGTGTCCAGTTACCCTGATGACTTGGGTTACATTTAGTGCTTAGTGCAATAAAAATTACAACTCTCTCATGACATCATTACCTTCTCTTTGTCACTAGCTCCCAGTCGATTTGTAACCTCGAGTAATAATAGAATTCCTCCCCCGCCCCCTGATTCTAAATTATGAAGAGATGTATGGAGAAGAGGAGGCAGAGTGCCCAAATGTGTAGCAGTTTCTAGTGGTGAAGTCACTTGGTCAAAACTTGCCTTACAAAAATAACGACTAAGCATACCTTACTGCGGGCTTATACTGAATGGGCCAGGCACCATACTAACTTTATTACATACACACATTTTGCCTCAGAATCCTAGGAAATAGGTGCCACAATGACACCGCTTTATGATTGAGGGCACCAAGGCTTAGGTCACAAAACTTACCCAAGGTCACATTTCTAGGAAGTCAGGGTGTGATCATTCAAACTCATGCCCGCCTGACACTATGGTTTGTGTTCTTAACCCCGACCCTGTGTGCCCCTTAAGAAAATGGCTGGACTTCCAATTTCCTTGTGAAAATGAGTATCCGTTTAATTCATTGTGATGTGCATGTACTGTTCAGGATTTTTTTTTTTTTTTTAACCCTCTCAGTGCAGATAGGACACTGAAAGTACTTACTTCTCTGATCCCACTTCTCTTGGTTTCCTCCTGGCATCAGCCTCCTCCCGCCCCCCCCCCCCCCCCACCTCCCCTGTGCTATCCTGCAGGATCTGGTCCTTATTATTTACTTTCCAGAGCCGTTCGCCCCCTAGAGTGGACAGGACTCCACGGGTTTGGAAAGGCCTGTGTGGTAATAGCTCAGGCAAGTGAAATGCAAATCCGCAGAGCCTCCGTCCCAGCCAAGGGCCAAGTCAATACTGATTCACTTTAATTGAGGGCCTCCTGGGAGCACCAGCTTCTAAAGTCCTAATACTCTCTAAGCCTCTTTTATTGTTAACTGCGTGGGACACTCAGCGACGCAGTGTGAATTTTTACTCATCAGCTCTTCCAGAAATCAGTTAAGCTCTCCCAATCAGGCCCCTCGCGGGTTTTATAAACCCCAATAAGAGATATATCAGCGATTCCAGGAAGCTCTGAGCATCTGGCTGTATGTGTATTAGGAGTAGAGCTGGTATGCCCACTCAGATACCGTTTGGGGGGACAAATTCTTCTAAGTGACCAACTGAATTCTCTTGATTTTTTTTTTTTTTTGAGAGAAAAAAAAAGTGATACAGAAGATTCAGAAATGCAGGCTCCGGTCGATTGCTTTTCATTTTGAATCCGATGAAGCACCGTGGAGATTAGCTAACAAGTTGCTGGAACCTGAATCTTCCGGTCTGTCCCTGAACACACAGCTGTCCCTCTGCCCTGAGCCAATTCAGTCTGGGCTTCAGGAGACACCTGAGCAAAATGATCGGCCAGGACAACTTTTGCAAATCAGAACTGGACACTCAACAGGAACCCCGAGCTTATTTCAAGGAAGCCAGAGAGCTGTCGCCCAGCAACACTGGCTTCTGAATGCTGCAAGGCAGCTCCTGTGTATCCCAAAACACCCCAGGGAATGCGTCTTCACTCTCCTTGTCACCACCACTGCCTTCCTCTTTAAAGGTTCAATCAGCGTTTCCTTGGTGTGTTTCCCCTAAAGGTGGCAGACTGTGCCATTCTATATTTCCACTATTTTAACCCACTTTCTTGCGTCTATCAGATAGGGAGCAGACTTCATAGTGCGTGGGCTGGGAATAAACACCCCATTTGGTATGCCAGGATGCGCTATTCATAGACCAGGCCCTACAGATTCTGCCGAACGCCTCTTGGGCCCTGTGTGGACTCCAGCTCAGAAGGGAGGGGCTCCCATTTCCAGAAGTTCAACCAGGTGCCACTGAATGTTCCAGGCGCAACAAGATGAAACCAGAAAAAGCATCCATCCTCTCTGTCTTTGGTCGAGATTTCTTCATGTGCTTGACCAACCAGTCCTAATGTAGGAACCATATACTTTTACCTGTTTTCCTCTGATTATACAAGTAGTTGATGTTCATTTGGAGAAAATTTGGAACTTTCAGAAGAGGATGAAGAAGAAATAAAAATCCCCATAATCTAAGACGCAGACTGCCCTTGTTCCTGTTCTGGAATTCAGGGGTGGGTTGCAAACGCAAGACCCCTGGGCCATTTTCATCCTGCAATAGTGGTTTGGCTTGGCCTCTGAACACTGAGTTAACTGCCTTTAGGTGGAGCTTGTACGTTCTGGTTTACCTCAGTCCCCACAGCCTCGGTTACGTGTTTCTCCTGCCATTTCCATGGGTTCCCTGAAGTCATTTGAATTTATAAGTCGGCGCTCTTACCCAGAAATACTTTTTTTCAAAAAAGTCAATACTGGAATATTCGGGTACATAAAACTTTATGCCCTGCTTTCTTTCCCTAATTTTTTTATTGTGAGCATTATCTCCTGCCAGAAGTTCAATTATTCTTTAAGAGCATGATATTAAGGACAGGTTAAGATATACAGGGGCGCCTGGGTGGCTCAGTCGGTTAAGTGTCCGACTTCAGCTCAGGTTATGATCTCACAGTCCGGGAGTTTGAGCCCCACATCGGGCTCTGTGCCGAGAGTTCAGCCTGGAGCCTGCTTCCGATTCTGTGTCTCCCTCTCTCTCTGCCCCTCCCCTGCTCATGCTCTGTCTCTCTCTGTCTCACAAATAAATAAAAACAAAAAAAAAACAAATAAAATCATACTAACTCAAAAAATAAATAAATAAATAAAAACATTAAAAAAAGATACATTATATAAATGTATCGTAATTTGTTTAACTCTTCTCCTATTCTTGGGTATATAAGTGGTTTCACGGTTTTGGGTATTACAGATTACACCATGATAAACGTCCTTGCTCGTACGTCTTTGACTACGTGTCTTCTTAGAACAGATTCACAGGCATGGGATTGCTAGGTCAAAAGGTATGACCCTTCTAAAGACTTTTCACACATGTTGCCAAATTCCAGTTTGTACCAAATTACCCTACAGGTACGAAATGAAAGCATCTCGTATAGCTGTGTCACCAGCAACTCCTGCCAAGGGCTTGGCATGACGTTGACACAACAGTGCGCAGGAAATGTTATTCGTTTCACTATCAGTATTGGGTATTATTGTTAAAACCTTAGCCAATTTCATGGGCCAAATCGATCTTGTGCAAATTTACATTTATCACTTAGTGAGGTTCGACTTGTTTTCTTCCACATGTTTATTAGCTGCCTGCATTTCTTCTGTGAAGTTGTCTGCTATGCCTCTTCCCATTTTCCTATCAGGTACTTGGGTTTTCTTATTGATTTGTAAGAGCTTTCTATATATTACCTCTCTGTCACATTGGCTTCAAATTTCTCACGGATGCGATTCAAACATCTGGCTCCTACTCCAATTTATACAAACCGCTTGAGAATGTGAGAGAAAGAATGAAAGAGAGACTAGTGAGGAAAAAAATTGGGGGAAGACAAGGAGGCCTTATCCTTATGTAATGGAAGGCTGAATATATACTAGAAAATCGGGGTAAATTCTCAGTGAATCTCAGGATAACAGAAGATGTCTTCCGGGTATAGGTGGAGGATTATATGAGCCTCATGGGATGTTTCACGCATGGGGAACCTGGCCTTTCATATCATATTCAAGGGTTTACTAGGACCATTGGCGGTGCAGGAGAGAAACTAACAGTGATTTGGAGCCTACTATAGCCAGGTGCTGGTTGGTGTATTACTTCCTTTAGTTACTACAGCAATAGTGAGGTAGATTATATCATCTTTTATTTTCTTAAGTTTATTTTTATTATTTTTGAGAGAGTGTGAGCTAGCAGGGGAGGGGTAGAGAGAGGAGAATTCTGAGCAGGCTCTGAGCTGCCAGAACACGGAGCCCAACGCTGTGAGATCCCATGAACTATGAGGTCATGACCTGAGCCAAAGTCAAGAGTCGGACAGCTAACCTACTGAGCCACCCAGGTGCCCCTCGTTAGCATTATTTTAGGACAAGGGAACTGTAGCCCAGAGGGGCTACTTGACCATCCCAGGCTCCATGGCAGGGAGGAAGAAGACCTAAAATTAGAAGGGAGGTCTGCCCTTCTCAATAGGAGGTGTTACATCACTGGGGGCCTGTGACATATGGTTGTTGCAGGTTCACATATGCTCTAATTGCCCCTAATTCCAAGCCATCCAAACCACTACCCTGTTTGATATTTATAGGTGTCCACTGAAGTATATATCACATTTTAAAATAAGCCTACTGTGTTCATCGGGTGGTGAGGAAGTGTGATGCTCAGTGGTTTCTCCAAGGGGAAGACTAGGTCCCTGGCGAGGTTGGCTGTCCAGTGTCACTTTCTTTGAGTCCCATGGAGACTCTTTGGGTCCTATTCCTTCTGCCATCACAGGGGAGGGTGATGTGGTCAGTGGAGCAACATGGCCTGGGCCTTTGGATGAATGCTCAGGACGGAAAGAGGACGTATCCACCAGACCAGGGTTTTGAAGGAAAGTGTATATCTGCTTTGATGGTATTTCTTACACACTGAGATCTCAACACTCTGGATGGCGAGGCGAGAAGATCCCTGCGGGAGGTGAGCAGTCTGCCACCCACAGACCCCCCTCCCCACCTCTTGGGCCAAGTGAGATAGCCCCAGAACTGCAGACTGCTTCTCCACCCCTTGTCCCCCACCACCCAGATGCCCTCTCCAGAAGCCGAATGGCTGGCCCCCACTCAAAACCATGCACAGTCATGCTTATGGAATAAATGGGAGAAAAAATAAAAACAAACTCCCCTGCCCTACCTTTTCCGGCCAGCCTCTCTCCAAGAAGGAAACTAGATCCAATAGTTTGCTTTCAAATCCTTTTAAGCATTTCATTTTAAGGTACACTGTCCTCCACATAAAAGCCCAAGTGTCTGAAAACCATACGGAATTCACCAGGTAACCACACAAGTCCAACCTCTCTGAGGACCAAGACGCATGGGTCCCAGGTCCTTACCTGGTCCCCTGAGGGCCGGCGACTTCACTGGCAGCTGCGATTTCTGTCTGCTCCTGTCCCCTGGCACTCTTGGGCTCTGCGTTTCTGGGCTGACTGTCAGTCTTCCCAGGTTTGGCCTCCTCTTCCTTGATAAAATTTGTGGTGCCTGGGCTGCTGAAAGGTGCAAAATCTTTTCAATAATTTTTACAGGGAAACAGCTTCTGCATAAAGAATGCTCCAAAGGCCCAGCAACGGGGAAGGCAGGTAAGGGACTGGGGCCCAGGTGGTCAGAGAAGAGCTGGATTTGAAACCTGGTTGTGTGACCTTGTAGCTGTGTGAACTTGGGCAGATCACCTCACCCCTTGCAGCCTCAGTTTCCTCCCCTGTCAAATGGAAAATCATAATACCTACTTCGCAAGGTTGTTATCACTCACCGTTAATGAGCACCTGTGACACCTGCAAGCAGGGTCTATAAGGGGTGTGTCCTTCTGCTAAGATGCTTCTAGCTTCCTGTTCATAGATGTTGGGATGGGCATGCTGGGAACCCTGTCGAGAGCCCTCTGCAGTTGGGACATGCAAAGGCCCTCTCTCCAGCTGCTCTTCCAAGGTTGAATCACAGCCTATTTCGTACCCTCAGGTTGTTTATTAGTGGCTAAGATGGCCTTCCAGAAAAGTCCCAAGCGTCTGGAATCCCAGGTATACCTATTTGCTTGGCTATGTGCTGGGAGGATGAACTCACAGGAAAGACAGTAGTGGGAATGCTAATGTGGAATGAGTTCCCGATGAATTTTTTTTTTTTTTTTGGAAATTCACATTTTGAACTAGGTTGCTAATTGGTTTGCATAATCTCAAATGTCTTCTGCACATGTAGGAAGCGTCAGTGCCCGCGGAGTTTGGGGCAAGCGTTTCAGTATTTTCCATGCCTCTCTGCAAGTTCTTGAGTTTACGAGGCAGTTGAATTGTGAATATCTGAACTAGATCTTTCCAGGGGAATTTGCCTGGCTCATCCTCTCTTGGACAGTTCAGAAGTTTCACAAATAACCGTAGCCAGCAGGCAACACGGGTAAAGCTGGGAAGGTCCTTGAGTTGTGTGCGAGAGAGCAGCCGTTCTTGGCCTGTGGAGACAACTGGATTTATGTTCCAGAGAGTAAGTAAGTTGTGGTTTTTGTCCAGATTCAGGAAATGAATGAAAGTTCTTCCTGGCAGCTCACGAAGCCGAGTTTAATGCGATTAGGTACGACCCGCTTCTCCTGATGGGCCCCAGGAGGGGAAGGCACTCAGTTCTGTGTCCCCAAGACAGAGGGGACCATGTTCTACTGGGGATGTGCGGAAAGAGGGGCGCGGCCGGTGGTGGTGGCTCACGTAGGGTGAGCTGGTGGGGCCTGGAGGGGTTGCAGGTGTGACCGCAAAGGAGAGAAGGGAGTTCTCCAGAAGATGAGGATATATTCTTCAGAGGGTGTGGGGTGGTGATGAGACACAATTTTACCAACTTGGAGGAGAGTGAGAGGGGATTTACTCTATGGGAGCCAGGACGGAGGGGGGAGCGAGGCACTTTCTCGGCACCCAGATTGCTTTCCTGCAACCCACAGGTTTCTCCCTGGTCACCTAGGACCTCATCCCTCCAGCTCTCAGCAGTCAAAGACTGCCTCCTACCTCTCCCCTGATGGCCAGGGCGGGAGGCAATGGGATTCCTACTGAAGAAGCGGCAGCTGGAGGGCCGAGGGAGGGGTAGTCTTGGGATTCAGGCCCGAAGGTCCCGGTCACAAGGATTGCACGTTGATTCCTAGCGGGAATCCCGTTAGAATCTTTGCATTTCCTTCAGAGCCCAGGGCAGCAGAACCTCACACTGCCCACTGCCCCATGCCCTCGCCCCCCTCCACACCCTCCCAGGGTGCAGGGGTGGGGTCCTCCTCCCCAGGGGCCTTTCTGCCCCAGCCTGCCCCAGCCGGCAGGTCCTTCGAGGCCTATTTCCACTTTTATGCCCACCCACGAGGCTCTGACTCTGCTTTGGCCAGAACTTTCAGGATTCCTAGGACCTTTAGCATTGAAATAGTCTAACGTCGCCCGAGGTACACATCTTTTCTCTTCTTAAGGATGAGGACCCTGTCTTAGCCTGCGTGTGGCCTGGTCTCCTTCAGGACAAAGAGTAGTTGCTTAGTGTGATGTGCGAAGGTGCATTCGGCTACCCGGCTACCACGGGGGAGTCCAAAAGTAGAACAAACTTTTTCTTGGGCTAATCATCCAAGATGACTTAAGGTGATTTTGTCTTGTTCCAAAAAAAAAAAAAAAAAAAAAAAAAAAAAGCGCTTTCTTCGAAGCATCAGCTCTTTTAAATGATTTCCAGAAATGAGCCTGTCTGTCTCTAACCGAGGGTTTCAGCATACTAAAGTAATAAAGCTGAGAACCCGGAGATGGTTTTACGAGGTCTGGCAAGCGAAGCTGGCAGGGTGGGCAGGAGCCCCTGACTTTAGGCAGTTTGGACCTCAGGCTCGGCATCTCTGAAACGGGAATATCCCTATCTTGCCGAGTTACTGCGACGTTTCGCAATAATGTACGGAAATGGCCTCAGAGTCCGGTGCTTCTCGGCCGCTCTCAATGGTTGTTGCAGCATGTGCCACAGACAGTTTACTGCTACTCCTACTAATTGGGGATCTGAAGTCGCTCCCCGGAGAGAATTGCACTGGCCCAGAACGTGTTCTGCAGGTTTCATCCCTTGAGAATAACCTACTCGATAACCTTCATTTCTGTGCTGTTCTTGCCAAGCCGTCCTCCCTCAATCCTTTATAAAATCCAAAAGGCAAATAGCAACTCCCTATTATAATCTGCTCGACAAATACCCGTGTGCCTTTGCTATGTAATAATTTGAGGGTTCGCAAAGATGAGTAAGACAGTTTGGTCATGACCTTAAAGACTGTAATCCAATTTGGTGCTACTGCTGACTTCTTCCTTGTGATTACCCTCTCAGAGTCTATGGAAGGCAAACTCTTACAAAATATCCCTTTTCACCACCTGCCGTTGCAGGCACAGATGAGGTGACCTGGGCCGTGCAGCTTGTATGCACCCTGTTTCCGGGTCCTACTCACCTTCCCCGTACCCAAATCAAACCAAACTTCAGACCTCTGGGGCCTTTCTACCATGGTCCTCCCCGTGGCATGGTACAGACCTTAACCTACAGAGAGACGGAAGTTAGAGTCACACTGGAAGAGGAAATAGAGCTTCCTCTTCAGGTTGGAGGACAGACCCGTTGCCTTGGAGAGAAGGCATCTGTGCTCAGCAGTCCCATTGCTGCCACTCAACACCCTGAAGTTTGTTAGCGAATTTGGGGAAGACTGGTTTGCTTTGCACTGGACCCTCTGCTAGTGTCTGAGCGAGGCGATGCCTCCAGGGACAAAGAAACCAAATGGCTGTTTCGATACAAGGTGCCTGTCCTAGTTCTCTTGAAGATGCTGGGATGCTGTAATTGTTGATTGAATAGTTCTTAATTTGACTACGGGGGAAAAAAGGGTAGTAATCTCCTATTTACCCAAGGCCCTGATGACTGAGAACCAAATCCACTTAATCGTGCATGTTAATTCCATGTGCCTCATCATTGCTCAGTTCTTTGCATGCTTGCCAGACACAGACACGGTTCTTGATAGACCAGGTCGAAGAGAGAGAAAAATACAACTCCTAAACCTTTACTCCCTCCCCCTGTCTTGACAAGGAGGTGCCAAGATTCTAAGAGATGCCTTCTTTTTTTTTTATTTTTATTTTTTTTTTTTTTCAACGTTTTTTATTTATTTTTGGGACAGAGAGAGACAGAGCATGAACGGGGGAGGGGCAGAGAGAGAAGGAGACACAGAATCGGAAACAGGCTCCAGGCTCCGAGCCATCAGCCCAGAGCCTGACGCGGGGCTCGAACTCACGGACCGCGAGATCGTGACCTGGCTGAAGTCGGACGCTTAACCGACTGCGCCACCCAGGCGCCCCAGAGATGCCTTCTTAAAAAAATGTCTTGCTTCCTTTACTCTCTCAACATAAATAAATAAACTTAAAAAAAAAAAAAAAGTCTTGCTTCCTTTAGATCGTGGGAAGAATTACAGCTTAGTCGCAAGGGCCGGTGTTGCCCTGGAGTAATAGGCAGCTTTCTGTACAGTCACAAATAACAGGCCGCGTCGATTTGCCTATTTGGGTGTGCTGGAAATGTGTGCTGTCTCACATACCCAGAGGAGATCTTAATTAAAGCTTAATTATGTACCATAAATATGTTTTATTTTGGAGCCCAGGAGGTGGGATTTTTTGATTTTGGGAAATGTGGTGCCTAATAAGTAGGCAGGAAAGGGAATGTAAACAGTGAGTGAGCCCTTTAATTTGTCCCCTTTCGGCACGGTTCTGCGTGGCTTCTCAGTCCCAGCGTGTGCCTTGGGAAGGGCCTGCCCCCGCCCCCCCCCCCCCCCCCCCCACTCCCCGCGCCGCCCTCTCGGGGCTGCCATCGGACACAGGAGGGCCTGCTCTGTTTCTGGGCGTCATGTTCCAGAGTGTGCCAGCCACGGGAGCGAAGAAATCAGATGAGTCTCGAGAGAGGACGGGATTTTATTGGTCGCTCACGCCTTAGCGCTACGAGGAGGTCGAGTCAAGTGGCAGCTGTCTGGTCTTCCTGCTCCCCTGCACACCTCACCGCCTGGGTGTTGCTCGTGACCTTGCCCTCCGGCCCCCCACCTCTCCACCTGCCTTCCGGAAGCCCGAAGTCCCCCTCTCCCTGACTCCTCTGTGCTGTGTGCCTGGCCGAGGGCGACTTACCACACGAGGTAAATCTTACTGGGCCTCCTGGGGCCCGGCAGACACAGCACAGGGGTCTCCGCTGGGGTCGGGCAGGACACGGGGAAGTAACACAGGGTGGCCAGGGACTGGGGCACGGGGCCCGGGGACAAGGAAGAGGGGTTGGTGAAGGAGGGAGAGGGGGCAGGAGGGAGCTGGGGGAAGGGGTCCTGGGCCACCGGGGAGGCTGGCGGCAGGAGCGGCAGGAGGAGGCAGCAGGAATTGGTAATGGGCTGCGGGAAAGGGGAAAAGCGAAGACGGAGCAGTAAGGGGAACATTCAACACAGAACAGGGGGTGCTCGCTGCTGTCACCTGCACAAAAGAAAAAGAGCAATCAGGAAGCAGCACTCACGGTGGGAAAGCCTGTGAATGAATCAGAACACAAAGAGGGTTCTTCGGGCTGGCCTGTCCAGGTGTCAGAGGGGTGGCCGATGGGATCTCAAAGTCACCCGAGAGTCAACTGAGGGACGTGGCCTCATCATCACACCCTCTTCCAGCCAATAGTCTCTGGCATCCCTGACAGACGCCGGAAAGTTCTTCCCCCACTAAGTTCCTGCGTGGCAGCGCGGGGTCCCTTCTCCGCCCCCACGGCCAGTCTAATTAGCTGTGCCCGCAGCAACATACGGTGGCTGGCAGGGTCTCACCTCGGTAAGGCTCTCCCCCTCCAGTCCTCCAGCTGCCCGCAGGAGGAGGCGGCAGTCATGCCCTAATCTGGCCTTTCTGCTGCAGAGGGGAGGTTTGAGAAAAAAGAAAGAAGCAGAGATATCCTGGTGGGATCATGGAAAGGGGGAGGGACCAAGGAGGGGAAGAAGCAGGTGGACGAGGGAGGTGTCCAAGTGAAGTGAATGATTTGCCCGCTGAACCCACACTTAATCTGCCAACCTTCTGGAGGCGGAGTATGGGCACCTGATGGAGACACGATCCAGAGAGACCCCCTCGTGCATGACAGATCTCTCAGCGCTGCCACTAGCCAGCTGGGTCACCTTGGATCATCTGTTTACCTTCTCAAAAACTATTTCCTCATCTGCAAAATGAGACAGGTGTTTTCTCTAGGCCTTGTTCCCCCACGGGTGGTCCTTTGACCACCAGCATGGATGTCCCCTGGAAGCTTCTTAGAAATGCAGAATCCTCGCCCCCTCCTCCCAAACCGACCGAATCACAACCTGCAGCTTATTGGAGTCTCCAGGTATCTCATCAACTTGAATGTTCTAGAATCAAGGCTGTGAGACAGGTGTCCAAACCTCTGTGATGAGAATCACCTGCTGTGCTTGTTAAAGATGTGGTTTTACAGGCTGCCTCAGTGGAGATTCTGATGCTCTGGGTCAGGAACGGGAACCAGGAATGTGTCTTTTCATCAAGTCCCTGCCTGGTGACTCTTATCAGAGAAGTTTGGGAAAGGCTGCAGCTGCAATCAGTCCCAATTCTAAAATGCCATCATTGGAAGCATCCAGTTGAAAACCATGATCATTACCTCCAGTATAATTGGGGGTGGGGGTGGGTCTCAGCCCTTAGTTACTCCTATCCTGTGCAAGATCTGACACAATTATCTGTTCCTTCATTTCCCAGTGCCTCCCTAGGCTTTTGCAGTAGCTGCTACTTCTTGCCTTGTTTCTCTGTGGTTGTCTTCTTCTGTCCTTTCCCCACATCATCCCTGCTTGCTCCATGAGCTCTCACAGGGGAGGCCCTCTTCAGCTCCCTTGCTCTCCCTCTAGGCCCTTGGATTCCTGCTGGTGGCCAGGAGCTCTCTGCCCAGCAGCAGACCTGGGTCCTCCGGTGTTTCCTGGCATTTCCTCCCGGCCATCCTGCCTGCCCCTCAAAGACAACACTCACGGAATGGGGCCCATTCTCTTCTTGCTTTCTCAGCCTTGACAAAGGCAACCTCCACAGGCCTAGTTTTCTGGGCCAGAGCTCCAGCTTCTCTTTGGTTCCTCCTTTTTCCTTATCCCCACACCCAGGAGTCACCACCAAGTACTGCCAGGAGTACTTCCTTGAACATCCCTCAAGCCCAGCCCTCTTCCCCATCCCCTCTGCTTTTACTCTAGGCCAAGCCCTTCTTATTTCTCTCTGGGTGCCGTGCACGTACAGCTTGTCTGGTCTCTCGGCCTCTGTCAGACTGCTCTCACTCCCCTTTCAGGCCCCTCTCCATGCCACAGCCCACTTGTAAAAGTGCCAGTTGGGTCGCACCACATCTCACTTAGATCCCCTCCCAGGTTGATGCGCCAATGCCTTTCTGCTTGACATTCAAGGCCCTCAGGGACCTGGTCCTTGCCTCCCTATAGGGTGTCAGCTTTATACTCTCCTCTTCCTAATTTGTAGGCTGACCCTAAAGCAGAGCTTCTCAAACTCATCTGTGCACACAAATACCCCAGAGATACTATCAAAGGCAAGTTCTGGTTTGGTCAGTCTGGACTGGAATCTGAAGTTCTGTATTTCTACCAAGCTGCGTCAGGTGACGCCTCTGCTCCTGGTCTGGGGACATTTTAAGGCCCAAGGCCCTAGACTACTTGGAGCTCCTCAATTTTTTACAATAAAGTTATAACCTGTCTTACATCTCAGACTAAGATGGCTTTGGTAGGGCAGCTTATAAAAAGATGCCAGGCCTGGAGCAGCAGGTGGTGGGGGTGGGAGTCGGGATTTCCAAGCAGAGGGAGGGTTGGGGACTGACCTTTCCCTAAGGCCTAGTCTCCCCACAAGGTTTTAATCCTCCCATCTACCTGGTGAGGTAGGTAACAACTCGACTTTACTGATGAGGAAACTGAGTTCGGGGAAGTTGCCAGCTCACATTTAGGGCTATAAAGTGGTAGACCAGGATGCTGAGCCATGGTTTCCCGTTCTGGACCCTGTGACCTCCCTGAGCCCCACGGTCTCGGAAGCATTACCATAAACGACTGAGGATTAGTATTCTCTACGTAGAAAGAGCGTTCACTTATGGTGGTTGTTTTCTAACTTGGGCAGATGGCCTGGAAAGTTGTTGGGACACCAAGGGACCTGCCTGGAAATTCATTAATCTTGGCCTTTCGAGAAAACCTTCCACAGAATTTATTTGCAAGGTAGGTTATGAAGATTTGGGATTTGCGTCAAATTTCTCTTCCAGGCCGCCCTTCAAATAAATATTTCCCGACTCACAAGAGACCACAGTTATGTTAGATGTTTATCTTTTTAAATCTGAGTTCACTGCTTTTTCTTGGTTTTACAAGAATACGTCCTCACGAGAAGCCATTATTAAGCTGAATAGGCTTTGCTACTCCCACAAATGTGAATCTGGTAATGACTAACATTGAACTCAGTAATAAGTGAGGATAATTTCAGAACACTTGGCTTTGTTTAAAAGGGCAAGATTTTGGAAGCAGGCTCTAGGACTCCATCCAGATCCATTTTCCTGGCACAGAACTAGGAGACCGTGCCCAAGCTCTAGGTGACAGGAGAGGGCATGCTCTTTTCCCGTGTGCCGGGCACTGAGGCAGAGAGGTCTGCAGGACTCCAGGCGCCAGAACCCCGCAGCACAGTGGCCTTTGGATGCCTCTACGCATCCTGGAAAAGGAAGATGGCTCCTTTACAACTCAGGCTAGCACTGGGCGGGGTCTCGGGTATAGGCAGGAGGCCAGGAGGCCAGGAGGCCATAGTAGCTCCCTGTGCTTCTCTGTCCCCCAGCGTTTGCGGGGCCTGGAGACCTGCTCAGCTTCTCCCAGATCCATGCAGAATTCTGAAAGAATATGTAGCTCTGCTTCTGTCCCTCCCTGGACCAGAGTTCACCTTGATCGTGAAATAGGATTTCTGAATCCATTGCACATCAGACACAGCTGGGTCTGGACTCGCTGCCCGACTTTTCCATGTCTTTTTGGAGATGAAGCAAATCTCTGGCTTGGTGAATGCTTTCTGATTATTCATTTCTCCCCCTTTTGTGTTCTGCTCTGGAAATTCAGGGTGTAGTAAAAGTGTTTGTACCTGCATTTATATTAGGCTTTAAAAAATATAACCCGACTTTTGGTAAAGGGGAAAAAAAGGATTGTGGGGAGTGGGGGCAACATTAAGACAGAGAAAACAAGGTTTTATAATTCATTCCCTACTAAACATAGTTCTTGTGTCCTAGATATCAATATGCTGTAATTTACCAGGTACTTAATGGTAACAGGCACTGTTCTAATGGCTGAGCGTACATTTTATCATTGAAACTTCACAGCAATCCCACGAGGTGGGATCTGTTTTGACCCCCCACTTTACAGATGAGGAAACTGAGGCACAGAGAAGTCACTTGCCCAAAGGCACACAAGCAAATAAGAAATGGTACCCAGATGCTAATCCAAGCATTTTGACTCTAAGGCACTTCCTCGACACTACATGGAGGCGGGGGGGGGGGGGGGCGGCGGGTAACATGGAGAATTACAAGCCAACTCATTTAGCAGCAGTTTGATGGAATATATGAACTTACTTAATTTAAAATGCGTGAACTCTTTCTAAAAGAGTGTGAAGAACAATGAAAATCTGACACCTTCTCAGTTATAAACCTATTGGTAGAGGGCACCATGGGTTCCTCTATTGTAAATAGCCTTCTTGGGGGTTCTAGATGGTAGGTCACATGGATATAAGGAAAAACTTGATTTCAATGGATTATCATTACGTAGATTCGCGTGTAAGGCAATCCACATTTCCCAGCTATATTATTTTATTCAGGAAAAGCCTAGTAGAACTCGGTATGGAAGGTTAGTCTATTACACAGGTGTTGCAAAGGGATTTCATTGGCTTGGATGCTTCAATATGACACAGAATCTCAGTTCTGAAATGGGAGGAGTTTTGGTGACTCACTGTCAACTTTGGCTCACCCCCAAAATGCTTTAGGAAAACATTCCTCTACAGAGGTAAAGAAAAACAGGAACCTGGTGAGCTGGATCAATGTGTCTAGATAATTCAGACCCCCAATCCTCTTTTTCTAGAACCACAGGAGAGTCCTTTGAATTTTCTGAGTTGCTAGCGTCACTCAACTAGACTTTTCCTGAAAAGACTCAGCTTAAATTCTCACCATGTCTCTGGGCTCTCATTTCACTGTGCTAATTAAGGAACTCTGAGGGTGCATCTACACATGTAAAATGAGTGGATCTTAACACGCCAACGCTTTGCTTTTAGCCAACTTCGTGAATCCGGTTTGCTGTACAACTGATCAGGCTTCTGTAGCAACCGGCATTGATCACCAGGACCGCTGTGCTCACTGGACAGCCAGGCCCCAGTCTAGCCCCTTCCTGCACGGGTCCTGGACATGGTCTGGGGTCATAACAGGACGATAAAGCTGGTACTTTTTAAAAGCTTTTACTCCAAGTAACATCCCTCATTTGATGAAATAGGTAGCCTTCTGCCAACTTGGCTCTCTTGCCTAAACCTTGGTGTTTCCAGGCTAGTAATTCTTCAGACGTGATGTTTCATAAAATGTAAAGTGAATTAATTCTTCCTTTTGTCAATGTTGTAAGGTCCATCTGGAGTTTGCTCGGTCAGAAAAGCATCTGTATTAATCACACAAACTAAGATCATCTAGTGGGCCTAAACCGTACATTTTAATGATTTTACTTGACAGATGACAAAGTAGCCCAAGCAAATAGCTACCCAGTTTTAGCAAGAAGGTTAGAAATCATATCTAGTGAATGGAATTGCATTATTTAAACTTCAATTTTTTTTTTTTATTAAAAACCTCCCCAATTCAATAAATTACCACATATATTTTGAAGTAATTGGGGAATCATCTTATCTGCCCTATTCCATTCTTAAACAGCTGAATTTAAAACATGCTTCCTACTGGGGCGCCTGGGTGGCTCAGTGGGTTAAACGTCTGACTGTGGCCTGGGTCATGATCTCATGGTTTGTGAGTTTGAGCCCCGTCGTAGGGCTCTGTGCTGATAGCTCAGAGCCTGGAGCCTTCTTCGGATTCTGTGTCTCCCTCTCTCTCTGCCCCTTTTCCGTGTGCCCTCTTTGTCACTCAAATATAAATATTAAAAAAAATTTTAAACACATTTCCTACTAAATGTCTTAAAAATGAGAAATTGTTAACTATTAATGATACTTTCCCCTAATTAAATAAGGAAAAAGTGTTGGGGCTTTGCTTGGAAGGACATCATTTCAGATTTTTTTTTTTTTTTTTTTTTTTACCTCATTAAAGCAACAAAATGTGGGTGGTTAATCTGAGGGAAAGCTGCCATTTTCTAAAAATGCATTAAGACTTAACTGGACGGGTGGTTGCATGACAAGAGCTATTTAGGATTAGAAAGTAGTTGTGATTTGTATTTAAATGAATTGCACGCTATTTACAAATTCTTCGGCAGTTAATTTGGATCCTTTCCATTCTACTGCAAGCAGAAGGCAGACCTTTCTGCCTAGTTACCCCAACTTCGAAGTCAGTTCCTGGAGGAATCAAGTTTGTCCTCCATATGTTGGCTTTGATGGGGATGAGCCCGAGGGACTCTACGCTTTCACTTGAATTTATCCTCTTTCTGGATACTATTAAATCATTCCTGCCTCAAGCGGAGGACTGATCTCTGCTTCAAAGGCAGCTAAAGAGTGAATTATTTACCAAATTGCACAAAAGGGAGGATGTATCAAGCCCCCTTTCTCCCAGAGAGGACAACCCCAGTATTGGAGGACTTTATTACTCTCTCTTTCTTGGCTATAAATTATGCCATTCAGATGCTTTTGAAAGCTTCTCTTCATGCTCTCGCTTGAGTCATAAAATTTGATACCTGGGGCCAAATGCCTTCCCCCATCCCCACCCCAGAAGGGTAAGGAAGATGAAAAGGCGCCAATTGTAGGAAAGTGTCACACAAAGCCAATGACTGGGCAGCAAATTTGGGCAGTGGGAACAGTTGTTCTGCATAAGTCACACCTTCTTGATTTGCTCTTCTACTCTAGAAGGAATTTTGCCACTTGTATAAGATCACCGGACCCTCCAAAACCTGAATTCGCCACTCAGAGGGCCCTCGGTGTAACCGGTACCACCAGTGTGAATGTTGGCATTACCTGTAGTGCTGGGATTTTAGAGTTTGTGAATTTCCACACATCAGTCACTCACCTGAAGAGGGTTTGCTGGGGCCCACCTTCTCCGGTTTCCGTGGGGTCATGGTACTTTTATGTTTCTGTTTGACTGATGTTTGGTCAATTGCCGGGAGTCTGGAATCACCCTTGACCGAAGAACTCTTGGTGGAAAGTCTTGGTTCGGCTACAGAATCCTCCTCGCCAGAACTCTACCAGAAATGAAAGGTGTCTGAGTATTAATGGCCAAATAGGTCATCTCTGCTGGGCAGAGGGAAAAAGAGACTAGCTGACTGCAGGGATCCCTCCAACACTAACACTGGAATATCCCGCCATGCTTAATATGCCCTTTTACCAGTGAGGTTTTGATGGACTGTATCAATTTAGAAGAATCAATTAGAAATAATAGCAAAGTTAATGAGACTATTTTGCAGAACACCATAAAAAGGAGACACTTCTACGAGTCTATCTTGTAGAACGTTATGAAAAGAATACATTTCTGACCCTTAAGTAATTTGATGACCAACAAACAGCTCATGTTATGAAAGCTATGTATAAAAGCAAAAGAAACAAGCAATGCCCTTAAACTTCTTGCTTTTGTTATCTGAACTGCTTTGGGGGTGGGTGAGGAAAGATGTTCCTAATGGTAATCATATACTTGACAATGAAAAGGAAATTTAGATAGTGTGTTGGGACTGAAAAAATTAGACCTCCGTTTACTGTTCTGAATTACTGGGTGCAACATGAGACAGACTAATCTTTTTAAGAGTCTCCTAGTTGTCCGTCTTCTATAAAGAAGTCAGTATAAACCTATGCACAGCCAAATCATGATTCCTGCAGTGTCAGAGTGTCTCAGCGCAGCCTTGCCAACACAACAAAAATTATCCAGGCATTCGATAGTTTTCTACTTTGCCGCCACTACGCTCACCAAAAGAATAATGAAAGCAACGTAACTGGCCATGGGAAATCTGGTCACAGTGGGTGAGTTAAGTCCTACCTTATGGTTTTAGGTCCTGGTGTTATGATTTGTGATACACTCTGCAACAAACTAAACCCCAAGGTCTCCGCCCCTCCCTCCCCAGGGGGTCACTCAGTTCTTCTACAGGCACATTAGTCCAGTCTTGGGAAAGTCCTCTCAGGATGCACGGTCTTCTGCAGACAGAGTGCTACATTAATGCCCCCCTCTTCCCCAAACGTGGCGATTTGTATTGATCTTGCTCATCGTTCCCGCTGACAATTGTGGCATTTTCATTTCAAGGGCTCCTGACTCAGGAAAATAGTGTGTTGAGGAGCTTTGAATTATTGGGTGCAACAGAAGACAAACTAAATTCTAAAAAAAATTCCCCTGCTTGTCAGTCTTCTTCAAAGATGTCTGTATAAATCTACAGGTGGACAGATCATTATCCTCTAAGATTATAAATTGTTGTTTTGTAATTTAGAGTCTGGAGACAGCCTTCAAACAAATCATTATTGTTTCTCCCTGTGTTTTCAGAAAACAAATCAGATAAAGAGACAGGAAAAAGAAAGGACTTAATGAACTGGTTGTTCTCCATTTTCCTTTTCGATTCTGGAATTTAATGGAAATCCTTGAAAATGATCCTGAAATGTCAAAGGTGAAGCATTAGGTCATTTTTTTAAAAAGTTTATTTATTTATTTTTGAGAGGAAGTGTGTGAGCAGGGAGGTGGCAGGGAGAGAGGGAAGAGAAAATCCCAAGCAGGCTCTGCACTGTCAATGCAGAGCTCAACACGGAGCTTGAACTCATGAACCGTGAGATCATGACGTGAGCCAAAATCAAGAGTCAGACACTTAACTGACTGAGCTACCCAGGCACCCTATGAAGCATTACATCATTTCTGAACATGAGACAGGTTCTCTGTTTTCAGAGTAGGAAATGTGGGCAAATTTTAATTATGATGCCCAAGACTGTCCTAGGCAAGGAGAACGTCAGTGAACATGGGATGGAATTTTTTTCCACAAACTGCCCAACAAATACCTCATGTGAGTGGGTGGACAATAGAAAGGGTCTATTCTTCAGCCCTTTATTTCTAGCCAATGCAAAGGCAGGAAAGATGCTCTGGGCTACGACTACCAATATCCATGGTTACAGTATCAGGAGCAGTAAGAGCGTCCACTGTTACTGGTGGGTCTGTCACCCTCAGCCAGGGCTGGATTCTTTGCTTGTCCCGGGCAGTGGTGAATTGGGAGGAGTTGGTTACAAGACTTTTGATTGGGTGGGTGTTAAGCCATATTTTATCCTTCCTTCACCCACTCATTATACTTCAAGCCTTTAATAGCACCAAAGGTGAACGAAAGTTTGGTCCACGAGACAGTGCCTATTACATAGGGAATAGTGTACCTGTGCTCTGAATACATTCTTTTCCGGTTCCTAGTTCCATCAGCCTTACTTACTTCCAGTTGCTAAGCATTCTTAAGAGTCTAGAAATTGCCGCTGGAAGGGGGTGTTTTGTCAGTGGGAAACTCAAGTCTCAATGGCAGAAATAATAATACTTATGATGAATGTGCTTGCTTCACTAATCGTAAGCAAATCATTTCAACTTTTTTTGTGCCTTTATTCACGTCTTCTTGTGTTCTCTCTCCTCTCTTATGAAAACGCATAATATTAATCAGGGAGGATGATCCTTGGTGTGACAAGTGTAGTAACTCATTCTGGCACCAAAGTGTAGTATTTAAGACTTCCTGGGAGGGGATTCTGGGTTTCACAGGGTTATTGTGTGACATAGTGTTAATTTTGGTTCATCTCTCTGCATCTCAGAGTTTTCCATCCATGAACCATAGTGTCTACCTTGTGGTGGTTCTGCGAGGATTAAATGAGTTAGGACGTGCTCGTAGCACTTAGAACAATACCAGGCATGCAGTAAATGCCATGTGAGTGTTGGCTTTTGTAATTATCCATTTAAAAAATTAACTCGTTAACAACCGAATATTAACTACCTGTGGTTGAAAGCAAAACCCAAATCCCCAGTGAGAAATACTATTGAATTTTCACTTCATCTGAAGAAATGTGAGCAGAGAGGTAGATCAGATCTTACATCAGACTCTTGATTTATTTATTGATTGATTTATTATTTTTGAGAGAGAGAGAGAGAGAGAGAGAGAGACAGAGCACAAGTTGGGGAGGGGCAGAGAGATAGGGAGACAGAATCTGAAGCTGGCTCCAGGCTCTGAGCTGTCAGCACAGAGCCCAACTCAGATCCCAAACCCACGAGCTGTGATAATCATGACCTGAACTGAAGTCGGACACCTAACCGACTGAGCCACTCAGGTGTACCTGGACCCTTGGTTTCTTTCACAAGCTATTGAATTTATGATTGTCTTCTAAGTATCCAGCTGAAATTTGTCTGGTCTTAATAAAATATGGCATGATTTCTTTTTCAGACAGTAAAGCTCTAATGGAAAATATTTAACAACAGTCAGAGATTATCAAACAATAATCATTAAGTTATTTTGATTTAAAGTTGATTTTAAAACTGTCTTTTCCCCCTTGTAATTTTGAACAGTAATTACAATGTTCATTTCTTCCCCCATATGTTCCTAAGTTGAAATGTCACATGGAGGTGGAGGCAACAGCACATTTTGCTATTCCTTTGGGGGAAGAAAACCAGCTTTGTCTTTCAAAATCAAAGTCTAAAGCATTAAAAAAAAAAAAAAAAACCTAACTAGAAAGAAACTTTTAAAAATCAAGCTACAGGATACATGTGAGGATTCTCAGTTCCCTATTCATAATTTGGTAAGAAAGTCCTAATAAAGCCATGTGAATAGAAATAAGCTATTGTCAAAATGAACATTTTTCTAGAGTGTTATTACTTTTGTATTTATCATTCTCCCCCGGTCCCCCACTTGCTCTTCTGGCAGAATAGAGAGACCACCTTGCCCAGGGCAAGCCTCTCTCCAAAGTTCAGAGAAAGACTCCTGTCTGGGAGTCCCATTAGGGACTTCCACAGGGAACAACTTATTGATGCTATAATGTTCTAGTTAGGCCTCCTGGAAGACGGAGACCCAGGGGTTGGGAAGTGGAACACATTGCCTCAGGGACGTGAGAATGATGAGATTATTTCACCTGGGACCTCACAATGTGGGATCTGGAATGGCAAGGTGACAGTGAACAGAGACAATTAGAAGAGAATGAGACCTAAGTAGTCAGGGATGGACGAGACCAGGTTATTTTCCAGCTCTTGCCTGATGGCTCATTTCCAAGACCCAGGAAGCTGGTCCTCAAATGGGATGGCCCCTCTCTCCCGCCCTCCCTCCTTCAGGGTGTGCTACTGCATTCTGATTGACGTAGACTAGCCCCATTTTTGCCACATGTCATGTGATGGAAAGCTGGGCTGAGCAGATCTCCCGATATGGTGTGGATCACGGTACAACCTGCTGGGAACAAGAGGAAAAGAGTAGTGTCGGGCTATTGCCAGAGAAGGACCGTGTGTTTATGACACTTGAAATAAGTATGTTTTCATGAGAACATGAAAGACAGTGACCAACGCGGTGACACTTGACGTCCAAACAGTAACAACACGGGAAGGGTGACTGAAGGACTGCGGGTGCGAACGCGTACCTTCAAGTTTCCAAAGTCTACGTTCAAATTGTGCCTCAGACACAGAAACAGCCTTAGAGAATCGAAGGTAGCTTGTATACGTAGCATTCTGGACAGGGCGGACTCCTTTGTGCATTCAAGAAGCATAAAAGCATGTTCTACACAGAGGGCTGGCTTGTCACAAAGCAGGCTAACCTGTCTCTAATCTAGAACAAACTCTAAAAGCAGCAAAGTCCTTCGCATGTTCAGGACGGTGTTGAGCTCCATTTCGCCGCAAGATGCTTTTTGGAGTCAGGTGGGCTGCCACGTGTGTAAATATCACGTGCACCTGTGTCTACCATGGACTTCGGTAAAGACCGCCCCGCCCCCCACCTGCCGCGGTCTCTGTGATTTTCATGCTAGCAAGTTGGAATGACTCAGCCTGAGACACTGATCTGTCACTAGTGGCCTTGGTCAAAGTCTTCCCAACATCTGATGACCACGGCGTCGGCTCCCTGAAGGAGGGGCACGTGAGACCATAGAATTTGCTTCGTGATGACTCTCCATCTGACTGTGGAATGGCCTCTGGGTGAAGCTCGGAGCTGCAAGCTACTCAAATGGCAGACATGACAGGTTTTCTGACACTTGCTAGCTATTTCTTGTAATGCAAATTAATCCCTTGTGAGTTGTAGAAATCACTCTTGTGGGTGGTGACACATTTTCATGCTTTTGGGGACCTGTGCGAGTGAGTGAGTGCATGTGATGTGCTCTGGGATGGAGTTCTGTGTGGTGGGCAGCAGGTGAGGAAGTGGTGTGTGGCCAGAAAATGCTGGATTTTTAAAATTTGAACACTAAAGTGTAGTGGTTAGTAGCACATCGAGACTGCCCTCCGTTGGATATTTCTCAAGTAGAGTTTGGCTACAATAAATTTCTCCTCCATTCTTTATTTGAATTCCTGTGCCCCTTTTAGCTGAGAGGAGCCTCTGAGGAACATGAAAGATTTGGCCATCAAATGGAGATCATCTACAAAAGTACCTCCTACTCGAAATAATATGTCATACAACGTGGGAATTAATTGAGAAGCATCATTTGCAACGACTATGCCTTCAACCCTACTCAAAGCACCAGGAAGGCATTTAAAGACAAGAAGCTTGCGGTGGGAGAGATGAGATTATAATCTCATGAAATGCAAAACAACATTTAATTAAGCGATAAATCGGGTGGCACCAATTCTGAATTCCAAAGGAACGCACAGAAAAAGATGCGAAGTCAAGGCAGGGTTCCTGAGGTTTCTGGAACCTGAAGTATGAGTGGCGACTGCCTTAGGCTGGAGGCAGCACAGGAGCCAAGGTATGGATGGAGTAATGAGTAGGGCATGATTCTCAGACGACAGGGCAAGGGGCCAGAGCAGAGAGTGGGGGAGGAGGGGGAGAGAGAAAGCTGGATGGCAGGGTGGCGTCAGATTGGGGGTGGGGGCCCTGAGATGCAAGCAAAGAATTGAGAGTCAATGTGATAGAAAATGGGGTCCAACTGAAGGTTTCTGAGCAGAAAAATGCTTAACATGGTTTCTAAGATGAGCATGTATGTTTCTCTCAGAGCGGGAAAAGAAAGCATCCTGAAAATTTGCCAGTGAAATGATCTTTTCATAGTTTCAATGGCTTTTTTTGGTGAAGTGTAACTCTTCGTTACAAAAGGAATGCATGCTCATAATGGACATATAAAGAGAAGCCTAAGAAAGAAAATTTAAAACATTCAAAGCCCCATTAACCTAGAACTAAAAACTGCAAGCAGCTTGGTCTATATTCTTTAAGACTCCCTTTTAATGACTGCGATGGATTTCCACTGAAATCCCTTCTCAAGCAATAGGGTGAAGCTGGGATATGGCCACCCTCCTTGAACAGAACGTTTCCATCTCCCCTGCCACGTGGTGTGGCCTCGGAGGAAAGTCTCACCCACCGACTGGGAGTGAAAGTGTCTGCCCTCACTTCTGCCTCAGTGTCTGGCCCGGCACTTCAGCTAGAAAGGCAACAACTTTGAAAGTCCTGCATTGAAGACAACCGAACTGTTGTCAGCCCGAGTCTCTGAAAGTCTTGGTGGAGGAGAGCTGTCTGCCCATCTGGTTCATCCAGCCTGAACTGTCACAGGTGCAAGAACTAAACTGCCTTGATTCACTCATCATATTTTTGGTCCCTTTGTTACAGCAGCTGACGTTACGCTAGCACACGTTTATGCCTATACAAGTGTGATTAAAAAAATAGAATTGTCCCATACATACTGTTTCACTTAACAATACGTTGCATCAACAGATACCTTTTAATAATGTTTCAATCTTATTCTGAAAATGTCAAATCTATAGAGCAGTTGAAAGAACGGTACAAAAAACAGCCATTACTCTATTTGCACGCTACGCTGTCTTGCGCCCGCTCTCACACAAGTATGCGCACACTCTCTCTCTATATATATTCTCTTTCTAAAGAATTTCAAAGTCACTAGACTTCATGATAGTTCACCCCTAAATACTTAAACATCCATCTCTTATCAAAATAGACATTCTCCTGCAAAGCCACAGTACCAGCCATCTTACCTAAAAAAATGTAATAGTTCCATGACATTGTCTAATACGTACAGCATATTCAAATTGTCCCCAAAATGTCTCTCTAGCTGTTTGTTTTGATCTATGATCCAGTCAAGGTACTTAGATTGCATGCAGTTTTTATGTCCCTTTACTCTTTGGTTTTCTGCCTTTTTGGCTTCTTCATGTTTTTTACTGTTTTGGAGAGTCCCAGCCCCATAGAAGGTCTTACGTTCTGAATTTGATTGTTTTCTCATGATAAAATTCAGGTTAACCATTTTGGGTATGCATATTCTATAGGTGGTGTGGTGTCCTTCTGTATAACATCACACATCAGCACCTAACAATGCTATTGATAATGCTGTTTGATCTCTAGCTAAGGTGGTGACTGCCAGATGTCTTCAATGTAAACTACATTTCCCCCCATTGTAATTAGTAGGTAATCTATGAATGATTCTTTGACACTGAATAGCCTATTCATAAACAACACTTTACCCAACGATTTTAGTGTCTCTTGATGCACTTTTCCTGGGGGTAGTAGCAAAACAATTGTCTTTTCAAATTCTGTCATTTCTTCTACAATTAATAACTGGCATTCTTCCCTAGAGAAGAACATTCCCCCCACCTTCTCTTTTATTTATGTACATATTTAATTTATTTATTATCACTGCAGTCTCAAGGATATATTTTCTTCAATTATCTCATCACATTCTTTCATGCTCAAATTGTACCAAAATTGGTGAGTGGGAGTCCACTGAAGTTGACTTTTGACATGAGTTTTTGAGCACTTCTTTACTTTCTGGTACAATAAAAATATCATAGTTTCCCCCTTGTATTTTACCTGTCTCAGACCTGGAATCCAAGTAGCTCTGGTTCCTTTTAGTTAAAATGGTAGTTAGGACTTAATATATCCATGCTGGGTGTGTTCATTGCTACTGGAATGACACTGTTTCTAAGTCCTTTCAATAGAATTCATTAGAAATATGTATTTAGGGGCACCTGGGTGGTTCAGTCGGTTGAGTGTCTGACTTCTGCTCAGGTGATGATCTCATGGTTCGTGGGTTTGAGCCCCGCATTGGGCTCTGTGCTGACAGCTCAGAGCTTGGAGCCTGCTTCAGATTTTGGGTCTCCCTCCCTCTCTGCCCCTCTTCTGCTCATGCTCTGTCTCTGTCTCTCTCAAAAAAAAATACACTTAAAAAAATACGTATTTAAAAAAATCATGAGTTCACAGCAATCTTTCTAATTAAAATTTAACACTATATGGAGCTTTCCATTCCTTTGAAAAGTTTTATATTCGTATTTTACATTTAGCATCTTTATTCCTTAATTATATTAATATTTTTATTCATGTTTTGCTCTGTAATAAATGTGAAATAATGTCAGAATTACAATACAAATATTACTGTAAGAATAAACCCACTAAGTAAAGTTCATTCTTTCTTGGTAGTTCTCTTTGTTTGTTTTTTAATCTTTGCTTACAATTTCTTTTTTTAAGTTTTTATTTATTTAAGTAATCTCTATACCCAATGTGGGGCTCAAACTCACAACCTCGAGATCAAGAGTCACATGCTCTGCTGGCTGAGCCAGCCAGATGCCCCAGTTCTCTTTGTCTTCAGAATATACTCCTCACTGAATGGATCGATCATAATTCTTTTTGTTGATCATGTACTTTGCTTCCAGCTTTTTGCTATAATAAATAGTGCTATGATGAATATTCTTCTAGATTTATGCACATCTTTAATTATCTCAAGTTTCCCAAAGTGGGAATTTATATTAGTAGATTAAAAGCATCACAAAGATTTAAAATTTTTTGTTCCCAAATTGTCCTCCAGAAATATTGGTATCAACTTACATTTGTAGATGTATGTGAGAATGCCAACTTCCACATAACTTTTCCAACTATTATCTTTTTTTGAAAAGTCATTTTGGGAGATTATAATTTTGAATTGTAACTCACATGTAATTTTAATTATTACACAGGCTCATTTATCTCAGCTATTTAGAATGTATATTCCACCTATTTCTAAAAAGGTTCTGAGATTACTTAAAAGAACTCAAAACCGTTTTTAAGAAATGGAACAAGAAAAGGCAGAAACTAATTTATGGAGAAAATACTTAGAATAGCAGCCGTCTCTGAGAGGGACAGGGACGGGAACTGGCTAGAAAGGGGCATAAAGAATCTTCATGGGGTGATGAAAACTTGATGGGGGTGTGGGTTACAGGGCACATGCATTTGTCAAAACTCATTAAATATTACTCTTAAAATCTATTCTATACAATTTACTTCAGGTAATTTCTACCGCCTAAGCAAAAACTGGAAAAAAAAAAATGAACCATCAAAACCACAAAAGCCATAAACAGGTATTCAATGCTAGTTAATGACGTACATGCTGAAGTATTTTGGGGGGCAAGTCTGCAACTTGCTTTGAAATGCATCAAAACATGGGCGCCTGGGTGGCTCAGTCAGTTAAGCATCCGACTTTGGCTCAGGTCATGATCTCACGGTTTGAGTTCCAGCCCCATGTTGGGCTCTGTGCTGACAGCTTGGAGCCTGGAGCCTGCTTCAGATTCTGTGTCTCCCTCTCTCTCTGCCTCTGCCCTGCTCGTGCTCTCTCTCCGTCTCCCAAAAATAAACGTTATTAAAAAGAATCAAAATGAAATGCGCCAAAACCCAAGGTGGATCTGTGGATGGATAGATGGACAGATAGATAGGTGATAAAGTAAATATAGCAAAATGTCAACAATTGTAGAATCTAGGTAGTAGGTATATGGATATTCACTATACAATTCTGTCAAGTTTTCTCTATGTTTTGAAGTCCTCAGAGTAAAATATTGGGGGGAAATGGAGCAGAAATATAGATAGATATTGCCGGGCTGCCAGGATAAAGTAGGTACTTTGTGGGAACACTGCCAGTTTCTTTTTATACCTCATAATAAATGTTTCATTAGATTTAAAATGTTTCCTTCATGATACCATCTGGTAATAATGAGAGATCAATGATCAATACAGAGAAGTCAATGCAGGATAAATTTTAAAAGATATGCCTCATCTTATACTTGGTGATTTAGGATGAACATAAATTTATACTAACAGAGACCCTCCACGGAAGAGACAATACAGCCACATATGTTGGGATATGCGAATGACGAGTAAAACAAAGATTTGGTTCTTACAGAGCTTACAGTCTAGGTAGGAAGGTAGATCATTTAATCAAATAATTATTAATGTAAAATTACAAGTCCTAAATTAAAAAAAAAAAAAGGAAGCACATGGAAAACCATAGAAGATAGGGCAGAAGGGTCCGAATCTAGTTGCGGGAGGGGACAGTTGGGAAAAAGCTCCCTGAGGAAGTGACCTGGGCTGACATCTGAGGCATGGTGGGAAGGCAGGGTGTGTGTTGTAAGAGAGGTGGCCTGGCAGGTAGGAAGACCTGAAGCCAGGGTGGACGGACTTGGGGCAGTACGGAGGACCAGATCCTTCAGGCCTTTATTGGCTCCATGACGAATTCTGGTTCCCATTCTGAAAGTCACAGAAGGCCACGGAAGGGGTTTCAGCGGGCCAGGGACATGATCTGAGTTCCACTCGTCACTGTCACTCCATGTGGTACAGAAAGTGGAATTTAGGGGGAGGAGTAGAAGTGTGAAGACTGGCCAGGAGGTGTCGGCAGTAACCCACGTAGGCAATGGAAGAAAAGTACACACAGACCGATTAAAAAGCTCTTGGGGAAGGGGTGCCTGGGTGGCTCAGTTGGTTGAGTGTCCAACTCTCCATTTCGGCTCAGGTCATGATCTCACAGTTGGTGAGATCAAGCCCTACACTGGGCTCTGTGACAACAGCGTGGAGCCTGCTTGCGATCCTCTCCCTCTCTGCCCCTCCCCTGCTCATGCTCATTCTCTCTCAAAAGAAAATAAACATTAAAGAAAAAAAGCAATTGGGGAAGTAAACGGCATAGACTTGGTGATTGAATTGAATATGAGGGTCAGGAGGAGAGAAAGTGCCAGATTTGGATGATGCCACACAAAAGGAATCGTGAAGGACCAGGCTGGGGACTATGGTGTTGGGCCTGTTGAGACTTCCAAGTAGATGTATTGAGTAAACAGTTGAATATTCAGACCTGTAGATTACAAGTGAGTTTTGGGTTGGATATGCAGATCTGGAGGTCTTTGGCAGTTAACATCTTGATGAGGTGACCTAAGGAAAATTTATAGAGCAGGGCTTCTTGGGGGGCGGGTCGTGAACTTGGATGGGGAAAAAAACTATATCTTTATTTCCACTAACCCCCAGCTGAAAGCTAAGCGTAGCTTTCATTTCTGAACGCAGGCAACGAACCACGGTGGTATTGGCAGTTCCTGTGACTTTGTCGCCAATAGAAATCACAGATATTTTCACATTTCATTAAACTTGTTGCAGATGTCTCAAAATACCCTTTACGCCCATCACTTGTTATTTAATGTGTTAATAAAGAAGCACATACATTACTGAATCACAGATTTCTAAAAATATTTTGATGACTATTTCGATAAAAGTGGCTTCCTTTGAAATCCTTTGTATTATTATTTTATGCGTTTGAAATATTCTGAGAAGAGGATCTAAGAGAGTTCACCATAGTGCCCATGAGGTCTGTGATACAAAATTAAGATAAACCCCTTGGTATGGAGTGGGAAGAGAGCCCGAGCCTCGAGGAATCCCGGGACTCAGGGCCTGGGCAGCAGTGGAGGAACAGGAGGAGAAATCACCTCCAGAGATACGGGAGGAAACCCAGAGGAGAAGATGGCTTTGCAGGAGCTCAGGGGCACATGCTTGGGGGGGACTGAGTGAAGGGGCCAGTGGAAGCCACTGGGAGGGCAAATGTGGAGAGGACCCAAAGACCTGCCCCATTCATAGATGTGGAAGTCGTTTGACAAAGTGCCATTTCAGTGGAATGAGGGAGCATGAGAGCCAGATTGGAGTGGGTTGAGGAGTGAGTGGGAGGTGGGGAAATGGAGTCAGTCAGTGTAAATAATTCTTTTGAGAATTCTGACTGTGAAGGAGAAGAAATAAATGGAGGGACAGGATCAAGGGAGAACTTTTTTTTTTTTTTTTTTTTTTTGGTGGGAGACTGTGGATCACGATTAGATGCTGATAGAAGGTTCTGGGTCAGCTGGGGGTGCAGGCAGGGTGAGGGAACTGGATGGAAAAGGGTCTGTGGGCAGCAAGGAGGTGGGATCTTGAGGAGAGGGTAGTGCACAAGAGAGGGGATGGGTGGGCAGGGCAGCAACGAGCTGGGGAAAACTCTGAGGACCACTAAGGTGTGGAATGGAAGAGAGGAGGGATTGAAGACTGGGCAAAGGGAAAGAGGATCCAAGTGAGAGAGCTGAGCAGGGCAACCAGGCAGCACTGAGGGGTTCCAGGAGATTGGTGGCTGTGACCTTTCAGTAAGACCATTTCTCAAATTTGAGTGACTTTTCTGCAGCAGTCACCAGGGGCCTGGATATGGACCCAGAGACCACGGAAGGCTGAGACTGCCAGAGAGGCGAGAAAAAAAGACAAAGGGCAGGGGAATTATTAAGAGGATTAAGCACAGAATCTAGGCTGCTTAGGAAGGGAAAGTCAATAAGGGGGTGGGGGGCAGTGGGCACAAGAGGAGAAAGGGCCAATGGACCAAAGGTTCCCAAGAGGTGGGAGAGACGTCAGAGTAAAAGTGCATGAGCAGGAGAGCTGGAAGACTGTTGTCATCAATGGATTTTGGACATGGAGACCTTTTGGTTGATGGCGCAGTCTGGGATGTGCGGTGGGCTGGGGGAGGCGGCGGCTGAGGGGAACGGAGGGGGGCACTTCAGACGCATCAGGAACTGAGAAGCCAGGGTGTGGCCTGGGGGGTGCCAAAGTCATCCAGGATTGTGGCAGGAGATCAGGGGATGGGTGAGCAGAGACCAAGCCACTGCCAGCGTCTTCACTGAGTAAGAGAGTGGCCAGGAGACAAGAGGGATGGTGTGCCGGGCGGGGGGGGGGGGGGGGGGGGAGAATGGTGGAGCGAAACAGCACAAGCCTTAGGGCACCCGTGTTTCCATCAAAGCCTGGGGAGCAGTGGTCTGGGAGCAGAATTTGGAGTGAGAAGGGCACCCTCCTGTGTCCTGATCCTAAGGAAAGGGTGCAGGGGGGTATGACGGATGTCCTCCAGGGAGGGGAGCTCTGAAGAGAGGTCTGATGTACATTTCCTGTGCTGCAGGAAGACTGGGCGGCTCACCCTTTCCCAAACATGCCCATCTCTCTTTGATTTCGGCTCTTCCTTCCACCTGTGACGGGAGCCCTGCCTCAGCTCCCCACCCCCCACTCCCAGCTCCCCAAATCCTGTTGTGCCTTAAGATCCAGACGAAAATCTGCATTCCTCTAGGAAGCTTTTCCAGGTTTCCTTTTGCCTTTTTGTTACACTCATCAGATACCGTCTTGAACTGTAGGCATTAGTGTAACGTCTTATTTCGCCCACACTGTGAACGGGCGGGGGCACGGCTTTGTTATTACCGTGTGCCCACGGCATCTAACACCGCGTCTTGGACACAAAGTGGTTTGTAATTCCTTAATGAGTAAAGTGGTATAAAAGCAAAAACAAAAGAAGGCTTCAGGATGAGATGTTGTATGTTCTAACTCATGTTTCACACAGGTATGCACCTGAATAATATCTTGCAAGTGAAAACATTTTTAAGTTTGATAGCTGAGTTTTAATTGGTTTTTAACAAGGTTTGGGGTTTTTTTTTTTTTTTGGTTTTAAAAATTAATTACGGCCATTTTTTTTAAGTAAGGAATTTTAATAAAAGGTAGTAAACCAAAATACATAGCACTGCATAAAATGGGCAAAAATCTACTTCGTTATAATCTTCTCTCATGCAATTTCGGAGCTGCTGAGTCCAATTAACACCAGGAGCCCTCTGGATCAGAGGCCACCAACTCTCGGCATCCACAATTTCACTGAACTGGGATAACAATTGGTGTTTGTATCACCCGGCCACGTGGCAGAATCGCCCTAGTGGAAGGATTGACTCTAGGCTTGTCTTGCTTATCTGTTAAAAAGGCAGGACAACATTCTGGAAGCAGCTGCAATTTGAACTGACAGTTGCCCCATTTTACTACCATGGCCTATTTTTAAATTACCTAGTGGAATTCAGACAAAGCACGGAAATGAAGGAGAAGGGAAGCATTCCTAGCTTTGCCCACGATACAGTTACTGTTTGCTTGCTCCATTAATGCTGTTGGAGACCTTCAGCACCCTGGTTTGCCCACAGAAGGGCATGCACGCCAGTGTATTCCAATTAATCTATAACCTAATTATAAAAGAAATATCCAATTTAGTCTGGTGACTTATCTGGTGGAACATGAATTCCCATCTTTATAACAACATGACTTCTGTTATAAAGTACAGCAGAGTCCTGGACCAACTTTGGGCTGTTCTGAGTTTCCTCTGTCCACGGAGAGCCTTGAACCCAGCCCTTCTACGTCCTCGTGTTCTTGCCTATCTGTGACAAAAGGAACTTACCCAGAGCTTTGAAGAAGCCATCTGTCCATTCGCGGAAGGGTATGCACGGAAGAGTGCTCTCTTTCATTGGTCACTCTCTGGTGATCACCACTGTGGAGGTTTCCAAGTGGTTGATTGGAATGGATTCCTCTTCAAACCCAAACTGGCCATTGCACACTGGCAACCTTACTAAACTACTCGCCTCTCAGTAATTGCAAGCAAGGTCAGGGAGCATTCACCACTCCACTCCAAGTAACAACATCTCCTATTTTCTCTCGTGCAGGGTGAGGATTCCTATTTTGGCTGTTTCGGCTATATGCCTATAACACGTGCATGTTCCTAAACCATTCCGGTAACTGTCAGCCGTCAGCCATTCCTTGAGTTCCTGTTACATGGTGGGCATTGGAAATATGACAACAAATGGCACCTGCTCTCGAGTGGCTTCCAGCCTAAGGGAGGAGGGAGATAGGAAGAGGAACCCCAAGGTGGACTTGAGTCCAGAGGGTGTTATGGGAATACAGAGGAAAGACAACAGCAAAGTCACCTGACCCCCAGGAGAAGCTCTAGAAACTTCACAGAAGAGGTGCCCTCAGGGTTGAGAGGCAGGCCGGCCAGGGCCTTGAGAACCTTGCTAATGTGTTTGAACTTGATCTGTGGGGATCCACTACAGAATTTTCAATAGAGGAGTGACACGATCCAGACGGATCACTCTTAGTACCGTCTGGAAGACTGGCTGGAAAGGGTGAGGTGAGGGCAAAATGTCCAAGGAAATGACTCTGACAATTTCCAGGCAAAAACAAGAAAAGAGATGGCCCGGCAGAGGGGAGTATTGATGGACAGATTCCTGAGAAAGGAGACAAGATGATCTGGCTTTGGTGTGTGATTACTGTGAAGTGTGAGAAATAGCAGCAGAAGGAACCCAAGATAATTTCTGGAATTCTGGCTTGGGCAGAAATTAATTCAGGAAGAGGGACCATTTTGAGGGAACCAGATGACGCAGTCAGCATCTTGAGTCTGAGGTGCTTGTGGGACACGCCATGGGGAAAAGATCAACAGCTAAAATGGAAAACAAACTCAGATGAGAATTCTCACAGATCTGCACTTGTCAAACTGTGAGCTGCACATTCTCTCTCCATGACGTACATTTGGAGCTTGAGATGTCGTGTGCAGAGCCATGTTATTGCTCAGGTGCACCTTGAGGGTGCGGAATCTGAGCTACAGTCGAGAGGGTGGCTAGGAGAAACACCACACCAGGTGCTAATGGTGACTCATAGCCTCCCAGGGTGGGGCCTTCTGGCAGTTAGAACCGGTGTGTGCGTGTGTGACCTGCCTCAGCCGCACACCGGCCTGGAGCCAGAAAGAAGGGAGGCCCGACCCTCAAGGAATCCGACAACGGACAAGCAGAAGTTAGAAAAATGAGAAGGATGAGTCATGGAACGCTTATGCTATGTGCTAAGCTCTGGCTGCTTTCATGACATCGGTAAGGGTGTTGGTGGGTTGACACTGACAGATTAATGGGAGAATAACTTCCCCAAGAGCTGTTTGAAAGAGGAGAAGCTGAAGGTTTCACAGGCAGGGTAGGCTGAATAAGAAGGTAATGAAAGGAGGCATGCAAATATAGCGAGGTCACAGAAAACACAAAATGCAAATTGAGCCAGCCTTCTTGGACAGCAGCACTGTCCTCAGAGAGCTAACATTTGCAAAGAGCCACAGTATGTAAAGCACCGTATTGTGGATTATACTTTCTGGCCCATGGGCTCTTGTCTTGTTTTGTTTTTTTGAACTTGACCACAATCTGGAGCAGCGCTGTCACATAGAACTTTCCGCAATGGTGGAAATGTCCTATATCTGCGTGGTCCAATACGGCAACCACGGGATACATGTGGCTACTGAGCATGTGAAATGTTGGCTGGTGCGTCTAGGGAACTGAATATAAAATTTTTCTTTTGATTAATTTAAAGTTAAAGGTAACTAGCCACACATGGCTAGTGGCCACCTTATTGGACGACACATTTCTAGACTTTCGCCGGCCTCACGTATGGATGGACATTCTGACTTTTTAAGCCACTGCAGGTTACTTGAAGAGGCTTTCTTTTTAATTTTAACCTCCAAAGTTTGTGTGGATCATTATGGACAAAACAATTAAGATGTTTATGTTGGGTAGTTGCCTTCACACTTGAGAGTACCGTGCTTTCTGGGAGGTTCAGGTGATCTCACTGGTCAACATCCCACCGAGCCAGGCCTGGGGAAGAGCCAGTTGCTGCTGTTAACAGGTTTACTGCCTCTTTCCAATGTAACGTTGGGTCCTTGTGACCTGGATCTAAATATTTAGTTGCTGGTTGCTGATGGTAAAGGACAATAATCTTGTTCCTATTAGCAAAGCAAACAGTACTCTTGAAAAACCGAGAGCTGGGTGGTCTCCCCCTTTGTTGCCGGCAAAGTAAATGCAGTGACGATCTGTCCTAAGTCCTTGAGGTTTGTGCATTTGGACCAGCAAGGATAGATGAGAAATGCTCATGATGTCCCTTTTCACGGAAGGTTGCTGCCTGCAAAGTCATGGGCTTATCATTTTCATCATTTTCTTTCTTTGAAAAAAAAAGATTTTTTTTTAATGTTTATTTTTGAGAGAGACAGAGCGTGAGCGGAGGAGGGGCAGAGAGAGAGGGAAACACAGAATCCAAAGCAGGCTCCAGGCTCTGAACTGTCAGCACAGAGCCCGACGCGGGGCTCGAACCCAAGAACCGTGAGACCATGACCTGAGCCGAAGTCACACGCTCAACCGAATGAGCCACCCCGACTCCTCTCATTTTCATCATTTTCTATGGGGAAATCAGGGCTCCTGTTCCTTTTCTGTGAAGGTTTGAGAAGGCAACATATCCTGTCAATCACAGCAGGGAATGATCCAGGCGATGTGTCCTCCTCTAGGCCAGCAGCTCTCCTGGGGACACTGTTTCCTGTTCATATTGAGAGACTGCTTTGTTTTTAGTCTACTGCTCATCCAACTCCCAGTTGATGACTTTGTGGAGCTGTTACGTATTTCCCTATTTATTCTAATCTGATTCGTTAATAAGGTTGCATGTAACTTTGAGAAGGGTCTAAAATTAAGTTGCCACATAAGGTTGGCTTTTAGTAATGTGGCCTGGGATTGGGCTGAGGCAAAAGAAGGTATTCTAGAAGTCTCAGAACCCAATACCTACTGGAGCACCATTTGTAAGAACAGCCGGACACCAAGGCAATTTATAATGTAATCAAATGTTAGTATGAACGCAAGAGTCTCACTTGTTCTTGCATTGATCCCACAAGATAAGCATTAATAATAAGTACCTCCGTGATGGGAAACTGAAGTGCTTACAAGTGCTTTGTCTGAATTCACACTGTAATGAGGGACAGAGATGGCCCTTGATGATAAGTGTTCTTTCTATGCCACACCATCAATTTAAATGTATTTAGGAGGTACCACTTTAAAGAACATCTCAGCACGAGCTGGGTGGTTATTGCTTTATCTTGGATTTAGACGTAAGACAACCTCTGCCCGAGGCACTGGTCGTGGTGAGGCGCTTGTGCGGAATGGTGGGGCCACCGCGTTGGGAGATCTGCCCCCTGCCAGGCAGGTGTCTGGAAGCGATGGCTTGATACTGGATCTGTTACTTGATGATAAATGTCTCACTTATTCCAGGTTCATCAAAACTGTGACAATCTGAGATTGGGGCAAGGGAGGAACGAGTGACAGAAGTTGCAATACCAGTGTCAAAATACGGGTGGTGGTGCACTTCACCTATTGACCGTGTGGTGGAAAACTTCCCATGGATTAAGCAGTCCACTTCCCTACCACCCGCTCAGTCAGAATGAACTTCCCTTCACAGATCAGAGGCAAAGCGTTCCTTGGAGTTTTCAGCCACGGGAGTCTCTAAAAGGGAATTACTTAGGGGAATGTTTACCTAGGGAGGAGGGCTAGGTTAGGTTTACGTCTGCTCATGGACACGTTATCTTTCTCCTGGTCTTTTCTCATCGACCAATGATCTTTTGCAACTCTAATTATCTGATGTGACATTCAATACACTGAGCTCTGGAAACTGGGACTAATCTGGCCTGGGTTCTCCTTTGGGAGGTGCCCATGTTCTTATACCCTCCTCTGGGACCTGAGGATCCCATCCTCAGGGATCCCCTGGGATCCTCATCCTCCCTGGCACTGAGGTTTGATAAAGAGGTTTGATAAGTTCTGTATCCCCTCAGGATTCAAAATATAGCAGGGCAGGCCCAGACTATGAAGGCTTAGGAACAGCCAGATTTTCATAGAAATTTGGGTGGGGGTCCAAACCTGGGAGGAGAGCTCTCCAAACCAACCCATGATCCTGGGGATTGAAGAGTTCTGGATACGGTTTGTCTCATAAGGGATCTCTGGCTTCACTTGTACCAAGCAAAAGTGGAAGGACTGAGCAGGGGGTGGGGTCAACACTAGGAGCACACAAGTCATATGGCTGTTGAGTGATGCTTTCAGTGACATTCTCGCTCCCCCTGCCCTTCCTGTGCTTTTGTATCTGGGGGGAAATTCTCCAGTATCCCCCAAAGAATATCTGTAATACAGAGAAGAAAGCAGAGGTGAATTTCACTGGGGAAAATTCTGATTTCGTCACTCTTCTTGACACAGAAGATGTGACCTTGAAGGCACTTGTGCAATCAAGGCCCAAACCCTTGGGATATCATTACCTGGAAAATAAATTTGAGATTATTTAAATAATGTTGTTTTGGGGTTTCTGGCAGGTTGAGGTACAGTGGCATAGTGCAACATGAAAAATCCTGTTCTTACACTTTAGAAATTGCCAGCTTTATGCGTTTTAGCACATATTTTTGTCCTTATTTCATAATTACTTTTATATGTACCACCATATCCTTTTTTAGATGTGGTCTGAGCATTTTGCCATGATGATTTAAAGAATGAATAATTTTTATAGCATAAAGAAGAAAACTACAGAAATCTGTCACCAGCCTGTCCCCTAAACAAAGTTTATGGAGAGGAGCATAAAACTTCTAGTCCTAGAATGTCCCAAATGTGTGAGTATTGCCATACAAAATGGCCACGGCTATGCATGTGAATCTTTGCATGAAAATAGAAGAACCCAGCTGCCCATTTCTTTACCAATCTAGGAAGATTGCTACATGCTACCATTCGACTTAAATTGCCTTTTTTCTTATCAGTCCTTGAGTTTTGTTTCTAAGTGCAAAAAATGTGAGAATTTATCTTAATGCTAGAAGTGTGCTGTTCGAGCCAAACTAGATTTAATTTTTGGATTAATCTCACTCCCTAAGTTCAATCAGCAGCAGGCATTATATTTAGTCTTTGACTAACAGGGAGCGATCCAGGCGATGTGTTCTTCTCGATGCTGCCAATGTTAGAAGATAGTCTCTTTCACCTTTAGACTCTAGGTGGAATATCTGATTGTGTGATTTTACGTTCCTTAATAGGGAGTATAGATCTCACCCAGGGATACATCTACACCCATATACATCAATCGCTGATGTTTCTGAGGGATCCTTTGAACATTAAATAACTGCAGTGTGAACCTCCTAGATTAAAAAGAAATCCCAACAAGAAATCGATTGATATCAGGTGTCCAGGATCTATCTCAGGGATCCACACGGCTGACAGAAAGCGAGAGTCCATCCTCTAGAGTATATTGCAGGCATAAAATATTAAATAAGAATTCATAAAAGGCGTCTGGCTCATCTTAAATCAATTCGCCATGCTAACAAATGGGTGTTGAATGCAGCTTGTGGTGTTTGGTGCTTACATAGGATAAGTAAAATTCTTACTCGGATAAGATCTTAAACATGAAATATGATCGTATCGTTCAGTGGTTTGGAGCACCTTCCCTGGGGTTGGGCTCCCTGGAAAGGAACTCTGACTCTACCACACACTGGCTATGGAGTCTTAGGTCAATTTTCTGGTCTTTTCTGAGGCTCTGTTTCTCATCTGTGAGGGGAGGTAAATATATAGAGATTTATGAGAATTAAATAAGCTAATATGTATAAAACATTTGGCACAGTGCTGGAACACTGCCACCACTCAGATGATGGAAATGACGGTGACTAGTATTGGCATTGTCTTATCACTATTATTTGGATCTTATCCTTTTTTATTATCATCCAGACAGAAATATTTGAGCAATTTCTAGTCATTACACGATGCAGTTATTACTACATTTTAACTGTATTTGAAAGACCAGACTAAGCAATGCAATGAGTTAGACTATAAGTCCATATACAAATAAGATATATCTTCGTACCCATATCTATGTATGGCTGTGGTTATATGGACCGATCAGATAGACACAGGTGCAGGCGTAGATAGAGAGATGATGCTGTGCTTTAGAAAGCCCAGTGCCTCAACTCTTGAAGTGGAAGAGTTGTAGCATTTCTGATTTGGATGGTATCTCAGAGACCATCGCCATGGGACCCATCAGGAAAGAAGAGCGAGGCCCAACCTGGGTGAAGGGGGACAGTCACACAGCAGAGGAGCGGCCCAGGCGGCATCCAGGATGGGATCTCCTGCCCCTGTATCTCCCTGCTCTGAACTGTAGGATTTGTTTCTTTGTTTGCTTGTTTGCTTTATTTATGAGAGAGAGGGCGTGCATGAACATGAGCAGGGGAGGGGCAGAGAGAGAGGGAGACAGAGGATCTAAAGCAGGCTCCGTGCTGACAGCAAAGAGCCCGACGTGGGGCTCAAACTCACGACCCGTGAGATCACGACCTGAGCTGAAGTCAGACGCCCAACTGACTGACCACCCTGACTTTCAGGATTCTCCAGTACCTCCTTTTGGAGTTGGCTTTTTCCTAAGTGACGTATGCATGTGCACGCACGTGTATACACACACACACACACACACACACACACACACACGGCAGCAGGAGGGTATCTCCCAGAGTTCTAAGTACCTGTTTGGAAGATGACCCAGTTGAAAACCGGGGTCTCTCCAAATTTGTCTCTTGCCCCCCAAATTGATCTTGTTTCTTCTCATTTGGGTCTCTTCTGTATTCCTGTCGTCTCAGACAAGCCTGTAGAATACAATTTTTTAAAAAAAGTATCTTTGGCTTAGGTCTGCGACAAACTTTCATGACTTTTTGCTTAATTCCTATCGTGAGGAACATGAAATACACAATGTCCAGCTTCAAGGGCTCATCAGCACATTTACCAAGTGACAAGACACTCAGCCAGGCATCACGACTCTCTTCCCTTTGCCCCAAAATGCCAGGTCAAAAATAGTCATCTCTGCTTTAATAAGTTACAATGACAAACACACTAAGAGGCGTTTTGACAAGTGTGTCCCCAACAATTGCTTCCTTAAAGCAGGAAGTACCTGAAAGGCAGCATTCACTTCCCCTCTGTCTTCATTCTCTTCAAAGCTCTGCTCATTCCAACGTGGCTCTCTGTCCCCCTGGATCACTCCCAGTTATGGGATCAGACCCTTCCTACCTGAGAGCTTTCGCACCTGCCCTTCCTCCACTTTGAATGCCTTTCACAGGGGTGTTCACAGCACGGCAGGCAAATCTGTGGATCTGCTAAGATCCAGCTCAAGAGACATCTCTCGGCTTGCCAAGCTCTTCCCCAGGCCGAATTAATTGCTCCTTTATACAAAAGCAGCTGGAATCACACAATTTTTGTTTTTACTGTTGTATTTAGTTGCTTTGTTTTGAGCCCGTGTCTCCTGCTGATCAGTGAGGACCCCTCAGGGTAAGGACCACCTCTTACCTTTTGAATCCCCTCAGCGTCTAGCACTGCATGTTAGCTCAATTGCATTATTGTTTCAGGGGGAAATATCAGTCCCTGAATGCAAAATAATAAAAACAAAATAACCAAAAAAAAAAATTCCATTTAAAAAAAACGAAATTAAGAGAAAAATCTAGTACCAAAAGATTTCTTCTCCAGTATCAGGACTGAACAAACCCCAAGAAATCATGTGCTATATGGGGGTTTCAAGTGATATTTTAAATAGTTTAAAATAGGAAAACTTCTTGGAGCATTTCTGTAGATCCAGTGCCCAGATTCACCTTTGCTCTGCTAGAGCCAAATTATCCCCTGTCATGGTAAAGAAACGCAACGTAAGGACCCAACAATACTGTTTCTAAACAGGGCCTGACATCTCCCTTTCCTGGCTGGGTTAATAAAGGAAAGATTCCTTCCGCATTTTCCCCCTTTGTTAGAAAATGCATCTCCTTCTTTGATGTGGAAGGACATGCCAGAATTTCACACCACTGGGAAAGCCTAATATCATGCTACATGGTTAAAAATAGAAATGACCTGATATTAACAAAACATTTACCACTTGGAATTGGGAACAGCAAGTTGGTTTACATTGTGCCTCACAACAATTGCTGGTGAGGCACTGGCTTGGGGGTTGGGGCGGGGGGGGGGGGGTGGCTCATGCACTGCTGGCCAGGTGATACATGCAGCAAGTGGAATCCTGGATTCCCAGGAGAAGGGTACTGTTCCACCCTGCCTTATTGGGGAAGGGAGAGCACTCCAAAATGGTTGCCGCTTTATTTTCCCCCGTCTCACTGTTAACCTTATTTTCAAAACTATGCTATCTAGATAGCAAGCCATTTTAATAAATCGTGGGCAGTGTTTGTTTTAATCAATAATTGAAGCAAGAAAACCCCCCAGAATACTGGACAGTAACTATAATAAATAAGTGAAACAAACACCAAGTAATAAAATAAACCAAGGTAAACCTAAAGAGAGTTAGCCAGAGAGTTCAATGACGTTCAAGTAAATATGGGCCTCTTCTTTTCCATTCCTTTTACAATGACTTCAGATTGGAGCTCGTTTGGGAGGAGTCCTGGCTGCCACTGTTGTTTCCTGGAGCGGCAGATGTCTGTGTTATCCTAACCGACTGGGATTAAAGGCGCAAGAGGCAAATGCTGATAGGCTAAAAGTGCAGGACGGTGTTAGCAAATGCACGCAGGACCAAGGCAGATTTTGTGGGATGAACAGAATTCTTGTGGGTTGAGTGTTTTTTGAAAATTCTCTCCAAGAATGCATGCAACTTAAATATTTCTTTACCAAAGGGGGAGGAGGAGTAGAATGGTTTGCAATGTAAAAAAAAAATTTTTTTTTTCTCCCTCTGGTTCCTTATGCCTCCTCTCACAGAGGAGCAAGAGAACAAACCAGCATCAGGGTAGGTAGGTCCTTCCTCATTTTTATCTTGATAAAGCCAAGCAGTCTTTCTGTGTAAATCAAGCATTACTCCTCTCGAAGTTACGGCTTTGCAGAGTTGAAGGGACACCAGGACAGAGAGGCAAGTCTAGACTTCCAGTCCTAGAAATAACAAGAACCTAGCCATAACTGCCACCTCGTCCTCCAGGGGCTGGTTTTCTTGTTACTTGCTTTTTTTTTCATCTTTTTTAAATGTTTATTTATTTTTGAGGGAGAGAGAGTGTGTGAACAGGGGAGGGGCAGACAGAGAGGGAGACACAGACTCCGAAGCAGGCTCCAGGCTCTGCTCAGCAGAAAGCCTGATGCGGGGCTTGAACTCATAAACTGTGAGATCAAGATCTGAGCTGAAGTTGGATGCTTAACCAATGAACCCCCAGGCGCCCCTGGTTTTCTCATTATTTGTAATGTGAATGATTTTTGTTGTTGTTGTTGTTGTTGATGCTGGTGTTGCTTCCTCTTTGGGGGTCCTGGAGTGACAAGGGCAGAGTGTGAAACCCTAGGATGCAGGATGCAGAGGTTGAATTGATTTGTAATGATCACCAGGGGCTCCCCTTCCTCTGGAACTTTAAAAATATTCCCCTTTCAGAGTTCCACATGTCTGGAGCTAGATTGCTATAAATAAGTTTCTGTTCATGTGACAGAACTGGCTGAGGGCAGTCTTAAAATGGAAGGCTTCAGGTAACTCCTCATTTCCTCCTTGGGATGGGCGGCTTCCTCCTCCCCTCCTCCTCTGGTGTAGCAGCCCCCCACCCCCCAGCCCATCCCTGTGACTGCAGGCGCCCAGCAGCCCCCCAGCCCCCAGCCCATCCCTGTGACTGCAGGCACCCGCTAGTCCCCCATCCCCCATGCATCGCTGTGACTGCAGGCTCCCAGCAGCCCCCCACCCCCACCATCCCTGTGACTGCAGGCACGCACAGAGCACAAGCTACCACTGTGGGGGCAGAACACAGAATGTGCACATGTGCCTGTGGGGCATGACGTGGTTTCTGTGACTCACGGTAACTCAATACGTGTAAACACGACAGACCCGCACTCTGCCACTTTCTCCAACGTGACCTTGGGCAGGCTGACTACCTCCATTGATTCTTGTTTCCCTCATCTGTAAGAGGGAGATGCCCTATGCCGCCAGACTGCTGGAGAGCCTGGGGCCCCGTTGGCAGGACGCTCAGCAGAGTGAGTGGCTTATGGGGAGTGTTCAGTGAAAGACACTCATCACCACCGTCATCGCCGTCATTAGCATCATTAGGCTTTGTTGTTTCTGATCCCGTTTCTTGGTTTACTTCTATTTCTAAAGTCAGCCTTTGCCAAATCATGTGACTCTGATTCTGGTCAGGGAAGAAGAAAGGATCTTTCTGTCTGGGCCTGAGGTTCATCCTTGTTTTTGTGCTCTGGGAGCAGAGGTCTGTCTCCTGAGCCCGCAGTTCCCCCGCCAGACAACTGAGGAAGTCCTGCTCTCAGTCAGTCAGGCTGCCCTGGAAACTGATTTTTCTTCAGTGTTACAGATTCCTTCCTTTCCTTTCCTTTCCTTTCCTTTCCTTTCCTTTCCTTTCCTTTCCTTTCCTTTCCTTTCCTTTCCTTCCTCCTTCGTTTTTCTTTTTTTCTTTTCTCTTTTCTTTCTTCTTTCTTTCTTTCTTTCTTTCTTTCTTTCTTTCTTTCTTTCTCTCTCTCTCTCTCTCTCTCTCTCTCTCTCTCTCTCTCTTTCTTTCTTTCTTTCTTTCTTTCTTTCTTTCTTTCTTTCTTTCTTTCCTATCTTCCTTCCTTCCTCCCTCCATCTCTCTCTCACTTTCTAAGTGTATTTATTTTAAGAGAGAGAGAGAGAGAGCACAAGCATGAGCAGGGGAGGAGCAGAGAGAGGGGAGACAGCGAATCCCAAGCAGGCTCTGTTCGCACAGCACAGCACAGCACGGAGCCCTATGATGCAGGGCTCAAACTCATGAAGGGTGAGATCATGATCTGAGCCAAAATCAAGAGTCGATTGATCGTGTAACCTACTGAACCACTCAGGCGCTCCAAGTGTTAACAGTTTTCGGAACCTACAGGGGTCCTCAGTTTCTCAATCAGTCCCTCCTAGTCACCATCCAAGCTCCTGGTGCCTTAAGAAGCCACATACCCCAGGAACACTTCCCAGACTCACTGGGCTCTGGTGTGAACCGCCCCCCCTCCCCCCCTGCCCCCCCCCCCACAGCACATCTCTGTCTCTTGAGCAGGTGGCCCCTGTCAAGGTTATTGTTGCTTGAAGTCTCCAAGCATTTTGAAACGTGGGAGTTGTCCCTGCTTCAGTGGGTACGTTTTTGTTGTTCTTATGATCCAACATTTTGGGATTTAATTATCATTGGGGGGCATTGTTCAAGCTCATTAGTTTTAAGAGGTTAAAAAAACAAAGGTGTAAAAATAATTTGACATGATATTCCCCTCAAATGAGTTTCTTTTCCTGTTCTGTCTGTGAAGAGTATAGAAGCATGTACCCCAGAGGTGAGCAGAGCAGGGAACCCACCTGGCTCCTATGGGAGAGGAAGCCGAATTATCTCTACTCCTTCAACCCCCTGAGTCGATGGTTCCCGAGCCCCTGCTACCTGGTATAGTCACCTAGCACATCTTTGAACAAGTTTATATCGTCATGTTGAGTTGTTTGCCTGGTACGTGAAAGATCAGGATGAATAAATGACGGGAAATGAAACCCATCTGAACACATTTGACAGATTACCGAATAACATTCTGAAATGCCAAGTGTAATCTTTCTCTCCAGCTTTCAGTAGACATTAATGGCTAAATTCTGCCTTAAGTTACATAAACACATTTGACCAAAAAAAAAGCCTATGCAGCATGAGCACCCTTGAAGAAATAAGAGCCAGATCCTGAGATGGCATATAATTATGTACTAGTTACCAGATTCCGAAATAGCATGTAATATGCCAAATAGATGTTTATTTCCTCTTTTTTTTCAAAAGGGCCCCACCCAACCACTGAAAGGAGTAGCATCAAAATAACTCAGGGTGGGTTTAACCCACCTCTCCTGTTGCCAGCAGACAGACCTGTAAAGGCACTGCTAATTTGGTGCGTACCAAGCCTTTGCATATTTTAGGATGTAGCAGGAATAGTGCATACAGGAGGTTTCCAAGGGCTTCAATTTGAGCCAGTTCATTAAAGGCAAGTGAAGCGCAGGAAGGAATCTGTGGCAAATGTATGATTTAGGAGTCATATCTAGTTATTAGGTCTTATGCTATTTGTACACCCTGAAATGGGACTCACGGGTGTCCAAGCAGGTTGCTGTGCTAGGAGCGAGAGCTGGGATTTCTTGGGCCACAAGTAACCGGCCAAGCTCATTGATGACCCAGGATTTCAATACTGACCTAATGCAAAGTCTACCTTGGTCAATTATCTAGATACACACAAGTCATATATGGACCAAGTTATTGAGGGGTTATTAAGGTCACGTAACAGATTCTTAAACCCCTACTTTAAATCCTTTCTGGAACAAGACAAGGGATAGACTAAATAATACAAATAACTTATTACTGTTCCCTTCAAAGTAGTTTTGCTGGGTTGCTACATACTTCATTCAACAAGACTCAGAACATATTAAAGACAACCATAATTATTTTCTGCAGACCTTGTGGTGAGTGGTTTTGAAAATGCTCAATGGGGGTGGACTTGGCCTTGAGGAATAGTTACAAGTCAGCTGAATCTAAGTCTGATAAACAGAGTTGGTGGTCAAGTTGGGTAATGCTGACTCACATCAATGACAGGGCATTCAGTTCAACATAGAAAAGTAAGACTCCATCACTGCCCTTAAGAGGCTGTGGTCCCGATTGAGAGGAAGTCACACAAAAGACAATTTCAATACTATTTCATAAGCAGTGTGAAAGAGTTAGGAAAGGATGTTTTGGTATTGGGAGTGATGGAAATGTTCTAAGACTGGATGATGGTGATGGGTGCAACTTTGGTAAATGTTATTAAATTACACACTTAAAACAGATGAACTTTATGATATGTAAATTATACCTCAATAAAGTTTTTTGTAATTTTTTTAATGTTTATTTTTGAGAGACAGAGCAGGAGTGGGGGAGGGGCAGAGAAACATGAGACAGAAGATCCGAAGCAGGCGCTGCCCTCTCGGTGCAGAGCCTGATGTAGGCCTTGAACTCACAAACTATGAGATCGTGACCTGAGCTGAAGTTCGGATGCTTAACTGACCGAGCCACCCAGGTGCCCCTAAAGTTGTTTTTTTTTTTTTTTTAAAGAAGGGTGTGGTGGGAGTACAGACATTCCATTTAGTTCTAAATTCAAACTGCAGTCCTCGCCACCCTTGTCAAGAGAGTAAAGAAGGGAGAAGAGGAGATTGGAGACGTGGTTAAGGTTTAGGCTGGTCTTGCTGTGGTTCTTGGGTCTTGGGCCTGCCTTTAAGTGAGGGGAAATAACTCAAGAGCTGCATGCATTCCAACCGCATAGTCAAATTCACATTTTAGATCCACTTCAAAAAAGCAATCTGAAAGATGCCAAGGTTGGAGGCAAGGAGACCAGTAATAAGGACAATGGAACAATCCTGGAGAGAAACGGTGGCGGTGCGAACCAGAATGGCAGCAACGGCATGGGAAGGAAGGCACAAGTTCACGAGCATTTGGGTAATGGTGGCAGGACTTGGTAACTGGTGGGGTGTGGGTGGTGAGGAAGAGAGAGGAGTCGGGCAGGCTTAGGTCTCTGTCGTCAGGGAGGGAACACAGAGGAGGATGGCAGGGGGTGGAACAGGCTGGCGTCCCTCTGCAACATCCAGCTGGAAATGCCCAGCAAGCAGGCGTGCACGTGATGTCGACACTTTGGGGGAGACTCGGGATTTCAAGTCGTTAGTCTAGGAGTGGTGGTTAAAAACACAGGAGGGATGAGATGGGTCACAGGGACCGTGTGAATTAGAAGAAAACTGGGCTGATGGAAACCTGGGGGAATTAACATTTGAGGGGCAGAGAGAAGACTGTGACAGGAACAGAAGGAAAATCAGAAGAGTGTGATGTCAGAAAGGCAAAGGAGTAATGTTTTGAGAAGAAAAGAGTAATAGTGTCAAATGTAGATAAAGCTTTAGAAAACAAAGCCTAAAAAGGCGTCTGCTGGATTTGGCTACTGACCTTAGTGAGAGAACAGTTTCAGGGGAGGGGAGGTGACAGCCAGGCCACAATGGGTTAGGAATGAATGGGGAGCCGGGGAGGGGAGGGGGGAGGTGATAGAAATGTAGCTGTCTGGGGACATCTTGGGCTGTGGCCAGAGAAGGACACAGGGTCCTCAGGCAGCTTTGTTCTTTTGTTCTGAGGACAGGAGGGACTTGAACGGGTTTGTAGGCTGAGCCAATTAGAGGAAGGAAATGTCCATGATACAGATGAGAAGTGCCTGGATGGAGAGGGGCTGGGCACAGCGGGGTGTGGACCAAGAACTCGGGCCAGGCACTGGCAGGGAGAGTGTCACTTCACCCTCGGGACTTGAGGGGCTGGATGGATGTGTAGCCTGGAATGGAAGGGGAGGAGTGCCGTGGCTTCCCACCTGATGGCCTTGCTTTGTTTCCTGTGTGTGTAAAACAGGAAGGGAAGTTCTTTGTTGAAAGTGTGGGGATGGGAGGTCCGAAAAAAAAAAAAAGGAGAAAAGTTTAAAATGGACGATGACAGAGGAAGCCGATGGACAAGTAAACATGTTGATGTGAGTCAACCTTCGCTCCTTTCTCTCCCACTCCGCCTCTCCATCTATCAGCAAGATGTCTCTTCTGCTTCTGTTTCCTGGGTTGGGCCACATCTCACCGCCTCCACTCCTACCCTCTGGGTCCAAGCCGCCATAATTTCTCTCCTAAATTTCTACCAGGGTTTCCTTACTAAGTTTTTCTGCTGCTTCCCTAGCCCCTTTTGGTCCTTTCCCCACACAGCAGCCAGAGTGATCTGTAAAAGCTGTAAATCAGGGGCGCCTGGGTGGCTCAGTCAGCTAAGCATCTGACTTCTGCTCAGGTCATCATCTCATGGTTTCTGAGTTTGAGGCCCGCATCAGGCTCTGCGCTCTGAGCACAGAGTCTGCTTTGGATCCTCTCTCTCTCTCTCTCTCTCTCTCTCTCTCTCTCTCTCTCTCTCTCTCTCTCTCTCTGCCCTTCCCTAGCTCATGCACTCTCTCTCTCAAAAATAAATAAATAAGTGCCACCACAACCCCCCACCTCCCTGTAAATCAGATCATACCACTCCCCTGCTTAAAATCATCCAATAATTCTCAGTGAGATAAGTATAAACTCCTAACACCAAGCTTTGTCCTGAGAGATTCAGGCATCATCTGGCCCTTTTTACCTCTCCTACCTTGTCATGTGCCACATTCTCCCTTGGTCAAGGTGTTTCAGCTACTCTGGCCTTCTTTTGTTTCTTCCAGGGATCCAAGTTAGTTCCTGCCTCAGGGCCTTTGCACTTGCTTTCCTGCTACTCAGGATGCTCTGGCTGACTCTTTCCCATCTTTTACCTCCATGGCCAAATGTTACTACCCAGAACTTCTGTTTATTTGCTTCCTTATATTTATCAGTAATTGAAACTATCTTACATATTTATTTACTTGTGTGTAGTGTTTGTTTCAATCCCAGAATAAGAACTCTGGGAGAGAGGGGACTTCATTTAGGACATAGTAGGCACTTAAGAAGTATTGTTAAAGGACAGTGTTGAAGGCTCAATGAGATTAGAAAAATACGACCGTGGTGACTTTAAGCCACACATTTGTGTGATTTTCTTAAGCACAGACCATCAAATAATGATGGATTTTCTTACATGCCTATTCTGGAGACAATTTCAAACACGTATTTCCAAAGGAGGGTCAGGTGGCAGAGGCATCCTGGTGAAAAGTAGATGGATTCCCAGTGTGACCAGTTCAGCTATTTATGTTCTTATTCATTGTACAGAAATTCCGTCAATTTTACAGTCTTGTACGTGGGCTGGCAAGTTGTGGGAGGAAATTGCTGACTTTGTTTCCAATCCCAAAGCTAAGCTGTGTTATACAGGTGAAATCAGGTTACTAAGATAGGTCTGGTTTCCTTGGTGACCCAGGAGGTTTGGTTATATTTGAAATTGCTAAGAAGGAGAAAAATCTGATAACGACAGTTCTGTGTTTTCCTAAGGGAAGGAGCACTTTTCAATCCTCGGCTGAGGCTGAGGACATGCCTCCTTGATTGGCGAGGGTTGACCTCTGGGCATCCGGCTGAGCGACACTTTCTAACTGCTCCCAGAATCCCACACCCAGTCTGGCAAGCTTGTCCTATGCCAGCTCTGGGTAATTACATCATGACTCCTCAGGCTCCCTGTCTGGTTTGTTTTTGCATGTAAACACTGTAACTAGGGTGACGAATAGTTAGCTTGTTGGAGAATGTGCTAACACCTTTTTTTCTGGTGGGATGACAGTGGAAGGCCATATTATTTTATAAATGGTGCGTCGATCCAGTTAACTCTTTAATGGTTTTTTTCTTGATAGCTGTTTTATCAAATGTCATTTGTTTATCAAAGGTTTGTGAGCCAAGCTCTGTGCTAAGTACTTTTTCAGTATTATTTTATTTTCATGACAATATTATGAAGTAGGTACTATTATTTTTTTTTTAATTTTTTGAGTTTATTTATTTATTTGGAGAGAGACAGGGACAGTGTGAGCAGGGGAGGGGCAGAGATAGAGGGAGAGAGAGAATCCCAAGCAGGCTCTGCACCAACGATGTAGAGCCTGACGTGGGGCTCGAACTCACGAAACTGTGAGATCATGTCCTGAGCCAAAACCTGAGAGTCAGACGCTTAACCCTCCGAGCTACCCAGGCACCCTGAAGTAGGTACTATTATTAGCCCCATTTAAGTTAATGTTTATTTACTTTTGAGAGAGAGACAGAGCATGAGCAGGGGAGGGGCAGAGAGAGAGGGAGACACAGAATCCGAAGCAGGCTCGGGGCTCTGAGCCGTCAGCACAGAGCCTGACGCGGGACTCGAACTCACGGACTGCCAGATCATGACCTGAGCCGAAGTCGGACGCCCAAAGGACTGAGCCCCCTGGGCGCCCCATTAACTCCATTTTAAAGATGAGGAAGCACAGAGAGGTTCAGTGGCTTTCCATGGTCACACGTCTAAGACGTGATGGGTTTTGGATTTTACGAAACGATTGCTGCTGATCAAACACTGATACTGCACCCTGAATTCTCTCATAAAGCTGTAGGCGGAGGGGGAGGATAGTTCTAGTTTTCTACACTTACCTGATATTCAGAGTCCGCTTTGTGCTGTATGTCCCGCAGATACTGAACATCACTCACGAACTTCTGCCTGTCCCTTGCTTCGTGCAACATGATCCTTAATCCCCAACCTGCATATACAAGATAAATGAATGTGCTGTGGCACAATTCTTTGTTGCTTTGCCATATTTGGATTTATCGTAGTATAACTGCTTTTATTCTCTTACAAATCCAATTGCCATTGTTTGAAAGCCACAGATGCCCCTTTCAGCCTGCAAAGACTCTTTGTATTGGTGTTGATGCCCTTACAGCCCTCCTGTTCCCGGCATAAATAATGCAGCCACGTTCTTCAGCTGGCTTCAGTGATCCTGTCCTGGTTATTCAGAGAGGGTTAGATCGACAGACACCTGCTTCAGGAGAAGTTTTACAACTTGACAAAAAAAAAAAAAAAAAAAGAAAGAAAAAGAAAAAGAAAACCTAGCTACATTAGCGACGACTGAAGTTATGAGCCCTTGGTAATTTAAATTTACTCATTCAACAATTGTTGTGTCCCTACTCCAGCTAAGTCACTAGGCTGGGCACTGAGATAGAGCAGTTGGCCAGAGGAACATGCCCTTTGCCTTTGCTTTTGTGGTGTGAGACCCTCTGGGTTCAAATCTTAAGCCTTTGAGCACTGACAAGGGAACATTGATTGTGACAAGCACTATGGAGTGGAAATGTGAGCTTTTTTTTTTTTTTTAACGTTTATTTATTTTTGAGACAGAGAGAGACAGAGCATGAACGGGGGGAGGGTCAGAGAGAGAGGGAGACACAGAATCTGAAGCTCCAGGCTCTGAGCTGTCAGCACAGAGCCCGACACGGGGCTTGAACTCATGGACCACCAGATCATGACCTGAGCCGAAGTCGGACGCTTAACTGACTGAGCCACCCAGCCGCCCCGGAAATGTGGGCTTCTATGAGAGATGGTTATTATGGGGAGGGCATCGCATGATCTAGGGGGCAAGGGTTCCCTTAGGAGATGACACTAGGCTTGCTAAGGAGTGAGCCAGGCAAGACGCTGAGCAGAAAGGACAGCAGGTACAGGAGCTTTGGGGGCAGCAAGGTGCTGGTGCGGTTGAGGAACAGGTGGGCCAGGGCAGCTGGAGCAGAGAGAGGGGAGGACAGCAACAGAAGGGCTGCAGGGTAGGCAGGAACCAGTTCACTTGGAGTGTGGAAGGTTATGACTGGAAGGGCCACACAACGCCACTGGAAGGATCCAACCTGGGGAGTAAATGGTTAGATTTGCATTTTAAAAGGCCCCTCCAGATCTAGTATGGAGAATGAATGGAGGGTGGGGTGTGGAGTAAAAATGGAAGTAGAAAGACCACTGGGAATATATTACAATAATCCAGACAAGATGGTGACCACACTTGGGTAGCAACAGGGGAGAGGAGGAGGAGGAGGCCATAGGTGCTATTTACTGAGCCTGCTGAAGTGCCAGGCACTGTTCTAAACATTTCCACACGTGAACTCACTCCATCTTCCGGCCCATGCTTGCGGCAAGCATCACATTTCTCTTTTGCTGATAAGGGAACCGGGGCCCAGCAGGAGTACGTCACTTGCTTAAGGTTACAGAGCTACTAAATGGTGGAGTTGGGATTTGAACCCAGAGGGTCTCACACCAGGGCCCCCATGCTAACCACGATGGGTTGCAGGGCTACTCAGGGCTGGTGATTATATGGATAGCGCAGGAGAGGGAACGTGGAGGAAGCCGCCCGGGTTACTGGCTCCAGCAGCTAGCTGGTCAGGGAGAAGGTCCCCTCAGAGGATTCTGGACGAGGGTCAGATAAACAACATGGAGCTGTCAAGCAAGCAGTCAGACGCGGGGCTCTGGAGCTGGCTGGAGAAGTGAAGGTCTGGGCACCACTGGCATTTGGATGACAACCGAAGTCGAAGGCAGAAGGTATGCTGCAAAGAGGAGAACCCGAGACAGGATTGTGAGGAACACTCCAACTTAAGAACATGGAGCGGAAGACAAACTGCAAAGGAGCCAGAGAAGCAGGAGGAAAACCAGGTGGGTGCAGTTTCAGAGATTCTGGGAAGAGCAGGCTATTTATAACCTTGGTGAGAGCACTTAGCCGAGAGAGCGGCGGGGCTGAAGACAGATTGCAGGGAACCGCGCCTGAGAGGTAAGGAAGGAGCGCCAGTGCTTCCAAGGGCTTTGGCTCGGATTGGCGTGGCCTAAATTTATGGCCAAAATATTTAAGTTCACAAGGTTATTAAACGCCGCTGTTCATAACGAGCCTGCTAGACCTCAGCAGTATGGTCATCTAAGGTCCCGCACCTCCTGCTGATTGGCCAGAGAAGCGTTCTCTTGGTTTCTCTAGGTATTTTTTTTTAATTGACATATAACATTCGTTTCTCGCATACAACATTCTGATTTGATAAGTCTAGTTAACATCCATCACCCACACAGAGTTAAAATGGTTTTCCTCTCGTGATGAGAACTTTTAGGATCTATCCTCTTAGCAACTTTCAAATATACAGTATTATTTTATTTCCAATGTTTATTATTTTTGAGACAGAGAGAGAGAGAGAGAGAGTGAGGAAGCAACAGAGAGAGAGGGGGACAGAGGATCCGAAGCCGGCTCTGAGCTGACAGCAGCGAGCAAGATGCGGGGCTCGAACTCATGAACCGTGAGGTCACAACCTAAGCCAAAGTCGGATGCTCAATTGTCTGAGCCACCCAGTAACCCCAGTAACCCCAAATATACAGTATTATTAACTACAGTCACCATGCTGTATGTTACATCCTCAGTACTTATTTATTTTATAACTGGAAGTTTGTGATTTGGACTCCCTTCACCCATTTTGCCCACCCTCCCCACCTGCTTCTGGAAACTGCCAGTCTGTTCTCTGGATGTTCTCTCTGCCTATGAGTTTTGTTGTTTTCTTTTTTTAATCCATTTGAGGTTATACAGTATTTGTCTTTGTCTCTCTCTCTCTCTCTCTCTCTCTCTCTCTCTATATATATATATATATATATAATCTAATATATATATAATTATATATCATATAATATATCTCCCATTTATCTATCCGTCCATCAGTAGATACCTAGTTGGCCTCCATGGCCTAGTTGGCTTAACATGGAGTTAGTTAGTGTTTTGGATAAATATCCAGAAGTGGAATTTCTGGATCATATGGTAATTCTTATTTTTAGTTTTTTTTTTTTTTGAGGAACCTCCATACTGTTTTCCATAGTGGCTGTACCATTTTACATTCCCATCAACAGTGCACGGTGACTCCCTTTTCTCCACATCCTCACCAACCTTTATTTCTTATCCTTTTTGATACTAGCCATTCTAACAAGGGGGAGCTGATATCTCATTGTGGTTTTATATGCATTTCTCTCATCATGAGTGATGAACACATTTCACGTACCTGTTGGCCATATGTATGTCTTCTTTGGGAAAAAAAAAAAAAGTCTATTCAAATCTTCTGCCCATTTAAGAATCAGGTTTGTTTTTGTTTTTGTTTTGCCATTGAGTTGTATACATTCTTTATATACTTTGGATATTAACCTTTTATCAGATATATGATTTTCAAATATTTTCTCTCATTCAGTAGACTGCTTTTTCATTTTGATGATAGTTTCCTCTGCTGTGTAGAAGCTTTTTAGTTTGGTGGAATCCCACTTGCTGGTATTTGCTTTTGTTGCCTTTTTTTTTTTTAAGTTTATTTATTTAAGTAATCTCTACACCCAACATGGGGCTCAAACTCATGACCCGGAGATCAAGAGTCGCATGCTCCTCTGACTGAGCCAGCCAGGTGCCCTGCTTTTGTTGTCGTTGATGCCTTTGGTAGCAAATCTGAAAAAATCTTGCCAAGACTGAGGTCAAGGAGCTTACCACCTATGGAGTATTATGGTTTCAGGTCTTAGGTTCAATTATTTAATCCATTTTGAGTTAATTTGTGCATACAATGTAATATAGTCCAGTTTCATTCTTTTCCATGTGCCCATCCAGTTTTCCCTGCACCATTTATTGAAGAGACTGTTCTGTCCCAATTGCAAATTTTTGGCTCCTTTGTCATAAGTTAATTGACCACATATGCATGAGTTTTCTGAGGCTCTCTATTCTGTTCCACTGATCTACGTATCTGCTTTTATGCCAATATCATACTATTTTATTACTATAGCTTGGTAATATTGTTTGAAATCAGGAAGCACCATGTCTCCAGCTTTGTTGTTCTTTCCTACACACACTTTTAAATAATTACCATGTGACAAGTGCTGCTGTAGGTTCTGGGGAAAACAGTAGGATCAGATAGACAACATCCCTACCCTCAGGTGTCTCTGCATTCTGAACCTTTCCTTCCCCTCTCCATTTTTTTTTCAGTTGTGTAGATATTGGCAAAATCAGGTTGCCCCTGACTCGTGGTGACTCCATGTCTGGACTGGTCATTGTGAAATCTCACCAGGTTTATCACCTAGCTCTGAGCAATATCATCTAGCAACTTATGCTGCTTCCTGCAGAGTTACTGTCTCTCTAGTACAGAAAGTTGGTCTTGGAGGGTCCGAACCTGAAACTATAATCCAACGGATAGTTCCACAGACTACACACAAAACCTAAGTTTGCCTCTGACCAGTTTAGTAGTCATTTATGGAACTGCACTTTAAAAGATCACTTTCAACTTTTCCTATGAATTTGTACCTGCACAGAATGAAGTTATGTTCCCACTCTTTTCAGAAAACAATGGTGTTAAAACAGGCAGAAAGATGAACCCTTGCTGCCACTGTTGGAAAGAGAAGCCTGTCTGAATATTAATCAGGCAGACAACATAAGGATTCATAATGAAAATATGTTAATGGTCACTAAAGGGGCACATCCCAGAGTCCACTTGGATGATACATTTTGGTTACAAAGTTCACATAGAAAAACTAGCTAATAGAGTCTGGCTTTAATGTGGTGTTATTTTAAAGATGCTCCTGAGTCAAGAGGCAAAACTTTGTCTAACTAGGTAGGAAATAACACTATTTGAACTACTTGTTAGGTTACCTCTGACCTCACAAACACCTACCAAATAAAGGACTTTGAAATTACCTACAAAAGTCTCTTTACCCTCCCATAAACTCTCTATTACTGTACTTTACTATAAAATGTATATTTAGAAGCATCGTCGTGCCACAAGTGCTTTCTTATTTAAATACCCCAGTACTCTCTGAGAGTAAACAAATACCATAGGCACTAGGCAAACCGATTATTAGGAGATCGCCACAGTTTAAGTAAACAGGTAAACACTTTCCACCTTTCTGAAGTATCACTTGAATTTCATACTGTACTGCAGGTTCAAAAACTGCCCAGGATGAACAAGAAACAGAAATAACTGTATGGAAGTAAGTTCACATGAGATCATGCTTAATTTGCAGATCTCAGTTTAGTGGGCCTCTAAACCAGATGGCCATTTGAAGCCCCCCAATTTTTCCTCAGCAAATACAGACAGGGAGTGTGTGTGTGTGTGTGTGTGTGTGTGTGTGTGTGTGTGTTGGGGGTGACAATAAAATGTGGGCAAGGCACATGTTTCTAAAATAGCACCCTGTATTCTCTCCCATTTCTCACCTTTGAACTGCTTCTCAATTTAAAATCCACTCATGGTCATGCACACTTCTGTTTTAAGTCTCTGGTGACAATAGATTGGGCCAAACTTGTGCTTTAAAAATCAACATAAGAAGCCATATTAAATTGGGAGAGGGAGAAGGAGAGAAGGGTGTAGGAGGGATGTGGGGAAGGGAGATGAGCCCTGCTTTGCTGAAAGGAAGAGCGATTGCTTCTTCTTGGCCTCAAAATTCTACATATCTGTGAAATTTCAATGAGGAATATTCTAAGAACTTTGTGACATATGTATTCCTCTCTAGTGTAAGATTGTGATGAATTCAAACCAAGTTTCCCTGACTAAGGAGAACAGACTCTGATTGCAGAATATATTTCAGTTCTCTAAAATATCATACATACTGTCCTGCTCAGTGACCACACTTGTCAAAAGAATTGAAGGGAGCTCTTTTTAATGACATCAACTATTTCACTCTTTTCTTATTAAAAGTTTCTAATATGGTCTTTTAGAAGTATTAAAGTGAATATTTTCTTGGTTCAGCAATAAAGAAAAATGTAAATTTAAGCCCCTCTTTAGGCCGAAGCTTCCTTTGAACCAAAATCTAAATGGCTATATGAATACCTGACAATCAGGTTTCTAAAGTCCCCCTTTTTCACAAGTGGGTGCTTGGAAGAAAGACTTCAGAACTTAGTTCTCCTTTTAATTAATTTGTAATGACAAAGATTACAGGATTCCTTTAAGTCTCGGCTTTAAAAAAAATCTTAAGAGTTTTAAAATCTTATAAAAAAGACTTGAATATAAGCAACAGAGATGAGTGATCTGGGGCCAATTTTCCTAACACCCCGCTACTGAGAGAATGCTGTGGCCCAAGGGAAAGTGGAGGAAATGAGATGGATGGGGGGTGGGGGGTGCGCAGATAATCGGACTCTCCCAGCCAATTTGGTTTAAGAAATCAAGGGCTGGGTTGGGGGTATGTGTAAGGGGCTCATAAGAAAAGCTCTTTGGCGGTGACTCTTCATTTTAATGTGACACTGTGGCAGAGATGGGCGGCCATACTCTGGGCTTGCAGACCAGAGGAGCCTGCGGGGAAGTTTTGTAGCTGCGGGGCGGCGGCCAGAGTGCGAATACACGTGACCACAGAGCCCACCCCCACCCACCCACCCCGCCCCCGCACCTGTCCCTTTGAGGCAGGAAAGCACGGGGGACAGGGAGCGGCCAGGCCTCCAGGCCTCGGCCCGATTTCCCTCCAGAATGGCAGGAGTCGAAAGGCTAGGTTGTCCCCCTTCTTCTCCCCACGCCTCGGAGGAGGACCGGGGGGCGCAGGGGGCGCGCGCGCCCGGGGCGGGCAGGCCGTTACCTGGCGGGTCAGTCCTTCCCCACCTGCGAGGGCTGAAGGGGCCGAGGGGCGGGGCAGGCGGGCCGGTCCAGGGCGGAGGAGCCGCCCATCAATCACGCGGGGGCCGTCTCGGTGCTCCTCTTCCCCCTCCTGTCTCGTCTCCCCTCCCTCTACCCTGCCCCTCTTCCTCCTCCTCCTCCCCGGGGACAGCTTTCCGCGGCGGCGGCCGGGCTTTCTAGGGGCGGAGGCGGCGGGGGCGGCTGCCTAGCGTCCTCCCGTTCCCTTGGCAACGCGACCTCCTCGCCCTGCGCGCGCGAACGTGGGGGGGAGGGGGCGGGGCGGGGGCCGCGGCCCTGCGGTCCAGAGCCCCGACGCGCGCCCCGCGGTTGCCGTGGGAACGGGATGCGGTCGGGAAGGCCTAGCGGTGATGGCGGCGGGCGGAGAAGACACGCTGAAGGAGGAGGCCGATTGGCTTTGTCTTGATGCCCAAACCCAGGCCCAGATATTGAGGCCATCACTTCTGCCCTGCGTCGGTGCTGGGCTTTATAAAGAACGTGGTTAGAAAACGAGAGGGGAAAATGTTTTTAACTGAATAAAGTAATATTAAAGACAATGCACGGGTAGAGGAAAGATAGGGCAGCCCTGGAGTTTGAGGGAGTTTGGGGGATCTCGGAAATACCTGCTCCAACGTAAGAAGAAGTAGATGATTAAGAGGGGCACCCCGCCAGTGGTAGAAGGGAGACCAGACCCCAGTCATCTCCTGGTTATCAGTAATCTTGGCTGCCTTTCCCAAGGAAGGAGGTTTTTAGAGCTTTAGACTAGTGCCCACAGATTTGGAAAGAAGGACCGGAAAGCGGTGCTAGCCTCACCTTCTCTCTGCCAGGTTTATTTCTGTCCGTGGCTTGGGGTATGCAAAGATGACTCTTACATTTATTTTGCATGCGTAGGCACTCAATAACTTGCCAACTGATGTCAAGTTAGGGCAGTTTTGATTGGGTGGAGAACGGGGAGAAAGGAGACTAGAAATTCTTGGACTTTTTGTCAGTGCCCAGCGTCCCTAGGTGTCTGTGGCTTGGGGTGTCTTCTCAGCAAACCCCCAAATCCAGTCGGCATCTATATCTCCTGCAGCATGGCACCATTCCTTCTATTCTTTTAAAAAAATTTTTTTTCCACGTTTTTTTTTTATTTTATTTTAGGGACAGAGAGAGACAGAGCATGAACGGGGGAGGGGCAGAGAGAGAGGGAGACACAGAATCGGAAACAGGCTCCAGGCTCCGAGCCATCAGCCCAGAGCCTGACGCGGGGCTCGAACTCACAGACCGCGAGATCGTGACCTGGCTGAAGTCGGACGCTTAACCGACTGTGCCACCCAAGCGCCCCTCTTTTTAAAAATTTTTAATGTTAATGTTTATTTTTGAGAGAGAGAGCGAGCACGAGTGGGGGAGGGGCAGAAAGAGAGAGACACGGAATCAAGATCAGGCGCCAGGCTCTGGGCAGACAGTGCAGAGCCCACACCGGGCTTGAACCCATGAACCATGAGATCATGACCTGAGCTGAAGTCAGCTGTTTAACTGACTGAGCCACCCAGGCTCCCCTCTTCCTTCTACCCTCATCACCACCATCCTAGTTTGGACCTCCAGGACTTCATAATTGGATTATTATAAGGGCCTCCTACCCACATCTTGAGCCCCTGTCTGGTCTCATGGTGTGGTGCCCTTGTTAAGCAGCTCTCTGAGATTCCTCACTGACTGTGGAATGAAGTCCAAACTCTTGACTATGGCTTTCCCTATACCCTCCCCCAGGGCTTGCTTTCTTGGTTCTCCTCTGTCAGCACTTCATTCATACTTCAGGCAGACCAGACTGCATATTACATCCTGAACATTACTCGCTGCCTTCACGCCAACCTCTAAGGCACATCCTGAGCCGGGCAGACTCCAGATAATATGTACTTAGGTAAAACCTTTCTTTTTGGGGGGCATTTTGCCATCTAACCTTCATCGGTCCTTCAGCATTCACGAGTACCTTTCCATCCACGGTACCTCAACCCACGTTCTGTTCTTGTTCTCAGCTGGCTATCAAGTAATCCTTATCAAAGCATTAACTGCGAATTAAAGCATTGTCTGATAAGTACTAACCTGAGACCTCTCCCCGTGGGTTTAACATTTGAATCTTTTTAAAAATTTTTTTTTTTTTAAAATTCAAGTATAGTTGACACACAATGTTACATCAGTTTCAGGTGTACAACATAGTGATTCGACAAGTTTATACATAATGGTTTGCTCACAACAAGTATAGCCACCATCTGTCACCATGCAACGCTCTTACAATATCATTGACTATATTCCTTATGTTGTGCCTTTTATTCCCATTACTTATTCATTCCATACCTGAAAGCCTGTATCTCCCACTCCTCTTTACCCATTTTGCCCCTCCCCTCCCCTCCGGCAACCAGTTTGTACTCTGTATATACTAGGTCTGATTCTGCTGTTTGTTTGTTTGTTTGTTTGTTTGTTTAGATTCTACATATGAGTGAAATCATATGGTATTTGTCTTTCTCAATCTGACTTCTTTTACTTAGCATAACACCCTCTAGGTCCATTCATGTTGTCCCAAATTTGCCTTTCAATCTTTTTTGTTTGTTTTTTAAAGTTTATTTGTTTATTTTGAGAGAGGCAGAGAGTGAGGGTGTGAGGGAGAGGCAGAGGGAGGGGAAAAGAGAGAATCCCAAGCAGGCTCTGCACTGTCAGCGCAGAGCCCTATACGGGGCTCGAACTTGTGAACCGTGAGATCATGACCTGAGCCAAAATCAAGAGTTGAATGCTTAATCAACTGAGCCACCCAGGGGCCTCTGCCTTTCAATCTTTCAGACACACTAATCAAAACTATAAGTGAAATTATAGATGTAGACCTTGTTCTGTTGAAGCCAGGACCCCCTTCAAATAAAAATAATCATAATGATTAATGATAATCAGTAAGTAGTAATGACTAACAGAGGGAGGAAGTAAAAGCCAGGCGAGAAAGTTGGAGACAAGGGACATGCTGGAGGACACATGGTAAGTAGCAGACCAGGGCTCAAAAGTAGGGCTTCCCATTCTCAGCTCCTGATTTTGCCTACTAGTAAGAAAAGCACCTTAGTATATATATTAGACCCAGATTTTCCTCCTTCCACTTCAACATCCATATAAAATAGAACATTGCTGTGCAGATTAAACAAGAGAGGACAAAGCATTTAACATCATACTTAGTATATAGTAAGCACTCAATAATCAGTACCTTTACTTTCTGAGGCGCATTTTAAGATTTTATTTAATGCACATGGATGCCAGCTGTAAATATTTTCAGATTTTATTGTATATATACATATATTTAAGTAGGCTTCATGCCTAGCACGGAGCCCAATGTGGGGCTCGAACTCACAACCCTGAGATCAAGACCTGAGTTAAGATCAAGAGTCAGACACTTAACGAACTGAGCCACCCAGGTGCCCCTATTTTTTTTATTTTTTAAGTAATCTCTGTGCCCAATGTGGGACTCGAACTCAGAACCCCAAGGTCGAGTCACATGCTCCACTGATAGAGCCAGCCAGGTGCCCCCGTATTTTCACATTTTTAAATAACAAGGTTTGGAGATGGCACTTCATACCTCAGCTTTAAACTCTTCTACATTTCAAAGTGTTTCTGAAAATTAAGTTCCATGAAAAGGATCTTGGTGCTCTTGAAAGAATGTGGCAGTGCTAGGGGTCAGCCTGTAAACAGTTACCCAGTGACTCCAACTTTAGTGTTTAATGAGTGAATTTATGCTTGGCATGTAAGTAACAAATAAGCTTGGTTCTAGGATTAAGAAGCAAAGTGCTAAGGAAGAGAAATATTAGCGTGGGGAGGAAACACAATTTCTGCTTGGACAAAGAATCCCACTCTTCCTTATTCTTTGCAAAATGTCCCTGGTAGATGATGAATAAGTGAAGAAAACAGACTCGAGTAGATCATGGGTTCTAAAGATAGAGATATTTGGTGTTTACAAATAAGCATCAGGAAGTTCTTTAGCTTAATCTAAACGTTCTGCAAAGGGCAGCTTTAAGTATAAAATTTCAGAAATGTTCCATGTCTTAAGTTTCAGAAATAACATTTTTGAGGGAAATAATTGAATTTGTGCAGAGAGTAAGCTGTCCAGAGGGGGTAGCTATGCATTCTAAGCCTCCCAAGACTGGGACTACGCCCTAAGCCTGGGATATCCAAGAGCCTCATGGAGACCTGGCTCAGCTACTCACTCGATCCCGAACAACACATACTTTGTCCATCTAATATTTCCCCTTCCTAAGAGAGGAGTCTAACTAGGTCACTTTGTTACTGTCTAATCAGGAGCTCTCCTGAAAAGTAGAGAGCTGTATACTAAGTGGCCTCAGAAGCTGATGACCTCCCTCATACACAACATGGTCATTTTTGCCTTGGGTCTTGCCATGACTAATGGGTTTCTGTTGTCATCAGTTGAGGCCAATGTGGCGATGTTGCTTTCATGCAATGCACAAAGCATGGGCCATGGCAGTTTTACAGAAAGAACCTCTAGGAGAGGCTTCCCTGAGAAGGGGACTGTGGGCATGGTAGTCCTTTAAAGATTCACGGGTTCTCCTCCAGAACCCCTTTATGCAGGGGATTCATCTGATTATTTTAATTTATTTATTTATTTCATTTTTCAATTTTGAGAGAGAGAGAGAGAGAGAGAGAGAAGGAGAGCAAGCAGGGGAGAGGGGAAAAGGGGGAGAGAGAGAGAATCTTAAGCAGGCTCCACACTCAGTGCGGAGCCTGACGCAGGGCTCGATCCCACGACCCTGGGATCGTGAGCTGAGCTGAAATCAAGAGTCAAGATACTCAACCCACTGAGCCAACTGGGCGCCCCTTCATCTGATTAATTTTTAAAACTGGCTAATGGCTTTTTGAATTTGCTATGGGCTCGTGTGACATTCTGTGTTCATCCCACAGCTATATTTGGCCAGGCTAAGCATACAATGTGACAGTCTCTTGATGTCAGTTATTAAAAGTGGCCTGTATAGGTGTCATTAAAATGGCTAGAGAGCTTGGGTAGGTTGTTCCAAGGTGTGCCCTCTGGACATTTTGAGGGAGGTCACTGAAGACCCAGGATTAGGCCCTAGATTTTCTAAGATCAGAAACACCATTTTAGTTCATTTGGAGCCGATCTTTTTAGGAAGCAATTCCCAGTAGTTTCACTCAGCAGAGACTAAATGCCCTCTACCTGACCAAGTTGTTTTATCTCAGAGAGTATAGCCGGTAGCTGACCAGCCCTGGTCAGGTACCAAAAGTACTTTCCCCAGGGAGGGGGGTGGAATGGGGAGGAAGGCATCCCCAGGAGATCAAATTAAAGATCATAAGGCTTGGTGAATATTGAATTAGATCCAAGCGACCTGAGTATTCTTCAGGGATATCTCCAGCAGGCTGAGGAGGCCTTAAGGAATAATGTGCCTTCCCTCCAGAGTTGTTTCAGTCTGGAATAGCTGCTGTGGATTATTCACCTCAAGGCGTTCAGAGACTTCACCACATCTTTGTTTCAGTTAACTGACTTTCTGCTTAACTTCACGGGACCATTTCTCTTCCACTTATGGCATTAACAGCATAGTTTGGGATTGAGAAGAGCGGGGTTGGAGTCCCAGCAGTGACACTTGCTGCGTGACAGTGAACTTTCAGCCCCCTCACACTTCAAAATCCTCATAGTTAAAATGGGAATAGTCAGAGCCTCCTTGCCATCCTTGTGAGGATTAATGAAATAGCAAAGTTTCTGGCACCGAGTCAGCTGCGTAATAGCTGCTCAGCAAATGGTGGCTATCATTATCATTTATATCATGTAGATTTAATTCTCCTGGCTGAGATCTGAGGACACACCAGGGTACATCACCTACAAATTTACCAAACCGCTCCAAAGGCTTGTTATTTCTTTAAAATGGTAATCTTACGTTGCTGATGTCATGGTGGTTAATTTCATATTGATATTTTTTTATCCTGAATTTCAGAGACTGACATTTTATGACCTCATCTCTAATTATGAGGGTGTATCCAATTTGGGGGTTGCAGTCATCCATGAACTATATGAAACTTAGTAATGCCTTTTGGGCTTTCATAGGTCAAATATCCGAGATTTGATTCTCTTGTGCAACAAAGCAGACTCTAGTAAAGATTGGCAAACTCCCTATAATTGATTAAAAAAAATACATCTCCTTTAGGGGATCCCTTAGAATTTTCCTCATTTGGAATTGTAGCTGGCCTATTGTGCTGTCTCACAAAGAGAGGGCAAACTCATAAATGTTTTTGGATCCTATAGTGTTGATATACTTCTCAAAAGTTCAAGCAGGCTTTGATTTCTTTATCCGTTTTGGATGCCTCAGACTTTTCAGAACCTTCATTATGGCAATTGATGCATCTTATACAAGACTGGATGTGATTATAAGAACTTTGGGGGTACAAAACATACTGCTTTTCTAAATTTCTGAGCAATTGTTACCAAAGGAAAGCATTTGACTTCTTTCCAGAAGGACTATCTGATTTGTTTGGACTTTGGATAATCTCAAGCCATACATGTTTTTGGCCAAGAGTTTAATTTGTGGACTGATCATCAAGCTCTGAGCAAGATGACCCCAGGCTTCAGAACCCAGGCTTCAGAAAGCCATGACAGTGTCAGGATTGCATGTGATCTTTAAACATATTTCTGGATGGATAAGTACTCAGGCCAAAAAAAAAAAAAAATTCTTATCAAGAGGGCAGAAGAACATGAGCACTAAGCAACTCCTGGACCTTCAGGAAGTAAATGTCACCCTGGGATGTTCTGTTTGGATAAAAGTGCTGAGCCAATGAGGGAGAGAGCTGCACGAAGGTAGCTGGATGGAGGAGCAGAGGCAGCTCTGGTTTGGGGGGCAGGTGGCCTCTTTTCCCACCACCCATTTCCTGATGGCAGCAGTCAGGGAGCTTTGGCTCTGAGGAATGCCCTCTGCACTCACAGGCGCGCAGTGGGGATCTCCCCGCCCCCCTGAGGACCGTACCACGCAGAGGAACATTCATCTCTGACAGAGAGCATTTCTAATCTCTGTGCTCTTTGCTCTCCAGGGCTCGCTTTTTTGTGATGTTCTTTCTGTTTTTCTAATTATACAGATGGAGCAGCCGGTTAGTTGCTAACTCTAATGCCCTTCTTTAACTTCTTGAGGCTTCCGACTGAATCTGCCCCACCCAAGGACAGCTGCTTGCCTCCCCTTGAACTAGTAGGTAGCCAGGAACGGCTTCACGCAGCGGGAACATCTTCAGGGCCAAGGTGGGAACGAGTTGTGAGGCAGCAGAGAGGAGGAGGAGACACTTAGTAAAGAAGGGCTGCTGGGGACTGCTACCAGTGTTCAAAGCTGGGCATCCCAAATCGGTGAATCTAGAACATTCCACCTGTTCACTTAATTCACAAATATTTGATAGGTAGGTGTCAAGGACAATTTACAGGTAGACAAATCAATAAATATACACTGACAAATGATAGTGCTGGGACATTAATAGATGCAGAGATGAAATGCTGGGGGTGGCGATGGGGAGTGTGGGACCCTATTGAGACAAAGTGGTTGAAGATGGCCTCACTGGGTGAGGCATAGAGGATGGAGAGGAGCCAGCCCTCTGAGGGTGAAGAAGGGGCACAGGTGGATAAAACAACACCGGGAAAATCTTGAGGTGAGAGGGAGCTCATGGGATTCAGGGAACTGTAAGGCAGCAGGTATGGCCACAGGCTATTGTGAGGGAAGGCTGGTAAGACTCAGGAGTTGGGGTGGGTTTTATTCTAAATACAATGGAAAGCCATGGAGTGGTTTTAAAGTGTGAGTGTGTGTGTGTGTGTGTGTGTGTGTGTGTGTGTGTGTGTGAGAGAGAGAGAGACAGAGACAGAGACAGAGACATATCATGTGGAGACCTGTGAGGAGGTTCTTTACCAGAATTGCTAGTGATGACCTCACGATCCCTATCCCAGCCTTTGAGGAAACTTCAAAATGTCATTCAAGCACATGCTTGTCCATTGGCACGAGACAAGCTGATTAAAGATGAATTGCAAGCTACTTCTCCTAGTCCCGGGACACTGACACAACCAGAGGTGCCATATTGGGTGGTATATCCTGATTTTTCACTTCCAGGCTCTCATCACAGTGCATCTCCTCATAATGTCCCTTACTGATGCATTTGTGTCACACACTGAGTCTTGCTGTTTTTACACCCCTGCCTGTCCTCCTTTCTCACTCTCCTCCACCTCTCCTTCCTCTTCTCTCCTTTCCTCAGCACTCTTCACCTCTGTTTCTTCCTCCTTCTCTCTCTGCCTTTCTCATTAAGAGACAATTATGAGGTGCCTGGGTGGTTCAGGTGGTTAAGAGTCGACTCTGGCTCAGTTCATGATTGCATGCTTCGTGAGGTTGAGCCCCACATCAGGCTCTCTGCTGTCAGCTTGGAGCCTGCTCTGGATCCTCAGTCTCCCTCTCTCTCTCTGCCCCTCCTCCATTTGCACTCTCTCAAAAATAAATAAATGTTTAAAAAAAAAAGTAAAAAAAAAAAAAAAGAGTTACTTGCCAAACCACAGCTCTTTGATTTCTGTTTCCCAAATTTCTTGGCTCCTCATTTTTGTCATTGCTTTTCTCCTCTCATTCCATGCTAGTCCCTCCCCTGGTTCCACTCACCTCCCCTCTAGGGGCTTCTCCCCACACTCCCCTCCCTCAACAGGCCTAACCCCCAGGTCACGCGATTTGAAAAATGTCACCAGGAAAAAGTGCTCTTGCTCTAGCCCTGTCAAAAGATGTGACGGAATGAACCTCAGTGACATCAGTCTGTGGCCATCAATGCAGTGGAAGACAGGTCTTGAAAACCAGACAAAACAGAAGGTATCACCGTGCAACCTCCTTTCAGTGGCTTCCTGCGCCCTCTGAGTCAGGATAATGAGAGCACATTCTTAGAACATGACTTAACCACGCTCAGGCCTCAAACAAATTCCTGGATGTGTGTGGAAGACACGCTACCAGCAAGCCTGAGCACAAACGTGCAGGCGGGCTTGGTAGCATTCTTCAGAGCTGCTACCTGTTCAAAGCCACCTTCTGAGCTGGTTAGTTTGTATTACGGGAAAAAAAAAACAAAACAACAACACAACATGACAGCCAGTTAGTCTGTACAGTAGACACACTCTGGGGCCGTTCATGGCTGCGTTTTCATGGTTTTGTGTTGTGTTGACTGGGTCTCTGCCTTGGGGAATTTGGGAGCCTTTGACATCATACTTTAGCAGGAAGAAATTATGGAAAATTCTTGTCAAATATAGAAAAAAGAAACAGGATATTGTCCGTTTCCAGAACAAAGTAGGGGTAGAAAGTCACAACACAAGTGTAGTTTGTCTTTTATTTCACCTACACCTGGAGGTGTGTGGGGTGTGTGTGTGTGTGTGTGTGTGTGTGTGTGTGTGTATGGTTAACATAGGCGGCTTATCTGAGTGGATTTTAAGAAATTAATTTAACTGGAAAATGATTAAATTACAAAGAGGAAAAAGCATTCAGTTGGCATCATACGGGGTCAGAGGCCATTGCTAATGCAATATTTCATCAATTGACTCATTGCTATTCTTCCATTGATGTGATTTAGTTTCTCAAATAGCCCTTATCGTGGCAGGCTTGCAATGGATACATTGCACAGATGCCTTATAATCATTTCAGTGTGTTTACTTAAAAAAATTTTAAAAGCAATTAAACGATTTAAAATGTATTTGTGTGTGTGTGTGTGTGTGTGTGTGCGCGCATCCACAGAGAGATTGTCTAAATGTTCGGACAAGGGTTCTGAGAACACTAGGGCAAGTGTTAAATTTATACACTGTAGTGCCCTTCATGCATTTCAAAGAGCTTCATGCAGACTAATGTTAAGCTTTCTTCATACCCATTGAATATACCACTATTTCTTTTAATGCACTGAAGAAACCAGAAGACAAAGAATCTCCCTGTATTCCTTGTCCAAGGCTACGCAACTGTTGCTGGAACCTTGAGCTTGCTGAGTGCCAGCCACTTATTTGCAGCACATATCGTAAGTGCTGGAAAACGGTGGTGGGTCTGTTTGTTAGAAAGTATAGTCATCAACTGTCATGGGGGTAGGGCTTTGATAGACTCTGCTTTTCATTTATTTTGATACACAACAGAAGATAAGGAGTCATACTAGTGGCTTTTCTCATGAAACCTACTGGGGCGCCTGGGTGGCTCGGTCGGTTAAGCGTCCGACTTCAGCTCAGGTCATGATCTCACAGACCGTGAGTTCGAGCCCCGCGTTGGGCTCTGGGCTGATGGCTCAGAGTCTGGAGCCTGCTTCCGGTTCTGTGTCTCCCTCTCTGTCTGCCTCTCCCCCGTTCATGCTCTCTCTCTGTCTCAAAAATAAACGTAAAAAAAAAAAATTTAGAAACCTACTGAGGACAGGGGTAAAACAGTGACACATGTCCGTGGGAAAGGGCAGAGCGACAGCAGGTAAGTGGGTCTGTGCGCACATGGGTGGTGGTATCTTCATGCTCTGACCTGTCCTGTGCCTCTTCCCCTTTATCTTCGTTGCGCAACGTTGTGTCCAGAGTTGAGAAAGGCAGGCAGAGTTTGATGCAGGGGAGCCGAGCGCCATGGGCAGGATGACAGACTGTCCTGCTGCCCCCAAAGAGGCAGGGGGGCGCAGTCACACATTCATTCATCGAACGCTTATGAAGCACTTAGGTGCCAAGTGGTGTGCTGGGTTCTGGGGACTCACAGAGGAGTAAGGCCTGGCCTTTGTGCCTGTGGGGGAGGAAGGAAAATAAACAAGACCATGAGTAAGTTCGACAGCAGAGGTAGGTGTGGGCCTGGGAGAGGGAGAGGGGGAGATGAGAGAGTGGAAAGAAAAGTTCTCACGGTGCCTCCACGTATCGCTTGAGGCCCTACTCAGTGTTGCCTGCCGGGGCCGGTTCCCTTCAGACGGAAGCATTTCTCACAGCGCCAGACGCTGGCTGGACCGTGAGCTAGATGACGTCTGTCGTCAGCTCTCGCAGCCTTCCCGACTCTGCCCTCTTCCTCCCTCCCTGCCCTTTCTTTCCCTTCCTGTCTGGAAGGGGGGTCCTGACGGTCTTCTAGGAATCTGCTTAGGGCGGCCACACACACAGTCGATCAGGGTTCGTTGAATCGAATTGATCTGAAAGGTATTCACGTTAAGCCATAAATGACTAAGGTGGGGTGCACGTGGGAGCGTGTGCATTTATGAGGCCTCAAAGCCTTAAGCAGAAAGGGCTTCAGTCAGCTTAAGAGAAAAGCGTTTGCTTAGTGGGCTGGAGTGTTCCTGGCACTTCTGAAATCACATATTCTGGACAGTTGCCTACTCTTTCTGCACTTAAAGCTGGCCCTGTTTCCAAACATCCAGTCTTACATGTTTCCCCTCCTGGCCCTCTATTGTGGCTGCATGATAAGGCAAGGGTGGGGGCTGACAACTGCTAATCTGAGACCTTCTGGCTGGAAATCCTGTTAAGACTGCGGACACAACCACGGTGAGGCATTTGAGAGACAAGTGATAAAAACCAAAGGTGGGTGAGTAGGACATTGAGATGTTGTCCCTTGGAAATGCTCTCATTCTTCTAGTTCATTCTTGACCCTGTGTATGCTGCAAGCACACAGCTGGCAGGAGTGCAGGACTGGGGGGAGACATCAGGAGAGGGCAGATGTTTTGAAGTCACATTCCTAACGTTAGGTGGAAGGAATCACCACATCAGTGTCCCCACCGTGTTCCACTAGGATTCTCCCAGGGGCCGTATGTGGGTGCACAGAAGTGTCCTACTGGTTAAAGTACAGCTTTTGATTTGCATATCCCCGTCCAATTGAGGCTGGGTAGTTCCAGTAAGTTCTATTAAGAATAGTCCCCTTGTGTGGTGCCTGGGTGGCTCAGTTGGTTGAGCGTCCAACTTCGGCTCAGGTCATGATCTCTCAGTTCACGAGTTCGAGCCCCATGCCGGGCTCTGTGCTGACAGTGAGGAGCCTGCTTGGGATTCTCTCTCTCCCTCTCTCTCTACCCCTCCCCTACTTGCATGCTCTTTCTCTCTCAAAATGAATAAATAAAAAACAACAACAAAAAAGAATAGTCCCCTTCTAGGATCTTATGCAGTAAAGACTAGTAATTAAATGTTTTTCAAACCCCGACTGAGTTCATTCTGAGGAGCTGTCTTTTTTTAATGTTTATTTATTTTTGAGAGAGACAGAGAGTGTGCAAGTGGGGAGGGGCAGAGAGAGGGAGACACAGAATCTGAAACGGGGTCCAGGCTCTGAGCTGTCAGCACGAACTGTGACAAACTGTGAGATCATGACCTGAGCCAAATTCGGACACCTAACCAACTGAGCCACCCAGGCACCCTGAGCTATCTTTTTTTTAAAAAATACTATCAACTTTAATTAAAGTTTAAGAAAGTGGACATCTCCTAGCACTGTCCAATAAAAATATAATGGGAGCCACCTAATTGAAAATTTTCTGGGGGTGCCTGGGTGGCTCAGTCGGTTAAGCATCTGACTTTGGCTCAGGTCATGATCTCGCAGTCCGTGAATTTGAGCCCCGCGTCGGGCTCTGTGCTGACCGCTCAGAGCCTGGAGCCTGTTTCAGATTCTGTGTCTCCCTCTCTCTCTGACCCTCCCCTGTTCATGCTGTGTCTCTCCCTGTCTCAAAAATAAATAAAACGTTGGGGCGCCTGGGTGGCGCAGTCGGTTAAGCGTCCGACTTCAGCCAGGTCACGATCTTGCGGTCCGTGAGTTCGAGCCCCGCGTCGGGCTCTGGGCCGATGGCTCGGAGCCTGGAGCCTGTTTCCGATTCTGTGTCTCCCTCTCTCTTTCTGCCCCTCCCCCGTTCATGCTCTGTCTCTCTCTGTCCCAAAAAGAAATAAAAAACGTTGAAAAAAAAATTAAAAAAAAAAATAAAATAAAATAAATAAAACGTTAAAAAAAAAGAAAGAAAATTTTCTAGTAATCATATTTTGAAAAGTAAAGAGCCAAAATTAATTTTCATTATATATCTTATGAACCCACTCTATTAAAACATTACCATTTCAACATATGATTGATAAAAGAATTATTAAGGAGATATTTTACTTCTTTTTGTACTCGCCATGCAAAGCTGGGTGTGTATTTTTCACTTCCAGTGCATCTCAACAGGGACAAATGACATTTCAGCTGTTCAGGGCAACGTGTGGCTGGTGGTTATCTCATTATACTGGGAAAGTCTTGGTATCTTTCAAATGGCAGCAGTGTAGATACCTTCTCCAGATAAACATATTTAAATTGAAGGAACAAGTGTGCTTTGCACAAGCGATACCTGAATGTGGTTGTAGAGAGTGAATTTAAGGGAATGGGTGTTTGAATTTGGGTTTAGTGGCTTAATAAATGAAAAACTATGACCACACTTTCTTTCTTCTTCTTCCTTTCTTTCTTCCTTCATTCCTTTCTTTTTCCCTCCCTCCCTTCCTTCCTTCCTTCCTTCCTTCCTGTGAAAGAATAGTCTTGGCTTGCAATCTGATACATTACCAGGGCAAATAGCTATTCTCCTGGCACCTGCTACCAAGCCGTGAGACCACGAAATTGGAGACTGGAAAGGAACCTTGGCAATCATGTTGGACCTTGTCTCTCCTTGGAGATCATGTTGAATTGTGTCCCTCTCTGTGCCTCAGAATCACAGAGAGGAATGTCAGGAGAATACTGATTCTTGGATCCCCCTCAGAGAATCAGATTCAGTTGATCTGGGATGGGGCCTAGGTATCAGTAGTTTTAAAAATCCCCCAGGTGATTCTAATGTATGGCCTAGGCTCTGAATGCAGAAACATCCCCTTCCTTTTACAGGTGAAGAAACAGAGGCTGGGTTAAGTGACTCACCTAAGGTCTCACAGTTGGTTAGAGGCAGGAAGTGGGGCAGAATCCGGGTATTCATCTCTACCCTATCTCATATACAGAAAGACATTTCAATAATGCCTCCATAGTGGGTCTTTTTCCTGTTTGACCTCAGAATTATTCTCATTCTAAGTTGAGGTACAGTACCCAGCTCAACTTAGATTTGACATCACCTCCAAGAAAAGACTCTGAGCGCTTATTTCCCAGAAAATCTCCAGATCAATGATAACTTTGAAATGATTCTCATCTGGGACGATGGCCCTAAACGCCTCCCATTTTAGGTCCACTTGGGTTCTGCAACTCTATACTTTATAATAGAGTTTCATTGGAAGAGTTGGGAGGAATCCCAAAGGAGCAGACACCTGAGCCTGATCAGTCTTGTCTTCATTGACTCACAGCTAAAGCTGGAACAGCTCATTGACAACAGCTTTCCAGGTAAATATATCCACGCACCAAGAAGGCAACATGCGTGAGTAGGGTGGGTTAGGGAGACTCTGGGAGGGGAAACGTCATTGCCCAGCCTTCACATTTCATGCCTTGGCACAACGATGCAGGGGCTCTGTTGCCAGACCTTCCAATTATTCCAGAAGACAGGGATGCAGGTTTGTGTTTGTTTTGTTTTTGTGAAATATCCCGATTTGTGATGTTGACAATGAATTCAGTTTTTTTTAAATTTTTTTAACGTTTACTTATTTTTGAGACAGAGAGAGACAGAGCATGAATGGGGGAGGGTCAGAGAGAGAGGGAGACACAGAATCTGAAACAGGCTCCAGGCTCTGAGCGGTCAGCACAGAGCCCGACGCAGGGCTCGAACTCACGGACTGCGAGATCATGACCTGAGCCTAAGTCGGACGCTCAACCGACTGAGCCACCCAGGCGCCCCATGAATTCAGTTTTTAGAAAGACACCCTAAAGGTCAAATAAAGTCCACTCTTTCATAAGCTCTATTCTACCTGCAAGCTGTCTGAGTGCCACCTTCTAGGTAAGCCTAAGACTGCTTCATACTCAATATTGAGTTGTGTTGGTTGGCAAAATGTTGATCTGATCCTCATGCTTACTTTTGCCCTAGACCCTGAGGACACTGATGAAGGTGAACATCCATACCAGAAGGAAAAATAGTAGAAAAGCAAGTATGTCAGTTCCTTTTCAAATTTCATTCATTTTCTCACTGACCACATCATTCCTTTTGGGTTTGGCACCTGTGACATGTCATAAATTTTCACAGTGACATTGAAGGTAAAGATCATTACAGTTGCTAAAATCTAGCATCGTTTATTTTTAAATTCTTTTGGAACATAAAACAAGTCAAGCAGTTACTAGCACTTGCCATGGGGGAGACTAGTTCCTCCATATACATCTATAGAAAGAAAATGTTTTCTTTCACCATAAAATGAAATAGAAGTTTTGTAGCACTACAACAACCTCTTAGCCAATGAAACGATGATCCAAATAAAAATCAGAATTACTCGTAACCACATTTTTCATTTCAAGAAACACCCTGGATAAGTACATGGCATTTATATTGAGAGCCCTTGATTTCAAGTAATCTAAAGTGTTAATCACAGGTGAAGTCTTTTTAGTTAACAATTTAAGAGTTGATGCGAAATTACCCTTTAATCCAAAGTATTCATACAGCAAAAATAAATGTAAGTTATTTGCGGAGCATGTTAGAGATTAACATAAAATATGTATGTCGTTTGTATCTTGGTTATTCTTCCTACACATAACCTTGAATTTTGCCTCAGTTCTTTTTTTAAATGTAAAAACCTTAGAATATGTACTTGTAAGAATCTGTTTCAGGTATATTTCTGTGAACAGTTCCACTGTCCTCAAATAACCAGAGGTGGGTAACAGTTTCTGACAAAAGCGGAAGGGAACAGGATTAAACAAGAATTAGAGCGATTATATTTTCTTTATCGAAAACCTTCACGTCTTTGGAAAGCTGCTTGGTTTCTATTTTGAGCCACACTGCCCACATATCTTAACGACAGAATCATTGCATAATTTTGCTTTTCCTCTTTTTATCTCTGTTTGGGTGTATTTATTATTTTATATGTGATGATGCAAAGCTCATGAAAAGGTCCATTTATATTCTTGTTATCTAGATGGGGACCTAGCTGTTTTTCTCTTACTGTTTATAGAACCTCACTGTAATATTCAGATTTGCTGGCAATGAGCCCTTGCTAACACAGTATACATTCCATTCCCCTCTGTGACTCTATTTATGGGAGGCTATGTGATTTACTCAAGGCTAATAAAGACAGTGTAAAAGGATGGGTCACGGATTTATCCATCCATGGAATTTTAGCACTTTTGGAGGGAGGTTTATCTTCTGGTTTTTTTTTTTTTTTTTTTTTTTTTGTTGTTGTTGTTGTTGTTGTTTGTTTCCAATTTAATTAAAACCACAGCAAAAAAGCGTTAGTTCAAATGAGTGACAGTTGGCAGATCTGCATTATTCCACTGGAGGGACTCCAGAGTTTCTGATGCTTGGAGATGGACAAGTAATTACCTCCTGTCGGCGACTATTTTCTACCAGGCGAAGCCCAATGTTTATTGTAAACTATCTGCCATTAAAAGCTGTAATAGCAAGCCTTATGTTCCCACACCATAAATTTGACTTGAACTGTTTTTTTATTTACCTTCATGTTTCATTATATTCTTTGAAATATTTCATTTTAAAGGAAGATAACAGAAGAATGAAAATTGAACAAATTCCAAATTCATGCTTGAAGAAAGATACGCTTAGCATACATATTTTCTGAATACACCCGGACAGCTTGATGGCCACTTTCTGGATATTGGCAGCTTCTGTGTAGTTTAACTATTAGATGTGGTTGCTATTAGTATATCACTTGTTCAATGGTCTAGAAAATAGCCTACAAATTAAAGTTGGACTAAACCACAGAGGCTTAGCGCAGTGGTTCTCAAACTTTTTGGCCTCAGGACCCCTTTATACCCTTGAAAGAGTTTTTGTTTATGTGGATTTTGTCTGCCAATATTTCCTGTATAAGAAATGAGAACTGAGACCTTCAAAAAATCATTTACTTAAAAACAATGTTAAAAACCCATCACATGTTAATATAAATAGCATTTCAAAAGAAAAAAATTATTTTCTAAAGAAAAAAAGTTTTTTTGAGAAAGGGATTGCTTTAGATTGTGACTTGACAGAGGAAAAGTGGGTTCTCCTATCCATTTTTCCATTCAGTCTGTCGTGATCTGTTGCTTTAGTTGAAGTATATGAAGAAAATCTGGCCCTGCACAGCTATGTAGCTGAAAAAGTGTGCATTTTCACAGCTTTTTCAAATAATTATGGGTATTATTCTTGGATTGCAAACCTAAATTTGACAAGTGGTGGTTTTTTAAAGGTTAGTTACAATGAGGAATCTGAAATCCCATCAGTGGACTTTTTTTTTTTTTTAATTAATGGACTTTATTTGTTGAGTTTACTTAAATAAATAAAATCTTACACCAAACATGGGACTCAAACCCATGACCCTGAGGCCAAGAGTCACACATCCTGATGACTGAGCCAGCCAGGCACCCCAACAGACTTTGTTATTTGTTTGTTTCATTTTTAATGTTTATTTCTTTCTGAGAGAGAGAGAGAGAGAGAGAGAGAGAGAGGCAGAGAGGGAGACCCAGAGTCCAAAGCAGGCTCCAGGCCCTGAGCTGTCAGCACAGAGCCCAACACGGGGCTTGAACTCACAAGGCATGAAATCATGACCTGAGCCAAAGTCAGACGCTTAACTGACTGAGCCACCCAGGCTCCCCCCGCCCCTCTCTCTCTCTTTTCTTTTTTTTTTTTTTTTTTAGAGCAGTTTTAGGTTTATAGAAAATTGAGCAGATAGTGCAAGAGTTTTGAAAGAGTTTCCTCTATGGTTAATGTATTGCATTAATGTAGTCTAACATGTGTTACAGTTGATGAGCCCATATTGCTATATTATTAACCAAAGCACACAGTTTAAAGTAGGGTTCACTCTTTGTGATGTATAGTTCTATGGGTTTTGACAAATGCATGTCATGTATCCACCGGCACAGTATCACACAGAATCGTTTCACTGCCCCCAGAATCATTGTGGTCCACCTATTCACCCCCTCTCCTCTTCGCCTGAACCTCTGGTAACCATCAATCTTTTCATTATCTCTGTAGTGTTTCCTTTTCCAGGCTATCTTACAGCTGGAATCACATAGTGTATACCATTTTCAGACTGGTTTCTTTTTTTTTATTTTATTATTTTTAATTTTTTAAATTTACATCCAAATTAGTTAGCATATAGTGCAACAATGATTTCAGGAGTAGATTCCTTAGTGCCCCTTACCCATTTAGCCCATCCCCCCTCCCACAACCCCTCCCTCAGTTTGTTCTCCATTTTTATGAGTCTCTTCTGTTTTGTCCCCCTCCCTGTTTTTATATTATTTTTGTTTCTCTTCCCTTATGTTCATCTGTTTTGTCTCTTAAAGTCCTCATATGAGTGAAGTCATATGATTTTTGTCTTTCTCTGACTAATTCCACTTAGCATAACACCCTCCAGTTCCATCCACGTAGTTGCAAATGGCAAGATTTCATTCTTTTTCATGGCCGAGTAATACTCCATTGTGTGTGTGTGTGTGTGTGTGTGTGTGTATGTATATATATATACATACACACACACACACACACACATATATATGTATATACATATACATATACATATACATACATATACATATGTATATGTATGTATATGTATATGTATATACATATATATGTATATACATGTTTATACATATATATGTATGTGTATGTATATATATATATATATATACATACACAACATCTTCAGACTGGTTACTTTAAGCAATATGCACTTAATGTTCCTTTATGTCTTTGCATGACTTGATAGCTCATTTCTTTTTATCGCTGAATAATATTCCATTGATGAGTATATAGCAATCTATTCACCTTCTGAGGACATCTTAGTTGCTTTCAGCTTTTGGAAATTATGAATGAAGCTGCTATAAATACTTGTGTGCAGCTTTGTGTGTGGACATAAGTTTTCAACTCATTTGGGTGAATACCAAAGACTGTGATTGTGGGGTCTTCTAGTAAGACTGTTCATCTTTGTGAGAAACTGCCAGACTATTTTCCAAAGTAGTTTTACCATTTTACATTCCACTAGCAATGATTTAAGAGTTCCTATTTTGGGGGCACCTGGGTGGCTCAGTCGGTTGAGCAACCTGATTTTACCTCAGGTCATGATCCCAGGGTTGTGGGATGGAGCCCTATGTCAAGCTCTGTGCTGAGTGTGGAGCCTGCTTGGGATTCTCACTCTCCCTCCTCCCCTCTCCCTCCTTCCCTCCTTCCCTCTCCCCTACTCGTGCTCTCTCAAGTTAAAAAAAATAAGTTTCTATTGTTGTACATCTTCACCAGCATTTGGTATGATCAGGGTTTTTGGTTTTTGTTTTTGGATTTTAGCCATTTTAATAGATATACAGTAGTATCTGATTATTGTTTAATTTGCAATTCCCTAATGACATATGATGTTGAGCATCTTTCCAATGCTTATTATTTTTGAAAAATGTTTATTATTTTGAGAGAGAGGGAGAGTGTATGTGCACACCTGCACACAAACAAACAAATGGGGGAAGGGCAGCAGGGGGGAAGAGAGAGAGAGAAAGAGAGAGAGAGAGAGAGAGAGAGAGAGAGAGAGAGAGAATGAGAAGAGAATGAGAATCCCAAGCAGGGTCCACGCTGTCATAGCGGAGCTCAATGCAAGGCTAGATCTCATGATTCATGAGATCGTGACCTGAGCTGAAATCAAGAGTCAGACACTTAGCTGACTGAGCCACCCAGGAGCCCCTCCCATGCTTATTTTTTGTGTATCTTCTTTGGTGAGGTGTCTATTGAGATCTTTGCCTGTTTAGATACTAGTCCTTTGTCAGATATGTGTTAAGGAAATATTTTCTCCTGGTCTGTGGCCTGTCTTTCCATTCTCTCAAATCAATAGGCTTTCCATACTAGTAGAGTGTGATGCCATTGCCCTGATTTATGCTGCAGCCCCAGCAGCGTTACCCAGCATTGTTGAGTAACATCAGTGCAAATCTCAACACAGAGAAAAGGTAAATAAGATTTTAGTAGTATTGTAAAGACAGTTTTGTGGACACCCCCAGAAAGGCCTCTGAGTTCCCCAGGGCACACAGACTCTGAGAACCATTGCCTTAGAGCAAACAAGTACAACTCCTACGATTTAGTTCAAGCTTCAGAAAGACCAAATAGAATTGGAAATCATGAGCTCTCCAAATGTGAAATGTTAACTTCATTTTCTGCAAAAATGATTTAGAAGGCACAGAAGAAATATTATGCGCTGAAGTTAGTGTTCTAATTCATTGGGCAGAGTCAAAACCAATTTTGTTTAGACACTTTTTTCCAATGATTCTTGGCAGAATATTTTCCAAGAAATACATTTTGTGTGTGTGTGTGTGTGTGTGTGTGTGTGTGTGTGTGTAAAAATATCAACTAAAGTCTCTGAGCCAATGTCTCCCAATAGCCAAAAAATTGCTAGCTGATGCCCAGTAAATGGGCTTATAGTTTATTTGTATATAGAGACAATATATGGAGCCCCCAACTTTCTCGTTTTTATTCCTCCAACAGTGTCCAACCAGCATAGAAATGGGGAAAGAATTCTAGCTTGGCAAACCAGACAGACCTGGATTTGAATCTTGGCTACGTAATCTTATTTAACTTCTCTGAGCCTTCTGTTCCCCATCTGTAGAAGGGAATGGATATTATGGCTAAGGCTGTGAAGATTATATATATATATATATATATATATATATATATATATATATATATATATGATATGTGAAGGAAGGGTCTGGAACCTCATGGATATCACTCAAGTAATCAACATCATCACCGAAAGCCATCCCCTCCATTTTTAATAGTTTCATAATCTTATTTTCTGGCCCAGGAAATTATGCCTTCTTGTGAGCCTAGTGAAGGAAAAAATACTAATAAGTCTTCGTGTTCCCCTTTAGGAATACTAAGTTTTCACAGGGACCAAAACCAGAGCGAGAAATCTCTAGCATTGTCCGTCCTTAGCAGAGGGACTACAGACAAAAATGAACACGGGAAACAACTAGAACAGAACCTAAGGATAGGACCATAGGAGGTGTGATGTACAACTGATGAAGTGGCCAGGGCCCATTCTAAAGGCAAAGGTCTAGTAATGGTCAAAAGTTCATGATGAAGGGTGCCTGGCTGGCTCAGTCGGCAGAGCATGTGACTTGTGGTCTTGGGGTTGTGAGTTCAAGCCCCATATTGAGTGTAGAGATTACTTAAAAATAAAACCTTAAAAAAAATTCAAGATGAGACCAAATCATGGAGTGTGTCCCAGAAGTAGGGGGAGTGAAAAACCAGCGGCCACCCACCAGGGAAATGTCACAGTGATGTACTTGCCCACACAGAATTCCCATGGGCAAGATTAGTTGCCTCTTCTCTTCATCCAGAAATACCTTAATGCTGCTTTTGGCGAGGATGACATACCAAGAAACAGCTGGAATATTTTTAGGGCAGAGGAGGCCACCTTGACACCCTTGAAATTAAAAGTTTGGGATCTGGAGCCACACTTGCTATGCGTTAAGTCCTGGCTCCTTTGCTTGGTACTGAGTGACTGAAGGCAATCACATAAGGCAGTTCTGCCTCTGTCTTCTCATCTGTAAAATGGGGGAAGTGTTCTGAGGACAACACTCCATGTAAAGCATCCAGAACAGTACCTTATGTGAAGTATGGGCTCAGTAAATGACAACTTTTTGTTATCTTCACCCGTGTAGCTCACTCATCTGACCAATGCTGAGTATAGCTGTGTGAAACTTCTGTGTGGTTTACCCGCACGCCTTTCACCCTTAGACACCACGATGTTTTTATGAAGTGATGCATCCCACTTATGCTTTCACTTCTATTTCCAAATTAATGCAGGGCCAGGATTACCAGTTAATTGATGGGCAGCATGGTGTTTTTAAAAAATTCTTTTTAAAAATGTTTACTTATTTATTTTGAGAGACAGAGACAGCATGTGAGCAAGGGGAAGAGAGCATGAAAGAGAGAGAGAGAGAGAGAGAGAGAGAGAGGATCCCAAAGTGGCTCTGTGTTGTCTCACAAACCACGAGATCGTGACCTGAGTCAATATCAAGAGTCACCAACTGAGCCACCCAGGTACCCTCCACCAATGATCACAGCTTTAGGTCACTGGGTTTTAAAAACTCTTCCATCTACCCTTAGAAGGATTTTTGTTTTGTTCTTTTCAGATATAACACATGATCTTTGTAGAAAACTTAGGACACTAAGAAATTTTCAAACACACATCATCTGAGTTAACCCTGGGATTTTGATAAATTTCTTCTAATCCTATTTTTCACCCATACCTGGAAAGCTAAGTTCTTTCCACCATAAAATGCAAATACTGATGGAGAAGGCATACCTCAAGCCTTATCAATTAATAAGCTAATTTTTAGCCAATATCAGTTCTAATCGTTGAGGTTTTAAGTCTGCTCTTGATGTGGTAAGAGTCTTTGGGGCAATGAAGCACACGCTAGGTCAAGAAGGAAGTAGAACATTAGTCATAATGCATGTATTCATTCAATAAACATTTATTAGCTTGGCACTGCTGAGCCCTGATGATACAGAAATGAAAAACAAGCAAATACCCAAACAATCGACTCCCTTGTTTATTGAGGTGCTGTTTTTAATAGGAAAAAAATTATATTTATTAGCAACCTAAATGTTCATTAGTAATTTGTGGCACAGCCCTCCAACAGAGTCCTTAAAAAATAAGTAGCAGGGTGGTAGAGTTGATTCACTTTTCCCTATTCCTTCCACTAAGTATAGCTAAAAACCCTAGGCATTATATATGAAATGGTTCTAGGTAGTTTGACTGCAAACATTTTCACTGCTTAACTAAGAGGGCATCCATTAAAAAGGACATAATGAAACCTGAAAAATGAAGAACAAGATTAAAAAGACTTTCCTGTGAAATACAGAATAGTTGAATACACTTAAAGGATATGTAGATCCATGGCAATACAAGGCAAATAACTGATCTAATTTTGTGGACTGTACCTAAGCACCTATCTTGCAAGTCTTTTATTTAAGGTGATAAGCTGTTTTGTTTTTTCCCTCTCTTGTTGATTTATGTCCTCATTCAGCATGGCATGTTTTCTTTTTTTGTTACAATTTCTTCATTAAGAGAGGTATCCATTTCCAAATACTAGGATGCACACTTTAAAAAAAAATTTTTAATGTTTATTTATTTTTGAGAGACAGAGACTGAGCACGAGCAGGGGAGGGGAAATGAGAAAGAGGGAGACACAGAATCTGAAACAGGCTCCAGGCTCTGAGCTGTCAGCACAGAGCCTGATGCAGGGCTCAGACCCATGAACCGTGAGATCATGACCTGAGCCAAAGTTGGATGCTTAACCGACTGAGCCACCCAGGCGCGCCTAGGGTGCACATTTCTAACTAGCTTTGTGTTGCATTATAAAAGCCTTCTACATGGTTGTTCTTGGCATATTGTCACATGTCTGTTGATAGATGTTCTGAAGTTCTATGGGAAATGTGGGTTCAAAACTCTATACCACTGTATAGATCATTATAAAGGCTATGATTTATATAAAAATGAGAGTACTGCATCAATGGGGGAAATGAAACCAAACTCAACCAGTTGATGAAACTAAACTGCCAAACAAACCAAACTGTCAACTGGTTATTTTTTCTCTTTCATGACAACATTTCCTCACAGCCAATTACATGGCAAAAAAACTTGTAGCAAAGATGCTTACAGTGAAAATGCCAGACATGACCTGAAACAGGAGAATGAAAGGTGGAGAAGAGACAGAATGGCTAGGGATTTCGGGACCCAAGGAACAACACGGCAGCAAGTTCCTTGAGTTTTCTTTTTGCCTCCTCCGTCCCAGACTTGGAGCTGAAGAAGCTAGCAACCTAGAAATGCCAACAGAAGTAGACGAGAAAACCCTAACAATAACATGCTGTCTCTAACTAAAGGACTGGGAGAGGGGCCGCCTAGCAAGACAGAAAACTTCTCAATAATGCTATGGACTGAACTGTGTGCCCCCAAAATTTATATATTGAAACCCTAACCATCAATGTGATGCTATATCGAGATGAGGCCTTTGGGAGGTAATTTGGGTTAGATGAGGTCATGAAAGTGAGGCTCTCATGATGGGATTAGTGGCTTAGAAGAAGAGAAAGTGAGATTGCATGTTCTCTCTCCCTCCCTCCCTCCCTCCCTTTCTCTCTCTCTCCGCCTTATGAAGACACAGTAAGAGGTGGCCATTGGCAACCCAAGAAGAGCATCCTTACCAGGCATGGACCCTGTTACATCTTGGACTTTCAGTCTCAAGAATGGTGAGGAAAAATTTGCTTAAGTTACCTAGTCTATGCTGTGTATTTTGTTACAGCAGCCCAAGCAGACTAAGACAGATTTTGGTACTGAAGTGGGTTGCTGTTGTGATAAATACTTACACATATAGAAGTGACTTTGGAACTGGGTAATGAGGAGAGGCTGGAAGAGTTTTGAGGTGCATTTAGAAATACAGATGTTAAGTGATTCTGGTGAGATCTCAGAAATGAGGAACAGGTATCTGGACACTGAAGGAAAGATGATCCTTGTTATAACATAGCAAACAACTTGGCTGAACTGGGTTCTAGTGTTTTGTGGAAGGTAGAACTTGTGAATGATAGAATCGGACATTTAGCCGAGGACATTTTGTACAAAAAGTGTCAAAGGAGAAACTTGGTTCCTCCTGAATACTCACAATAAAATGTGAAAGAGGAAAGATGAATTTAAGAATGAACTATTAAACGAAAAGGAACCGCACTTGAAGATTTGGAAAATTGTCAACCTATCCATACTGCAAAAAATGAGAAAGGGTTTTCCAAAGAGAACTCTAAGAGTGGCTGAACATCTATTTGATAAAGAGATAATGGGTGTGATTCATGAAATTAATCTGCCATTTCAACAGAAGGCAGGAAAAGAGATGGGATTATATCAGTAAAGACACTGCCAATTTGAATGAAACAGGACATTTAAAAATAAGATAAAATGAAGGAAGGCTGTCAGATTGCTTAGGTCCTACAGGACTGGACCATAGAGCTATTCAGTTGCAAACAGGTGCTATTCAATAAAAGGGAAGAAGAACCCTGAAGGCAATTTAGAGATCAAGGCTACCACCTGGGTTCCAGCAGGGTTCATGACCTGACTGAGGATAGGGTTTCTGAATCCTTGGGGGTATGATTCCTGCCTGGTGGAGCCAGAGAGGTGGGACTCCTGTCCCAGTGAGTACAGAAGGCAGAGCATCCAACCAAAGAGGATTATTCTCAAGCCTTCAGATCTAGTGGAATTTGCCTCAGTGTTTGGGATTTGCTTGAGATCCATCACCGCTTCCTTCTTTCCTATTTCTCCCTTTAGTAATGGGAATGTCTATCCTGTGCCTTTAGGCATCTACAAAATGTCTACAACAGCTAACATTCTAGTTAATGGTGAAAGACTGATGCTTCCCCTTAAGATTGGGAGCAAGGCAAGGATGTCCACTCTAACCATTCTTAATAAACATAGTGCTGGAAGGTCTGGCCAGTGCAATAAGGAAAGAGAAGTCCCATAAATTGGAAGGAAGGAATAAAAATTCCTATCTGAAGATGACAGATTGTCCACATAGAAAATCTCAAAGAATTTGCAAAAGGGGAAAAAGAAAAAAAACAAAAAGCCATGTGAGACTAATAAATTAGTTCAACAGGGTGTGTGATAGATCTTTTTATATGATTTTTATATGTGGATCTTACATCTGTATACTAGAAATGAACGCATGGATACCAAGATTAAAAGTATAATACTATTAACAGTCAAGTACTTAGGTATAAATCTAATAAAATAAGTACAGGAGTTATATGTTGTAAACTATACAACATGATGAAAGATATCAAAGAGGATCTAAATAAATTGAGAGATTCCATGTTCATAAACTGAAGTCTCAGCATAGCAAAGATGTCTCTTTTCCTCAAATGATTATAAAGATTTAATGTAATTCCTATTAAAATCTCAGCAAGATATTTTTATAGGTATAGATAAGGCTATTCTAAAATTTATATGGAAAATCAAAAGCTAAAATAATTTTGAAAAAGAATAAATTGGGAGTAATCAGTCTATCTGATTTTAAGACTTACTATAAAGCTATAGTAATTAAGATTGTCTAGTATTGGCAAAAATACACATTAAACACATAATAATAGAACAGAAAAAATTATAAATAGACCCACACAAATATGCCCAAATGATTTTTGATAAAGATGTAAAAGCAATTCAATGGAGGAAAATCTTTTCAAGAAATGGTGGTGGAGTAAGTGGACATCCATTGGTGGGGAAAAAACAAAAACAAAAACCCTTGCCCTAAATCTCACATTGTATACAAAAATTAACTCAGAGTCACAAACTTTTATATGAAGTGTAAAATAATAAGATTTTTAGAAAAAATAGAATCTCTGAGATGTAGGACTAGGCAGAGTTCCTAGATGACATGAAAAGCATGAGTCATAAAAGGAAAAATTGGTATTTTATTAAAAAAATTTTTAATGTGTAATTTTGAGACAGCATGAGCAGGAGAGGGGCAGAGAGCAGGAGAAAGAGAATCTGAAGCAGGTTCTGCGCTATCAGTGCAAAGCCCAATGTGGGGCTTAACTCCTGAACTGTGAGATGATGACCTGAGCCGAAGTCAGACACTCAACTGACTGAGCCATCCGGGAGCCCTGGAAAAATTGATAAATTAGACTTCATCAAATTTTGCTCTGCAAAAGACTCTATTAAGAGGATAAAAAAAAAAACAGTTGTGGACACATTTCTACAGGGAAAATATTTGTAAGCCATATATCTGACAAAGAACTAGTTCTATAGAATATATAAAGAATTCTTAAATCTCAACAGTAAAAGAAGCAAAAATCCAATTAGAAGATGGCCAAAAGACATGAAGAAGATCTTGAGGGCAAATAAGCACATGGAAGGGTGTTCAAGATCATTGGCCATTAGGTAAATCCAAATCAAAACCATGAGATACTACTATTTCCCTGTCCAAATAGTGTCAATACCCAGCAAGGATACCGAGAAACCGGATCACTTGGAAAACATGGGTCATCTGGAAAACAGTTTGGCAATTTCTTAAGCATGTAACAACCATATGATTCTACCATTACACTCTTGGACATTTATTTCAGAGAAATGAACATGTATGTTCAATTTGCACAAAACCCTGTACACAAATGTTAATTACAGCTTTACAGCCAAAAATTGGAAACAACCCAAATGTCTCTCAACAGGTGAATGGTTAAATGAAGTGGGGTACAGTCAAAATACTATTGAACACTATGAAGAAATGAACTACTGATACACATAATGACCCTTGCATGACCCTCCAGGAGATTATGCAGAGTGAATAGAGCCAATCCCCAAAGCTTATATGTGATTCTATTTATATGACATTCTTGCAATGACAAAATTACAGAAATGGATTAGTGGTTGCCAGGGATTAAGGAGGGGAGGGGGCAGTAAGAGAAGCAGATATAGTAATAAAATGCCTAACATGGGGGATCCTTGTGGTAAAGGACATTGACTGTATCAATGTCCATCCATAGCCTGGTTGTGATACTGTGCCATAGTTTTATAAGAAGTTACCAGTGGGGGAAACTGGATAAGGGTATATGAAAATTTTCTGTATTACTTCTTATAACTCTTGTGAATCTACAATGATCCCAGGATAAACATTTAACTAAAAAGAGTCAGGTAATGTTTTTGCTGCTTGGGATATGGCTGATATCTTAAAGGGTCCTCCAGCTTTGTCCCTATTCCAAGCCCACCTCAGAATGACTGTTCAACTACTCACTGTCAGTGGTTCCCTGTTGACTCTATCTAGAACATTCCATTTAATGCTTACTGCAACCCTGTGAAGTGCCATTATTCCCAGTTCTCTGATGAGGAGCCTGAGGTCAGTGAGGTCCCTTGACTTGCTCCAGACCACACAGGTACACACCCCAGTGTTTTCAGACTCTGATGACCATGTTTTAAACCACCCTCAAGATACAGAAGATCACAGTTAAAGTAGGTAAGAGGTGGAGAAAAGAAATACAACACCCGAGGTGTTCAGGGAACTCAGGCAGTTACAAGTCCAATTATAGGTCTCCACCCATCCCATCTTGCCTTTTTAAAAAAAATTTTTTTAAGTTTATTTATTTTGAGAGGGACTGAGACAGTGTGAGCAAGGGAAGGGTAGTGACAGAGAGAGAGAGAGAGAGAGAGAGAGAGAGAGAGAGAGAGAGAGAATCCCAACCAGGCTCCACACTGCCAGCCCAGAGCCAGACATGGGGCTGAAACTCACAAACGGTAAGATCACAACCTGAGCCAAAACCAAGAATCAGATACTCAACCAACTGAGCCACTCAGGTGCTCTGCATCCCATCCTGCTGTGATCATCCTGCCCAAAGGCCACTCCCTCCAGGATGCCTTTTTCTAATTTCTAACCCAGTGACATCTTGCCCTTTTCTCCCAGATTTTAGAGCCTCTGGTTCAGTGTAGTCCACACTGCTTGTTGGTCAACCTCAAGGAGATCTATCTATTGAAGATGATAAATAGGTACCCATGGAAAACCCCCATCCTGTGTGACAATGCCAGAGCAATCCAGGAGCCCAGAACGACCAGGTGCTGGCGAGGGGAGAGGGTTGAACAGGACAAAACCTTCAGGGGCAGCAGGTCAAGACTGTGGGTCTTGTCACACAGAACTCAAAGGCAGAGGATGGGGAAATAGAATGAAGAGGTTGGCAAAAACCAACTGCACATTTTAATCCCTTGGATGGAGGATTAAAGATAGCACCACTTGGGCATCACCTTGAGAGATCCAGAATATAGTTCATCTGCAGCAAGTGAAGCCTAGCAGTTCTGATGTCCCAAGTTTGGGGGGATGAGGTGGGGCTTGCACACAGGCCCTGAGTTTCCTATAGCTTCCACAACCAGCCCAGTATGAAATTATGGCTATGCTAACAACAAAAAAGTCATGGTTTAGAAATACATACAGAAGTATTTACAAATGAGTTAGTTTATGAGGAGTGTTGAATTCCAAGCTGAAGAGTTTGGTCTGTATTTTGAAGGCTAAAGGTGTCTTTTGAAGAATTTTAAGGAGAAGTGGTTATAAATCAAATTTGTAATTTTCAAAGGTCGTTGGCATTTGTTCCAGTAATGTCCTTTATAGCAAAAGAAAGTCCCAAATTGCATTCTGTTGTCACAACTCTTTAGTGACCTTTAATCAGAAATGCCTCCTTAGTGCTTTTGCTGTCTTTCATGAACTTGACATTTTTGAATGGTCTGGCCAGTTATTTTGCAAGTATGTCTTGATTTGGGTTTGTCTGATGTTTCCTCATGATTATATTCAGGTTATTTTTAAAAATGTTTATTTATTTTGAGAGAGAGAAAGAGAGAGTGCATGCAGAGGAGGGGCTGAGAGAGAGAGGGAGAGTGAGAATCCCAAGCAGCCTCCATGCCCAGCATAGAGCCCAATGCAGGGTTCGATCCCATGAACCTCAAGATCATGACCTGAGCCAAAATCAAGAGTCGGATGTTTAACCAACTGAGCCACCCAGGGCCCCTCAGGTTATACATTGTGACGGGAATTCTCCAGAAGTAATGTTGTGTCCTCCTTAGTCCATCACATCAGATAATGTCAACAGGTCCCGTTAATTGTATTAATTTAGCTCACTTGGTTAAAGTGATGCCTGTCTAGTATTTTCATTGGAAAGTTAGTTTTCCCTTTGTAACTTAGAAGATCATTTTCTTTTGAGGAAATAGATTTTGAGACAATTATAAATATGCTCTTACTCTTCAAATTTTTACCCTTTAGTTTTAGTAAAAATGAATGACTTTTACTTGGATCTATTATTACGATGATGGTTGCCAAATGGCAATTTTTTTACTTCCAACATTCCTTCCATATTTATCAGTTGGCTTTATTCTGTAAGACAGAAATGTCCTTTGTCTTCCATTTATTTATTTACACACATACAGACTCCTATTCCTATTTTATTCAATGAATTTCTTGACTTTTAATCTCTTTGCATCCTGTCTTAGGTGTTTCTCTTATAATCAGCATACAGATAGCCTTCCCCCACCCCCACCCCCTGCCCCTAGACTGTCTTTCTAACCTTTAAATGGTAAGTTTTATTCATTTATATAAACTGTGAAAATAGTATTATGGATTCATTTCTTAAAAGTTTTTTTTAATGTTTATTTTTGAGAGAGAGAGAGGGAGAGAGTGACAGAGTGTGAGTGGGGGAAGGGCAGAGAGAGAGAGGGAGACACAGAATCTGAAGCAGGCTCCAGGCTCTGAGCTGTCAGCACAGAGTCTGATGCAGGACTCGAACTCATGAACCATGAGATCATGACCTGAGCCGAAGTCAGAAGCTTAACTGACTGAGCCACCCAGGTGCCCTTATGGATTTATTTCTTCAAAAAAAAAAAAAAAAATCTGTATGTAGTCACGTAGAAAAATGGCTAAGATGTAGTTCAAAGGAAAAAACAAATTGCAGGAAAGTATATATAATATGAGCCCATCTGTTGGAGGAAGAGTGCATGTAGGTGTATTTCCATAGTCCTAAAAGTCTGGAAGGTTACACAAGAAGTGTATGTTGTTACACAAGAAGGTTATACAAGAAGTTAACATTGATTACTTCTATGGAGCTGGGGTGGGGGTCTACCCATACTTTTATACATTATTTGAATTTTAGTATCTGTGAATATTTTGATGTTTTGTTTTTGTTTTTGTTTAATAATTAAAAGGTCCAACATCTGCCTCCTAGAAGCTCACAGCACAGGACAGGGACTGATGAACACTTGTACCGCACGTTAACCTGAGGCCAGTAGAGGAAGGGCTGGCCAGGGTGCTGTAAGGGCAAGCAATGAGAAGAGTCAGGGGAGGCCCCCAGAGAAGACATCTGAGTGTAGTTTTAAAGGGAGGCCTCTTGGCTTCATGGAAAGAATGTAGGCACTGGAAGCAGGCAGGCCTGGATTGAAATTTACCCATCGGCTGCATGATCTTCAGCAAATTCTGCTAGTCCCATAGGGTTGGTGGGAGGATTAGAAATTAGAATCTATGTGTAGAGCACCCAAACAGTGCCAGCATCAACAGTCCATGTATTTTTGAAGAATGAGTAGGTGTTTAGCAAGGGAAGAAGGTGGACCAAGAGGGGAAGGCCATCCTTCAAAGGAATAGCAGGTGGTTTACTGGGTGCTGGCCTGGGGCATTAGGGGGGCACTGAATTCCAGGCTAAGGAGTTTGGTTTGCATTCTGAAGGCAAGGGGCATCTGTTGAATAATTTTAAGTAGAAATGGTTACAAAATCAGATTTGTGATTTGGAAAGGTCATTGGCAAGTGATCGAAGGGAGAAGGGCTAAAAGTGGACTTAGGAAGGCCAGTTCAATTTTACTCTAATCCCTTCTGGGTTCAGAAGGAAGAAGAAGAAGGCCTGGACTAAAGCACTTAGTTATGAAGGAGGCAGAATCAAGACCTTAACATCTATGATCTCTGAGAGTCAAGAAGAAGGAAAGAGTCAAGTTATCTTTGTCTTAAGCATTGTGTGTATGGTGATGGTGAAGGTAGACAGAGGAGTAAATGTGGAGGAAAGAAGAGTATAGTTTTGGCATGTTGAATTTAAGGTGACTTTGGGACATCTGAGTGGTGATTTAGCGAGCCCCTGGGTGTGTGAGGCTAGAACTCAGAAGGAAGTCTGTGCAGGAGTTAAACTCTACTTCATTTAGTGCAAGAGAGGATAGATGGTATGAAAGGCATGATAATTTCGGGTAATGATCAAGCATGACAGGGTAGATTACTTGGTCTCAAGGTTCTAAATAAAAGGCTCATTAAAAGTTTTAGTATCAATAACGATTAAGATCTAAGGGAGTATGAGGGGTTTAAGGATGACACCAGGAGGCCATTACTGTTAAAAGAACCAAATAATTTGGATGTCTCCATACCAACCTGAACTGTTTGTGCTTCCAAGGGGAGCTATTAATGTGACAACTGTTGAACACATTTGGCAAGTATCACCTGAAACTGACAATTTCAGTATTACTTCCAATTAGAGATCTAAAGATATGGTTTGGAGAGTCTCTGATAAAGGCTATTAAATCAGATAAGAATCCTCAGTGAAATACTCGAAAGGCCATGCTCAAAACTTTAGGTGTGGTTCATAGTCACATCTACATGAGAATTAGGTAAAGTGATCAGAGCAGCATTAAAGTTAAGAATCCAGAATTTTGCTTCCACGACCAGCACTATATAACTAATAGAGTAACCCAAGGTCATTGCTATGGGCTGATGATGCCTTCCTATGGAGGTTTTCAACCTGGGTCCCTAGGTGAGGGACTTGAGAGTCATAGAGACCTACAGATGATTTGCAAAGTATTAGGTGAATATGTATATATGTGCATTGCTGGGGAGAAAGCCCACCCCCCAAATTACTATGGAAGCAGTTGGCTTTTTTCTTTCTCTGACTTCCCTCTTTTTCCTTTTACCTATTTCCCTTTTGATTTTTTTTTTCTTGACTATGCCTTGGTTTTAACAGGCCATGGAAAGAATTTGCTTATCCCATTGTCTAGCCCTGTTCATCCCACATATGGTTAAAATGACTGCTGACCCTTGGTCTAGAAAAGTGGTTTCAAGTACCCTCATCTCTTTTTTGAAAATAAATATATAATAGAACCTCCCCTAATCTTTTCGTTTTATCAAACAAAATCTTGCATGGAGACCAGTTTAGCAAATGGATTTAAAATACAAAGAACAGCTGAGTGTGTACTAAGTGGGGAAGCCTGGTCCCACCCACTAGGCTATCCCACAGTTGTGTATTTGAGGTACATAGTCAAGCAGGTCATTGAGATGGAGATCAAGAGGACAGCTCCATGATAATCCCTACAGGGGAGCTGTGTTACCTGAGGTGCCAAGGAGTGCAAGATAAGTATATTTCTGACCTGCTAGGCTTAAAAGCTTACTCAGATGGGGTGGCCCTTGAGGAGGGAAAGGAGGCAAACTCTGGCTCTCCTCCGTTAAGTTGTGGAGTATAATGTGAGCAAAATGGAGGCTTTGTGCCTGATTTCTTCTTTGGTTTGAGCAGTTTCAGGTTGCAGCTGGGCTATTTGTGAGCGAGATAAAGTAGGAGAGCTATGTACAAATCCACCTTTAATGCCAGGGAAGGGAAAAACCAACCCTGCAAAACCGTGCCTATGATTTGTCAGTTATGACAAAAGGATCCTTTTGTACACGTGTGTCTTCTGATGGCTACTGGATATTTAAGAAATCAGCAGGAAATTGTGTCTGAGTCCTTAGTCCCTGTTCCATCTTAACCCTTTATTGACTGACTATAATGAATCTTCATTATCTTCATCCTCTTCATCCATATGCTCCTTCATCCTCTTTTTGGGACAAAGGAGGGACCAACCGGGTGGTCTTGAAGGTTTTAAAGTAGTTGTGGCTGTTCCTACAGCGGAAGTGCCAGATGCTTCCAGGGCACCACAAAGCCATGTGGCCTGGCCACCTTCTTGTCCAGCCCTAGGTGAGGCCAGATCATCGTCTAGCTCCTAGTGGCCAGGTGGTCTTGGATATCGTGGAAATTTCTACTTGCCTGGGCTTTGGTATCCAGGTTACTGACCTAGTTCCCATGCTTCCACATCCAGTTTTAGATGGATTCTCTTCCATACTTAGCCAAGTTTCTCCAACCATCAGGGTTCAACTCTCTGAGCTGGCCTTACTTAATGCTTTTCTCCCTCATGACTCACTCCTTCCTTTATCCAGGGATTTTATCACCTGCCTGGACTCACCCCACCTAGTTTCCTGCTACATCCCCTCCCCTGCCTCTTTCCTGCCACTTTGCTGCTGTCCCGGGTAGATGTCCTTACTCTCTTGTAGGAGTATAAACTACACAGGTACTTGGAGAGGCCAAGCCTTTATTCCAGCGATGATGGCACTACCCAATAATTTATTTGTACAGCTCTGGTCTTGAAGCGTGTATCACATTATTCTGAATATCTTCAGTGACTCTACTTCAGGGGTTGACTTTTTTCAAATGGCCAGACATTATTCAGGGTCATGCACAGTAATGAAGACTGTGATCAGACGCAACACCGTTATCTGTGTCACTAAAGTAATCAGATGGATTTTCTTTTGCAGTTTGTAACCTGGGCTCCAAAAGAAATCCCACTCGACTGTAGGTGTGAGGGCAGGGGCTGTGTGTGCTCTACTCATCACTTTATGCTCAGCTTGGAAAATCGTAGGCGCTTAATAAATAACGTTGAGTGAATGAGTAGGAGGACTTCCAAGAATGTCTAGAGCAGAAGCTTCAGCATTGGAACAAGCAGGTGACCTCTTAAGGTGACAGTCCTTAGAGGACCCCACTGGCTTAGCGCAGAAATCCTGATACGCCCGGTTCCTCTCCTTTATGCTCACATGGAAATAAACTGCCGACAAGTTGCAAGCCCAGCGAGTTAGTAACAATTAAATCAGGAATGTAAACCTTGGGATCATCTACATGTTGAAGCCATGTGTGCAGACACTGTTTCCAAGTGAACTGCCGTAGAGGCTGATGGCCAGTACCATGTGCCTTGAGTCTTTCCATTGTAAATCATTATTCCCAGAAATTTTTAAAAAAATGTTTTCAAGTACAGCTCAGTGCTTTAGATAGATTTGTTTTTCGCTTCATGTGGTAGACTCACATCTGGACATTAGTGAGATATATTTCATCTAAAAATAGCATTTATCCAATTTACTGTCACTTGAGGAGAGAAATCTTTTCTTTTTTTTCTTTGAGGCAGACTCCACTTCTTAATCTCTGCAGTCTTTCATGGCTCGCTGCCATTTAATATGAAAAAAAAAAAGGTATCAGGTTGTGTGTGTGTGTGCGTGTGTGTGTGTGTGTGTGTGTTAGAACGTGTGTGTGGAAAGGAAGCACAATGAAATAATTATTTTATAGCCTGCAAAAAATATGACAACTACCTTGTCATTCTTGTTCTTGTTTAAAGTTGTCACTGATCTTGGTGGTTATGTTGTTAAGCCCTAAACTCAGCCCTGGTATGAACTCCATCAGACTTTCCTGAGTCATTACTTCAGAGCCACAGCACATGAGGTTGGGGATTCTTACCTGTTTTCTTTCAGACTGTCTTCTCGTTACTCTGCTTGATTGTGTCTTCTCAACAATCTGTGGTTTGGGGTTTGGAAACAAAGGAGCGGAGAGATGAGAAAGGAGTCCACAGTAAGAGGTGAAGCAGTGTTGTTAAAGCGCCAGGATCATGGAACCCTGTGGGGCAGTCTGCACACATTTAAGCCAGAAACTAGAATTCAATCTGACTAAAGAAAAATCAGCATGCTGCTGCTGCTTCCTAAGGCACTGACGTTAAGTAAGTCCGAGTCGGCTCCGGAAGGGACTGGTTGTAAACGAGGAGGCACGTACTAGTCCATCCCAACATTACATTTGTCAAGGTCCTTCGTAGTTCTGGAAAGATTTATCTTTGGGTACAGGACTCAAATGCTTGTCCTGTCTCCCTGAAGAGAACTCTGGCTTTTGCCTTTTTTCTTTGAAGGCACATCTCTCTCCTCAACCCTCCACTTGCCAATGGGATCATTACCATTGGGATGGGCATCGTTTCGTTTCTTTTCTTTTTTTCTTCACACCTTCCAATCAGAACTAATAGTCTGACCTGTAATTGTTAAAATGTGTTAAAGTGGCTTCCCTGGCCTTTGGTACAGCTTGTGCTCGGCATTCCTTTCCATGCTGTGGGTAGGGATTTGCCTGAGTTCATCCACAGCCTCTGCCCTTCTCGTTTGACCTCCCATAGGGGTGCATGGAATGTAAAATGACAGAGAGATGCTAGGACTACCGCCTGACCTACGGAATTAAGCAACACTGGCTGAGCCGTATGGTCATTCAATCCAGGCCCTTGGTCTCATCAGTATCCTGTTTAAGCAAGTTGCTAATAGCCCACATGTCCATCCAGATGAGTTTAAACACATCTGCTCAGAGGATTTTCTTCCAATCCGTCAACACAGGGGCCTTCCAATTCCTAAGCATGTTCAGTCTGTACAAACTTTTGCAACATCAACCCTGAGATTGGACCTATTGAACCATTTTCAAATCATGAAGTATTTTTATAGATTTTTTTTTTCCTCTGGGTATGTCTCAGCATAAATGAAACAACAGATACTTTAAGAGGGGATTTTCATTTGAGTGCAGTTATTTGCAACCTCCATTTCTCAACTATAAAAATTGAACAGATATGTAGGTATCATGGGTGGAATGAAATTAATTTTTACCACCCACAACAGTTCATTAGTGAAATAAGGAAAGTATTTAATGGATCTGTGCTTGGTGTGCCTAAAATTATTTCACCGTAACAAAAGGTCTTGAAAGACTAAGAAAAGGTCTGATGACAATTAAGTTGCCTATCTGAACGGTATTACTGTATGAAAGAAAAACAGTCTTAAAAATAGCTCATTGTAGAGCTGAAAGAGAGGGAGAGATTCATAAAGGAAGCACAAAGATGTTGCAAATGGAATGAAAATCTTTTTAAAAATACAAATGTCCCTTACTTGCACAGAGTCCCTGTTTTGCCCGATTTTTCATGCTTCCATTTCATTCTTGTGGACGTGCAGCTTGCTTCGGTTAGTTGCCTAAGCAAGCTCTATTTCTCTGCTCTACAAGGTAAACCAGAGCGCCCGGGTGGCTCTTGAGCGTCCGACTCTTGATTTTGGCTCAGGTCATGATCTCGGGGTTCGTGGTTTCAAGCCCCTCGTCAGAGCTGACAGCAGACTGACAGCAATTCCTGCTTGTAATTCTCTCTCTCCCTCTCTCTGCCCCTCCCCCACTCATGCCCATGAGCACACTCTCTCAAAATAATCTTAAAAAAAAAAAAAAAGGTAAATGTTCATTCCTCCCAAAGGTACACCTTTGAGACCTACTAATTAAGAATTTGACACTATTGGGGCACCTGGGTGACTCTCTCAGTTGAACTTCTGGCTCTTGATTTTGGCTCAGGTCATGATCTCATGGTTATTTATAGGATGGAGCCTGGTGTTTGGCTCCGTGCTGAGCATGGAACCTGCTTGGGATTCTCTCTCCCTCTCTCTCTGCCCCTCCCTTCCCCTAAAAAAAAAAAAAAAAAAAGAATTTGACAGTATCTATGAAAAAAGGCCACCAGGACAGAGAGACAGGAGAGAATATTTAACAAACAAGCTTTGCCCAGTCCTTTAAGAGTGCCGCCTTTATGACATCAGAGGGAGAGGGCATTTTAGCAGCCTCTAGTCCCTCTTCTATAGATCAAGACCATGGAGCAGGGAGAGGGAAAGCAATTTGCTCAAGGGCACAGAACAGCGGGTGGCCAAAGAAGGGGTGCAGCCTGGTGCGTTCCCTCACTATAGCTCCTGGACACCCATGATCACTTGTTTACCTGATAAAGGCTTTCAGGACTTCAGCACGAATACATTTTCACAGAGATTCGCCTTTATTAACGCATGTAATTGAAAGAAATAAAATCCCTTTAAAATGTCCTCTAATGCAGACTTTGCAGAGGTAACACCTGAGCACTGTGCCCTCTGCTCTACATCCTGAGCCCAGGGCTCGTTTGCTTTGAAGATGTTTTCCTACAGACATTGTTGCAAGCCCAAAGGTAACCAGCAGCCTTTGGTTTCTTAGGTCAAAGAATGGTGACCCTTCTGAAAATGAGGAGGTTCTGGAATCCTCATGGTCCCATGAGACCTGTTTGTCTAAGTCTGCCTCTCCTCTGGTTCTCTTGACTCTGAAAGGCAAAAGCGAGGAATAAAGCCCAAATTTCTTTTTTCATTACCTGGTAATGGTGTGCTAAAACAACTGTTTTACTTTTCCGGCTGTCCAGCTGCTTTTCTACTGTCTGAACTTAAAAAAGAAAATTAAAAAAAAAAATTTTTTTTTAACATTTATTCATTTTCAACAGAGACAGAGTACAAACAGGGAGGGGCAGAGAGAGCGAGACACAGAATCTGAAGCAGGCTCCAGGCTCTGAGCTGTCAGCACAGAGCCCTACACAGGTACAGCGAGATCATGACCCGAGCTGAAGTCGGACGCTTAACCGACTGAGCCACCCAGGCACCTCTAAAAAAAAAAAAAAAAAAATTTTTTTTTTTAATGATAAAGAGTTGTGTTGTGAAAGGTCACGAGAAAGGCGGCTGTGAAATCTGGATTCAGTGTGGGTCCTGCGTCCAGTGCTTAACTCTGTGCTTGGCATTTGGTACGTGGAAGGAGGGATAAAAAGCAAAATAAACAATAAAGCAGACCAGAGGGTCCCCCTACTCAAAGAATTTTTAGGCTGTAGGAAACAAAACAAACAGAAACAATGAGAAAGTATAGGTGGCTTACTGATGATACAATAACTGTGTGGCTGTCACCAGGGAACTTTGTAAAGTGGGCCACATTTCATCCCTTCTTTCCTCATCAGGCAGCTCACCCAGATGTAAAGAAGGGCTGGAACCAGGGCAAGGCCAGCAAGGCACTGGCCCTGCGTGTACAGTTTCAGGGGGCACCAAAAATTAAATATTAATTAATTAAAATATTAATCAAGAATATTTTAAAAATCCAAATTAATGCAAAAAAAATCAATGATGAACAAGATATCAATATTTTAAATAAGGAGAAGACCAGTATTGATGATTTTTCTTTCCTCCGTTGCTTGAGGCTCTAATGTGACTCAGCATGGCGTTTGAGTTAATATCCAGGAATCAGAATAAGAAAGTGTGTGTATGTGTGTGTGTGTGTGTGTGCGTGAGACAGAGACAGACTGATGAATGACAAAGCTGGAAGAAATCTTAATCCCAAAAGGTTAGTCCAGTCAACTTTACAGGTGAGGAAACTGAGAAGTTTAATGATTTACCTCAAACCAATCATATATATCTTCAAAGATACTAAAGCCCAGGGCTCTTGACCACCAGTCTTGTGGATACTTGCACAGTGGTGGCTTCCAAGGCAGGGGAAACACCTCCCCCAAAAGGAGGCAAGCTCAATAAATTTGTCAGATTAGGGTATTTTTATTGGCCACAGACCTAGAGATAGAGTTTTTGTTTATTATTTTTAGAGAGAGAGCACAAGCTGGGGAGAGGGGCAGAGGGGAGAGAGAAAGAGGATCTCAAGCAGGCTCCACACTCAGTGCAGAGCCTGATACAAGGCTCGATCCCATGACCCTGGGATCATGACCACAGCCAAAATCCAGAATCAGATGCTCAACTGACTGAGCCACCAGGGCCCCAGAGATACAGCTTTTCAAATAGAGGTTCAGAGATGCCTGGGTGGCTCAGTAGGTTAAGCGTCCAACTTTGGCTCAGGTCAGGATCTCAGGGTTCATGGGTTCAAGCCCTGCGTTGGGCCCTGTGCTGACAGCTCAGAGCTTGGAGTCTGCTTTGGATTCTGTGTCTCCCTCTCTCTCTGCCCCTCCCCTACTCACACTTGGTCTCTCTCTCTCAAAAATAAATAAACATTAAAAAAGTTTTTTTAATAAAGTGAAAATAAAGTAAAATAGAGGTTCAGAGCACAGGCCTAGTCTGTTCGGATACTGTACCTGTAAAGATTCCTGAAAAATAAAGTATGGCCTGGAGACCCAGCCACTGCCTCTTTTTGGATGCCAGTGCTTCCAGAGAGTTGAGGAATTATTGAGGAGCTGGGGGTAGTAGTTTCAGGCCCAACTGACACACCTAATGCCCTCGCTAGGAGACCTGCCTGGCTTTAGCCATTGGTGCAAATACGGTCTTGCTTTGTGCCCTGGCCTTGTTCTTTGGTTGTGCTCACGGGTGACTCTCCTGACATGGCTTTTCCTCCCATGGCAGTGGTTTGAGCTAAGGTTTGGATTTTGTGCTTTGGTTCTGATTCAGCCAGAGGGAGCCTTTTCAGGGACACAGGCCAGTTCACTGGAGTTTGACAACAGGGTTTGGGGACAAAGCGCCAGCAGAAGTAAGTGTTCCTTTGCCCTCAGTGAGTGTAGACTCCCTTGTGACCTTGCAGGAAGGAGTATAGGTAGAGGAAAGGAAGGTTTGGGTGTTGCAGGTCCCTGGTCCAATTCGTAACAGTCCTATATTTCTCAGTCTACAAATAATCTAGCAACATCCCACGTTGACAAGACTTAGAAATGTACTCTAGGTATGTGATGATTGTGAAAATCTCTGTTCCTTCTTGCTCCTTCCCCATCCAAATCTAGGGGGACAAAGCCTGCCTTGTGTACACATGAGGGTTCTGAACACAGCAAGTGTTCTGAATAAGGCAAAGGACAGCTACCGCCTGCAGTTCCAGATCTAGCTCTTTGTCCCCCCACGGATTTGCCTAAGCTGTAGGTCCCATGGATCCTGGGGAACAGGTCTGAGACGATAAGTTATAGTTAAATTGATCAATCTGTATCAGGTTACTTGGGACTTTTCTGTTTTTAACAGGGAACTCCCAAGTCCCAGGAAATAGTTACAACGGGCCAGCCTGGCTCTAGTGACCAGCAGCCAGTAGTCATTAAGCTACACAGGGATCTCTAGTCATTATTGGAGGTGGAGCATTTGACTTTTTCTTAAGAATAGGAGGGAAACCCAAGTGGGTAAAGGGGTAGATGAACTTGCTTTTCAAGTTTGGGCATAGGAACTCTGGTAAAACCTGTCCTTCAGCCTCTGATAAGAATCAGATGCTTTTGGCCAGGGTCTGTGCTGAAGGCTGCCCTTCCAAAGCAGTAGAGTTGACTACTACCCCCATGGCAGTTAGGCTGTGGGCCAGAGGTGTCTAGAAAATCCTGGGCATTGGATTCCTACAACCATTAGAATCAGGGCAGAGGGAATAAAGGCAGGAACTACTGCATCCAACGTCCAGGGACAGGGTGGCCAGGATGATACTTTGTGGTTGGCCTTACAAGACACTGTGTCTTCACAGTCATGAAACCCATCTTGTCCTCAGTGCTCAGGCTGTCTCCAGAGATGGGCTGGTGGAGATACGTAAGTCAACATGAATAATATGGAGCAGCCTCTCACCTGGATTTTGAGAGGCAACTGTGGACAGGAAGGCAAGAGAGAGAATGAGGGTTGGCAAACAGCCCTGCATTGGGCTCTGTGATGAGCATGGAGCCTGCCTGAGGTTGTCTCACTCTCGCACGCTCTCTCTCTCCCCCGCCCCTCCCCCCTGCCCATTTGCACTCTCTCTCAAAATAAATAAATAACAAACAAAAACCAAAAATACCCCATCATAGATATCCAGGAAACATTGCTGATAAAAATTGAAGTAGGATTTAAGCACGGATTTATTAAAGTTTAGGGCATATATTTTGGGACAAAGAATAGCCATCATATATGTGGAAATAAACTTAGTGAAGCAAACTGAAGTCCACTGTAACAAGAAACATCAGAGTAGCCTGAACTACAAGTACAAATTATTTCTATCGCACACGTAAGGCAAGTTATTAAAGCTTTAAAACTAATGTATAAAAAGTACATATGTAGGGGGGAGCGTGTGTGGCTGGCTCAGAAGGGGGTATGACTTTTGATCCGGGGATCATGAGTTCAGCCCCTCGTTGAGTGTAGAGATTAAATAAATACTTAAAAAAAATACATGGACTTCGTCAAGTTCGTGCACATCATTGCCATTAATACAACTTTAACTCTTTAAAAATAGCTCATAAAATCAGAATGTAAATTAGAATGACCAGTTCCATGTGAATCACAAAGACCAATGCGGTAACTTGAAAGGGCTTTGGGTCTGCAGGCTGCCACTTCATCAGGGATCGCACCTCTTTAGCGCCAGTGAGCTGCTGACTGCTGGCTGAAGCATTTGTTGATGACGATGCTTCACTGCTCCATTCCTGCAATCTTTTTCTCTTCGGTGCCCCACCTTCTTTTCCTTTTTGCCTTTCTACCTCACAGAGGCTATCGTCTGCGTGCCCACTCCCTCCTAGGGGCATCTGCCTGCCTTCTGTTCACCATCTAGCTCTCCAGCAACAACTGCTGCTTGTTCCCACTCTTCCTGAGGCCTGATTGCTCAGATTTCTGCAGGGTCCATGAGATTTTACAGCCATCGCCCTCACGTGAGCTTGTCTGAGATTTCTGTTCTTGTACTCAAGAGCACCAAAGACCCCTTCCCTCTCCTTCCTCCATTGGAGATAGACCTGCCAGTCACCCCCTGATGAAGCTGAGCCTCTATGGTGTCACCCAGGACATACAAGGGATGACGCTCAACCTGGATGCTCTGAAGCATCAGAATATTTCGAAATGGGTAGATGGTTGAATTTTCTTTTTATTGAAGTGTTTTAGTATCTTGTGGACAAGGCTCTTGGGCTACATTTGAGGACCTTGCTGAGACCATCAAATGAATCTTGTTATGCAAACAAGGGGATTCATGTTGGTATTGCCACTAAGCCCTGTCCCTGTGCTACATGGAGGTGGTCAGGGATTTCTGGTATTTTTTTTTTAAGAAAGACATTTAAAATTGAGAAATAAAGTGAACTTTATCGCTGTAAAAGTATGGCTGTAGAACAGTAAACCGTTTTCTATCTCCAGAAGGGAACTGTGGCAAGAGAATAGAAGCTTTATAGGGAATTACTGGTCTTATCAAAGGCTTTTCAAAATAGACTTGAAATGAATAGTTGTGTGCTGGTTTTATTACTACTTTGTGAGTTTACATTTGTTTTTGTATGGTATTTTTCTCCCCACTATGAGATGGTTGCTAGGGCAGGAGCGCAAATAACCTTTATTGTGTTAAATTTGGGACTGAATACAATTATCTTATAATTTGGGTTCATAGTGCCATTCTTGACAAGTTATATTATGAGCTTTTTGAGGAAAATTGAGCCCACATGCTGTAAGCTGCTTCCTATTCAGTTGCCCTTCGAGTTAGGGTGTCTCTGCTCTCCCCTCCCCCATTCCTCTGCACTGGGGCAGCCTCAGGACCAGATGCTGCTGGAGGCAAACCAGATGATTTTGGGTGCAAGCCCCACCGAGCTCCAGCACTGTGTCTTCTGACAAGACCCTTGTCCCCAAGTCAGCATGTTTTTCTGGAGGACTCCATGGACATAAGTCTCAAGGGTGCTGCCCTTGGCTATCACTACAGGCATGCTGCATTTCTCCGCAGGAAAGTCGTGAGTAAACAAATTTTGTAATCAAGCCAATGTTCCTAGGAACTTCCAGGACTGTTTCAGAGATGCTTCATATCTCCATTTCTGATTGGTCTGCAGCACTTCTTACTATAGCATTTCTGGAAAGGTAGGTAACAAGCTGTAAATAAGCTCTTAAATGTACCATGGGAGCATACACTTACGGAAATTATTCATTTTTGAGAGAGACAAAGCACAAATGCGGAAGGGGTGGAGAGAGGTGGAGACACAGAATCTGAAGGAGGCTCCAGGCTCTGAACTGTCAGTATAGAGCCTGATGCAGGGCTCAAACCCACAAACCATGATATCATAACCTGAGCCAAAGTCAGATGCTCAACTGAGCCACCCAAGAGCCCCCAGAAATCCTTCTTTTGATCAACATTTTTCTCTGTTCCTTCTTATGGGCCTAGAAGAAGTTGGAGCTCCCCTAGCAGCAGGTCTGGAGATAAGGGTTTACATGCAAATGGTTTCCTAGGGAGGTAATGCCAGGAAACACCAGCAGAGGCTGGAAAGTAATAAAGGGAAGGAAGTCCATTCAAGATAGGACGTGGAAGGCACTACGGTGGGCAAGTGGTGCTCAGTCCTGTTGGGAACCTCTGGGTAGAAGGCACACCTCAGGTTTATACCACCTGGGGGTGAGGGAGCCTGGGGCTGTTCACACACTGGCTCCAGTGTCATTGTTTGAAGGCTGCATTCAGGGAAGGGGGTGTTAATTTCCCAGCCCTTCTACCCTCTACATGGCAAGGCCTACCACAATCCAAGAAAGCTCTTGGATAGTAGGTGCTGGCAGTTGGAAGCCAAGTCATAGGTAAATGCCTGAAATGTGAATGGCTGTGGGCAGGACACCAACACATCTGCTACACTTAGCTTCTCAGAGCACATGTGCGATGAGGGTAGGGCTCTCCATTGCTCCTGAAAGTCGCTAAAATAACTACTCCTTATTGGTGTCTTCTAGGTGAATTTTCTGCAAATCAGAAAAGGTTCTTAGGGTGCCTGGCTGGCTCAGTTGGTGGAGCATGGGACTCTGGATCTTGGTGTCATGAGTTCAAGCCCCATATTGGGTGTAGAGTTTTTGTTTTTAGAGACTCATTATTAGGAAATTAAAGTATACCCCTCAAAATATCTTTATTGTGCAGAAAGCCTAGGAAATGTGGCCTGTGGCCACACCCAATAGATTAGTATCAAGCCCTTTCAAAATGCTCCCATCGTTTTTAGTGGATGGAGGGTATAGAAGAAAATAAATACAGCCTTTGCTCTAAGATGATCTTTGATCCACCATTAGTGGATTTCCAGGGTTAGCATATGCTTACTGCTTAGATGATTTTCAAAAGTTCTCTCCTATCCTGGGTACCTTGGGGACCCTGCTGTGGGAGGCAAACTATAAGTTGCCCAGATGGGCAAGGTCCAAAAGGAGGTATGTGACACTATATTTAGGGACCAGCTCCAAACACTGACAACTGGAAGAGTGTGATTAAACCCATGCATCCTAATTCCCATTAGTCTTGGTGACCCTGAAACCTCAAGTCCTATTGCTCTCTTTATCCGTAATGCCACTTTGGCAGGTGCCCCAGTTGGTCTCTTGAGAGTTGATAAGTCTAAGTTCCTCATATAGCATCAGAGAGAGACCTTGGCATGAGCTCAATGAATTGAGCTCATGGAGTCTGTATTGCACACACATGCCACTGACGAGTGGAGCTGAGCTTCCCTTGAGAAGCATAGTAATGGATTGGCATCTTGGCAAAATGGAATCCAGAACACTTCTATATCAAGTCCGCCTAAGTGGCGGCCTGTATCAGATCCGTTGACCATTTCCACTTGGACTCCTAACTCTAGTCTCTAATATGTAATTCGTGAGGTTTCAGAGTTAGGAAAGACTTTAAAGATCATTTAGCCAACCTGTCTGCTTAACTGATAAGGATACTGCATTCCAGTCTAGTTAAGTAATTTGCCCAGAGTCAAACAGCTAGTGAAGAGCTGGGCCTAAGAGGGAGAGGCCGTCTTGTCCCTCTTTGCTGTGAAGCTATTAAGGCAAAATTTCTCAGTGGATTCAGAAGAAGTAAATGTTTGGTTCCACACATTTTGTTGAATGCTCACTCAAGACAGCTCAAGGCACAGTGAGAGATTTGAAGAATGAGGCATGGTGTCCTCATGGCCCTTAGTAATGCAGGTGTAGAGAAATACAGTATAGAACAGTTTTTTGTGTGCTTATTTTTATTTTTGAGAGAAAACGAACACGTGTGAGCTGGGGAGAGGCAAAAGAGAAGATGACAGAGAATCCCAAGCAGGCTCTGCACTGTCAGCACAGAGCCTGACGCGGGGCTTGAACTCAGGAACTGAAGAGTCAGACGCTTAACCGACTTAGCCACTCGGCACCCGGTAGCAGAACAGTTTTAATATGTGAGTACACATCATAGACTGAGGCACTCGCCTTGCACCTCAGGTTTGATGAGGCTACTGTTACTGGCAAGGAATCCAGGCTTCCAAATCTGTGCTGGGACACGGGGCTCCAGGGGCATGGCAGAAGAGACAGGAGAGGCCATCCATGTACAGGTAAGAGAGTAAACTCCCCAGTCCTCAGCCTCCCTTGACCAAGATGACCAAGTCTGAGGTCTGCTGCGTGGAAAGGTGCCCAGCCACTACCCACCTGCAGCCACTTTCCAACTCTACAGCCTTGGGCAGGTACTTCATCCTAAAGTTCAATTTCCCCGTTTCTGAAATGCTACAAATAACAGCATCTACAGTGTTGGCTGGTATGAAGACTAAGTGAGGTAATGCATGTCAAGTTCTTAGCACTCAATAAACATTATCGTCAATGTTATTTCCCCCCGTTGCTACCGCTGCCAGTGTCCCATAACACCTCCCCCTTTCTCTATCTCTTCTGTACAGTTTTCCCACCCTTACTTCCTCCCCCTGCTCTCTTGCACTGTCTGCTGAAGCCGTTGGCTTCCCAGCTCTCTTTCCCTCCTGTTTCTGCTCTCCACTCTCGGTCTTTATTCCTTTCGACTCATCCAATTCACTCTCCATCCTGCTTCCTTATAATTTATGTCCTTCATTTCAACTCCCCTCTTCTACCACCTGCCTCTCCCCATACCACCACGTTCTCTTTCCCTTCTCTGCTGTTGGTCACCCATCCCCCCTCCAATCCCCCTAGCTGCCCCTTCTAGACACCTTTGCTCTGCCCTCCTGTGTGTTCCATGCCTAACTGGGAGCCCAGTCTCCACCCCTCATCTCTCCCACTCCCAGTTTGGGTCCAGGAAGCATACTTGATTATTGTGGTAGCCTCTGAGATGGCCACCCATGGTCCCCACTTCCTGGCACCATGACATACTGTCATGGAATCCTCTCCTTTCAGTATGTGCTGGACCTAGTAACTTGATTCTAATGAATAGGATGGGAATGATGGGATGGCGCTTCTGAGCTTAGGTTAACTGGGGGCTCAGCCAGTTGAGTGTCTGATTTCAGCTCAGGTCATGATCTCATGGTTCATGAGTTTGAGCCCCACATTGGGCTTGCTGTGTTAGCCTGTCAGCGAAGACCCATTTCAGATCCTCTGTCCTCCATCTCTCTGCCCCTCCCCTGCCTGTGCTCTTCCCAAAGTTGAAAAAGAAAAATAAAGACTGCTGCTTCCATCGTAGGTGTCTTAGGTGTTCTTTGGCTTGCAGAAAGCCGGCTGCTATGCTGTAAACTGCTCTTATGGAGAAGCCCACGTACCCAGGAACTGAAGTCTCCGGCCAGTGAGAAGTCTCTGCCAACAACCAGGTGAGTGATGTACCCCATTTGAGCCTCAAGAGGACTGCAGTCCCTCTACCATATTGATGTAGTCTGAAGGATCCCTGAAATCTGAGGCACCCAGCTGAGATGCTCTGGATTCCAACCCATGGAAACTGTAAGACAACAAATGTTTACTCTAAAATTTAGCAGCTTAAAATAGCAATTTGTTATGCATCAGTATTAAAAATGCAGAGTTGTGCTTCATAGATGCAATGTTTCCCTTCAGATGCACCCTTCAGCAATGTTTCTCTTCTATGACCTCGAGCAAATCACTGCTGTTCTTTGGGTCCGTCTCCTCCTCTATGAGATGGGGATTAGAGGCCAGTGCCCCAAGTCTCTCATCCATTAAGAAGTGGTCAGTGATGCTACAAGGCCTATCTCTCCTACTGTTTAGCATAGGAAGCCCCGTTAAACCTGCACATCTTTGTATTTTAAACTCTATGTCTTTATATTTGCTTCACATTATTCACTCCTATTATCTGAAGTCTGTTTCTAATTTCTGACAGAACTGCAGTGGCCTATTGTGTGCCGTGCTCCGCATGACATGCCAATTTCATTTTGGAGTCACGGCTATTGTCTTTTTCCCTGCTAATCTCTCTTGTTTTCCAAAATTCCAATAGAAAGTGTGAACATAGAGAGTTGCCCTTGTGCCTGATCTTGGCGTTGTGTGGCCCCCAAACAGGGGTGGATGATAGACAGACAGACAGCCTGTCTGCCACCCGAGGCATCTTTTCTTGCTTAAAAATTTGCTTTCCAGATTGCAGACTCCCTTCCAACTCGAGCAAAGACTGGAACATATTAAATAAGAGCAGAGCTGAAATTGGATGGAATGTCTCAGCCACTTAGATTCAGACCTCTCTTTCAGAGGAACACGTGGAGAAGCAGGGGATGGGACGTGCCTACATGGATAACGTAGGGGAAGAAGGCTTCCATACCTTTCTCATACCATTCAAGCCTTAAGCAGGGGCAACATTTTTTCTTAAGCAGGGCCTGTAACCCAGGATCCATCACTTATGTATGGTGTCCATGGCAACCAGGCAATGGTATGGGATCCCTTCTCACTGGGGAATTCCTTTTATGGCTCATTTCCGAAACCAGCATGGCCAGTACAGGAGTCTGCAGTTTGCCAGTTGCTTAGCAACCAGCTCTAGTCACTAGGAAAAGCAGAGTTGTTTTTTTTTTTCCTTTAAGTGTTTGTCGTCAGAATCATATGTTACATTCTCTCTACTTTGTCTCTTTAGAATAAAATAATTAGTGTGTGATAAGGATGTGGGAAAGGGCAACCGCTCCCTGTTGTTAATGCCTCCACTGCTCCTGGCGGGCTGTTGCAGGCAGGGAGAGGGAGGAAAATGTTAGCATGCTTTCGGCTGGTAATTAAGCAGCGCGAGCCATCTGCACATTGAAAGCTCTACATTTTTCACGTCTCGTGGGGGCATCAAGTAAGTACAGGGCCAGCAATTTGTGCTGTTCCCTCCCCCCAACCAGAAAAGCCCGACCCCACCCACAGGTGTCATCTGTCCTTGGCTTACCCTGGGGGGGGGGGGAGGGTAAGGTGGGAGAGTGAGGTTTGTTGGGTTTTTGGTAGAAAAGGATACCCTATAGCTCTCTTGGACTTACAGTAGTGGTTTTCAACCAGGGGTGATCTGGGGCAACATTTGGTAAGGTCTGCAGACATTTTTGGTTGTCACAACTGGTGAGGGAGGGGAGAGGTTACTGATAGCTAGTGGAGGATACTGCTGGCTGGTGGTCTAGAGACCAGGGATGTTGCTAAACGTTCTACAATGCGATGGACATCCCCCAACAACAAAGAAGTATCCTGCCCACATATCAATATGCTGAGGTTGAGAAACCCTGAGTTAGAGCAATCAGAATATCCATCTGTCTTGTGAAAAACCAGCACTACAGCTGACTAGGAAAAATGTTGACAAGGTAAAGGGTGGGACTGATCACAATCCGTTTGACATAATTCCAACCTGAATATCTGTATGGCACAGAACTCCTCCGCCCCTGCCAGCAGTGGACTTAGCAAAGGTGTAGAGCAGAGAGCCCTCTGTGGTTTGTGGTAATGGAGGCAACCTCTGAGGTTATAAGGAAATAGCACAGAGATGTAATGGTCTCTCCTTCCAGGGAGGCAAACTTTGGTGCCAAACAGATGTAGTTTTACATACTGGGTCTATTGCCTATGCACCATGGGCTCTTAGGCATGTGACATAATCCAAGACCCAGTTTCAACTCCAAAATGGAAATTCACATGGGGTGCTGGGAGAATTACATGTCAAAACACTCAAAATGCCTGATCTGTTAGACTCTGCCATTTGCCATCTTGTCTCAGCCCCAGGATCCTAATGTCCCCCTCTCTCCAGCTGGGCACTTTGAACTGTAGAAGTCTATGAACAAATGTGCAAGTCCTATGATGGCTGAGATCATTTTTTTCCAGCAACGAGCAAAGGACAAAACCACCAGTTTTGGAATTTGAGGTGGTAAAGTCTTAGGCTAAATTTAAACATGAAGGCCAGAAAAGAAATGTGTGAGAGGAGAGGCAGTAGGGTCATTAGGAGTGTGTCTAAGCCTCAACTCTCAGCTCCTCCAGTTACTGGGTATGTGACCTTGAGTCGTTATTCAACTTGAGTGGTTTCTCACCTATGAAATGGGGGTAATTATTATCTCCTGCAGTATAATGAGGATTAAAGATAATGTATATAAAAGTGATGACCATGATGCCTAATATTAGGTAGGCACCTGATAAAGAGGACAATACTTTAAAAAAGTAAGATTGGGATGTGTGGTCCAACACAGGATCTTTTCCACCGATGCTGAGGGTGAGGATAGGGCTGTATTTAGGAAGACACACTTGGCCTCTCTATTATCTACAACAATCACCTTTCCCTCAACAACTCAGGATAGTTCCAGCAGCCACAATGTTATGTAAGCAGCTTTGAAGCTATTTCTATTTTCAGCTTATGCCACCTCTTGGGGGGTAAGGAGTTCCATACATTTAGTAACCTTTTTTTACTTCCTTGACCCTATCTCAGAATACTTCTCCTTCTAATAAGTGGGTTTTGGTCTATGTTCACATTATCCGTGCCTTTCAGAATTTTCTAGACTGGAGCATTTCCCCTGTCAGCCTCCAGCCTCCACCCTGGCTTCAAACTGAAGCTCCTGCAGCCCCCTGACTTAAAATGCCTTGCGAACTCCATTATTCCTTTCTTCAGATGCCTCCACTCGAACTGCACATTCTTTATAAAGGTAAGGTAATATCTCTGTATTTTTGTTCATTATTTTTCCTAACAGTTTCCAAAAATTGGTAGGCCTTTTGGGGCCACAGTCTTTGCTGCCCACTCTTACAATGAATCCCAAGTCCTTTTGTGGGGTCACAACAGTTGATTTATAGTGGCAGTATCTCATCTTCTATAGTTTTACTTGCCTGGCAGGTCAATGCTCTTATTCCCGGCAAAAAAGTTTTGGCCACTCACCCAGGCTGGTTTAATCTCACCACAGTTGGCTTCTTGTTGAGTGCCTAATGGAACCCTGCAGATCTCTAGAGATTTCACACCCCCTTCTAGGACATTGTATGATCCCATCTGATTTTGCCCAATCAACAGAAGCTTCTTGGGAGTGCAGCTCTAAACACATCACTGCTAAGATTCTCCCCCTCCACCTGAGATAATTAAATGATGTGAAATTTAGAGGATTCTTGTTCATCCCTCCCAAGGGGAATTATGGAATCTCACCTGGACGCCACCATAACTGGGAAGAATAGCAGAAGGGTATTTACTGGGCATGCATCAGCCCAGCCCCCCAGAATGTAGCACACAGGTGTCTTGTTTCTGATCAAGCAGCTGGAGCCACAGGTACCCCAGAACAGGGAGCAGCTGGAGATGGGACATCTCCAGGTTTACCAGAAGGACCAGAAGTGCTCAAAGTATGTAGAGGTCAGGGCAGCAGTAAAGAAAGAATACAGGCAGGCTGGGGAAGGGTCAAGGGGCATCAGGCAGCACATCTGGGGTCCGGGCTGACAGACAGGAGATTCCAAACATGAAACCATTAGAGACCTGAAACAAGGCAAAATTCTTTCAGGGCAAGAACAGAGCTCCAGGAATGAGAGCAACTGGGTCTGGCTGAAAGGAAGGCAAAGGGTCAGCTGCTGAAGGCAGCTCCTTGTAACAGTAAAGCAACAGGGGAATCAGGGAGGGAGGGAGGGGATTGAGGCTGCTTTGGGGACAAATAATTGTCTCCCTATTTGTGCAACGACAATATAGGTTTCTAGAAGATCAGTCAGTTGGTCTATTGGCAGGTAATGTTGATTAGCATCCGCAGGAACTCTGTGAAAGTAGTAATCTCATGTGGTGCTCCAAGAAAGACAAGTTTATGATCACTAAGTTCGGGATTTTTGCAAACTACAAGCCTGTCTGGGAAATTCACAGTGTACATTAGCCTTTTAAAAGCTCTAAAAACCCCTGCATAGAAATTTGTTTGTTTTAATTCAGTGTTCACAGCAGGATCCTTTTGTTACGTAAAAAGTATGAATATCCTGTGGACACACCTTGAGAGACATTGTTCTAGAACATTCCTAATCTGGTGTTCCCAGGCCCTTTACAACCTGGGCCTGCCCTTGTTTCCCAACTTGACCTTCCTTTATTTTCCTACCTTCCAGCTGCACTGAACTCTTCCCATGTACAGGCCACTGTTTCACATTTCCTTCTTCATTACGGCAGGTGATTCATCATCTGTCCAAAAATGGGGAAAAAAAAAAAATGAGCCTTCCTCATTTCACTCCTGCTCCCCATTTGTATGTATTAAGGCCTACCTCAGAAGGGACACTTGATCCATCTCTGCCCCAGCCTTCCTGTCACTATAAACAATCCCTTCTCTTCTCTGATGCCTTATGTCACACTATCTATTACTTTTAGAGCACTTAGCACTTTAAATTTATGTACGACCACTTATGCTTTTCTTTTTAGAACACAGAATCCATATCTGATTCTTTTTCGTGTCTCCACCCCAGAATCCAGCACATTTGTAGGACTATTATGGGGTGCAGTTAAAACAAATTTCTCAGCAGGCCAGAGATGGCAAAAATCTGGCTCACCTGCTGCCAAGCCACACTCACCTGCGGCAAAAAGACCCATTGATCACCATATGAGTTCCCCTGGGGCCCAGAGAGTCTCCTAGAATGCTTCTCAACAGTCATAATCACTGGGTTAGGGCTAGCATGACAGAGAAAATCTAATTGTCATCCCTGAATTGGGCTTTTCCATGAAGTGAAAAGAGAATCTAGCAAGCCAAATATGGGAGCCATTTAATACTTCAGATCAGGAACTGTCCATAACAGAAAAGAGCAATTAGCAAAACTATTCATTATACTTTCATGTTCATGTCTAGTCTCACGGCTAATTATTTGTATAATTAACATGTTACCAAATGCAAATAATTGATGAGCCTGATTTCTTGGAATGAAACACGAGTCTTGTGAAGTGTAAATAGCCGTGAATTATCAACAGCTTTCCTTTACTTAGGCTTTCTAATAGGGCAATGCCTGTAAATTAAAGAAACAATGTAAGTGTAATTCTCATTTATGTTAAAACAAACTGACAAAGACAATACAATGTGTTTAAATGCATAGAAAAAAGACACGCTTTAAGTCTCTACCACCTTCCAACTGGGTGACCTGGGCAAGTTATTTAATCTCTGCTTACTCATGTTAACTTGTAAGTCTTAGTTTCTGTAGTTAGTGAATGGGTGTCCTATGGAGCCCCTAGTTCACAGGGTTGTTGTGAGAATTAGAGGAGAGTTCGCTCATTTGTACAAAGCACATGGTAAATGTGAGCCATTGTTTTCATTATTACACTTACCTTGCTTAGATTTTTTTTACATCGTGCCTAAGAAACACTGGAGGGAAAGGGACACAAAGGTCGCTGCTGTCACACCATCTATTTGTTCCTGAAAAAGCTCCCATAGTCTACAAAGTGGGCTGGTGTGGACAAAATTAGGTTGGGGCAGACCACTCAAAACCTATACAACTTTGTAACTAGAGGGCTAGCAAAACCTGTCAAAACTAATAAAATGTGAGCTCCGCTAAACCTCAACTTGCACGGTCATCTGCACATTGCATCCTGGCCTTGAACTGGGGGCTCCTGGTGGTGCTTTTGAGATAAAAGTCCTGGAGGACAGGAGCACCTGGGTGGCTCAGTTGGTTAAGCATCCTACTCTTGATCTCAGCTCAGGTCTTAGAGTTGTGGATTTAAGCCCTCTACTAGGCATGAAGCCTACTTAAAACACACACACACACACACACACACACACACACACACACACACACACACCTGGAAGACATTAATTTGTAATAGGGACCAGTTGAATCACAATTAGGCATTGGATTTAAGGAATGGTGTTCACTAATCTATCCTGGTTGAAAGTTAGGAAATATCTTCCCAGCTTCATTTGTATCCTCATTTTCTCCAGAAAGCTTGCTATGAGGGTAACATGGGGATTCTTAAAATCAGTCAGTCCTTTTCTGCAGGTAAAGAGGGCAGCTCTATGTATTCTCAACTTTTCCTAAAGGCCTTCATAGAATGTTAAGTTTCCTCTTATTAAAGAGGCAGGTACTGTGGAAGGCTTACCTCTGGTTGCTTCAAACATTAAGAGGCTAGAAAAAAGTTACAGAAGAACTAACATGACTTCATGTTATACCAATTCCCCATTTACCTATAGCATGTGAGGCCATTCACTTAAGGGACACAGTGTAGCAAAAGAGCATGTATTGAATATCTCCTATCATTTGCTGTGGTAAGAGCTAAATATAAACCACGTGATTTAATCTGCACATTAACCTAATGTGGTATGTGTCCTTGTCCCTGAGACCCAGGGACATTAAATAACTTGCCTGAGATCACAAGTTTTGTTTAGCAGAATACTTTTTAATTTTTTAAAAATATTTATTTTTGGGAGAGAGAGAGCGAGCATGAGAAGGTGGGAGTGGGGACACAGAATCTGAAGCAGGCTCCAGGCTCTGAGCTGTCAGCACACAGCTGATGTGGGGCTCTAACTCACGGACTGTGAGACCATGACCTGAGCTGAAGTCAGATACTTAACCAACTGAGCCACCCAGGGGCCCCTGAGATCACAAATTTTTAAGTAGCAAAGCCAGGATTCTTAGCTAGAGTCCAAATGACACCAAAACTCATGCTCTTTGAGACCACAATACCCCGTTAAAAGTGGATGGAGGCAGGAAAGAAAAGACCCCCCCAACCTCCCACCGTTGACTGGAAATGAGGGCAGGCCTGATTCCTAACCACAAGCCACTAACATTTAATCTCATTTTTAAAAAAGTTTTTGTTTTTAAGTAATCTCTACACCCAACACAGGGCTCGAACTTACAACCCTGAGATCAAGAGTCACATGCTTCACCAACAGAGGTAGCTAGTTGCCCACATTTAATCATCACAACAACCTTGTTACTTAGGGATGCATTCCACTACTTTATAATGAGGAAAGTGAAGCTCAGAGGAGTTATAATTGGCTGATAGGGGAGCCAGGATTCAGACCTAGACCCGCTGTTTCCTAAACTGGGATCTTTCTCCCTAGTTCCTATTTATGTTCATGCCTTCATGTTTAAAGACACCATTTCTTGAACATCTTGGTCAATCTGCTAGTTTTCAAAAAGCTACAAGTTGGACACCCCCATTCCCCCATTTTCTTATATGGCAAGTTTCAGTATATGAAACACACACACTCATACAACTGTCAATTCTTATGGGTGCAGCTTATCAAGCATGTTTCATAGCACAGCCATAAAGTAATAGGCTCTCACTTTGTCAGTGTTTTTGAATATTTTCTTTTTGCTATTTCTGTTCACTTTTAAACATCCCAAAAAAGAATTCATCACTGGAAAAATACTACCTACTTAGGATCCAAAAGAAGGAATTTGTCATATCATTTATTGATTCTGTTAAAAATTAAGTAAAAAAATATATTAAGGTGACCATGCATTTGATTTTTACCAAATTATAAAATTTTATTGCCATAATACTGTTCCTCATGTGGAAATGTGTTCTCTACTGATCAGACAACTAAACAAAATTAGATAAATGATGCATGAGCAAAGAGTTCAAAGAAATAAAAACCATCAAAACACCCCCAAATAGAAATTATAGAACTGGGGAAAACAAAACAAAACAAAACAATGACTGTACTGAAGAATTCAATAGAGAGCTTTAAAACTGGACTCAACCATGCACAAGAAAGAATCAGTGACCTAGAACACAGAAAATGTGATACTATCCAGTCAGAGAGCAAAAAGAAAGTGAAAAAGAATGAAGAAACCTTACAGGATTTCTGGGATACAAAAGAAACAATATCCACATTATGGGAATGCCAGGAAAAGAAGAGAAAGAGAAAGGGACAGAAAGTAGTATAGTTAAAGGAATAATGGCTGAAAACTTCCCAACCTGGAGAGAGAAATGGACGTCAAGATTTGCGAGGCCCAAAGGACTCCAAATAGGTTGAGCCTGAGTAGGGCACAAGAAGATACATTAAATGGTCAAAAGTCAAAGACAGAATTTTGAAAGCAGCAAGAGAAAAGAGAAGTTACATGCAAGCGTACCCTCATAAGCCTCTTGGCAGATTTCTTGACAAACATTTTAGCTCAGATGAGAATGGGATGAGATGTTCAAAATATCGAAAGAAAAAAAACCTGTCAACCAAGAATTCTATACCCAGAAACACTGTCCTTTGGAAAGGAAAGAGAAAGACTCCCCAAACAAATAAAAGCTGAGGGAGTTCATAATCACTAGAACAGCCTTACAAGAAGTGCTAAAGTTCTTTGAGTGGAAGTAAAAGGATGCTAATTAACATTATAAAAACAAAGTATTTAAACTCACTGGTAATGGTGTGTGTGTGTGTATGTATATATATATATATATATATACATATATATGTATATACATACAAAGTTAGATTCTGTATTGTAACAGTAGTGTGTAACTAGCTTGTAACTCTGGTTTAAAAGTTAAACAGGTGGGACACCTGGGTGACTCAGTTGATTAAACATCCAACTTCTCAGGTCATGATTTCAAAGTTTGTGAGTTCGAGCCCCGCATCAGGGTTTGTGCTGACAGCTCGGAACCTGAAGCCTGCTTCCTATTCTGTGTCTCTCTCAGCCCCTCCCCCCACTTGTGCTGTCTCTCTAAAATAAATATTTAAACAAAACAAAACAAAAAACAAGGGGTTCTTGGTAGGTTAAATGTCTGACACTTGATTTTGGTTCAAGTCATGATCTCATGGTTTGTGAGTTTGAACCCAGAGTCATACTCTGCGCTGGCATCAAGGAGCCTGCTTGGGATTCTCTCTGCCCCTCCCCCCACTCTCTCAAAAATAAACATTAAAAAAATAAAAGTTAAATAAATGTAAAAATAGCCATTACTACAATAATCTGTTACTAGTTACACAATATAAAAAATTTGTAAACTGTATCAATAAGCTAAAATGTGAGGGGGAGAAGTAAAAGTATAATGTTTAGGCTTGCTATTGAAGTTATCACTTTAAAATAGGGCATCACAATTTTAAGATCTTTTATGTAAGCCTCATAGTAACAAGAAAAAAGCCTATAGTAATTATACAAAAGAACATAATAAGAGAGGTCAAAACTTATAACAAAAGGCATCAAAATACAAAAAATAAAAATTAAAAAAGACAACTGAAACAAGAAACAATAGAGCTATAAAACCAGAAAACAACAAATTGGTAACAGTAAGTCCTGACCTATTAATAATTACTTTAAGTGTAAATAGATTAAATTCTCCAATAAAAAAAACACAGCATGGCTGAATGGATTAAAAAATAAGATCCAATGAAAGCTGCCTACGAGACTCACTTTAGACTTAAAGATACACATAGACTGAGAGGGAAGGAATGGAAAAAGATATTTCAAACAAATGGTAACCCAGAAAAAGTCAGGGGTAGCTATACTTAGAGAAAATGGACTTTAAAAATACTAAAAAGAGACAAGGTCATTATACAGTGGTAAAACGATGAATCCAACAAAAAGATATAACAATTGTAAATCTTTATGCAGTCAATATCAGAGTACCTAAATATACAAAGCAAAAAATAGCAGAGCTAAAAGGAGAAATAAATAGCAATATAAGAATAGTCAGGGACCCTAATATTTCACTCACAGCCATGGGTAGATATTCACACACACAAAAATAAGGAGACAGATTTGAACAATACTATTGACCTAATGGACCTAACAAAGATATACGGAACATTATGTCTGTATTAGCAGAATACATATTCTTCTCAAGTACATATGAAACATTTTCTATGATAAACCATATGTTAGGCCACAAAAACAGTCTTAGCACAATCAAGAAGACTGAAATCATATCAAGTATCTTCTCTGACCACATGGTATGAAACTAGAAATCAGTAACAGGAAAGCTGGAAAACTCACAAATACATGGAAGTTAACACTCTCCTGAGCAACCAATGGATCAAAGAAATTAAAGGGAAAATGAAGGAGACAAATGAAAATGGAAACACACCATACCAAAACTTATGGGATACAACAAAAGCAGTTCTAAGAGGGAATTCTGTAGTAATAAACATGAAGGTAAAGAAACAAGATCTCAATCTATGCCTTTAGGAACTAGAAAAAGAAGAACTGAACCCAAAGGTAGCAGAAGGAAGGAAATAATAAAGATTAGAGGATAAATAAGTGAAACTGGAAAGCAATAGAAAAACATTAAGTTGTTTTTGAAAAGACAAAATTGACAAACCTTTAGCTAGACTAATCAAGGGAAAAAGAGGACTCAAATCAACAAATCATAAATGCAACTAATCCTACAGAAATGCAAAGGACCATAAGAGGCCACTATCAATGACTATATTTAAATAAACTAAACAACCTAGGAGAAATGGAAAAATTCTTAGTAATGTACAACCTACTAAGACCAAATCAGAAGTAAATAGAAATTATGAATGGACCAATTACTAGTAAGGAGATTCAATAAAAAAAAATCTCCCAATGAAGAAAAGCCCAGGATCAGACTGTTTTACTAGTGCATTTTACCAAGCATTTAAAGAAGAAATACCAATCCTTCCCAAACTCGTCCAAAAAAATCAAAGAGGAGGGAACACTCCTCAACTCATTTTATGAGGTATTACCATGATACCAAAGCCAGAAAAGGACACTACAAGAAAATTATAGGTCAATATCCCTAATGAATATGGATGCAAAAATTCTCAATACTAGCAAACCAAATTTAGCTGCATGTTCAAGGGATCATTCACCATCAACAAGCGGGATTCATCCCTGGGATGCATGGCTGGTTCAACATATGCAAAGTCAATATGATACAGCAGATTAATAGAATGAAAGAGAAAAATATTATGACTATCCAATAGACACAGAAAAAACATTTGACAAAATTAAATATCCATTCATGATTTAAAAAAAAAAACCTCTCAATAAATTAGGTATAGAAAGATTGTACCTCAACACAGTCAGGCCATTTCTAACAGCAATGGTGAATGTTTGAAAGCTTTTTCTCTACCGTCAGGAAAAAGACAAGGGGGGCCCACTCTCACCACTCCTATTCAACATAGTACTGGAAGTCATAGCCAGAGTGATTTGCCAGGAAAAAGAAATAAAGAGCATCTGAATAGGAAGAAGTAAAATTGTCTCTATTTGCAGATGACATGATTTTATATAGAGAAAATCCTAAAGACTAAAACAAAACTCTACCCACCCCCCAAAACCCCACAAAGAACCTCTTAGACCTAATCAATGAATTGAGTAAAGTTTCAGTGTACAAAACATACAAAATCAGTAGCATTTTTATACACTAAAAAAATCATCTGAAAAAGGAAAATTCTATTTACAATAGCATCAAAAATAAAATGCATAGGGATAAATTTAATCAATAATGTGAAAGAGGTCTACATTGAAGATGTCTATAAAACACTGGTGAAAGAAATCAAAGATGACAGAAATGGAAAGGTATTCCATGTCCATAGGTTGGAAGACTTAATATTGTTAAAATATCCATCCTACCCAAAGTCATTTATAGGCACAATGCAATTCCTATCAACATCCCAAGGGCATTTTTTACAGAAGTACATAAAAAGCAATCCTCAAGTTTACATGGAACCACAAAAGACCCTGATGGCCAAAGCAATCATGAGAAAGACGACCCAAGTGAGAGGTATCACCTTTCCTGATTTAACCTATATTATAAAGTTATAGTAATAAGAAGTATGGTATTGGCATAAAAACACATAGATCAATGAAACAGAATCAAGAGTCCAGAAATAAACCCATATATATATATATATGGTCAATATTGACAAGGGAGACTAGAATACTCAATAGAGAAAAGATAGTCTCTTCAATAAAGGGAAGAAAATTGGATATTCACATGTAAAAGAGTGAAGCTAGAGCCAGAAAATAGATTAGTGGCTGCCTAGGGCTGGGGGAGATAGAGGGATTGTGGGGAGTACATGGTTAGGGAGTAAGGTTTTTTGTTTTTTGGGTTTTGGAGTGAAGAAAATGTTCTAAAATTGTGCTGAATGCACAACTCTGAATATCCTAAAAGCCACTGAATTATAAACTTTAAATAGATGCATTGTATGGTATGTGAATTGTATTTCAATAAAGCCATTTTTTAAAAAGATCTGAATGACCCTAAAGACTTCACAAAAAAAAACCGAGAATAAATGATTCAGTGAAGTTGCAGCATACACAATTTTTTAAATGTTTATTTAATTTATGTTTTGAGAGAGAGTGAGTGAGTGAGCAGGGGAGGGACAGAGAGAGAGGGAGACAGAGAATCCCAAATGTGCACTAATAGTGCAGAGCCTGATGAGGGGCTCGAACTCACAAACCATGAGATCATGACCTAAGCCGAAATCAAGAGTCCAACACAACCGACTGAGCCACCCAGGTGCCCCAGGATACAAAATTAATATACAGAAATCTGTTGCATTTCTATACACTAATAATGAAGTAGCAGAAAGAGAAATAAAATATCCCATTTACTACATGAAAAAGAATAAAATATCTAGGAATAAACTTAACCAAGGTGAAAGACCTGTATTCAGAAAACTATAAAACACGGATGAAAAAAATTGAAGACCACGCAAATGGAGAGACATACCATGCTCATAGACTGGAAAAAATATTATTAAAATGTCCATACTACCCAAAGTAATCTACAGATTAAGTGCAATCCCTATCAAAATACCAATAGTATTTTTCACAGAACTAGAACAAATAATCCTAAAACTTTCATGGAACCACAGAAAACCCTGTAATAGTCAAAACAACATTGAGGAAGAAGAACAAAGCTGGACGTATCATAAACCCAGATTTCAAGAGATACTACACAGCTATAGTAAGTACAGTACTGGTACAAAAACAGAAACATAGGTCAAAGGAACAGAATAGACAGCCCAGGAACAAACCCATGCTTTATGGTCAATCTATGACAAAAGAGGCAAGAATATATAATGGGGGAAAGACAGTCTTTTCAATAAATGGTGCTAGAAAAACTGTACAGCTACCTGCATAAGAACCTGAAAACTTTGTTATACCACACACAAAAATGAACTCAAATGGATTAAAGAGACCTGAGACCTGAAACCATAAAACTCCTGGAAGAAAACATAGGCAGTAATTTCTTTGACATCAGTTTTAGCAACATTTTTGTAGATATATCTCCTCAAGCAAAAATAAACTATTAGGACTGTATCAAAATAAAAACCTTTTGTACAGTGAAGGATACCATCAACAAAACAAAAAGGCAACCTACTGAATGGTAGAAGATATTTGCAAATAATGTATCTGATACTTAACTCCTACAACACCAAGAAAACCCAAATAATCCAATTAAAAATGGGCAGAGGACCAGAATAGACATTTTTCTAAAGACCACATGCAGAGGACCAGACACATGAAAAGATGCTCAACATCACTAATTATCTGGGAAATGCAAATCAAAATCACAAGGAGATATCTCCTTACACCTGTCAAAATGGCTAGTATCAAAGACAAGAAATAACAAGTGTTGGGGAGGACACTTGTGCACTGTTAGTGGGAATGTAATTTGGTACAGCCACTGTGGAAAACCGTACAGATGTTTCTCAAAAAATTAAAAGTAGAAATATATGATCCAGTAATTCCTCTACTATGTATCTCCCAAAACAAAAACAGTAATCTGAAAAGATACATGCACCCTATGTTCATTTGCGGGATTATTTACAATAGCCAAGAAATGGAGGCAATCCAAGTGTCCATCAATAGGTGAATGGAATATTACTCAGACATAAAAAAGAATGAGATCTTGCCATTTGCCAACAACATGGATGGAGCTGGAGGGTATTATGGTAAGTGAAATAAGAGAAAGTCAAGTGCCATTGTGCTTATATACGGAATATGGAAAAAAAAAAAAAAAGACCAAACAAAAGCAGAAACAGACCCATAAATACATAGAATAAACTGGTGGTTGCCAGAAGGGAAGGGATGGGGGCATGGGCAAAATGGGTGAAGAGGAATGGGAGATACAGGCTTCCAGTTATGGAATGAATACATCGCCAGGATGAAAGGTAGCATAGGAAATATAGTCAAAGGTATTGTAACAGCACTGTATGGTGACGGATGGTAGCTATACTCGTGGTGAGCATAGCATAATGTATAGAATTGTCATTATGTTGTACACCTGAAACCTTTTAACACTGTATCTTAACACTGCTATACTTCAATTTTACAAAGTCATTGATAAAAGGTTTGAATGGACACTTTCCAATGGAAGATACCCAGATGGCTAAACATATAAAATGTTCAACATAATATTTATCAGGGAAACACAAATAAAAGTCACAGGGAGATAGCTGTCTCTACATGCCTACTAGGATGGCTAAAATTATGAACACTGATGACACAAAACTTTGGCAAGGATTTCGAGCAAATGGAATGCTCATACATTGTTGAAGAAGCATAAAATTGTAAAACCATCCTGGAAAACAGTTTGTAGTTTCTTACAAATTTGAAGTTATATATATCCTATGATTTTGAGCATTCCACATCTAGGTATTTGCCCAAGAGAAATGAAACTGTAGGTCCATAAAAAGCAGTTTTATTCAAAATAGAAAACTGTAACCAGTCCAAGTATCCATCAATTGGAGAATGGATTTTTAGAACTTTGGTATATTCATGCAATAGAAGAATACTCAGCAATAAGATGGAACTACTGATAATATACAAAAACGTGGAGGAATCTTTTAGGCATTATTCTGGGTATAATAATCCTGACACAAAGGAGTACATACTGTATGTTTCTACTTATATGAAACTCTAGAGCAGGCACAAGTAATCAATGGTGAAAAAATCAGAAAGTAGTAGCCTGAAAGAGTGTAGGATGGATTGAGAAGAAACACAACAGAACTTCCAAGGTGATGGAAATAATCTAGATCTTACTGATGTATGTATTTGTCAAATCACAAATTTGTATACTTGTATACTTAAGATCTGTGCATTTCACTTTACTTGTAAATTTGACCTTACAGGAGAAACAATCTTGAACTCTAGTAGGTTTGCTTTTCACAGTGGTACCAGTTAGCAATTCTGAAGCTTTATTCTGCTTATGGCAAATAAGTAAAAATATTCAGGATAATGAGATCCAGCCTTCTCACTATAGAGAATAGAGTTAGTATGGAAAAGATGTTAAAAAGAAAAAAAAAAAACCTCTTAAGTACAGAGAACAGATTGGTGGTTACAGAGGCAGCGGAGGGTGAGGGGTAAAAGAGAGGTCAAAAGGTTGGAAGTTTTGATTTATTCCAGTTATAACTAAGTCCTGTGGATGTAATGTACAGCATGGTGACTATCGTTAAAACTATATTCTATATTTGAAAGTTGCTAAGAGTAGATTTTAAAAGTTATCTTAAGAAAAAAAAAACCTTGTAGCTATGTGGTGACGGATGTTAACAATGCTAATTTTGGTAATAATTTCCCAAAATATAATCAAATCATTATATTGTACATAAAACGAATACCATGTTATATGTCAATTATGTCTCAAAGGAAAACAAAGGATGTATCCTGCAGTGTTGGTTTGGAATCTGGAATTGGATATCAATATGAACTCATGATTGTGTGTGTGCGCGTGTGTCTGCTTCCTGTCAGAGCCTAGAAATAATATCACACCAGTAGAAATGAACACATCAAGAGTGAAGATCTTAGTTTCAAAGTATTTCCCACTGAAAGGAACCACTGGGGAAAAGATTAATTCCAGGGTTGAAATAGGGAAAGCACAAGATGAGCCTAGATCTTGTTACACCAGAGAGTGTCTGAAGGAGCTCCTACTGTCCAAATCTCAGACAATTGGAGCATCATAGTAAATAATGATAGTGATAGGTTATAGCTTTTCAATAAAATAGAATTCTGAGTCCATAGTTGATGTAAACAAATGAAAAAAATGCAGAACAGAAAGCTCCTTATAGTAGCAAGGCAACTGATGTACATAGAAGATATGATGGTGTTAGGTAATCTGTGGATGCTAAAAACAGTAGGCAATTTTTTTATGGGAAACAGCATATTTACATAATCTCAAAGTATTTCTCCCCAAAATTACTAATCATAAATGGAAAGGTAGTAACTTTACAGTGGAGAAACCGAGCAGACACCATCTAATCAATATCATCAACATTGGGACACACATCTATCATGTGACATGTTTCCAACTTATTCTCAAGTTGCTCTGAAAATTAGATACACACAGGAAAGAAAGGAAGGGGGGGGGTGGGAAAGAGAGGCAAAGTGTAATCAGCAACCACAGGGGTATAAGAGAGTTCCTTGCACTATTGCAACTTCTCTGTGTTACCCAAAATGTTGGAAAAGATGTTGGAGACAATTCTCCATAATCTCCCATGTTTCTCCTGGTCTTGTGGCAGGTGCACGGATAGCTTTTGTCCCAGGCTAATTTTATGAGGATATTTATTTAGTGAAAGAGCCTTAGAAGATAAAGATTGTATCCCTCTTGTAGAGCGAAGAGCAGGTTTGTTTACTGTCAAATATAATGTCTCCCACCAGGGCAAAGTTTGGGCAGTTTCTCTTGTAGTCCATTATAAAAGATTCAGATTCCCTAAACTCAGGGTCCTCAGCTTTGAAGCAAATCTGTGTGCACAGCATCTACCTGTGCCCCTGTGTGTTACCCTTTATGATTTTGGGGACAAGGGGAACAGGTGGAATTGTGAAGCTAATACTGCTTGATATGCCATGAGTAATACAGTTTTTTTTGTCTCTGACCCAGTAGTCTTATGCCTTCTGTCAGCATTTATGAAACAGTGATAGGTTAACCTTTTAATTTGCAAGTACAGGAAAATCTCAGACCCTTCACCATTCTTGGCAAAAGGAAATGTAAAAACAAGCACTGTCAACCAATTTGATAAATGTGGATATGTGTTGTTTTACATTCGCAGGCACACAGTGGAAGTCATGGGGAGCTATATATGTATTTGGGAAAAGTGTGGCTTGTGAGGAGTCTGAAGAGAATGGATGTCAAACAACAGGGAAAGGAGGAGGGAACAAAGACAGCAGAACAGTGGTGGGGGAGCAGTGATTAAGATCAGAATTCCAAGGTATACAATACAGAAGCAAGTGTCCCGCTGCAGTAACAGCAGTGAAAAATTGATTTGGGGGGGATTCTGGGGGATTATTTAGTTCCCATCTCTCATGTACACACAAAGTAGAGACTCCGGAGAAATTCTTCATTTGGGTTTTTAAGCTAATTGAGGCCAGAGAAAGTGACCTATGTTCCTTTATTTTGCCCCTACTAGCGTGTAACTCAGTGGTTAGCCCAATAAATGACTTTTTTTTTTTTACAAGTTTTTATTTAAGTTCCAGTTAGCATAGAGTATAATATTAATTTCAGGTATAAAATATAGTGATTCACCACTTACATACATCATCCGGTGCTCATCACAAGTGCACTGCTTAATCCCCATCACCTATGTCACCGATTGCCACACCCTCCCCCTCTGGTAACCATCAATTTGTTCTCTATAGTTGAATCTGTTTCTTGGTTTGCCGCTTTTTCTCCCTATGATTTTTTGCTTTGGTTCTTAAATTCCACACGTAAATTAAATCATATGGCACTTGTCTTTCTCTGATTGACTTATTTTGCATAGCCTAATACCCTCTAGCTCCACCCACATTGTTGCAAATGGCAAGATTTCATTCTTTTTTATGGCTGAGTGATATTGTGTGTGTGTGTGTGTGTGTGTGTGTGTGAGAGTGTGAGTGTGTGTGTGTGTGTGTGTGTGTGTGTGTGTGTGTGACATCTTTATCCATTCATCAGTCGATGGACATTTGGGCTCTTTCCACAATTTGGCTATTATTGATAATAAATGACTTTTAATTGATCAATTCTATAAGAAATAGCCCTATTTTTGTGCTGGTAGTAAAGAAACAAAACAAATTTTCATGAATTCCCCTCATACTATTTCACTTAAAAAATGCGTTTTAAATCCTCCTTATGGAAGCCATAAATGTTTATTATAATAAACATAGAAAATTAAAAGAAAAACAATTAGATCTCCCTCATTCCACTATTTAGAAAAAAATCATTAATATTTAACTTATTTTCGTTTTGTACAAAATTAAAATTCTATTGTATAATTTTGTATCTTGCTTTTTAACCTAATGTTATACTAAAATAATGTTTACATCATGAAAATTTTTTTGAAAGCATGACTTTAATAGCTACATAATATTATACCTAATGAATCTACCATAATACATTTAATTATTTTTCTGGTCTGGGTCATTTTTATATTGTTTCCAATTTTTTCCTTTTGCATGATAAACTGATTATTTGTTTAGGATTTACTTCCAGGGGTAGGACTCCTGGATGAAGTCATTGTCAAGTAGCTTCCTAGAAAAGTTCTACAACTTTGCCATTCCATATAGAAACACACTGGGATGCATGTATTGCCTGAGAAAACCTTAATAAAATGTAATAACCAAATTTAAGTTAAAATATTTGTTTTATTTTCTGATTATTTAAAAAGATTTTTTTTAAATGTTTGTTTATTTTTGAGAGAGACAGACCGAGTGCAAGCAGGGGAAGTGTCGGAGAAAGAGGAAGACACAGAATCTAAAGCAGGCTCCAGGCTCTGAGCTGTCACCACAGAGCCCAACACGGGGCTCAAACTCACAAACCATGAGATCATGATCTGAGCCGAAGTCAGACACTTAAGTGAATGAGCCACCCAGGTACCCCTCCTTGTGATTAATTATCAATGAGGTTTATACTTTAAAATTATTAATAAAACACTATGGTATTGGCTTAAAAACAGACACATAGATCAGTGGAACACAATAGAGAGTCCAGGAATAAACCCATGCATATATGGTTAATTAATTTATGACAAAGGAGCCAAGAACATACGGTGGGGAAAGGGAAAGGGTTTCTTCAAGAAATAGTACAGGGAAAACTGGACAGCCACATGTGAAAGAATGGAACTGGACCACAGTCTTACATCACAAATTAACTCAAAATGGATTAAAGACTTGAATGCAACACCTGAAAACCATAAAACTCCTAGAAGAAAACATAGAAGAAAACATGAAATCTTAAAACTTGAGAGGGAGAAAATTTTTGCAAATCATATCTGTCAAGGGGTGAATATATTCAAAATATATAAAGAACTCATACAGCTCAATAGCAAAAACACAATATCATTTTAAAAATGGGGAGGAGATCTCATAGACATTTTTCCAAAGAAGACATACAGATGGCCAACAGACACATGAAAATATGCTCAACATCACTCACCACCAGGGAAATGCAAATCAAAACTCCACTGAGGTATCACCTCACTTGTGAGGATGGCTTTTATCAAAAAGATAAGAAATAAGTATGAGGAGAATGTGGATAAAGGGAGCCCTTTGCACCATTGGTGGGAATGTAATTGGGACAGCCCCTAAGGAAAACAGTATGGAGCTTCCTCAAAAAGATTAAAAATAGAATTACCATATGAACCAGCAATTCTACTTCCAGGTATTTATCCAAAGAAAGTGAAAACTCTAAGGGTATAGAAAACTATACAGGATAGAAAACTCTAAGAAGGTATATGTTCATAATAGCACTATTTACAATATCTAAGACATAGAAGCAACTTAAGTGTCCATTGATGGATGAATAAAGAAAATGTGGTGTCTATACACACAAATGGCATATTATTCAGCTATAAAAAGGGAAATCTTGCCATTTGTGACAACCTGGATGGATCTTGAGGGCATCATGCTAAGTGAAATAAGTCAGATAAAGAAAAATACTACATGATCTTAATGATATATGGAATCTAAAAAAACAATCAAAAAACAAAACAAAACAAAACAAAAGAAACAAAACCCAAACCCATAGATACAGAGAACAAATTGGTGGCTATCAGAGGTCAGGGGTGGGAAGTGAATGAAACAGTGAAGTGAAGGGGGTCAAAAGGTACAAACTTCCAGTTATAAAATATATTTTATTTTTTAGAGAAAGAGGCAGGAGTGGGGGGAGGGGGAGGGGGGAGAGGGAGGGGGAAGAGAGAGAGAGAGAGAGAGAGAGAGAGAGAGAGAGAGAGAGAGAGAGAGATCTTAAGCAGGCTCCATGCTCAGTATGGAGCCCGACACAGGGCTAGATCCCTCAACCCTGGGATCATGACTTGAGCCGAGATCAAGAGCCTGGGCAACCCAGGCACTATCTCCAGCTGTTATAAAATTAAGTCATGGGAATATAATGTATAGCATGGTGACTGTAGTTATTATCGTATTTCGCATTTGAAAGCTGCTAAAAGAACAGATCTTAAAAAAAGTTATCACAAGATGGGGCACCTGGGTGGCTCAGTCGGTTGAGCGTCCGACTTCGGCTCAAGTCATGATCTCGAGGTCTGCGAGTTCGAGCCCCGCATCAGGCTCTGTGCTGACAGCTCAGAGCCTGGAGCCTGCTTTGGATTCTGTGTCTCCCTCTCTCTCTGCCCCTCCCCCACTCATGCTCTGTCTCTCTGTCAAAAATAAAATTAAAAAAAAAAGTTATCACAAGAAAAAAATTCTAGTAACTACGTATGGTGGCAGATATGAACTAGACTCTGTGGGCTATAAAGGAATACAGAGGGAGGAGCTCAAGCTTAGGAGGCAGAAACCCTGGGGTTTAATAATTCCTCAGTGTTGTGAAATTAAACTCGATAACATTTATGAAATATATACTATATACAAAGTACCTAAAATAATGTCTGACACTCAGAAAATGTTGGTTTTCTTCTCCTATCTGGTTTTCTGGGACTGCAAAAAGGAAATTCTTTGATAACAAGCACGGATAGGAACCTTTTTTTTTATTTTTTTATTTTTTAACTTCAGAAAGGCAAAGGAATGAAAAAAATGTGCCTTTCTGTTGATAGACTGATTGCCCAGATCCCAAATGAACTGGAATTTCCAAAAGGTAAACCTGATTTTGGAACATTTTTAATCCAATTTTCTATGTACTTCATGAGAATTGTTTTCTCGTTGCCTATACCTTTATTGTCAAACTGTCAAAATAGCCACTTCCTACTTAAGTTATATTTACACAAGCATATAAAGTGCTTTCTATTAAATTTAATCTTGGTTGAATTAGATGGAATCTTTTAGAGGAAATAAATCATTCTAATAGCAGTAAGAAGTTGACCTATGGCACCTTCCTGAGAATGATGTTTCATTAGTGCTGGATCAGCTTTTAGTAGCTGCAAGACAGTCTGAGGTCTGGGGACTTGGAGCCGTACCTCTCACATCCATACTTTATCAAGCTTTCTGCCTAACCCACCTTGATGGTGGCTTACTTTGTTTTTATTCTCTTTCCCTGTGACACAGACTGATGCATTTGAGACAAAACCAGTAAGAAAGCAAGAAGCAGGAGCCATCTTTAAGCATCCCAAGTAAAGTCAAGCCTTTAAAGGTAGAAATGATAAAGAAGTTGTTTACTATGGTCCATTGTGAAAGAGATCATTTGGCACACATCTCACAAATGGAGAACAAAAAAATGGGAGTGGAGGTGGGAGAGGGGGGCGTTCATATGTAGAAATTACCAGAGTTTAGGCCCTTGGCCTCTCAGCCTGCACATCCTGGCTATGATCAGATTTGGGTACACGAACTTTCCAGAGATTGCTGGAGAAGAAATGACGGGCTGGCTGTGTTCTGCTGGTTGGGTTGGGAAGGAATAGGTTTACCCAAGCACTCAATTTTTACTGCAGTTATACATGCCAGCACCAGGGGAAATGGATGGTAACCAATTGTCTGTGTGCTTTTGTTAGTGTCTCTTTTCTGTGGGGTTGGTCTACGCAATTACCGGAGCCCTTGAGAATGCTTATCGTCAATGGGAGTAATTTCACATCCTATCCATTTAGTGAAAAGCTGTGAAAATTGATCTCGGTTCTGCGGTAAGATTGGAACCAGAGCGCAGGCTACAGATGCCTTGGAAATAAATATGTGCCCATCGTTGTTTTCATTAGGTGTTGCAGTAGACCAGCCTCCAGGAGAATGAACTCTAGTCGGGCTCTTTCTGTAGAAGTTCAGATGTGTCCCCAACCTGGTGAAGTAGGCTGGCAGTTTCATTTATTGTTAGATTTTTTGTAGTGGTTGTCAAGTAAGGGGCTGGCAGCCCTGAAGAGCGCAGTTCTCTGTTTTATCCACAGACAGGAGACAATGTAATTTGACACTTACTGCCAAGGAGGAACCTGTCCTTCCAATTCAGCTTATTGGTTTTTGTTTTTTTTCTTCTTTTTCTTACGGGCTCTGTAGGATTTCAAAAGTTTCTTCAAAGGGCAGCAAAATTAGCCTTAAATAGTATTTCTTGGATGGTTTTTAAAAATGGCAGTAAGGCCAAAGCTTCTCATCTTGACATAAGTGGTTCCTTTACAACTTGTTTTTATCTTGCCAGAATAAGCAAAATACAGTACTTTAAAATGTATTTTCATTAAGGCGAAAGACCTTGTTTTAGCTGAGATCTGCAAGGAGAGAACCAATCTGCAAATGTGCTTCTTACATCTCTCTTTAGCTTTCTGCTCCTAAAGCAAAAAGTAGGCGGGTTTTGTTTGTTTGTGTTGTATTGAGGACTGGCCTTCACTTAGCACAATTAACATAGCAACAAAAATTTGTGTCGCCTAAGTTCTACATTTCACTGTCAAGAATCAAACTTTTAAAGCGACATTAAATTTTTTTTTTTTTTTTTTTTTTTTTTTTTAAAAGGAGTGCTGGGTGGCTCAGTGGGTTAAGCATCCCCCTCGGGCTCTGTGCTGACAGCTCAGAGCCTGGAGCCTGCTTCAGATTCTAGATCTCAGTCTGTCTGTCTGTCTGTCTGTCTGTCTCTCTCTCTCTCTCTCTGCCCCTCTCCCACTCCCACTCTGTCTCTCCCTCTCTCTCTCAAAAATAAACATTAAAAAAAATTTTTTTAAGTGACATTCATTTACCAAGAGCTGGAATCAAGATAAAAATCTTTAAAATTAAACTTGGAAACAGAAGGCTAAATAAAAGCATAACATAAACGATTTTGTTAAGTCTTCTTCCCTTGCAGGTGACATTAGCCCAACTTTGATCTACAGACATGATATCATCTACAGGGTACGCCCAGTGCCACATGACTGCCTTCTTTTGACCAAAACAGTGGTTTTGTGTAGCCTTACAGATACAGCCTAAGTAGCTTCAGAGTTGGCCTGCATCTTCACAAACAGGTCAGAGCAGATTTGAGTTACGCAACTTCTGCGGACAGAGCCTCTTCCCCCATGGCCAGCTGGAGAGTTTACGTTTGTCAATTACTTCCTTCAGGGCCTGGCTCAAGATTCATTTCCTCCAAGACTCCCTCTTTGACGAACTCGCTTCACTCAGCCGTTCCCTTCTACCACATCTGCTTATTACTCATCTAATACTCTTTGTTCTGCTCTGCCATGCGCTGTTATGTTTTACCTCGTGATCATTCTCTAAATTTTTACTTTATCCTTCAGCTAAATTAAAATTGCCTTGAAAGTAGGGCCTGTCTGCTCCTTCTTTTGTGTACTCCTGTAGCACTTAAGTATAGTGCTACACGTATAATCGTTTCTTAATAAAAGAGGAATGTTTTGTGGTTGTTGGGTTGGGATCCTGCTTTTGTCTTGTTCCTGAAAACCAAATTCACTGCTTCAACATCATGGGTTTTCCCAGTCTGCTCTAGTGATGGTCTCACCCTGGCATATTCTTCTCTGCTCTGGCCCCAGAAATTTCTCTCCTAACATCTCACGGATTTGATCTTTCAGGGTCAGACTTTCCACAATCAGGAAGGTAGGGATGAGGAGGCAGGGAAAAACCATGTCTGTGCAGAGTGATATTAAGTGAATAGGACAGGATCCAAGAAGGGATGGCAATAAACCTCTATGTGGTAGATGGAACAGTGTGGGGCATAGGTAGTTGGGATAGGGCACAGCAAAAAGCTTGAGCTCTTAGCAAGAGGCTCAGATCGGGGAGGGGCTGGGGAAATTTAGAGCAAAAGTGTTCAGAATCAATGCCCGTTTGAAGAAGAGGCCTAGGTACATTTTGGTATCTCTGAAAAAGACAGTCTCCTACATCTCTAGGGGGAAACACAGCAGTGTGCTAGGGGAAATTTGAAGCCGCAGGATAAACAAGGCACTTTTTCTGGAATGTCTATTTTACTCAACAATTTAGGAATCTTTCAGTTGCAAATGGTCTAGCCCAAGCAAACTCACCCCACCCTTTTATGGAGGGGGTTCACTCGACCGGAAAACTTATGAAGCTTCAGGTATGGTTGGATACAGTGCTGCAATTACATTCCCAGAGCTCCAGCTCTCTATCTTTCCGCTTTGCTTGGCTTTATTTTGTGTGCAGGCTTTTTCAAGTTACATTTGATTGCTGGCAACTCCAGATCTTCACCCTTGCTTAGCCACCCACAAGAAGAAAAAGGACTTCTCTTGGGGGTGCCTGGCTGGCTCAGTTGGTAGAGCATACAACTCTTGGTTTCAAGGTTGTGAGTTTGAGCCCCACACTAGGTACAGAGATTAGTTAAAAATAAAAGCTTTAAAAAAAAAAAAAAAAAAAAAAAAAAAAAAAAAAAAAAAAAAAGAACTTCTCCCCATATCCATACACCTATTTAAAAAAGAGGCTGTTGGGCCTTGCTTGAGATATGTGCCAGTAGGGTACTGTGGTCAGTCTTGCCCATGTCAGCAGCCCAGTCCTGTGACCAGGGATCAGTGCCATCATGAATGATAGCTCAATAGCAATGATGCAGCAGGGGACTAGGATTTCCTCCAAGGAAAGGATGCTAGCAGACAAAAACATCATGTCCAGAACACTCGATGTTCAGTAATCTAAAACATTTTTATATTCAAATAAACCCACCGTGGGGTGGGGTACATGGTTTACTTTTTTCTGATAATAGAACTTTGATGAAAAGTTTGAGGAACACTGATCAATATACAAGCTTTTTAAAACCCACAGCTACTGTGTGGAAGTAGGTGTGACTGTATTTATCACGCTGGATGGCTGTGCCTTCCAGAGGGAAGGCTGGCACTGTGGATGTTGTAAAATTAAAGGGTGTGTTTCCAATTTCCTGGACAGCATCAATCTCCTTGCTCCATGGATCACACAGACCTGAATTGTTGACTCGTGTAATAAAAGCCATTCATGGGTGCTGCCACCCATCTTCACCCCAGTGGAATGGACACCCTAGAAAGTGATAGGAGGGTAGGAGATAGGACTGGAGAAATAACAGGAAAATATGCAGAAGTATGAAAGAGAACTGGCATGGAGGAACACATTGCTCTAGTCAGCACACAAGGTATCCCACTGCCGACCTGCCCATGCTTGACATGCGTAGCACCAGACCCGCCACGGTTTCATGCTCTCCACATAAAGGTGAAACCAGAATGAAGGAGTAGCAAATGCTCTCAGTGCCCCACCTTTATCCCTTTGCCTTACCGCTTCTAATCCAGGACTACCAGACTTCTAATCTCCAGCACTGACATTTCCTTGCCTTAATGGTACTCCCTGGCTACTGCTAGTGTGTCTGGCTAGTAATGCCTGGGCGTCATTTCTCCCGTGGCGTCCCTTAGCCAGTGACTGACCGGCAAGAGCTGAAGAAATACGCCGGCTCCTCATCTCTTGGATGGGATTCCTCGGAGGTGCATTCTACACTGGCTCTCAGACTTGCCCAGTGGGATTAAGTTCCAGTTGTTGTTCACAGTAGTAGCTGGCTTGGTAACACATCTTTTATTGTCTGCTCTTCCTTCCTTGCATCACTCCCTCCCACACTTCTATCACTTAAATAAACTACTGGCACTTGCACCTTTATCTCAGTGTCAACTTGTGGAGGAACCCAAACCAAGATGGAGCTTCCTGGTAAAGTCTTGGGATCTTTCCTTAGACCTGGGGAGACTTTCTGTCATTTTGGATGGGAAGAGTGGGCCCATTATGCCACTATCCACTAATGTCTCTGTAGATTCATTTGGTTATTAACCCTCAAGATATTAGGCTGATTCTGAGGTTACGGAACCACTGGAGAGCCAATATGACCCCATAACACCTCTGTTGGTTAATTATTATTGCACAATAGTAATCCACCATAATAATAATAATCCCTTGTTATTACAGTTCATGCACCTAGGAGTTTGGGTTGGCTGATCTAGACTGGGCTTGCTCATGCAGGCACAGTCAGTTGGGGTGCTCTGGTGGGCTGAGCTTAGCAGGGCAACTCTGCTCCATGTGTCTTTCCTTGCATCCTGGGACCAGGCAGCCAGCTTGGGCACATTGTTTTCTTGGCAGTGGCAGAGTAGAAGAGTAACGTGCCCAACTGAGTGCTTTTCTAAGCCTCTATTTGCATTGTGTATATGAGTGTTTCTTTGACAAATGTAAATCAAATGGCCAAACCCAGGGTCAAAGGGCAGGAAAATCTATTCTTCCCCTTTTGGGGGAAATCTGCAAATCACAGGGCAAAGGGTATGAGAGAGGGAAGAATGAGGAATTGAGACCAAATCTACTCAGCACCTAAGCATTTGTCCCAAGTCCACTTTTCTACTTGTCTGTCCCTGGGAAAGTTGTGCAGGAAATACTTGGCTGTCATCAACTTTAGTAACATGTAAATTATGTTCTGACTTGCCTCTTTTTCTTAAAGAATTTTGTATGTATTTTTCTCTTATGCAATAAACCTGTTTTTATAATTTAAAAAGAATCCAATAAAGGTGCTTATCTGAGCTTGCCTTAGTACTGAACTAATGAATTTGAAGTGAAGTGTGCATTTCAATAGCTGAAGCATGAAAGGAACAACCAATTAGCAACCAGGAGCACAGCTTTAAGACAACACACAAATTTCCAGAGGTGTTTAATTGGAAGATTCCTTTTCATGAGGATTCAGACAGCCTTACTTCTTAAACTTGACACAGACCATCCTCAGGCCTTCCCCAGACATGCTGAAATGGCAGTGGTATGGAAACACCTATCATCAGTATTCATGTTAGTCTTTTTTTGTATTCTCTGTCCATCAGAGGAAGGAAAAAAAAAAAGTTTTATGACTCATTGTTTTTCAAGGATGCTGCTTCCTCTGCAGTTTTTAAAGTTGTTTTTGGATAAGATTTTCACCTTGTTTATATACTGCCCACTGAAGTTCTTTTTATATCCCAGGTTTGTACGTTTAAGGGCCCATTAGCAAACTTCATAATACTATTTTCTGCCTCTCAATAGTCTGGTGCTTTGAAACTGACTTGATAGACCAAAGAGAAAGAAAGGTGGCTAGATTTAGCCAGTGCCATTAAAAACAATCCTATTGTTTGACCCATTCCTCTGATGATAACCTTTTATGATAGTTCTGTTTCCTTAGATCCGCCTTTTGGGATGGCCTTTGGCCATTTCTGAAGTGGTAAGTTTCTGAGATTCTCTGGGGAATTGTCCCATAATATGTGGGAGCCCAGGAAGGAATTTTACAGTAATTCTGCTACAGTGAAACATTTGCCTCCAGGCCAGAATCAAAAATAGCAGCTGGAAGGACATTTGGAAAGGGGGGGCGCGGTGTGGGAGTGCAAGAGAGGTGGAGAGGGAGAGCTTTTCACATTTGGATAAAAACATTAGCAAAAACACTAGGCAAAACTGAGACAGGGCTGGCATCTTTTACCCTTGAAACCATCCCATCTCCTCGGGCTTGGCTCTCCAAGCCAGTGATTTCAGTGCCGAGAGGGCTGACCGGGGTCAGTGCACTGCGCTTGGCAATAGACAGTGGGCACCAAGATTCCTGGATGTTGACCAGCAGCACTGGCTTCTCTTCTACCACACCAAGAAGCACAGAGAGACTGCTGCTCCTCCCACAGCAAGTTAGCATCCAAAATGTAGACCAGTTTCCTGGAGTAACTAGAAATTGAATGACTAATTTCAGCCCTCTGAAAACTTTGGGGAAGAAATGCTCCAACTTTACCAATAAGCGTCACTGCAATAAAGGACACAGATTATAGAAGGGTTGCACAAGAGCCCAGGAGAAATAAACAAAGGAATGTAAAGGAGGAATAGGAACATCTACATAATCATGATAAAAGAGACTGTGGCAGCCAGTTTGCAAAGATGGCCTCCAGTGAACCATGCATCTCGGTACTGTATTAGTGTCCTTGTAAATTTCCTCCCTTGAATCTGAGCTGCCTTGTGACCTGGGACTATTAGAATATGGCTTAAATGACACTGTGGGGCTTCTAAGTCTACGTCATAAGCAGCCTTGCAGCTGCTGCCTGGATTTCTTAGGCAAAAGGAGATTCCTCTGGGACACTCCCTCTCAAACCCAGCCACCAAGCTATGAAGACCCAAAGGTAGATACTCTAGTGGGCGGCCCAGCTCTACTCCACCCCCAGCATCAGAGGACTCTGAAGCCAGTCATTTCAGAGGACTCCAGCTGCCACTCGACCGCAACCACATGAAACATCCCAAGAAAAACTGCTCAACTGAGACCACTGAACACACTGAACAGGAGATAATGATGTTGTTGTTTTAAGCCTATTGTTGGTTTGTAATCCAGCAATAGGTAACTGAACAGAAGTTATACATTTACACACATGGCCGTATACATTTATGGAAGGAAGTATCAATTGATGGATTAGCTGAATGGCTGTTTATTTACTCATTTATTCATTTACTCAACAAATATCTATTGAGCCTACATGTGCCAGGCACTGTGCTAGTCTCTGGGAACACAGTGGTAAAAAAATTAATTATGTCTCTGTCTCCAAAGAGCCTATAGTGGGGATGAGGGCTAGACAATAAACAAGCACACACATACTTGTAAGATTATAAGTTACATCAAGTTTTATGATAAAAAAAGACCTTGGTCCTATGCCAGAACAAGACAGGGAGACCCAACTTAGCCTGAGTGATCAGGAAAGGTCCCTATGAGGTGATGATTTTGACGTGGATATCTGACATATAAGAAGGAGCTAGCCCTGCCAGGGGTTGGTATTGCAAAGAGCTTTCTAGAATAAGGGAATGATGAGGGCCCTAAAGTAGGAAGGAGCTTGGGGCATGGGGAGGAATGAGAGAAAGCCAGCATGGTTGGGCTGGAGGAATTCTCAGGGGGAGAGAGGCAGTAGAGGGAGACCTGGGTCACAGTAGGCAGGCTTGTAGGAGTTTGGATTATCTCCTAAATGCAATGGGAAACCCTTAAAGGCTTTTAAACAGGAGTGACAAGATCCAATTTACATTTTAAAAAGGTCACACAGGCAGCCTGGTAGATAACAGATTAGAAGGGGGCAAGAGGGGAATCAGGGAGGCCATCATCTGAGTGAGAGGATAGGGGCCTGGGACACTCAGCCCTAAGAGGCACCACGTGGCACCTGCTTCCCGCCCTGTCACTGGGGCCTCTACTCCTCAAACAGCCCCAGCAACATTTGTTCTAAGGCAGTTGCTCCATGGAGTATACGTCTGATTGATGACAAATGCCACAGAACCACCAATTCTTATTCAGAGAATCTAAATTGTTTCAGCCAGTGCAAACACTACCCTTGTTTCAGCTTGATAGAGATGAACCATGCTTACAGCCAACCCACCCCAGTGGCCTCCTCACCCGCCTCTCTCTAGCACACCATCATTTTACATAAGACACCACCCCAGGGATGGCTGTGGGTGTGGGGCTGTAGGATGTAGGAACATCACTATCCCCCATAGCAAATCCTGTATCTTGGGACTCTTGAGGTCTGTGGGGCCAATCCATTTGGTTGACCAGATTTACTGCCTGGATGAGGCCGTGTTTCCTGACCAAGTTGCTTATTATAACCAGCAGATACTGGGTCCATGTGTCGTTGTTACAGTAGTTGTGAACAAAAGGAAACCTGAGTAACTAAAGCCTACAGTAGCCATAGGCTAGAGAAAACCTGTCAATAGTCATTATTCCCCAAGATCATCATTACAAAGGTATTTAGCTCAGCATGTTCAGCTTCCCTCTGACTTTCTCAGGATTTATAGATTGTACTTTCATAGAAACTGCCAGACACATTTCTGACACCCCACTCCCACCCACCCACGTACAGCCAAGTGTGTGTGGCAGGCACTGAACTGAGCCTTCAGGGGAACGGATCCTGTTGCCTGTCCCCAAACCTCCCCTGGACTTTGCACCCCACTCCCACCCCCGCCAGTCTCCCACCTCCCCCAGCACCATCTGCCCACTGCCTGCCATAAGTCTGGGAGTCAGCCTTGACCTTGTCCTTCCCCCTTCCTCCCAACACTCACAGAATACCCTTCCAAACCATTCACTTTGTTCCCTCTGCCCAGGGAGTTCAGGACGCCCACAGCAGCAGCAGCCACCGCCGCCTCCACCACATCTCCAGTGTCTGCATCCAGACTCCTCCCACCCAAAATCTGCGGCCTCCTGTTAACTCCACCCCCTGCTCCCACCTCCTCCTTTATGCAGCAGCGATACCCATCAACAGTCCCACAACTCTGCTTTCTCTCAACACTGGGCCTTCCTGTATGCCAAGGAGCCAGCAAGCTAGGATCTGTGGGTTTGCTGCCTGTTTTGTAACTAAAGTTCTTTTGGAACACCTCCATACACATTCACTTATGTGTTGTCTACAATACAACACGCAACATGCAATACTCAGCAGCAGAGTAGTGGCAACAGAGACTCTACGGCCTGCAATGCCTCAAATATTTACTCTCTGGCTCCCTATAGAAAGGCTTTGCTGTTCTTGCTATAGACCATTCCTTCTGCCTGGAACTCTTCTCTCCTTATGTCCTTTTGCCTCGTCCACACCTTCCCTCCCTTCACCTGGGTAATACCTACTTATCCTTTAGCTGTAAGCCTAGTGATAATTTCCTCCAGAAAGTCCTCCCTGACCACACCCCATCTCATTTATACGTTTTTCTAGCACTCTGGTGTTGTATCACAATAACTACATACGTGCACGAGTTTCTCCCACAAGCCTTGAGGAGCTGGAGGCTGGGTCTATCTTACAGGCCTGCTTCTCCGTTTGTGGGCTGTGAGGCAAGAGTATAAATAAAGTCCCAGTTTCCATTTGTTTAAATATTTAAGCATTATAAACTATATTATAAACTACAAGCTAACACAGTTAAAGAATAGGTCTTTATAATCTTACTCTGACAAGTAGTCCTTCATATGCAGGAAAAAATACATGTAAAGCTAGGATTCTGAGGGGATTAAAAATTGGCAAAGTATTAGAGACAATTATCATGTCTGAGGGTTCCCCTAATAGACTAGTGCTGTTTAGCCAATCCATGAAAATGACACACAAGAACTAGCGTATATATACATATATATTTTTAAAGATTTTTTCTTATTTTTAAGCAGTCTCTACACCCAACATGGGACTCAAACTTGCAACCCCGAAATCAAGAGTCGCATGCTCCACCGAGACAGCCAGCTGCCCCAGAACTAGCGTATATTTTATAAAGTTTATTTTTCTCGTCTTGGTCTCAGTTTAACTACTGTTACCATAACCTGATTTTTACATAATGTTCATTTGCTCATAATCTAAAGTATTAGAAATAAAAATTGTGGGGCACCTATGTGGGTGGCTCAGGCAGTTAAGCAACTACTCTTTCTAAAATTAATTAATTAATCTATTTATCTGAAAGAGAGGGAGAGACAAAAGAATATTAAGAAGGCTCCATGCTCAGCACGGAAAGCGACGTGGGGCTCGATCCCATGACCCTGGGATCATGACCTGAGTTGAAATTAAAAGACATTCAATTGACTGAGCCACTGGGTGCCCCAAGTGTCTGACGCTTGATTTCAGCTCAGGTCATAATCTCACAGTCAAGGGATCAGGACTGAGCCCTGTGTTAGGCTCTGTGCTGAGTGTGGAGGCCGCCTAAGATTCTTTCTCTCCCTCTTTCTCTCCCCCTCCCCTGTGCATGCTTGTGTTCTTTCTCTCTCTCAAAAAAATAAATAGAAGTAAAAATAAATTTAAAAAATTGTATTTAAAGTACAAATTTGGGTTAATTTAAAAAAATTTAAATTGAAAATAAAAGCAAATTGAAATAAAATTGAAATAAACGTTGAAATTTTTTGAAATTGAAATAAAAGTAAGCAAAACATGATTGTATGTGCTATTCTTCTAAATTACTAAAAACTGTATCTTAAGGGGCAATACAATTAATGAATTAAAATTGTTCAAAGCTACTTTTTAATTTTTTTTTTTTTTTGAGAGAGAGAGATAGTGTGTGCGAGTGAGACAGGGTCAGAGACAGAGGGACACACAGAATCTGAGGCAGGCCTTAGGCTCTGAGCTGTCAGCACAGAGCCCAACACGGGGCTCGAACCCACAAACCACAAGATCATGACCTGAGCTGAAGTGGGACACTTAACTAACTGAGCCAGCTAGGTGCCCCCAAAGCTACATTTTAAACTTAATTTCATAAAAATGAAATCTTACTAAATACATAGGAATAAAAGGATTCCAATGCTAGTGTGCAATGTCTACTAGTTAAGAAATGGTATCAGTCTTCATATGCTGTAGCTAGACCTACACATGCCCAAATAGGAATGGTTTAATACAGTTAATATAACACTCTTTCATAAGTACCCTCAGAACTAGGACTTAAAGTAATATGAAGGGTGGAGAGCCTGGGTGGCTCAGTCAGTTAAGCATCCAACTTTGGCTCAGCCACGATCTTGCCATCTGGGAGTTCGAGCCCCACATCAGGCTCTGGGCTGACAGCTCAGAGCCTGGAGCCTGCTTCGGATTCTGTGATTCCCTCTCTCTCTGCCCCTCCCCTGCTTGCACACTCTCACTCTCTCTCAAAAATAAATATTAAAAATAAATAAATAAAAGAATATGAAGGGAAGCAAGGAAGTGGACCTTCAGCCCCACTGGGAAATCGTTTCTACAACTATCTATGGCATTGATGCCTGAGGGAGGTTTTGACAACTTACTTGCTTTTTCTCTTACCGAAGTCCTTCCACTGCTCAACAGGCTGAAGAAGTATCTTCCTCTGACATTAGCAGTGGCACAAGCCACATCTTTGTGGCATTGACCCGTTGTCTTTAGTCTTTTTAGTCTTAAGGACACACACTGCCAGGGATGCAGCAAATAGTTTTCACGAGGGCCAAATGGCATGAGCTGCAAGAATAGTTGCTCAGAGTGATAGGTCATGCAGTGCCAATGCTGAGCACTGGGGCCCAAGGGACAGAAGCAGAACATAACCCTTCGTGTTTGGTTCTGTGTGTGTCTGTAAGATGCATAGCCCTCTATGGTAGGGGCCCCTCTCGCTTGAGTGTAAGGGTAATATAGCCCTTATCCATTGTTGTAGCCCTACTTCTTACCATAGAGTCTGACACACAGCAGAGCTCAGTAAGGGCTGACTTAGGTACACTGCAAAGGATTTTTATTGTTTTGGACCAACGAGGCACTAATCTATAAATGACTGGTCTCTGGCTTAACCACCATTAGTGTAGCCATCTACTAGAGCAGGGATCGGCAAACCTTTTCTTTAAAGGGCCAGATAGTAAATAGTTTAGGTTCTGTGGGCTATATCCCCTCTGTTGCAAATATTCGACTCTGCTCTTTTCATACCAAAGCAGCCATAGGCTATGTACGTGTGTACACACACACACACACACACACACACACACACACACACGTGACCGTACTCCAATAAGACTTTATAAAAACAGGTGGTAAGCCAGATCTGGCCAGTGGGCTGCTGTTTGCCAACCCCCATACTAGAGTATAGGGGGAAAGGGACAGTGCTGATGGAGAGGACACAGAGTTGGAAAATACTTAGGAAGTGAGATTATCAGGAGATGACTGCTAAGGGCATGGCCTACCTACCCTGATGGCCTTAATTACTCTGGCATGATAGCGGAAGTCTCAGCTGAAAGTGCCAAGAGATGATCAAGGCATCCTCTAGGCTGGCTTTCCTTCATCTGGGTGGTTCCTCTCTGCTTCCCTGGTTTGTCACCTCGACTATTGGTCTTCCTATAGAGATCAGTTTTCTGTCTAGCTCAGTGCTTCTCCAGCTTGAGTGTGTATTAGGATCACCCAGGGAGTTGATGAGAAAGACCTGTCTGGACTCTCCCAGGTGTAGTAATCTGCTTGGGCTGTCATAACAAAATATAACAGGGGCGCCTGGGTGGCTCAGTTGGTTAAACAAGAGTCCGGTTCTTGATTTCAGCTCAGGTCATGATCCACAGTTCATAAGTTCAAGCCCTGCATTGGGCTCTGAGCTGACCAGGTGGAGCCTGCTTGGGATTGATTCGTTCTCTCCCTCTTTCTCTGCCCCTTTCCCGCTCACTCTCTCAAAATAAAATTTTTAGGAAAGTTACTATAGACTGGGTGGCTTAAACAGAAATTTATTTTCTCATAGTTCTGGAGGCTGAGTCCAAGATCAAGGTACTGTCGAGGTTGGTTTGTGATGCAGCCTTTCTCCGTGGTTTGCTAATGGCCACCTTCTTGCTGTCCTCACATGGCCTTTTCTCTGTGCAAGTACTGGCAGAGAGAGCAAACTCTGGTGTCTTTCTTTTAAGGACACCAGTCCTATCAGATTAGGGCCCCACTCTTATGACCTCATTTAACCTTAATTACCTCTTTACAGGCTGTATCTCCAAATATAGGCACATTCTGAGTTAGAGCTTCAACACAGGAATTGTTGGGGTGGGGGAGAGAGGGGCACAATTCACTCCTGCAATACTGGGATTTATAAGAAATATATATTTGGCCCACCGCTCCTGGCACGTAGCTCCTCACACCCTTGCAAAGAGCCTCTTTGTAAAGGGGCACCTTTTGTTACAATATTTAGTTTTTCCTCAGTTCCTGAAATAGCTTCCGAGCAGAAAGCGAGTGTCTTTTGTTATTCATAACAAGCCCCTTTCAACCACACTGAGTTTATGTTAATGAGGTGACTTTTGGAAAGCCCCTAAGGATGGGGGCTGGTTGCCAGGGGAACCAACCAAGATTAGAGGGTTGGAACTTTCAGTCTCCCATCTCCACCCCCACACAGTCTCTGGGTAGGGGAGAGGGGCTAGAGATTGATTAAATCATTGTCCGCTCATGATTGAACTCGGTCATGTCTACGTAGTGAACCCTCCATAAAAATCCAAAAGGATAGGGTCTGGAGAGCTTCTGGGTTGATGAATAAGTAGGCATCCATGTGCTGGGAGGGTCACAAACTCCAAATTTCACTGGGACTGAAGGTCCAGTGCTCAGGACCCTTCTAGACCTTGCTCTACGTATCTTTTCATCGTATGTTCTCATCGGGGTCCTTTACTGTTCCTTGTAATAAGCCAGTCATCTAGCAAGTAACCTGGTTTCCTGTGTTCTGTGAACCACCCTAGCCAATTTGTCAAACCTGAAGAGGGGAGTCTGTAAGTTCAGATTTATAACCAATCTGTCAGAAGCACAAGGTGACAATTTGGACTTGAATCTGAAGTAGGGAGGAGGCAGTCCTGCAGGCCTGAACCCTTAGCTTGTGGCATGGGACACCATCTCCAGCATCAGAATGGAGTGAAATTGTAGGACATGCACCTGGGAATACAAAATTGCTTGCTGTGTGTAAAACCTACACATCTGGTGTCACAAGTGGTGTGATAGTATTGAGAGCAAAGACACAGACACATAGGAGATGCATTTTTCCTTTAGAAGTCCACAAGACCAGATCTGGAGACTAACTGGTTTCAGATGGGGTCCAGGTACACAGATAATTCTAATGCTCAGTTCAACCGAGAAGCCATTTAGAGGGTTGGGGTTTTTTTTTGTTTTTTGGTTTTTTTTTTTTTTTTAATGCTTATTTACTTATTTTGAAAGAGAGACAAAGTACGAGTTGGGGAGGGGTAGAGAGAGAGGAAGAGAGAATCCCAAGCAGACTCCACACTGCCTCACGCGGGGCTTGATCCCATGAACTGTGAGATCATGACCTGAGCTGAAATCAGGAGTTAGACGCTCAACTGACTGAGCCAACCAGGTGCCGCAAGAAGCCATTTTGTACCTGGCAGTGAAGGATAGGTTAAAGAGGGTCAGAAATGGAAACCTGGAGAATTTTAGCACTTAAAGGTAGACAAAGTTTCTAGTGAACAAGACTAACAAGGAGCCATTTGTATTAGTTGAAAACTAGAGGGGGCGGTGCCTGGGTGGCTCAGTCAGTTAAGTGTCTGACTCTTGATTTTGGCTCAGGTCATGATCTCACAGTTTGTAGATTTGAGCCCCGCGTCGAGCTCTGAGCTGACAGTGTGCAGTCTGCTTGGGATTCTCGCTCTCTCCCTCTCCCCTGCTTGCTCGCTCTCAAAAAATAAAAATAAACTAAAAAAAAAAATTTTTTTTTTTAAAACTAGAGGAGGGTATATAAAGGAGGAGAAAATTATAAAACATAAGCAAGAAACTAGGTTTAAAAAAAAGTCTTAAGTATCTCCTGGATTTGACAATTAGCAGGCAAGGACAAACTTTAGGAGATGTTTGGGGGTGTGTGGATACCAGCCTCAGTTTGTCCCTATTCTGAGTCCTGGAGGGTCCACCCGTATGGGCAAGACCAGTGGATTTCCTGGCTCTTGGCTTCAAGTCGGATTTGGCCAATGGGGAATATTAACAGGAAATCAGAAGGAGAGAGGAGAGAAAGGTCGAGGTATTGATCCCTTCACGTGGGTCAGCACAGGCTGGCTGCATGCCTTATGAAGGCCATCACTCTTGTTGGATGGTCCTCTCCATACAGTACTCTCTCTCAGCCTGTGCTCCTCTACAGGAACCTTCCGCTTTTCCTGCAGGCCTAGGGTAATGACAGCTTCCTGCTGTTACCAGCCCCTGGGGTGCCACACTATTCTTTTGGCTACAGTATCCTGTCAGCATCTTTGTAAATAGTCGCTATGTTAAACTCTCCTCAAATTACCCCATTTGCGCCCTTTGTTTCCTGCTAGGATCCTGACTGATGTAGGACACAATCCAGACTGCAGTGGACAGGGGAATGAGTGGGAGATTGCAGAATGTACGGAATATGTTATTTTGAAAAGTACCATAGAAAAGTACAGATAATGTAAAACTATGTGCCACCAGAATGAAAAAAACATTTTATCATTTTCAGATTAAAAAAATAGACGAAGTTTCTTTTGTTTTCCATGTCAATCCCCATCTCCTCTCTAAGAAAAAAATTTTTTAATGTTTATTTACTTTTGAGAGAGAGAGAGCGAGCAAGAGAGAGGGAGAGCTCGAGCAGGGGAGTGGCAGAGGGAGACACAGAATCTGAAGCAGGCTCCAGGCTCCAAGAGGTCAGCCCAGAGCTGAGGCTCGAACCCACGAACTAGGAGATCATGACCTAAGCCAAGGTCTCATGAGCCGAAGTCAGATGCTTAACCGACGACTGAGCCACCCAGTCACCCCTCCTCATCTCTTCTCGTAACAGAGGCCACTGCTCTCATGAATTAGGTATGAAACCTTCTAGCCCTCACAAAACCCAAAAACTTTATTTGTATGTGTGTTTTAGAATTTACCTAAATGCTGCCATACTGTATATATTACCCAGCAGATCCTTTCTTTTCTCACAAATACATCTTTGAGAAGGATCCATATTGTTTTAACTGTTGCTTACTATTTTTATATATATTCTCCTGTTCATGGACATTTTTATGATTCCAGTTTATCTACTATTAAACAATACTGAAATGAACATCTTTGTACCTTTCTCCCGATAGAAGGTAAATTGCTGATCATAGGGTTTATATATTTAACTTTACTGGGTTTTACCAAATGGACACTTTTCCCAAGCTCCCGAAAGTAGTTCTACAAACTCCTATAAGCAGTGAGTGCAAATTCATGTCTCTTCACGTCATGGTTAACATCTTAAGTTGTCAGAGTTTGTGATTTTGGAAACTCTGATAACGGTAAAGTCAGTATACAAAAACCCATATACAACCGTTGCTATTAGATGTAAGTTATTTTCGGAGTGGGCCATACATGCACACCGTATGAAATCCAGAAGGTACAAGAGCATATATAGTGCAAAGGGACTCTTCCCCAACTCCTGTCTCTTAACCACCAGAGCTCCGCCCCGTTACTGGTTTGTGTTCTTCAGATACATTCTGTAAATGTATGTCATAACACTAATTGTTTATATTACGCTTCTTTTGCTTCAATAGATTCTACAGTTTTATAGACTCAGTGTTAACTGTGTTCATTTTTATCGTAAGCCCAGTTTCCTCAGATCCTGCAAACACAGGTTCGGGTGACAACTTGAAGAACCCCCAAACCTGGAAATCAACGGACTCACCACCTCCAAAGATGCCATCACAACTGTTCCAAGGGGCTTAGAGAGCCTCTCTATGAAATTCTACAGTCCTAGGGTTACCAATGGAAGCTTGTAGACTAGGTTCTTTTATCAGGGAAACAATCACCACTGTATTTCCAACAGGAAGGGTTTTAGCACAGGGAATTAGAGGCTTTCACAACTCTAAGAAAGCTACAGGAGAAATGGAGGCTAGGAACCCTTTCAGGGAATCTGGAAGTGCACAGATCACAAGGAAACCACTGCTACTGATCTCAGCTGCCTGTAGGGAGGATTCTCAGAACTCTTAAAAGCTGGAGGCAAAAGTCCCCCATCACCCGTTCCATCTGCTGCTGCCCATACTTCTGCCCATAAGATCCTCCAGAAAACAATGGCTTCTCTTTCTCTTCCTCTACCAAATATCATGTAAGTGCCTCTCATTGGTGGAGTCTAAGCAGACCATCTTCTCTTGTGGAAAAGGAGGAGCCAGTGCTCAGAAAGGCAAATAGGATACCAAGTATCCACAAATGGCAACTGGCATGGTTCCCAATGAACTCCCTCCCTCTACACATGGGTAATAACTCAACTTTGTAATATTACATTCTGTCCTTCATAGGGGCAGACACCAGGAGAATTTGTAGGACAGCTATAATTTAGGTCATAGATTTTATATAGGCCAACAACGATTAAGCACCTATTTTCTCTTCCAAATGGCCCAGTAGAGAAATTATACATGAACTCTGCAACAAAAGATAAATTTAGCATTGGCATAAAATGTTAAAAATTTTTTTAAAGTTATTTTTGAGAGACAGAGAGAGACAGAGCATGAGAAGAAGAGGGGCAGAGAGAGAGAGAGACAGACAGACATAGAATCTGAAGCAGGCTCCAGGTTCTGAGCTGTCAGCACAGAGCCCAAGGCAGGACTCGAACCCTTGAACTGTGAGATCATGACCTGAGCCGAAGTTGGACACTTCACCAACTGAGCCACCCAGGTGTCCTGACAAACTTCTTTTTTTTTTTTTTTTTTTTTTTTAAATCAAGGTGATCACACTTAAAATGTTTCTTGCTTTGGGAGGTGAGACAGAATGAAACTTAAGGTCCACCTCATGCTGACTTTCTATGAATCTACATTAAACAGAACACTCTATAGACCAAAGAAATAAGTGTAAAGGGGTAGGAGGTAGAGCGGTAGGCAGCAGGTGGTGAAGGACAGGTGAGTTTTGAGGCAGGCTTTGGTAGGTAGAAAAAGGATAAGGAGATGTAAGGAGCGCAGCAAAAAGAAAGGGAAAGAAAAAGAAGGCAAACACTAAAAATTCATTTGCAGTTAAAGCTATAGATTAGAAGTCCTAGAAAGTTCAAAGCATAAGACATGTTCCCTGGCCTCAAAATCTTAAGTATTTGCCCAAAGGCATGGACTGCCTAGAATAATACTGTGTTATGTGCTTTGCAAGGATGGTCTCTGTTAATTCACACGCTAACACGCTAATCAAGTGACCACTTCTAAGTCCATATTCAGGTGAGGAAACTGAGGCACAGAGCAGTTCCAGAACTCACCACCCTCCACCAAGAAGGGGAGCCAAGTTTGTCAGCTCTATTCTTAACCGCTGCCCCCTCCAGGTCAGAAAGACTTTGATGGATGATGGAACTGAGGAGGTCTGGAAAGATTTGTCTCTAGAAGGTAGAAACCTAACTCATTCATTCCTCAGCCTCCTCCCCGGGTCCCAAAGATTTATTTTCTGACTCTGCTATTTTAAGTCACATTTCTTTATCCTCCTGCCCTCTCTAATCCCCTTTTCTCCATGCTCATGGTCTCTCTCTGTCCCTCTCCTCTCCCAAAGCCTCTCCAAGGCAATACATATATACCAAACAGTAAGCTAGGCTTTTAGTTTTCCAAATGGTCTTCAGTCTCTGGGTCTATGTTTGGAGGAGATGTAGTAGACAATCTCTAGAGAGCCTTTCAGACTGTAATTTTCCCCCTCTGTCCTCCATCATTCCCATCAGCTTGGAAACATAGTTTAGTACTCTCAGCTTTTTGTAGAAAAGTCTTTTTTAAACACCTGTGCTTGACCCCACATACTCTTGCGACCCTATTTCTCTACTCCCCACTTACAGTATCTTATAAGAAGTTGTCTGTAGCCACTGTCTTCATTTCTCACCTCTCTTCAACCCACTTTACTGGCTCCTGTCCCGCTCTCTATGCTGATAACTCCCAAATTTATATTTACAGCCCCAACCTTCCTTCTTAACCAGCTGCCTACTTCACATCTAATTTGGATGTTTAATTTCCAAATTAACATGCCCCAAGGCAAACCCTGGTTTTCCCAGCCTGATCTATTCTCCCAGCTTTTCCGATCTAGCAAATAACTTTAACAAGAGCCCAAGCTAGGAGTGTGGGGCTCGCTCATCCCCCTCATTAAATCCACCACTGAGTGCTATCCACTCTCCTCTACCTCCAGAATATCCCAAATCTGCCTGCTTCTCTCCATCTTTATCTTTATCCAAGCCATCATCATCCCTCACCAGCGTTACTGTTATAGCCACTTTATATAATCCATTCTCCACATGGTAGCCACAGTAATATTTTAAAGTGCAAGTCAGATAATACCATGCCTCCACTTAAAACGCTTTGAGGTCTTTCCATTACATTTAGCATTAAATCTGGCCTTCAAGGCTTTACACGATCAGGTTTCTGGTCCTCCCTGACTGGATCATCCCTTCCCCTGCTCTCCCAAGCCATACATGCCACCTTTGTTTGTTGAGCATATTAAGTTTTGGAGTTTCTGTGCTATTTTCTCCCTCTTCCTAGAATATAAATTCCCTTGATCTGCCATTACTGGCTTCCTCCCAATATTTGGGTCTCAATTCAAATGTCACTTTCTTGGAGTAGCCTTTCCTCATGACCCAGTTTAAAATACTCATTTACTGTCACCCTGTCCTATTTTCATATTTGACCTTGTTACTCCCTAATGCTCCATTTCCGTGTGGGTCAATCCACATTAGAATGCAAGCTGTTAGGACCTTGGATTTCTTTTGTTTTGCCACATGCTTAGCACTTAGAATGGTGCTTAGCACATAGTAGGCACTCAAATATTTATTTAATAAATTAGTGAAAGATAAGATCCTTGAAATATGAAATTAGGACTCAAACTTTTTTTTTTTTTTTTTTTTTTTTTTTAATATCTGTTTTGGGAGACAAAGAGCACATGAACAGAGGAAGGGCAGAGAGGGAGGGAGAGAGAGAATCCAAAGCAGGCTCTGTGCTGCCAGCACAGAGCTCAACACCAGGCTCCATCTCAACAACAGGGAGATCGGGGCGCCTGGGTGGCTCACTTGGTTAAGCGGCCGACTTCGGCTCAGGTCACGATCTCGCGGTATGTGAGTTCGAGCCCCGCATCGGGCTCTGTGCTGACTGCTCAGAGCCTGGAGCCTGTTTCAGATTCTGTGTCTCCCTCTCTCTCTGACCCTCCCCCGTTCGTGCTCTGTCTCTCTCGGTCTCAAAAATAAATAAACGTTAAAAAAAATTTTTTTTTTAATTAAAAAGAAAAAAAAAACGAAAACAAAAAACAACAGGGAGATCATGAGCTGAGCCGATATCAAGAGTCAGATGCTTAACAAACTGAGCCATCCACGTGCCCCGACTCAAACTTCTTTATAACTTTTCCCAACTGCCTAGGGACATTGCTGCACCTCATATGAGCTCTCAAAATGCTGATGAAAATAGACAACACATCTACCTTAAAAGTTCTAGCAACAAAGGGAAAGTGAAGACCTTAATGTAGGCTTCATTTTAATGAACATTTCTGATGAGAATTTGATGTGATAAATAAAAGTTATACTAACTGCAATCCCCCTGTACATGGCAACTTTTTCTAGGTTTGGAGTTCAGGTCTTAGAAACAGTAAGTGGTTGGTAAGTCCCAAAGACAAAGCATTCCTTAACCGCCTTCATCTGTTACCCTCACCCTCCTTTCTCCTCTAACCTGTGAGGGACAGGAGCAAGGACTATTTAAGAATTCTTCTCTTCAGGGGCACCTGGGTGGCTCAGTTGGTTAAGTGTCTGACCTCGGCTCAGGTCACAATCTCACCGTTTGTGAGTTCGAGCCCAGGATCAGGCTCTGTGCTGACAGCTCAGAGCATGGAGCCTGCTTTAGATTCTGTTTCCCTCTCTCTCTTCCCCTCTCCTGCTTGCATTCTGTCTCTCTCGCTCTCAAAAATAAAGAAACATTTTTAAAAAATTAAAAAAAATTCTTCTCTTCCATCAGGTAACAATGTCAATAATTCCATGCCCTGGAGAATGTCAGGGTTTCAGAGTCTATATTATGAAACACTTTTTTTTAAAGTGGGTTATAGGCACTTTTCTATCCACTCTGTAGAACTCTCATAGGTTGTGTAATGCCTCACGAAGGGCCTGAATGCTCACCACCCACATCTCCAGTCTAAAACTAGGTTAGGAGTAAAATGAAAACTCTGCAGGAAAAAAAAAAACAAAAAAAAAACCAAACACAACACATTTCCTCCTGCTCCTCATAAAGTCCTCAGCTCAATTCATATCTTACAGCCATGGAAATCCAGAGCATGTAAAGAGGTCAAGAACCTAAATAATTACTCAGCTACTAATCAACAGTAGCAAACACTACCTTTGAAATTGTGGAAATTCTCATTTCCACACTGAAGCCAAGAGAACATGGCCATGACCAGCAGGCAAGAAGACTGAAGTGATACTTTCCTTATTTACCGGGTAGTTCTTGCCTTACTTCATTCAGAACAATACCAACCTGCCACACCTGGGGTTCAGGTAATTTTGAGGAGGAGAGGTAGGATGGAATGGAGAGACTTTATCTAGTCTGGGAAAGTGCCCAAGTGAAAACAATTGCATACCGAGTCATTTTCCCACAAGGCTGGCAGAGGTCTCCATAGATTGTCAAGCTTCAACCACTCTGTAAACTCTAAGATCACTTTAAGGCCCTACTTTCTTCCTCCTATGGGGAGAGGTCTTCACTCTAAGAGGTTAGCCTGGGAAGATATGGTTATCTTCAAACTGCAACAAAGCCCCTAGTCCTCCCATAGTTCCTGCACTCCACCCTAATTGAGTTTAGGAAACTGATAAGGCAGCTGTGAAAATAGAGTGCAAAACATTCTCTTCCATTCAAGGCAGCTGGCATCGTTTGCACTTTTTACAAAGGGGGTGAGGAGGCTGTTATTTTCCATTTTTAAAAATGGTTATGGATCAAAACACAACTAAGCAACCACACTTGCATTGCATAGTCAATTTGTCCACTCATTAGTGCATATGTAGCTCATGATTATGCATATATTTAGAGCTTTGTGTGATCAATATTTTAAAATGCCCACAAAAGTAGAGAGAATGTCAATGAACTCCATGTATTTGATACCTAGCTCCAGTGATTATCCACAAAAATCCATTCCATGTTAATGCTCTTACAACAAAACACAACATCTTGCTGTGAGAATGAGCCCATGTGTCTCACTGGGTACAACATTTAATTTGTTATGATACATAATAACTTCTTTAGAGTTTTGGGGCAGAAGAGTAAAACTTCACAAATTCTGACTAATTGGCTATAACTCTGTCCAAATTATTGAAAAAACTGCATTATGCAATTTTTTAAAGGCAGTTTTATCACTTCAAAGTTAAAGAGGATCACAGAAGCATTGCCAAGGAGAGGTCCTATCAGCTTTGCTTTAATGAACACATGCAAATGGTAACTGTAAAATTATTAATTTTCTTTGCATGCAGATAGGTGCTTCAAAGTAACATAAGACGTATTAATCAGCTCATACTGTCATAGCAAAACAACACACACCAGGTGGCTTAAACAACATCGATTAATTTTCTCACAGTTCTGGAGACTGGAAGTCCGAAATCAGGGTGCCATGGCAGTCAGGGTTCTGGTGAGAATGCTCTTTGTGGCTTACAAACAGCCACCTCCCACCGGGTCCTCACAAGGCAGAGAGAGCAAGCAAGCAAGCGCTCCGGTAACCCTTCTTATAAGGACACTAATCACATCATGAGGGCTCCACCCCCATGACCTCATCTAAACCTAATTGCCTCCCAAAGGCCCACCTCCAAAAACCACCACATTGCGGGTTGGGGCTTGAGTACGAATCTGAAGTGTGGGGAGGGATGACAGGTGCACAATTTGGTCCACGGTAAAAAAAAAAAAAAAAAAAAAAAAAGTTTTCTTTTCTTTACAAATTATAATTATGTAGACATTATGTATTTGTCTGGCACACCCTTTTTATTGATGGTGCAAATACAAACTTTAGAACAATTGATAACATCACAAATTCCATACTGGATACATTTTATTGACTAGGTTTTACAGTATATGAAATAACTACCCAGTAAGTGCCTGCCAAACTGACACTCTTCTCTTTGCCCATACATGTTCCCCTAAATAAACTGATAAGGGACAAGAAGTGACAAGGAGTGGATAGGCTTTCTGAGTCTGCCCCTGGTCTTGAAGGTGGAGGCAGGGTAGGGAAGACATGGTACCTTTTACAACGGACTGGTTTTGGGTTTACAGAATTAATTATCAAAGTTTACCTAATAAAACTCAAGTACATACTAGGATTTTCTAAAAGTAACCTAGATTTAAGTCTTGCTTATGTTTTTTTTTTAATGTTTATTTATTTAATTTGAGAGAGAAAGCATGTGAGTGGGGGAAGGGCAGAGAGCGAGGGAGAGAGAGAATCCCAAGCAGGCTCTGCACCACCAGCGCAGAGCCTGAATGTGGGGATGGAACTCACGAACTGTGAGATCATGACCTAAATTGAAATTGAGAGTCGGATGCTTAGCTTACTGAACCACCCAGGTGCCCTTTGCTTGCGTTTTTCTAAAGATCAGCTATTTTTTTATTGACAAAAGTGAGGATGCCTACCAGGAAACCTGGAAAAAATCCAGACCCTTAAAATTCCCCTTGAGTTTTCAAGTGGCTAATTCATTATTCCGCTCCTGTCCCACCGATGCCCAGCTGTTGGCGGCTGAACTCTCTCATAAAGGTGACGCCACTAGAGAAGTGAGGTCATGGTTGCGGAGCACTGTTGAGAGCTCACCTTGGGATGAAAGGGGGCATCAATGCGCTTCATAAGACCTCTCTGACTGGAGATGAAAATGCTTTGGGGACTTGGGGCCAAACTTCATGAATTAAGAGTAAAAAAAAAAAAAAGGTACTTTGTGAAGGGTATCTGAGTTGCCAACACACTGAGATAACTTAAGAGTGATCTGTAACTGACCACAGTGAAATTTTGTCTTGACATTTTCCTGGAAGCTAGAAGTAAATATTGAAAATCAGAAAGCTGGGGTCCCTGGGTGACTCAGTTGGGTAAGTGTCTGACTTCGGCTCAGGTCAGGATCTCACAGTTCATGGGTTCGACCTCCGAGGTGCGCTCGTGCTGACAGCTCAGAGCCTGGAGCCTGCTTCAGATTCTGTGTCTCCCTCTCTCTCTCTCTCTCTGCCCCTCCCCTGCTCACATTCTGTCTCTCAAAAATGAATAAATGGTAAAAAAAATTTTTTTTAATTAAAAAAAGAGAAAATCAGAATGCTTAGTTTGAGGAATAGCAACAAATTAACTGAAATATGGCTCATTATGACATATATCCTTATTATACCTGATAATATTATTATGTAATAATATTATACCTAAGATTATTGCTTGTGAGGCTTGTGAGATCAGGAAGTTCCGAGTTCAAATTCTGACTTTAGTAGCTATGTGACCTCAGGCTAATTCCTAGGCCTCCTCACTTTTTGTTTTTGTTTTTTCAACTCCTTAAAACACACCTACCACCACATACCTTCATTAAGTAATTGTAAGGAATAAATAGTAAATGTAAATAGCTTGGCATAGTATTTGGTATAGAGTAAGAGCCAAATAAATGGTGACTGCTATTATTAGCATAGCATAATTTAACTTCAACAGTTTTAATTAACTACACTTGCACAATTTGAGTAAAAGATTGCTTTACTTACTTATCTCAACAATCAGAAACACCTTCTCAAGGGAGGGGAGGTAGATTTTTAAAACTCTTGTCAGTGGTAGTTTGTATAGGTTTGGAGTATTTTAAAAGATGGTAACCAGTTTTTGTTTGTTTGTTTGTTTAGCACTTTACAGTATCCTGGTTCATAGGATTTTGGTAGCTTATTTGCCACTTACATAGCAGCTGTGTCTTAAGTCTTACTCTGCAGAAAATAGTAGGAATATTCAACAAGCACTTTACAGAAATAAGAGGTAAGACATTCAGCCAAGATTCTGGGGATACATATACAGTGCAACAACATAAATAAGGGGTCTCAATGTAATACAAAATGCCACTCAAAATAAGAGTTTGCTTCCCCAGGGGTATAGGAGTCACCCAAGTGGGCTTCTCTACTGCAATCACAGTAGAAAGACCAGCTTGAGCTGATTGTAGCCCTGGGGTGCACCCAATGAGATAGTCCAGCCTAGATATGCCTCTGTTTCTCATTTATGGTGAGGAAAGCAGTGTTTGTCTCAGGGACTGTGAACTCTATCTGTAGATTTCAAGGGGAAGGCTGGAGGCCGAAGACTATGTGAGGAGACAGGACGACTTTTAAGAAAATATTGTGAGGTGGTTATATGAAAATGATGCTCTTGAGTCCTATTTCCCATCAGTGAGGTGCTTGAGAATAGTTGGTTTGATTAAGACAGAGAAAAAATATCCATGTGCCAGAAAAAGAAAAGTGGGTCTTGCCTTGTGGTCTCCTTGCTTACAGCAAACTTTTTTTTTTTTTTTTTGTCTATTAAGAGCTACGTAAGGGAGGTGCAAAATTCTGTATTTATGAACAGTGTAAATCAAGTTTCACTAATTGAATTCTAAAAGAAGGGGGTGATTAGAAAATTGTGGGGTAAAATGTTTCATCAGTGTGAAGCCTTGTCAGCTGCTGCAGTTGGTATACTAATATATCCCTGGGTACAGCTATGGTGTACTAGTGACAGGAGTGGTCCAGTTAATCTGGGTTTGATAGAATACTGATAATCACGCATGCTCAGTGGGCCTGGGACTGTGTGTTTCAGGTGATGTGTTCAGGCTCCTTCATCCTGAAGGTTTTCACAGTGCTTCCCAATCTCGGGTAATATGATGACCTCTTCTAAAGAGGAATGAAAATTCTCCACTGGTCCTTACATTTATCCAAATCACCCTTAGTATGTTATCTTCACGTAACAAAAATAAAACTAGGTACAAACTCCTAATATTTATAGTTCTTATGAACCAAATACTTTTTCCAGATTGAATTTAAATAAAACTATCAAGCCAGTGATATCTAAATTGACAATATTAATTTAATGAGATAGATATTATTTTGCGAAAACTATATAACTAATTATAAAGTAAGCATGCTACTTATTGCCACAGGGCAGGTTCTTTTGATTTCAGTGCATTTGTAATGGCAATTTTTCTTTATTTGAACCATTAGATTACCTTCCTTAATACAGTGGTAATACATCATTCGCATACTAAGGCCAACTCTATTCTTTTCTCATTTGCCTAGGACAACTGGAGAATGTTACATTGTGCCAATTTGATCACAAACACAAAGCAAACATGAGGAGGGGGCCTGGGTGGCTCAGTTGGTTAAGCGTCCGACTTCAGCTCAGATCATGATCTTGCGGTTTGTGGGTTCAAGCCCTGCATTGAGCTCTGTGATGACATCTCAGCCTGGAGCCTGCTTTGGATTCTCCCTCTCTCTCTGCCCCTCCCCTGCTGGCACTCTGTCTCTGTCTCTGTCTCTCAAAAATAAATAAACATTAAACATTTTTTTAAAATAAAAACAAAGCAAACATGAACAAAACTATAGTACTCTGTTATAAAGTGGTCATTTTATTTTTAATGAAAATGTTGTGAATCTGCACTATCCAATGCCACTTGTGGCTACTGAGCACTTGAAGGGGACTAGAGTAAGCCAGGGACAGAATTTTTAATGAAATTTCTACTCAAACAGCCAAATGTGGCTAGTGGCTACTGCTGGCCAGTGCAGAAGACTAGCTCACACATTTACTATACAGTTTTTTAGATTATCATCAGAATGGAATCACTAGCTGTGTGAGTAGGGCAATGTATTTAACCTCTCTAAACCTCACTGCCTTCACCTATAAACTGGGGATGAGGGGTGCCCGGGTGGCTTAGTCAGTTAAGCGTCTGACCTCAGTTCGGGTCATGATCTTGTATTTTGAAGTTCAAGCCCCACATCAGGCCCACTGCTGTCAGCACAGAGCCCCCCTCTCCTGCTGCCCATTCCCTGCTCATTCTCTCCCTCTAAACAAATAAATAAACTTAAAAAACAACAACAACAATACCGGGGGAGGAGATAGAACACATTTAATCACTTATTGCAGTGCTAAGTGTAAAGAAACAATGCTCAACCCTTAGGGATGAGAGTAGGCAAAAGGCTGGGAGGAAGGTTTGCCCCTTTTTCATAGTTTCCATCACTGCCCTCTCAAGTCACCCCTGGTTGTACTTACTCTTTGAAATGCACAATTAATATTTTCTCCATTTTATGTGAAGTGCCAATAAAGCATATTTAGCTAAGTGCTATTTTTATTAATCTATGACAGGCAAACTAAGTAAAAACAGTGTGATTGCTATGAAAAAATAGCTTTGATTAGTCACCTGCCTTCCACTTAGATTGTCCCCCTGAGCCCCTCCTATATGGAAATTCTGGAGCTGCCAGTGATCTTGAACAATTGTTACAGGTGCATCAACTAGGCCTCATTTCTATTTCTCTGGAAAACAGTAAGCCTAAACCCCCTTCAGGGTATAGTGGACCATAATGAAACTGGTTACGTCACACTACTTACTGCCTCTGTTGCTGTTCCTGCAGGGGATGCTCTTCCAATCCCCAGGCCCAACTTACACCCCATTTGCATCTGGCAAACATTTAGCCTCATTTTCCAGAACCTGCTCAAATTTCACATCCTTTATGGAGCCTTTCCAAACCCTTCCAGATAAAGTTTATCTCCTTTATCCCCTGTCCTCACCCTGTACTTTACACAGACTTGAATCATAGCAACCACGTTTTTCACATTTATTTTACATTTTTAAAAAAAATTTTTTTTTTTTAACGTTTATTTATTTTTGAGACAGAGAGAGACAGAGCATGAACGGGGGAGGGTCACAGAGAGAGGGAGACACAGAATCTGAAACAGGCTCCAGGCTCTGAGCTGTCCGCACAGAGCCCGACGCGGGGCTCGAACTCACGGACCGCGAGATCGTGACCTGAGCCGAAGTCGGACGCCCAACCGACCAAGCCACCCAGGCGCCCCAACATTTATTTTACATTTATTTTTACCTTCTGCTGTTGGCTGAATTGTTTTCTCCTCCAAAAATACGTTTAACTTCCAGTACCTCAGATTATGACCTTATTTGAAAATAGGGTCATTTGGGGTGCCTGGTGGCCCAGTTGGTTGAGTGTCCCACTTTGGCTCAGGTCATAGTCTTGCCGTTCGTGGGTTCAAGCCCCGTGTCGGGCTGTGTGCTGACAGCTTAGAGCCTGGAGCTGCTTCAGATTCTGTGTCTCCCTCTCTCTCTGTCCCCTTCCCTGCTCATGCTCTGTCTCACTCTCAAAAATAAATAAACATTAAAAAAGAAAGGAAGAAAGAAAGAAAGAAAGAAAGAAAGAAAGAAAGAAAGAAAGAAAGAAAATAGGCTCATTGCAGATGAAATGAGTTAAGAGAAGATGACGTCATACTAGAGTATAGTGGAGTATACTGAATTGTTATGACCAGTATCCTTTTAAGAAGAGGAAAAGAGACAGAGACACACGAGGGGAGAATGTCATGTGACGACAAAGGCAGAAAATTAAGCAGTGGAGCTATAAGCCAAGCAATGGCAAGGATGGCAGGCAAGCCACCAGGAGCTAAGAAAAGGCAAGGGAAGATTCTCTTCTACAGGCTTCAGAGGGAGCGGGGCCCTGCCGACACCTTGATTTCAGACCCAGCTGCAGAACTGTGAGACGATACACTTGTTTTTTGGAGCCACTCAGTTTGCAGTACTTTGTTACGGCAAACCTAGGAAACGAATACATAAAATCATAAGCTCCTTGAGGACAGGGACCTTGCTTGATTTATGTGTCCTTTAGAGCTGTCACAGTGTGTCTGAAACAACATGTTGGACGGATAAACCTAAGAACACACTACCTATTCCTTTGCCTTAATCTGGTCTCAAATTGGAAATGCAGAAAAATCATTCTAAATAAATTCAGTGCTGTGGCATATGGCCATACAGGCTTGTGTGATGTGGTGACCTTCGACTATTTCTTATTGTATAACTTAATCTACATAAGGAAAGTCAATTGAACAGCAAAACTCCATGCCATCTGTTAGAAAAACGACCACTATTGTGAGGTTCAGCTCTTACTTTGCCCAATAGCAGAAAACCATAAATAATTATCCTCTAGATCAGGGCCTGGTAAACTACAAACTTGAGCCAAGTCCAGTCTGCTTTTGTAAATAAAGTTTTACTGGAACACAGCCACACTCATTGATTTACACATTGTTTATGGCTGCTTTAATACTACAATGAGAGTGATGAGTGGTTGTGATGGATAGTGGTTACGATATTGCCCAAAGAGCCTAAAATAGTTACTATCTGGCCCCTTACAGAAGAGCTTGCAGAGCCCTGCTCTAGAGAATATAAATTGGTAGACATTGCCAGAATGTTTTATATTAAGTGGTAAAAATCCCACCTTGAAACTGAAGCAATTCATTTTATCGCACTTTGGAAGATTCTATGCTACTACTGTTAATGTTGACATGCCAGAAAAAAAAAACAACAACTATGTGTAGAAAGTAATTTATTTCTTCCTCAAAATGGGAGCCAGGGATTAAAAAGAAAAGAATGTATGAGCTTATTTATGTTGTGTATGTGAATAGGGGGTGTGGGTAGAATAAGTTTCAAGCAAATCTAATATATGTAACTCCTACAATTAGGTGCTCTATATAGGGAATTTTTTGAACTGTGTCCAGCTCCTCAACTTGGAGAGAGGTGAGAAATGGAGAAATGGATGGAGATCTATTACAAAATCCAGGAGGAGAAATGCTTTCCAGTGTTTATGAGAACAGTCCTGCCTGCAGTTTTATTCTTTCTGGAAAGTATTGTGGAAAGTTTTAGGCTTTTGGCGAGGTCTTATGCATCAAGTCTGCCATGTGACCCCATCACCCTGGTCTCAGCTGATTGGACCAAGGCTGGATGCCTGATCCAAAGGTCAAAGGCCTAGATAATAGCCTGGTACAAGGACTCTGTCTGGTAGGGATGAATACTGGCCACACCAACCACCACATGCTCTCCTTTGGGAGTTTAGAGACTTATGGAGACAGTGAATCTATTTATCAAGACTAGCAAAGCAGGAACAGAGCATACTTGTTACCACAATGACAGGGCAATTATTACCTAAGAAGAAAATCTGCTGACAGAAGTAACACTGCATCCTGAGTGATGTTGTCATTTCCAGAAGTCTCACTGTGCCACAGGTATGGTCCAGTTGTACCATTTTTGTCTTACTGGAAGAGAATGGGTTTAGCTCAGTTTCTTTATTCCATCACTTAGTCCACTCTCTTCCCATCCTCTATTCCCTTGCCTGATTATCTTTTTATTTTTTTCTTATTCTTTTTATTCTTTAGAGAAAGAGAGAGTGCACAAATGGGGGAGAGGAGCAGAGGGGAGAATCTTTTTTAAAAAAATATTTTGTAATGTTTATTTATTCTCGAGGGAGAGAGAGATAGAGAGTGAGTTGGGGAGGGGCAGAGAGAGGGAGACACAGAATCCAAAGCAGGATCCAGGCTCTGAGCTGTCAGCGCAGAGTCGGATGCGGGGCTCAAACTCACGAACTATGACGTCATGACCTGAGCCGAAGTTGGATGCTTAAGTGACTGAGCCACCCAGTTGCCCCCAATACTTTTTACTTTAAATTGACCTACACAGGGTCATGTGAAAAGGTTGTTCACCTGTACTTGATCACGCAGTGATAACCTTACCCCTTGTTCCCTAGTATTCACTCACTGGGTCAGAACTACTCATTTCTATAACAGAGCAAGTGTGCTGAGCCTTTCTATTACTCTCCCTGATATGTGCTCCTTTTTTTCCTCCTTTTCTATTCTTCCATATGGCAACAACCCTGTGAGGCTGGGATTACGACCTCCCCGACCACTCCATTTCTTAGATCAGGAAACCTCAGCTCAGAGAGACTAAGTGACTCACCCAAGACCACACAGTTAATAAGTGCCTGAACTTGGATTTGAACTCAGATCGGATGGATTCTGTTAGAGGCTGAACTTTGTCTCCTCCATAAAAGGCATGTTGAAATGTTGCCCCCCTCAGTACCTCTAATCCAATATGATAGATGTCCTTATAAAAAGAATGCCATGTAAAGAGACAGAGGGAGAACTTCATGTCATAATACATGATTGGAGTGATGTGTCTATAAGCCAAGGAACGCCAAAGATCACAGGCAAGGCACCAGAAGCTAGGACCAGGTAAGGAAGGATTCACCAACACGTTTCAGAGGAAGTGTGATTTCAGACTTCTGGCTTCCAGAACCGTGAAACAATAATGTTCTCTTGTTCTAAGCCACCCAGTTTGTGGTTCTTTGCTACAGCAATTAACTAACTAGGAATCTAATGCAGATGGCAAAGCCATCTCTCCCCTGTGCCGCACTGTCTTAGATATTTAGGGCAGGGTTGGCTTATAAGGGATGCGCAGAGAAAGAATGTGTGCTTAAAGAGTCTAGAGATTTCATTTCAGGTGAAATCCCAAAAATAGCACCCAAAAGTACCTAAACCATGTTATTCACATTATGCTACCCGTGGATGTGAGGAAGTAGGTCCTCCAGTTGACCAAGTACGAAGTTCACCAGAAAGAGTACACCAGGAAAAATCAGATGTTCCCCTGGGACCCCTCTCCCACATGTGTTTGTCACTGCCCACCTCCTCACACCCAAATTCAGGATGACATCTAGGGACCTCCCTAGTTATATCCAATATGCTTCCCTCTTCTGTTATTTTTTCTTCTCCCCACTCCAGAACCCCAACAACCACTGATTTTTTCTCTTCAGCGTACCCTGATTTTCCTTTAAATCTGGCAGTGCCACCCAAAAGCTTTTCTTTAATCCGACTGGAAGAAAACAGAGTACCAAAATATCTAATCCCTGCTTTGCCACTTCAATCCACATGTATTCCTTTGAACAATGTGATAACTCTCCCTGGTGCTGCTATCAAGACAGGGAGTTGGGGGCAGGGAAGGCAGAGAGAGAGACAGAATCTGTGTAGCCAGAAGAGGAACAGAGAGGGTAAAAAGGAACATGAAAGTAGACATGGAAGTGGGTGACTAAGGGTCACCAGCTTTTCCTCCTGGAGTGGATGTTCTGGAGCCTCTCGACCCTTGGGAAATAAGCATTTTCCGATGTTTCCCTGCCTTCTGTTCTGAATCTCTTATTCTGATTTTTAGAAGTGAAAAAAATATTTTGATTTAAGCCATATGGCCTTTTTCTCCTTGCACTGGAGCTGTAGAAAACTCAGAGGGGGCAGGTGTGGAAAGCAGTGGCAGCAGGGTGGGTGGTACATAGGGTCTGTGTGTCTATAGCTTATGTAGCTCTGTAACTATGGCAACCATGTGCAATGTCACTTGCATAGCATCATAACATGGCCTTAGAGTTACCCCTCGCTCCTCAACTATTCCTCTTCAATGCACTGTCTGTGCTGCTGTTTCCTAGCTACCATGGTTCTGTTATATTTTTTCAAAGTCGTGCTTAAGTATTGTTTCTGTCTACTGTGCTTGCTGTCACTCTACTTCATCTGATAGCGAAACCAAGACCCCATTTCTTACAGATACTGTTAATTGATACAAAATTGTCAGTTCTTGGGGTGCCTGGGTGTCTCAGTTGGTTAAACGTCTGACTTCAGCTTAGGTCATGATCTCGCAGTTTGTGAGCTTGAGCCCGCGTCAGGCTGTGTGCTGACAGCTCAGAGCCTGGATCCTACTTTGGATTCTGTGTCTCCCCATCTCTCTGCCCCTCCCATGCTCATGCTCTGTCTCTCTCTGTCTCTCAGTAATAAATAAACATTAAAAAAATTTTTTTTAATTGTCAGTTCTTAAACACATTGAGTTATAAAGAATCTTGAGCCTGTGATCTGGACAACACGACCACTTGAGACTTTTTCTAGTTCTAAAGGTCCATGCCGAATCCTATTAGAGCTAATAATAGTTGACTGCCTGCTTACTGAAAATCCTTCCTTTTCTTTTCTTTTCTTTTCTTTCTTTCTTTTTTTTTTGCCAGTTGTTACAATTTCCCAACTACAACAGTAGTAAAATTAAAATTTACAACAGTGTATTAACTACATCCCATGGAGCTTGTACACAGGAAATATATGTATGTGTACCCCATAAATGAAAATTTCATTGCATTAATTCTGAAAATATATACATGAATGATTTATTTATTGTTAAGAACAATCCCCAAATCCTCAGAAATATTTCTGCTGTAATTAAATTTAAATGCTTTTTAAAAAATTCATGTGAGTTGGCAATTTACTATGTTCATATTTTAGCTTCCTTATGTTTGGTCATTAATTGTGGTATCATAAACAGCTAAGATTTAAAGCCCTTAACCTTCCCAGGCCCAAGCAGAAGCAAGATGTCAACACCCTTAAGTTATGAGCAGGCTCCCAAAGGGAATGTAATACAAAATACACTTATAATTGAATTAACTCGGGAGAGGATTCTGGGAAGATGACAGCATCAGTAATTTTTCATTTTCTCTAAATCCCTACATAAAAACAGAGAGAAAAACTGCATAGTAAAACCCCAAACCTGTGAACAATATTTACAACAGAACTAGGTGAGAAGGAACCCTCACAAACTCCAAAATATAAGTGGATGGGTCCAAACCACCATGAGCCATAAGAGCTGCATGTTATCAGTGTATGTGTGGGAGAAAGGATAAGGGAGATGCATCTGATGGACCTGAGCACAGGAAGACCCCCAAATAGCCAACGGGCATTGACTTTCTGGAAAGAGGGCAGGCCAATTTGAGAACAGCAGCTGAAACTGGGAGGGGTTTTGACCGATACCAGTATTAAGCCCAGGGGGGCGGTGGTGGATGGGTGGGGGGAAGGTCTGATAGGGCTCCTGTGACCACTCAAAACTAAAGAGAAACTGCTTAGGGTGGAATTAAAAATTTAACAGTACACGGACAACAGAGATGAGAGAAAGAAAAGCTCCAGACCAAAGTGGTGCAACATCATAAAGCAAGCTGCCTTGTTTTTTACTTATTTATTTTTATTTAGAGAGAGAGAGAGAGAGAGAGAGAGAGCACGCAGATGGGGGAGAAGGGCAAAGGGAGAGAGAGCATCCCAAACAGACTCAGCGCTCAGCTCGACCCAGGATCATAACCCGAGCTGAAATGAAGAGTCAGACGCTCAACTGATTGAGCTATCCAGGCACTTATTTTTTAATGTTCTCCAAAACCAACAGAAAAAGTTCTGTGAAGTGAGGAAAGCTTTCCTGAATGCTACCTTATTACGGAAGTTCAGGAAAACTAATTTCAAATTACAAGAAACAACAGAAAAATATAAAGGTAACATAGTTTTTATAAAGAAAAAAAAAAAGGAGGGGAAAGAAGCTGAGTAACATCCCTACAGACAACGAGAGCACTCTGGATAGACACACCCACAAAACAGAGCAAAACTGTAACCGCTAATTCCAAATGAGCTAAAAGACATTAAGAAAATAATACAAGATATGAAATAACAGAAAAAAGAATTAGAAACCCAGAGATGAAGTGATAGGATTCAAAAATATAATTAGAAATAAAGAAACAGGGGTGCCTGGCTGGCTCAGTTGGAGGAACATGTGATTGTTGATCTCAGGATTGTTGAGTTCTGGCTCCACATTGGGTGTAGAGATTACTTAAAAATAAAATCTTTTAAAAAAGGAAAAGAAAATAATAATAATCTAAGAAATAATGAGTATTCTAGAAAGGCAATAAGAGAAAATAAACTCAACAGTAGTGCCTTAAGAGAAACAAATGAAATACAAGAAAAGATTTAAATTTTTTTTTAATGAAGAAAGAGATGAAAAGATTTGAGAGAAAGCAATGGATATTGAAGAGTGACAAAGAGGATCCAAAATCAGATAAAAGAAGTCTTTAAATTTTTTTCTTTAACATTCATTCATTTTTGAGAGAGAGAGACAGAGCATGAGCAGTGGAAGGCAGAGAGAGAGGGAGACAGAATCTGAAGCAGGCTCGAGGCTCTGAGCTGTCAGCACGGAGCCAGATGTGGGGCCTGAACTCACAAACTGTGAGATCATGACCCGAGCTGAAGCCGGACGCTTAACCAGCTGAGCCACCCAGGCACCCCTAGGTAAAAGAAGTCTTTAAAGAAGAAAACAAAAATAAAGGAACAGAACAAACACCAAAACTATGTTCAAGAAAACCTTTCTGGAAAAAAAAATGGAAACAATTCAGACAGAGTACACCATGACACAGAGTGACAAATTCTGGTAAGGTTATTGGATTTTAAAGAAAAGGAAAAAAAATCCTTTGGGCCCCTAGAAAAAAAGGAATGTATGGCTTAAAAAAGAAAATATGAGATTACTATCAGACTTACTTTTTAAAATTATTATCAGAAAATGTGGTCAAATCTTTAAGATCACTAAGGAAATAAATATGAGTCAATTATGAAGAACACAGGCAAACTGTTAACAGCATCTAAGAACTCGAAGAATATTGTTCCCACAAGCCCTTCCCAAGGAATTTAGTAGTATATGAACTTCAGGCAAACAAAATGACTATAGAGACATCAACATAAGAACTGGGGGTGAGCACTAAAGAGTTACTGGCATAACTAAGACCAAATAGGAGCTAAAACAGATTATTATACAATGGCTATATGCTCCAACAACGTAGATATAGCCTAACTATAAAATACGGATGGGGGATAACTATAAAAAATGGTGGTGGAATTAATATTATTATCTTAAGATTATTCTGGGAAGACAAAAGCTGGAGTTCAGGGTCTGTATTATTCAAGATTCTCCAGAGAAACAGAACCAATGGGGTATCTATCTATCTATCTATCTGAAGAGATTTATTATAGGAATTGGCTCAAGCAATTAGAGAGGCCAAGAAATCCTATTATCTGCCATCTGAAGTCTGGAGAACCAGGAAAGTTGGTAGTATAATTGAGTTCAAGTCTGAAGGCTGAAAACCAGAAGAAGTGATGGTGTAACTCCCAGTCCAAGGCCAAAGGCCTGAGAATGGAGGCCTGCTTGTGCAAGTCTCAGAGTCAGAAGGCCTGAGAATCTCAAGTGCTGATGTCTGAGGGCAGGAGAGGATGGACATCCTAGCTCAAGGGGAGAGAGAGAGAGAGAGAGAGAGAGAAGGGGAGAGAATTCATCCTTCTTCCACCATTTTGTTCTATTCGGGCTCTCAGCAGATTGAGTGATGCCTGCCCACAGTGGTGAGGGTGCTTTTTGTTAGTCTACTGATTCAAATGCTCATCTCTTTTGGAAATACTCTCACAAACACTCCCAGAAATAACATTTTACCAGTTCTTTGGGCATTCCTTAGCCCAGTCAAGTTTGCACATAAAATTAACCTTCACAGGGGCACCTGGGTGGCTCAGTCAGTTAAGCGTCCAACTTCAGCTCACGTCATGATCTCACGGTCCATGAGTTCAAGCCCCGCGTCAGGCTCTGGGCTGACAGCTCAGAGCCTGGAGCCTGTTTCAGATTCTGTGTCTCCCTCTCTCTCTCTGACCCTCCCCTGTTTATGCTCTGTCTCTGTCTCAAAAATAAATAAATGTTTAAAAAAATTAACCTTCACAGGATCCATCAAGGAGAAGGAACTCCAGAGGTACCTGGGTGGCTCAGTCAGTTAAGTGTCTGACTCTTGATTTTGGCTCAGGTTATGATCTCACAGTTTGTGGGATCAAGCCCCATGTCAGGCTCTGCACTGACGGCTTCGAGCCTGCTTGGGATTCTCTATCTCGCTCTCTCTCTGCCACTCCCTTGCTCATGTGTTCTCTCTCTCAAAATAAACAAATAAACTTTTTTTTTTAAAGGAGAAATATGGGCAACTAATTTTTGACAAAGAAGGAAAGAATATCCATTGGAATAAAGACAGTCTCTTCAGCAAGTGGTGCTGGAAAAACTGGACAATGACATGCAGAAAAATGAACCTGGACCACTTTCTTACACCATACACAAAAATAAACTCAAAACGGATGAAAGACCTAAATGTAAGACAGGAAGCCATCAAAATCCTCGAGGAGAAAACAGGCAAAAACCTCTTTGATCTTGGCCGCAGCAAATTCTTACTCAACACGTCTCTGGAGGCAAGGGAAACAAAAGCAAAAATGAACTACTGGGACCTCATCAAAATAAAAAGTTTCTGCATAGCAAAGGAAACAATCAGCAAAACTAAAAGGCAACCGACAGAATGGGAGAAGATATTTGCAAAGGACATATCAGATAAACGGTTAGTATCCAAAATCTATAAAGAACTTACCAAACTCAACACCTAAAAAACAAATAATCCAGTGAAGAAATGGGCAAAAGACATGAATAGACACTCCTCCAAAGAAGACATCCAGATGGCCAACCGAAACCACAATGAGATATCACCTTAGACACCTTAGTCAGAATGGCTAACATTAACAACTCAGGCAACAACAGATGTTGGTGAGGATGCAGAGACAGAGGATCTCTTTTGCATTGTGGTGGCAATGCAAGCTGGTGCAGCCACTCTGGAGAACAGTATGGAGGTTCCTCAAAAAATTAAAGATAGAACTACCCTACAACCCAGCAATTGCACTACTAGGTATTTATCCAAGGGATACAGGTGTGCTGTTTCGAAGGAACATATGCACCCCAATGTTTATAGCACCACTATCAACAATAGCCAAAGTATGGAAAGAGCCCAAATGTCCATCAATGGATGAATGGATAAAGAAGATGTGGTGTATATATACAATGGAGTATTACTCAGCAATCAAAAAGAATGAAATCTTGCCATTTGCAACTATGTGGATGGAACTGGAGGGTATTATGCTAAGTGAAATTAGTCAGTCAGAGAAAGACAAAAATCATATGACTTCACTCATATGAGGACTTTAAGAGACAAAACAGATGAACATAAGGGAAGGGAAACAAAAATAATATAAAAATGGTGGGGGGGACAAAACATAAGAGACTCATAAGTATGGAGAACAAACAGAGGTTACTGGAGGGGTTGTGGGAGGGGTGATGGGCTAAATGGGTAAGGGACATTAAGGAATCTACTCCTGAAATCATTGTTGCACTATATGCTAATTTGGATGTAAATTAAAAAAAATAAAATTAAAAAAAATAATAAAATAAATAAATAAAGGAGAAAGAACTCTGATAAACAAGGGTTTTAATTAAGAGTCTTGAAAAGGCTGTGCCCTTACATTAGGGCAAGTTAGTCTTACCTGGATAAAGGTGATATGCCTGAAGTCTGTCTCACTGCCAGAAGAAAATGAGTTCTTCTGTGGAGAGTAATATCATCATTAAGAGTCTTATAATTTTTTATATACAAAATCTAGCATTCAATTAAAAAAATCAACAATTCCAGGAAACAGGACTAAATGATTGAAAATCAAGAGACAAAACAGACCATGGAAATAAACCTACAGGGGACAAACATACTTCACTTATTTATTTAGTCATAATTTTAAAAATATGATTAGTATGTTTAAGGAACTAGATGAAAAGATGCAGAACTTCACCAGAGAATTAGTATTAATAAAAAATAAATCATTGTAAATCCTAGAAGTGAAAAATATAATAAGTGAAATTAGGAATCTAATAGATGGACACTTGTACACTGTTGGTGGGAATATAAATTAGTGCAGCCACTGTGGAAAACAGTATGGAGGTTCCTCACAAAATTAAAAATAGAAATTACCATGTGGTCCAGTAATTCCACTACTGGGTATTTATCCAAAGAAAATTAAAATGTTAATTTGAAAAGATCTATGCACCCCTATGTTTATTGCAGCATTATTTACAATAGCCAAGACATAGAAGCAACCCAAGTGTCCAATGACAGATGAATGGGTAAAGAAGACGTGGTACACATGCATGTGTGTACACACACATGCACACATACACACAGGCTGGAATATTACTTAGCCATATAAAAGAATGAGATCTTGCCATTTGTGACAACATGGATGGACCTAGAAGATATTATGCTAAGTGAAATAAGTTAGATGGAGAAAGACAAATACCATATGATTTCACTTATATGTGGAATCTAAAAAGCCAAACTAATGAATAAACAAATAAATAAAAAGCAGAAATAGACTCATAAACATAGAGAACAAATGGTTGCCCAGAGGGGAGGGGAGTCAGGGAGATGGGCAAAATGGGTAAAGGGGAGTGGGGGATACAGGGTCCAGTTATGGAATAAATAATGCATGAGGATAAAAGGTACAGCATAGGGAAAAATCAATGGTATTGTAACAATGTTGTATGGTGACAGATGATAGCTACACTTGTGATGAGCAGAGCACCATGTACAGACTTGTCAAATCACTATGTTGTATACCTAAAACTAATGTAATATTGTGTGTCAACTATACTTCAATTAAAAAAATTCAGGGAGGGGCGCCTGGGTGGCGCAGTCGGTTAAGTGTCCGACTTCAGCCAGGTCACGATCTCGCGGTCCGTGAGTTCGAGCCCCGCGTCAGGCTCTGGGCTGATGGCTCGGAGCCTGGAGCCTGTTTCCGATTCTGTGTCTCCCTCTCTCTCTGCCCCTGCCCTGTTCATGCTTTGTCTCTCTCTGTCCCAAAAATAAATAAAAAACGTTGAAAAAAAAAATTAAAAAAAAAAAAATTCAGGGCACGTGAGTGGCTCAGTTGGTTAGGTGTCTGACTCTTAATCTCAGCTCAGGTCTTGATTTCAGGGTCGTGAGTTCAAGCCCTGCATTGGGCTCTAGTTGGGCGTGAAGCCTACTTAAAAAAAAAAAAAAAGATACCCAATTGATGGGTTTAAACCATCTATTGGACCCTGCAGAAGAGATTAGTGAACTAGAAGATAGGTTGATAGAAAATATCCAGATTGAAGCATAGAGAAAAGACTATGAAATATAGAGAATAGAATATAAAAAACATATGGGACATGATTAAAGGTTTTATTATTATGATTGTCAATGGAGTCCCAGAAGGAGTAGAAATGTGGCAGGAGACATATTTGAAGAGACACTAGCCAAGAATTTCCCCAAACAGAAGACAGTAAGTCACAGAATCAAGAAGCTCTATAAATCTGAAGCAAGATAAATACAAGAAAAACCACACCTAGTCAAACCATGAAAAACTAAATGCTAATATTAAAATGCTAAAATTAGCCAGAGTAAAAAAAGGCACATTATCTTCAAATGAGCAACAATAAAACTGACAGCTAACTTTTCCAACAGAACTGATGGAAACCAGAAGACAATGGAGTGACATCTATAAAGAGTGGGGAGACATTACAGCAGACTTAGAATTCTATAGCTAGCAAAATATTCTTCAAAAATTAAGGTAAAACAGACATTTTCATAAAAATTAGAACCTACAGAGTTCAATATAAGCATATGTGCACTAAAAGAAATAGTAAAAGGAATTTTTCAATAGAAGTCAAAAGAATCAACAAGAAGGCCAGAAATGCAAGAAGGAACAAACAGCACCAGAAAGAGGACATCTAAATTAGTATTGATTGGTTAAAACCACGTCTTGTGTTTAAGAAGCTTTTCATGTACCTATTCATACAGATGGACCAAACACACATTGTCATTCAAACACAGCATGTATATTCTTGCCTCTGCCCTCTGGTCTCTCCCTTGCCCATTCCTCGAGGCCAGATGTACATAATAACATCTTCAGGAAGAGTTTACTGGCCAATCATTTATGTCTCCTCTCCCACTCCTCTAACTCAGCACCATATTGTGCTGGTCCCTTATTCAGACATAAAATGGAGACCACTTTTGTTCTATATTTTAAAAATGTTTATTTATTTATTGGGGGGGGAGGGGCAGAAAGAGAGGGAGAGAGAATTCCAAGCAGGCTCCACACTATCAGTGCAGAACCTGACGTAGGACTTGATCCCACAAACCATGAGATCATGACCTGAGCCGAAATCAGAAATCTAACGCTTAACTGACTGAGCCACCCAGGTGCCCCTTCAATTTTTGTTTTTATTTCACTTTGTGTTTCTTGATTTCTCAGATAGAAAGTAAATTTAATGTCCTTTCAAGGTCTACTCTATGTTATCTATACAGTATGTGTTGCATAGATGTTTGTTAAATAATTAAATTTGTTGAAGAATCAATTGGTAATGAGTGGGCTGACCTTGTTGCTTTCTAGGACAGAATCTTCCATCCATTAGTTAATTATTATTCTGAGATCTGATAAAGGCATCACTATAAACATATACCAAAAAAGTTTTAGTAACTTCTTGAATGAAAGATCCAGGAGGGACAAATTGGATATTCACATTACATCTATAATTCTTTTTGAAATTGATTTTATGCTTAATAAAATATTTCTTGGTCTCACTGTCAAATGTATAAGGCTGGTTGCAGTATGTCACAGGTATGGCATTTATTTCATTTTAATGTGAGTCATTGTACTATTTCTGGATGCTAAAGAAATAAAAGTCACAACTCTTGAGTTCCCCAGAGGATGTAAAATCTGGAGGCTAAAACATATACATACATACATATATATATATGTTGAGATGAAATCTAAAGAAATATTTCAGTAACTGGAAGACACTATGGTATAGTGTAGACTAAAGCTACAATAGATAAGAAAACTAAAAATAGTAAGTGATCACACTCAAGGTGTGATTACTGGAGAAGTTATGTGAAAAGAGGTATGTTCTGGTTTTAAAGGTTAGATGGAAATATATAGAAGAGAAAAGGCATAGATTTGTTTCTAAGCAGGGAGAAGAACATGAAAAGCACAGAGGCAAAATAGTAAGTCATGCTCAGGCAACTATATACAGACAATCCTGAGGAATGGAGGGAATATGTGAAGCTAGAGAGAGGCAGAGGGGCAGTTGATAGAAGATATCAAATATGTTTATTTTTAAATTTTTTTTTCCTTTTTTAAAATTAATTTTATTTTTTTCAATTTACATCCAAATTAGTTAGCATATAGTGCAACAATGATTTCAGGAGTAGATTTCTTAATGCCCCTTATCCATTTAGCTCATCCTCCCTCCCACCCCCTCTCCAGTAACCCTCAGTTTGTTCTCCATATTTATGAGTCTCTTATATTTTGTCCCCTTCCCTGTTTTTATATTATTTTTGTTTCCCTTCCGTTATGCTCATCTGTTTTGTCTCTTAAAGTCCTCATATGAGTGAAGTCATATGATTTTTGTCTTTCTCTGACTAATTTCACTTAGCATAATACCCTCCAGTTCCATCCACATAGTTGCAAATGGCAAGATTTCATTCTTTTTGATTGCTGAGTAATACTCCATTGTATATATACACCACATCTTCTTTATCCATTCATCCATTGATGGACATTTGGGCTCTTTCCATACTTTGGCTATTGTTGATAGTGGTGCTATAAACATTGGGGTGCATATGTCCCTTCGAAACAGCATACCTGTATCCCTGGGATAAATACCTAGTAGTGCAAATTGCTGGGTTGTAGGGTAGTTCTATTTTTAATTTTTTGAGGAACCTCCATACTGTTCTCCAGAGTGGCTGCACCAGCTTGCATTCCCATTTTTAATTGTTTTTAATGTTTATTTTATTTTTTGAGAGAGAGAGAGAGAGAGAGAGAGACAGCACAAGTGGGGGAGAGGCAGAGAGAGAGGGAGACTGAAGCAAGCTCTAGGCTCTGAGCTGTCAGCACAGAGCCCAACACCGGGGCTTGAACTCAGGAACTGTGAGATCATGATCTGAGCTGATGTCGGATGCTTAACCAACTGAGCCACCCAGGCCCCCCCAAATACGTTTATTTTTCAAATAGTGTGGAATTTTAGTTCTCCTTTCAATAAAAATAACCTTTATGTCAACAGCCCTATCAGACCCCTTAGTGGATATAATGACGATCCCAGCTTCCTAGGCTACTAGTCGCAATAATTTTAGCCATATGAGGGTAATGGGAAAAACACACTGCAAGCGAATTACTTTTGAAATGTATTGCATGCTGACATTTGGGAAATTACACCCTGAACACAATGCACCCTGATTATTTGAGGTGCCTTCCCACCATGAAAAGATAAATTCAGTCTAACAATTAACAAAAGAAGAACTGCATGTTAGATTCATTTAAAGTTCTGTTCTTTGGCAAGGTTCTTCTCAAAACTTTTGGTTACTATTCAGATGAATAACCGTGGGCAGGGATTATTCCTTTCCTAAAAACAATCTGGTCTCAAGAGTCCAGATGCCCTCATTCAAACATATTTCAGGTCAGCCTCTGGCAGTGACTGTCAGCCTAGCCCCATCTTGTGAAGAATTCTGTTGTGCCCATTCTCTCTGTACCCAATGTATCAGTGCTAGAGATGACCCTGCTAAGCTGGCTTCCTTTTCACTTTCTGGAAAAAAGCACAGCCACACTTTTCTATGAAAAACAAATGAGTCTTCACTTCTCTATTCCCACTCAGCAAATTCCTCTGGCACCACTGGCCCATCTCATCATGAATATACATTTGCTCTAGCCCTTCCTCCTCCTCCAACAAGTTTTGTGTTGATGGGCTTCTGGGCTGAGCCACAGTAAGTTCAGCAGTCCTAAATCCAGAAGCACAGATAAGGAATGAGTTTGACAAAGGGCCTTCTGAGATACCATAAATGCTATTTCAAGGCAAAGCCTTCCTTGTTTATAGAATGCATCCAATTTGTGTGCTGAATAGAGCAATGTGATGAGAGGAGAGGAAGATGGACAGGGAGAAAATGGGACCTCACATGAAGATTACAGCAAAGATCTGGAAATTAACTGGGAATGCCAAAAAGGAGTAAGGATATAAATGGAATAGTGAAGGGTCAGTAATGTCCACATAAATCAGACCAGATTATTATTTTGATCATTGAACTCAGCATGCATATAACCATGGTTTTATATATAATAGCTCTTGGCCATGAATCTGCACTTTGGAGTAAGAGAGACCTGGGTTTGAATCCTGGCTTTACTGCATACCAGATTAATGATTTTGATTCTGTTATTGGACTTCTTCAAATCCTCATTTCTTTATTTATAAAATGTGAATGCTAATAGTATCTCCTTCAATGGGATTATTGTGAGGATTTAAAAGACAGTACTTGTGAAGAGCTTATCACTTTGCCTAGCATGCAGCAAGCACAAAATACATGTTATCTTTTATTGTTTTAGAAATTTAGGTTAGTCTAATTTCTCTAAGGCAAACTGGTTTAAACTCACTAGGAGGAATGTCTAATTAAAAGAATCTTATGCTGGAGTGGCTGGGTGGCTCGGTCGGTTAAGTGTTCGGCTTTAGCTCAGGTCATGATCTCACACTTGGTGGGTTTGAGCCCCGCGTTGGGTTCTGTGCTGACAGCTCAGAGCCTGGAGTCTGTTTCAGATTATGTGTCTCCCTCTCTCTCTGCCCCTCCCCTGCTCATGATCTGTCTCTCAAAAAATGAATAAACGTTAAAAAAAAGAAAAAAAGAATCTTATGCTAAGTCTTTGGGGGCAGCAAATTATCACCCTCTGACTGACCTTTTTAGTGCATGTGTATTTTCATTGAGTTGGCTTAAATCAAGTTGCACCTGTAAATATAAGCATGCTTGTGCTGCCATGAGCAAGTTTTCTTATAGAAAGCTAGGCATATATTTAATAACTAGTTAATAGAATTTGTGATTTCCCCAAGGCAGATTTGGTGAATACCTCTAATACCCAAATTCTGTTGTGATTTTATACGTATACATTAAACATATAAATACATTTTTACCTATTTTCTATATAAATGTTTAATACATAATATTATATACAAATATTTATAAGCATTATAATATTTATGTTATTATAATATATACATATATTATACAGGAATATTATATAAATATATTATATAAATATAATATTTGTAAGTTATATGCAAATACATATAAAATACATATATTTTATAGCTCAGGACACTGCATCAGAAAGAGATTAAAGTTACAGTCCTTACTGGATACATCCGCTTGGTCATTTTCCAGGTGTCTTATACCTAAGTATTGTCCAAAACTGAACTCATTATTTCAGCCCACAAACTTCCTCTTCCTTATATTCCTTTTCTCAGTTAATGGCACAGCCATCTACCAGCAACCCAAGCCAGAAACCTGTGAATCATCTCAGACTTCTTCCTCTCCCTCACGCATCATCACACCAAACGCTAAGAGTTTTAACTATTAAATGTTTTTTTTAGTCTGACTTCCTCGTCTCCATTCTTACCACTACTGCTTTTGTCAAGCTTCCACACTTTCTCACTCAAACTATTGGAACTGTCTCCCAGCTGATCTGATACTAGCCATACTGCCTTCATATCAGTCTTCTATTCAGCTGCCAAAACGATATGTTAAAACACAACACTTATCTTCTGCACAGCAAAGGAAACAATCAACAAAACTAAAAGGCAACTGACAGAATGGAAGAAGATATTTACAAATGACATATCAAATAAAGGGTTAGTATCCAAAATCTATAAGGAACTTATCAAACTCAACACCCCAAAACAAATAATCCAGTGAAGAAATGGGCAAAAGACATGAACAGACACTTACCAAAGAAGACATCCAGATGGCTAACAGACACATGAAAAGATGCTCTCAACACCACTTGTCATCAGGGAAATACAAATCAAAACCACAATGAGATACCACCCCACACCTGTCAGAATGGCTAACATTAACAATTCAAGGCAACAACAGATGTTGGCGATGATGCAGAGAAAGAGGATCTCTTTTGCACTGCTGGTGGGAATGCAAACTGGTGCAGCCACTCTGGAAAACAGTATGGAGGTTTCTCAAAAAATTAAAACTAGACCTACTCTATGACCCAGCAATTGCACTGCTAGGTATTTATCCAAAGGATACAAAAATGCTGATTTGAAGGGGCATGCATCCCAATGTTTATACCAGCACTATCAACAATAGCCAGATAATGGAAAGAGCCCAAATGTCTATCAAATGATGAATGGATAAAGAAGATGCGGTATATATGTATATATATATATATATATATATATATATATATATATATATGTACAATGGACTATTACTTAGTGATCAAAAAGAATGAAATCTTGCCATTTGCAACAACATGGATGGAACTAGAATGTATCCTGCTAAGCAAAATCAGTCAGAGAAAGATAAATATCATACGAATTCACTCATGTGGAATTCAAGAAACAAAACAAATGAACATAGGGGAAGGGAAGGAAAAATAAGATAAAAACAGAGAGGGAGGCAAACCATAAGAGACTCAAATACAGAGAATAAACTGAAGGTTGCTGGAGGGGTGTTGGGTGGGGGATGGGCTAAATGGGTGATGGGCATAAAGGAGGACACTTGTTGGGATGAGCACTAGGTGTTATAGGTTAGTGACGAACCACTAAATTCTACTCCTGAAACCATTATTATACTATATATTAACTAACTTGGATTTAAATACAATTTTTTAAAAATTAAAAAATTAAAACAAAAAAATAAAAAACAACACTAATCATGTTGACCCCCATCTTAAAAACTTTCAATGGTTCCCTGCTTCCTCTAGAATGAAGCACAGGTTTATTAGTATGGACTTCATGATCTCAAAGCACCTCTATCTGAGTCTTAACCAAGGTAATTTAAAATGGAGTGTGTATGTGGTTGTTTTCCCTTTTAGACCCTGGGCTTGTTTCATCTTTGTATCTCAGCAAATAGCTGTGTCAGTAAAAAATTGTTAAACTAAACTAAAATGATGATATCAGGTTTAAAGTCAAGTGGATCAGCTCACACTTTCTAACATGGTATTTATTCTTTAAAAAATTTGAGATTAAATCCACCATTTTGGTATATTCAGTGGTTTTTAGTATATTTGCAGTTGAGCAAACATCGCCACTAATTCCAGAATACTTTTGTCATCCAAAAAAACCCCCTGCTTACCCATTAACAGTTATTCTCTATTATTCCCCCTTCCTCTTTACCATCAAGAAAGTGAAAAGGTAATACATAGAATGGGAGAAAGTATTTGCGAACCATATATCTGATGAGGGACTAGTATCCAGAATATATAAAGAACTCTTACCACTCAGAAATAAAAAAACAAAGAACTCAGTTAAAGAATGGGCAAAGGATCTGAATACCTATTTTTCCAAAAGAAATATACAAATGGCCAATCAGCACATGAAAATATGTTCAACATCATCAGTCATCAGGGAAATGCAAATCAAAACCACAAAAATAACACTTTACACCTAATAGGATAGGTATAATCAAAAGGACATACAGCATCAAATGTTGGGAAGGATACAGAGAAACTGGAACCTGCAAACATTGCTGGTGGGAATGTAAAATGGTACAGCTGCCCTGGAAAACAATTTGTCAGTTGGCAGTTTCTCAAAGAGTTAAACACAGAGTTACCACATGACCCAGCAATTCTATACCTAGTGTATATCTAAGAAAACTGACAATGTATACCCACACAAAAATATGTACATGGATGTTCATAGCAGCACTAGTCATAATAGTCCCAAAGTCAAAACAACTCAAATATCCATAAACTAATGAATGGATAAATAAAAGGTGATATAGCCATACAAGGGAATATTACTCAGCTTTAAAAAAGAATAGGGTACTAACACATTCTACAGCATGGATGAACCTCAAAAACATTATGCTAAGCAAAAGGAGCCACAAAAGACCACATACTGAATGATTTCATTTATATGAAATGCAAATGCATTGTATGAAATAAGCAAATCTATAGAGACAGAAAGTAGATTAGTGGTTGCCTAGGGGCTGGAAGTGTTGGAAGGAAATGGGGAGTGACAGCTAATGGGTAAAGGTTTTCTTTTTGGGGTGATAAAATGTTCTAAAATCTATTGTGGTGATGGTTACATGACTCTGAATATACTAAAAACCATTGAATTATACAGTTTAAATGATGAATTTGATGGCATATGAATTACAACTTAAAATATTACAAAATAAAGGCAAAAAAAAAGCAACATACAAATATAAAACCAACCATTTACACCTGAAAAGGACAAAGCAAAAAGAAAAAGATGGCTATCCAGCCTTTTCTATCTTATGTAGGGCCAAGCCTAGGGTAGGATGATCAGGTTGGCAGGAATATCACTAGGATCAATTGCTTGGAGCAAGACAAAGGAAAGGGGATTTAAATATCCTTCAAATAAGAGACAATAGCGGTTGAGGGGGTAGAGAAGGAATTGTACATTTTCAGGTTCACCCCAAAAACTCTGGCTTAAACAATTGTTTCTAATTTGGGCTGCTACGCCACTCTTGGAAACAGATATCTAGTCCCGCTTATTCTGATCAAGATCTTGAAAGCATAAGTGAAGAGTGCTGGCACGGTTTATCCCAGTCCAGGACCTGACTTCGATGCCAAATTTAGCCTTTGGCAACTTCTTTCTGTTTAGAGTCCCTGGGGACTTGTTTGACCTCCTTTTGGAGTGCTGTAAGGGAATTCACTTCTGGACGGTGGCCCGGCAAGCAGGGAGTGGCTCAGCAGGCTGCCTAATCCTCTATTAAGTTAATGATAAAGTGTACCTGGGCACAGTCCACTGAAAGGCCAATTCCCTATATGTGGGGTTTGGACCAGGAATTTTCCAGATAACCAAAGGTAATTCCCAGCATTAAATATTAGAATCATTTTGAGAGGAAATCTTACAGAATGTATTATTTACACTCCTGCCTTTTTGTACGTGGGCTTTTTTCAACTGATAATGAAAGTATTACATAGCCGCTATGGAAAGCTTGGAAAATACAATGCTATTCTCCTTCCCTAGAGTTAACCATTGCCAATAGTTTGGTGTGCATTTTTCAGACCGTTTTTTTCCTCATCTGTTTATAAGCATAGATACTCACACACATACATGCACACATACTGATACCCTTAGCAGGTTTTTTAATCTTTTTTTTTTTAAACATAAATAGGAGCATACTCTACCTCTTGGTCTATCACTTGCTTTTCCATTTAACAACATATATTGGACATCTTTCCATGTCAGTACATATAGATCTACCTTATTCTTTTTTATGCCTGTATATCATTCTTTTGTTAAAAAATTTTTTTAACAGTTATTTATTTTTGAAAGACAGACAGAGACAGAGAGGGAGCAGAGCAAGGGCAGAGAAGGAGGGAGACACAGACTCTGAAGCAGGCTCCAGGCTCAGAGCGTCAGCACAGCGCCCAATGCGGGGCTCCAACTCAGGAACTGTGAGATCATGACCTGAGCAGAAGTCGGACGCTCAACCAACTGAGCCACCCAGGTGCCCCTATGCCTGTATATCATTCTATGGTATGGATATACTATATTTAATCATTCCCTAATGATGCATATTTCCTATATTTCAAATGTTTATTTATGATCAAGAATGATGAAATAACTCTTATACAACATTTTTGTGTACATATAAGAATATTTGGGGGGATGTATTCTCAGAAGTAGGATTTATATTTTGAAATAATTTCAACTATACAAAAAAGTTGCAAGTGTGGCGTAATAAACTCCCCTATCCTCTTCAGTTCAATTCCCCACTTGTCATCATTTCCTTTGCTCGTCTCTTTCTCCACTGCTCCACATATAAGTTATATACATACAATATTTTTCTAATCCATTTGAGACATCTGATCCATTGTGGGCATAAAGCCCTTACTTCTAAATACTTCGCCATGCACTTCCTAAACACAGGGCATGCTCTTATGTAACTTTAGCACAAGCATCCGAATCAGGACATAGGTATAGAACTTTGAGTTCATGTCAATTTCTCCAATCCAACATCATAGAGTTCATTTTAGGTTTCTCACTTTCCACATTTGTAACTCCCTTCTCCGACAGAAAACCGCTTTCACCAGCCTCCATGTACTTCTTCATTTGCCCAATACCCTTGAATAGGACAGATCTCCCTGCCATGCCAGTTATCACCTCTGCTCCGCCCCTACTGCCTGCTGCTTGCTTGGCTCCAGCTATCCCAATCTTAGCCATGTTGGCCTCCACCATGCTGGCTGCTGCCTTTTCAGGCTTTGGCCCTGACCATGCCAATTGCTGGGTACGGGAAGTTAATTATTTTTGAATGATGTGATATAAGAGATATACCTTTCTGTTTTCTTTAAATGAATAACCAATTGTCCCAACACCTATTCTCAATTATTTGAAATGCTTTCACATGTGTGTGTGTGTCAGTAGCTAAGGATCTATTCTCATTCAATAATCTATTCTACTTATGAGCCAATATGACACTTTAATTACTGTGATTGTATAACATGTTTTGATATCTGGTAAGAAGACCCTCATGATACTTTAAAAAAAAACCAGTCTAGCTATTCTGAAGTATGTACTCTTCCAGATGAATTTTAAAATTAGCATGTCAATTTCATTAAAATTCCTGGTTTTAGTTGGAATTACACTGACTTCGTAAATTATTTGGGTAAAACAGCGTCTTTATAATATTGAGTCTTCCTATCAGGGAACATGGCATGCGTCTTCATTTATGCACTTTTGAAATTTCCTTCAGTGAATATTTAGTTTTCTTTGTGTGAGTATTGAACATATAGTTTGTTCCTAGGTTTGAAAAATGGTGTGAGGTGGCGTTATTAATGCGATCTTTTCATTTCATTTTCTTTCTATATATTTTATACATCATTGAGATTATGTTGCATATACAATTCTGTATTCTGTTTTTTAACTTAATATTTTGCCATACAAGTTTCCTAATTAAAAATATAGTTTTATGGTCCCATAATTGTCCAATAAATATTTATGTGTCATAATTTATTTAACCATCTTTAAGGCTGGTAAATTAGATTGCTTCTGATTTTTAAAATGCTAAATACTACCATGATGAACATCTTTGTGCATAAATCATTGATCTATTTTGGATTATTTCTTATAATATATTACTATAAGTAATATTTCTCTATCTTATGCATAATATATTCCCTGAAAAGTCTTGGATGACATAACAGTAAAGTTGAAAATAACTTCATACTTGTTTAAAGTTTTAATATTTTGCTCTTATTCAAAGTACTTATTCTCACAAACTGGTCCTGCATTCTTCCTCTTAGTCACTTTTTGGACATGGTTAGAAAGTAACAAAATAGGGCATAAACAATAGCAGTGTCATAACCCAGGTTGATGCAGTGAGAGTCTGTGTGGGAAAAAAAACCATGTAAGACTGACCATGGAAGGCCATTATCTCCTTATACTTGCACCTTCTGCCCTTACATTCTTTCTTTGGACAGTTCATTTGTACACCTGACTTCTTTACATTTTTCAGTGTGCTATATAAAATCTCTCACATCTTCACAATTTTATTATGTGCCTTATGGAACTATTTACATAAAGCTGAGTGCTGCATAACTCAGGGAATGTCTTTATACTGAATGTAATTTAATTTTCTTGATTCCTCAGGGTTAATATAGAAACAATTTTTAAAATTTCTTCCCCGAGGCCTATGGAAGCATGTAGGACTGTTTTCTCCTATGCTAAAGGCACTAAATTGCTGTGTTTTTTGATCATGAATTCAATTTTTATGCCTTTTTTTCTCATCTCTCTCTGCCCTGTTTAAGACTTCCAGCTTTCTCTTTTCACCGCTATCTGCATGTCTGCATGCGATAGTTTCTCCTCCCTCTTCTAGTTTACTGCTTTTAATTTTTTATGAGTTTGGAAACCAGATTGCCAGGTCTTTTAAAATCGAATCCAAGTAAAAATTAATAGCCTCTGAGAAAGGGCTTCAGTGAATCTCTAGCAGTAATGAGTATGATGTTTAGGGCATGGACTTTGGTGATTTGTTTTGTTTCTGTGGAGGTCTTTTTCCATCCCCTGTATTTCCCTGGGTCTTTTCTGTGCTCCAGATAGATGAGATTGTCAGATAATCAAGTTCCACATAAATGAAGTTCCATTACAATGGTTACATTGGTAACATTAAAATGCCTCTTTTTCTTTTCCTCTGCTGAATTCTGATTCTCCTGAATTCTTTCTTTTGTTCCTTTTACACTGTGTGTCAGGTTGGGTTGACTAAATCTGACAAAATGTTAATTGGGCCTCAGATGTGTGAGCTAAGGTCCAATTGAATCGAAACCTCTCTATGTTTCACACCAACAAAACTACAATTCCCTTATATTAAAAAGAATAATTTCTTATCTAAAGATTCTTTTGATTAAAAAGAAATAGAGTGTATTCCATTATATGAGAGAAAGACAAGTTACACAACTCTACCATATTCTTACGTTTACTTTTACTCATGGCTAATTGATAAGGGCTGTGGTACTAAACCAAGATTGTGTGGTCATTCTCTGTAAAGGCCAATCATTCTCCCTTTGCTTCTAATGGCCTCTCCTAATAGTTATTAACAACCTTGTAACTACTCAGGTGCTTTGAGTGAAGGTCTGGCAGGTTCAATAAAACCCGTAGAATATTGAAGAATCAACTCAAATGTCATGACTTATTAATGGTGGGTCAGTGGCCTCATCTTTTGTGTTGGGTACAATAAATACCCTTGATGATGATAATAATATTTTTATGAGGATTAGATTAAATAATGTAGCATATACAAAAAGCCTAGGCATAGGCCTATTATACCGAATGATAATAGTCCATAGAGACTTGCTATTTATATGCCAGGTACTTCCACATGTAACAACTTAATCTTCACATCAACCCTATAAGATGGGTATAGTATTTAATCCCCAAGTCACAAATAAGTAACCTGAGATCTAGAAATGTAGAATAACTTTTTTGAGGTCATACATTTAGTAAATAGTTAATTTAGGATTTGGGCGCAGTCTGGGTCTTAGGTCCTTGCTCTTAAATACCTGTGCTATCTATATTCCCTGTGCATGAATATTCATTTTCTACCCTTTCTTATCTAAATTCCACCAGTTTACTGGTCTATTTCCACTTGGGTGACTTTCCATTATCTTAAATCAAGAATTCTTACCTGGAGCCCATGGGTAGGTTTCAATTAATATCTTTGACTTCTGAATTAATCAGGACTCTCATATATAAATGGCAGAAATGCAGCTCAAAGAAGCTTAATCGTGGTGGAATTTCAATAAGGGACTAGGTTATCTCCTGAAATCCAAGCATAGAAATGTGATGGATCCATGGCCTCAGATGCCATTAGGGTATGTTCTCTCTCTCACTTCTGACCTCTGTTTATCTCTATAAGACACTCTCTTCTCTCATTCTGCATTTAAGCATTTTCCCTTTCTCAGGCTCATGTGTTAGGAAACAGATCAGCCAACAGCTTCCATACCTTAAGCTACTAGGGAAAGATTGATTTGATCCTTTGAATATAAAGTACAAAAATTCCAGAAAGGGCTGTGATGGGCCAAGCTTGGGACAAGAGTACTCTGGCTGTTAATTCCAAGGGTATTCATCACAAATACATAGCATGTATAGGTATGAATAATTTTTTTCCTAAAAGAGAGGATCCATTGATTCCATCAGATTCTTGAGTGATTTGTAATTCAGAAGCAATAAAGTACTACAAACACAAAATATGCCAACACCATCTTTCTGTCTTCATTTTCAAACCAGTCCTTCTGACTCCTCTGCTTTTGTCTTCTAGACAGTCTTGTCATCTTGCTGTATTTTGCTTTCTCAGTCTTCTTTACCCCCGCATCCAGTTATTCAGAAAGTTGCTAATTCTTCCCACACAATGGTTATTGGAACTATTCTTATTTCCACTGCCACAATTCTTGACTATCAACTGTCACCTTCTTTAGCTCATAAAATAGTAATATCTTCTTAACCATATCCTTATCACTTGTCCTTCCTTGCTGAAATCCACCCATTAGACAAAGCTTTGAACACTGTCTTCTTGTCATTGTTCTGCTCAAAGACTTCACGGTGCCTCCTTTTCTGGGCAATACTCTCTGCAGTTCAGTCCTGGTCCAGATGTTGGTAAGATGTTACCAGATGTTTTATCTCTTAATAAGTAAATACCATTCTATTCATCTACACTTGTTGCTTATTGGCTGGTTTTTTTTTGTTTTGTTTTGTTTTTGTTTTTTTTAGGTTGCATCATGTTTATTTGTAGTTCACACCAATGCTTGTCTTTGTTAAGAAAGCAACTAACCTCCAAAAGGGGTTCATTCTTTGACCTAAGAGTTGTTATACTTATTACCTGTTTTAAACTTTTGTTGATTCTCTAGGGCTCTTCCTGGAATAGTCCTTCCTTCTTTCCATTTACATATTTTTCCCATTCTATTTTCCTCAAGTAGCAGTCCCATATCATTCCAGTCAAAGTTATCTCCCTCCCTTTTATGAATTGTTACAGAACTGTTTTACCCATGTTTTGGCAATTTAATATTTAAATGTTTAAAGCATTTTGTTTTCTAAATAGATTAGGAGGTTCTAGTAGCCAAGACATCTCTCAAACTAGTTAAATATGCTCAGTGGCACTTAACCACAGTTATATGCATACAGCAGGCACAAATACTTGTCAAGTGTTTATAACTGTCAGTGTAAAAATATATGGAATTTTGTTTCTTAATATTGTACATGAATTTTTCACTTTCCAAAAAAGAGATTTACTAGAAACTTTTTTTAAGTAGTAGCTCCTCTGTGTGGAAATACTTTTAAGTGTTAGTCTTGAAATTATTAAATATTCATCAAAAGACCAAGATGGGAGTTGGTGAGGAAAATGTTGAAGCTATTGAATTAGAAGTTATCAACTACAGATAAAAAGAAATCAGATTATGAAAAACAATCAATGAGAAAAATCTCTTTTACATCAACTTTTCAGACATACCTTTCATTGTGTAATATTGTTCACATTTTTAAAATGATGTATTCTGTGTTCTCATTTATATTTTATACAGCATTATCCTGAGGGTAGCTGACAGAGGACAAAGTTTGTTTGGGTTGATTGTGACTCTGTTCACCATTCAGTGTGATCTTGAACTGGTCATTTAACCTCTCACCACCTCCCCTGGCCCCGAGATAAAACTGAGATAATACTGATAGGATGTTGTGAGAATTAAATGGGGTAGTATATATAGGGCATTTAGTAAAGCATTTGCAGCCAGTAGGCAATCAATCAATGGTGGTCAATGGTTGATGTCACTATTCTTTATTCAACAGGGAGAGAAATGAGGGAAAAGGGTAGACAATGTGAGCCTGATGGTTTACTTAAGAGACTTAGAGTTGCCATGGGAAGACATACGCAGAGGTGAGTGTGCAGAGTTGAGACACCAAAAAAGGGCAATTTAACTGCTATAGATGGCACTGACAAGTTGAGCAGTATAGGGTAAGGGTGGGCTAATTCATGCACATTTGCATGTTCCTCTTACATAGCACACGTTATGTTTCCAAATTTAAGTTATAGACAATATTATCATCTTGACTAGAATGGGTTTTTAGTAAGTTAAAAAACAGCATTCTCAGGATTTCAGGTATCACTGACAAAAAGCAAATCAGGAGAAGAGCTGAGAATAGGGGTGGCTTCTCTAAACAATGTTGCTCATCATCCCTACAGCACCCCACTACCCTTACCTCTGTCAGGGACAGAGCATTTCCTCCATGAAGTTAGAGCACGGCAGCAAATTGCAAGACTTAACAGCAGTACTATGTGGAAGAGAATGGGCTGAATAGAATCATGTTGGATGATCAAGACAGCAAGGCAGTGAGTTCATTCAGTGGGTACTCACATTGCTCAGTGTGAACATGGGATTTGGGAAAGGTCAGCCAAAGGAAATGGAGACTGATCTTTGGGACTATGATGAGGATAGTGAGTCAGAGTTACTCACTTCATCAGAGCAAGAGACCCTGTGGGTCACAGCTATGAGAGCTTACTGTGGGAAAATCCAATAAAGAGAGCTCTGCTGCTAAAACTGAACAATTACAGTGTTTTTCTAATTTCCAGGAAAAATGGACTTAAAGGTTTTCATTTTGTGAACTGTTATTAAACTTTTGGTACTTCCTACTTTGTGAAAAGTTGCAAACAAATTTTAAAGGAAAAACACAGACCTATTATTTCTTAAAAATGCACTTTAAAAAAATATGTGCGAGATCTGCATAAACATAATACAGCCAGATTCAATGCTAGTAAAATTGTGTCATGTCCATATGGCAGAATTAAATCTATCAATACTTCATGGGGTTCCACAATGAGCACAATAATTTCTAAGTACTGCCACCTGAACTAGTTTGAAAACTGACACATTACACCCCTGACTGCCTTTTGTTATTTCTTGCAGGAAGGGAATGTTATTAGCTTCAGTGAAACTCACAGGCAAAGGATGACGTACAAAGCAATCTTTAAAATAAAAAAAAAAACCAACAACAAAAACCAAAGGAAAATTGAATAGAGTAAATCTGAGTGTAAGAAGAATAACAATAGCTACTGCTCACCTAAACACTTACTGCATACCAGGCTCTGTGCTTAGTATTTTTCAAAGATAATTTCATTTAATTTCTACAATCTTCCTGTGAGGTATCATCACCCACATTAAGTAGATGAAGAAAAAAAAGCCTTGGAGACTTAAGGTCACACAGATGGTAAGAGATGGGTGACACTGAGATTTAAACCCAGGTTTCCAGACTCGAATCATGATGATGTTGTAGCGCCTCTTTGTGTGTATGAATAAATCTTTTTGCATGTATATTAACCCTTGTAGTCATTAGCTAGATCAAGATATCAAACTTTTCTGCCAACAGAGAAGGCTCCCTCCTGCCCTCTGTCAATTCCCCCATTAGTAATCACTACTATGTGTTTACCGCCATAGATACATAGGTTATTGCTAGAGTAATCTAAGTTTTTGGCGTTATCACCAAAAGATTCCGTATACTGGGGTGCTTGGGTGGCTCAGTCGGTTAAGAGTCCTACCTTTGATTTTGGCTCAGGTCATGATCTCATGGTTCACAAGATGGAGCCATGCATTGGGCTCTGTGCTGACAGTGGCAGAGCCTGCTTGGGATTCTCTCTCTCCCACTTTCTCTCTCAAAATAAATAAACAAACATTAAAAAAAAATCCATATACTAACCCTTCACCTTGCCATTTTAGCTGCAGTATTCAAAGCTGTTCTAGCTCTAACTTTTCAAACATTCACTGTAGAGGGTAGCTGTTGGGAATGGCCTCATATGCAATTTCTTGTATTAGTTGAGATAATACTAACGAAAAAACCCACAAACTCCTGGATGAAGTAGATTCAAAGAACTGTTAGCAAACAGATAAAACTATCTTAGAGACACCACAGACATAGGTTCCTCTCCTCGACTGAGGTTAATTTGGGGTTTCTATTTCCAATCATGGCGTCTCATTAGGACAGAGATGACCACGAAAGGTCTTCTCAGTTTATGGAAGGGAAGATTAGCCAGGCAGACTACATAAGAGTGATTGCGTTGCATCATCTTACAGCACACGAAAAAATATCTTCCACCGTTGATGTGGTTTTATGATGCAAGGGAAAGGAAAAAAGGAAGAAGATCCAGGTGGAGGGTAATGGGAGTAAAACCTCCCGGGAAGCTTTAATGTGGTGGCTTTCAGGGCCTTGCGCACTAGCTCTTAAAACCACATCACTTCTTGTCCAGCCTGGCAGGGACAGAGGCAGCCTCACAACTTCACATCAGGCTCCCAAGCCATGGTTGGTGAAATTTCAGCAATTGTTCTAGATAACACAGTCTCCCTTCTCTCTCCTCCCTCCCCACCCACCTGCTCACCCATCGCTGGTTTTGCACCTCATTCTGATTGCCGCCACAGCCAACTGTGGCATTTGAAGCAATTTACAGATTACAATTGAGCATCAGGCAAATAATGACCGACATATGCAGGATTTGAGGACTCCGGGAGTGAGGTGTACGTAAGGTGACTGAAGCGGGGGAAATCTAGAGGAACGTTCTGGCCATGAACGAGGGAGGACAGGCCCAGAAGTGGGCGCACGTGACAGCAGCAGCACCTCGAGAGTGACATCACCCCTTCGGGGGCGGAGCCGAACTATTTAGGGCCTTGTCTGCTATTGAGCTTCCATCCTTCTTCCCCACCAAATGCCCTCGACCCCACCGGTCAGAGCCCCCTGAGGAAACGAGAAATGCCCAGACCTCACAGAGCGGCAGAATCAGGGCCCAACCTCTCCGCCCAGGGAAGGGTTCGGTTTTCACTCTCGTTCCCAGCCGCTCCCCACCCCCAAACTGTGGAGGGGGCGGGGGCGCGCGCGCTCCACCACGCACGCGCCCCCACGCACGCGCTCTCCCTCCGCGCTCGCGCTCCTCCCCACCCGGGCCCGGAGGGGGCGGGGCTGCGGGCGGCCGGGGAGGGTGTGACGCCCCCGGCGCGGCGGCGGCGCTAGCGAGCGGCCGGCCGGGCGCGGGTTGCTGGGCGCGCTGCTCCGGCGGGGCCCGCTGGCACAGCCGCCTCGCGAGAGCCGCCCGCCCGGCTAGGGAAGCTGCGAGCACTCCGAGCGCCGGGCTCGGGGCTGCCGGCGCTGCCCTCCCGCCGCCGCCCTCCGCGCCTCCTCCGGACGGCCCCGCCCCCGTTCCCATCCCCCTCGCACTCACCTCCTGGCTGTGCCGCGCGCGAGGCGGAGCGAGGCGCCTGCCGCTGCCGCCGCCGCTGCCGCCGCCGCCACCGCCGCCACCGCCACCGCCACCACCACCGCCGCCGCCGCCGCCGCCGCCGCCGCCGCGCTTAGGGGCGAGAGCCTGCACCCGCGCCGCCGCTGACAGGACGACCGCCGCGGGCTGCGCTTGCCCGCCTCGAGGCCCCGCCGCGCCTTTCCGGGGCGCAGATCCACCGCGGGCGTCGGAGCGCAGCGAGGTGCTCTGGGAATCGCGGGCGGCGCCGGCGGGCGGCGCGGTCCTCACTGGAGATCCCGGGGACTGGGGCTTGACCCCGAGGTGCAGCGAGCCCCTCAAAGCGGCAGGTAAGACACCGGGGAGCCGCGGAAGGAGAGGTCGCCTCAGTGACAGGGGCGTTCGCCTTCAATGCCTCCGCTCCAGGGAGAGGGGCGGGGGCGAGCGGGGAGACAGCGAAACGGGCAGCGAAGTGCCTCCGGTGTCCAAGGCGTGGGGAAGGTTGGCTCCAAATGTGGCACCCAGGGTGACTTCAGATAGGACCGGGGTTGGTTACTTCAGTGTCACCGAAGGTGTCAAGGAATTTGGCACCGAGGAGAGTCTCTGGATGACGGGGACCCAGGATGAGATGCGAGGCAGATTGCTAAACGTGGCAGAGAATGTGGTGCAGAACGAGTTGCAAAATGTGCCCCCAGAATGCAGCATAAAAAGTAGTTGTGAAATGTGCCAGGTAAGGCGCAGGGTGGGTTGGCCTGTGTGGCATTGAAATTCATGGTAGAAGTGTTATTAGTGATATTAACAGTCTCTCCTGGGAAAGGGGATGTAGTGTAAGAAAAGATTAATAGGCTCATTGCTAGATATTTTATCACAGGAATTCGAGAGGAGCTGTGATATGCTATTTTTTTTGAGATATAGTATGTACCCACGTGAAAGAAAAAAAAAAGCATACTGTATCTGGTTGTGAGATGGAAAAATAGGGCTAAAATAATTCCAGGTTTCGCCGTCAGCTTGTAGAGCTGTGATATAATTGTATCCTGTCCTTTATTTCAGTTGTGGAATGTTTAAAATGGGTTTCACAAAACATAAACAATGATAATTAACATTAGGAAGATTGGGTGTTTTGGGTGTCTTTCACTCTATTCTCTGCCCTCTCCAGGAAAAGAAAAACAATAAACAAACAAACAAAAAAACACCCCACCACATCTTGACCATAATTCCGAGTTCAAGATCATTAGGCAAAGGGATTTTTTTTTTCTTTTTCTCCTATGTGTCTCTGTCTTCCTTTTCACACAGGTGAAAATATCTGGAATGAGGAAAACAAAACAATATGGTGAACAAAAGGGATAAATTTTCAGGCATTTTGAGGGGTTGGAGCCAAAAGCTATTGCAGTGGTTAAGTACAGTGAATGACAGTAGTGATATATTCTTGCATGTTTTTGGTGTTGGGGTGGCAAGACAGGGGGAAAAATACAGTAAATGTAGCCTAAAAAGCAGCAACATGGATACTGTCAGTGGAGCACTTCTTGCAGCGTTTCTCAGGTACATCATCTTAGGAATGAGAGCCCAAGAATCAAATATTAAATATTCTTTCTCTCTCTCTGTCTCTCTCTTTCCCTGTAAAATTACCCACATGCTGCGAAACATTGTGACTTCCATTTAAGAAGAACATCTGCGTTTTGAGAGGATTGTCAGAAAATAGCTGGAATTTCAGAAGTAACAAAAGATAGTTGAATGAGCTGTGTAATATAACTTACACATGTATGTCCAAGGAGTGTCTGTGTCCTGTGAAACCAGCAGAAATATCTGGATGTGTTCATTAGGATATAGTTAATGGTTGAGATTATAGTGTTTTATGTTGTGACTATTGTAGAAAAATTGAATTACTTGCCTGAATGTTGTTCTTATAATAACAGTAAGTAGTTTGCCAGATAATCTGAAAATCCATACTGATTGGCTTCCTCCTGGATGCACAGTTCAGCCACTGAGGGATCATTTGCTTCAAAGACAAAACTGGATTTTCCTTGGTGATTAGTATTTGGGTTTTAGTGTTTTCTGTAGATACGTTACTCACCTTGAGGCGATGTTGGGGCTAAAGCAGAGAGGAGAGGGCCAGAAGAGAATAAAGAGCAGTTCTGTTGGGTCTTCCTGTTTTGTTCTGACTGGAAGCCGTGTGTACTGCCACCCCCTACTGTCTGTAGGAAGAGGTGTTGCAGAGCCCCATTCTTTTCTTGTTATCACTGCCCCCTTGTGTAAGGGAAGAAATTGATAGTTGCACTTGGGAAAACTGCTCTCCTACTGTTCTTGACAGGGGTGTTACGTGGATCTCTTAGTGATCTTTTCAGAGTTGCAGGGCTTTAAACTTACTGTCAATTAGGCTCCAGATTTGATGTCTGTTTTTAATAGTATCTAGTTTTAGTCAGTAATTCAAATTTCTCAGAATGTTTTCAGTTTGGGAAGATGGTGGAGTATTATCACTAGTAGGAGAACTACTGGTGATGGCTCACCCTTATGTAGCACCTACTCTGTGCCAGTCCTGTTACACGTGTTTTAACCAGTTTCAATGCCCTGTGAGGTGTGTATGGTTATTTCCATTTTCTGATGAGAAACTGAAACACAGAGATGTTCAGTAACTTGCATAGGACAGTCAAGAATCAGCTTTAGCTAGCAAGCAGAAGAGTTGAGTTTCAATTCAGTAAGTAGTAAGATGCATAAATATTAAGCCTACAAATATACCAAAATTACAGTTACTTGTAGTATGAACATTTCTCTTCTGGAATTTATTTTTGTCATTTATCTCTGGAATTATGAGTAGAGGAGTATCAGTGTTTTTTATGTGGTTAAGGAGATGTTTGTGATGGAGGTTGGTTTTGGGGGGAACTTTAGAGGTAGAAAGTTACTTTCAGGTAGGTTGGTTTGTGTGTGTGTGTGTGTGTGTGTGTGTGTGTGTACATAGTGTGCAATAAAGGTTTACTGGTGCTTTCAAAATTTTTTTTAATGTTTATTCATTTTTTTTGAGTGTTTATTCATTTTTGAGAGACAGAGACAGAGCTTGAGCGGGGGATGGGCAGAGAGGGAGGGAGACACAGAATCCGAAGCAGGCTCCAGGCTCCCAGCTGTCAGCACAGAGCCTGACGAGCTGGAACTCATGGACCTCGATATCATGACCTGAGCGGAAGTCAGACACTCAACCGCTCAACCAACTGAGCCACCCTACTGGTGCTTTTAAAGAGATAGTACTATACGCACGCACACGCACGCATGCACACACACGCACGCACACACAACTAACTACTGTCTCTTTAAGAGCACCAGTAAATTTACTGTAACTTTCTCAAGGAAAATTAAGAAGGAATTATCTATTTTTTCTATCTATTCACACTCTTACGATCTCTATTTTGTTATTAAAAAGATTTTTTTTAATATTTATTTTAGAGAGAGAGAGAGAGAGAGAGCGCATTAGCGGAAGAGGGGCAGAGAAAGAGTGAGACACAGATCCCAAACAGGCTCCAGGCTCTGAGCTGTTAGCACAGAGCCCAATGCGGAGCTCGAACTCATGAACTGTGAGATTATTACCTGAGCCAAAGTTGGATGTTTAACTGACTGAGCCACCCAGATGCCCCTGATCTCTATTTTATTTTAAAAAGTAACAAAAATGGATTGGACATATATGTATATTTTACTGTTTCCATCAACAGTTGTTGGCTTAGATTTTTCTCACACTTAAACATTTTTTTATATATATTACATATGAACTAATATTTATAAAAACGTGTAAAGAATATCACCTCTTCTACTTGTAACAATTATTTTCTTTTTTAAGCCAAACTGCCATTCTGTGATTCACATGTCTCATATAATCAAACATTTCTGTATTTTTGTATACATGTGTTGTTAAGGGAATGCAAGGTAATCTACTGATTATGGCTAAGACTTATTCAGGATGTATATTTATGTACTTTAGTATATTTAATAAATTGTCATAGACTTGATCATGCTGTGTATTTTAGGTTGGTTGGTAGTTCCTTTTAGTGTACTTCACTTATAAAGCCTAATTTGATGTTTGCATCTTTATCATAAGGTTGTTTTTTGAGTTTATTTATTTTTGAGAGAGAGAGAGCACACGAGTGGGAGAGGGACAGAGAGAGGGAGTGAGAGAATCCTAAGCAGGCTCCATGCTCCATGCAGAGCCCAACATGGGGCTTGATCCCACCACTGTGAGATCACGACCTGAGCCAAAATTCAAGAGTCGGACGCTTAACCAACTGAGCCACCCAGGTGCCCCTGTTTTCGTATTTTCTGAATGACTCTCTGTGCATTATTTTGAATGGGGAAGAAAGTAAGCCTAGAAAGAAGTACAGTAATCCCCCCTTATCTTCAGAGGATACATTCCAAGACCCCAGGGGATGCCTGAAACTGTGCATAGTACTGAACCCTGTATATACGATGTTTTTTTCCCTATAAATACATACCTATGATAAAGCTTAATTTATAAATTAGGTATAGTAAGAGATTAACAATAATAAAATAGAACAGTTGAGCCTGGGTAGCTCAGTCGGCTAAATGCCTGACTTTGGCTCGGGTCAGATCTCATAGCTTGTGAGTTCGAGCCCTGGGTCAGGCTCTGTGCTGACAGCTCAGAGTCTGGAGCCTGCTTCAGATTCTGTGTCCCTCTCTCGTTCTGCCCCCTCCCGCTCATGCTCTCTCTCTCTCTCTCTCAAGAATAAATAAACATTAAAAAAATTTTAAAAATACAATAAAATAGAACACTTGTAATAGTATGTTGTAATACAGTTGTGTGAATGTAGTCTCTCAAAATACCTTATTGATTGAATTCACTCTTCTTGTAATGACATGAGACGATAAAATGCCTGTGTAATGGGATGAAGTGATGTAGGCAGTGTGATGTGGCCTTAGGTTACTATTGACCTTCTGACTAAGTATCAGAAGGAGGAGCTTCTAGACTGTGGGTGGATTAGCAGGGACTATTGTACACTAAACCAATGCTAGTTCTAAAAAGTGAATATCAGGGTAGTTGATACTGATTAGATGTAAGGTAGAACAAGTGTGCCTAAAAGAAATGCATCAAATTTCTTTCCTTGTCATATTTGTTTCCTTTACAATATAATTAAAATTGAATTTCTGAGACATACTGATTAGGCATAGTAGTTGAATGTACTTACACAGAATCACAGAATGTTAGCTGGAATATTTTTACTCAGGATTCCAAGATTTTATTTCAGGGAGCTAGAACAGGCTGTTGCAGATGGCTGTTTGCTGTTCCAGTACTAGTCTGACCAAAGTAACAAATATAAAATAGTTTGGAAACTAGTTTAATTATTTGGACTTTTTTTTCCCCTTTGTGAATGAATTGAAGCTCAGCGTTGTCATATCTGCTGAGTGCCTGTAGTTAACAAATACTATTATTATTTGGAGAGAAGGCACTATATAAATATACTGTATAAATAAATAGTCTTTGTTATAATACCATGAAAACTGTCACTTGGCTTGTTTGAGTAGCATCTTTTGTATTACATGAAAATTGTTTACAATAAAAAAATGAGGGGCTCCTGGGTGGCTCAATCGGTTAAGCATCCGACTTTAGCTCAGGTCATGATCTCATGATTTGAGTCCAGCATTTGACTCTGCACTGATAGTGCAGAGCCGGCTTGGGATTCTCTCTCTCTCCCCCTCCCCCGTGTGTGTGTGTGTGTGTGTGTGTGTGTGTGTGTGTTCACGTGTGCACTCTCTCTCAAAATAAACTTTAAAAAAATGAGTTGAGATGTTTATATGATGATGGAGGGTACCTATGCCTGGTGAGTCTCTTTAAAATTCTCTGGAGGGGTACCTGGGTGGCTCAGTCAGTTAAGTGTCCTGCTCCTGATTTCGGCTCATGTCATGATCTCATGGTCGTGGGTTCTAGCCCTGCATTGGGCTCTGCGCTGACAGCATGGAGCCTGCTTGGAATTCTCTCTCCCTCTCTCTATGCCCCTCCCCTGCTCGCTCTCTCTCTCTCTCTCTCTCTCAAAATAAATAAACTTAAAAAAAAGAAGATTCTATGGAAAGAAATAGGTTAAAAAAAAGAGCTTAAAGATTTATAGCTTTATTTTTCCAGCCAATGGCCCTTTTCCTTTCTTTTAGAGGTATTTTATCTCGAGTATTTAAGATTCCAGGTAATATTAGATGGAGAACAAAAAATTGGGGCCTAAATTTTAAAAGGTTAACCAGGGTAAGGTTGCAATAAATGGAAAAAGTTTCTGATAGGGATTGTTCTTATTCCAGAAATCTCTAAGTAATTACAATACCACAATTATTTCTGGAAACAAATTATTAGGTCAGTTTATTTTATTTAACAAAAATATAAGTCTTTAGAAAGTTGTGTTTGTGGATGTTTTTAGTGTGAGATAAGTTGCTTTTTTATGGGCCACACATTACAAAAATATCTTATTATGTTCAGCTTCTGTTTGTCCTTGAATAGTTGAAGGTAAACTTGACTGAGTTTAAGAGACAAAAAAATTAAGTTGGTATTAGTTTTAATCATGCTTTTGCTTTACCCTTTTCTTCCCCATAATACTAACTTCTGCCTTTATCCAGTGCATAGTATATATATCCTATCTCTCAAACCTCTTCCTTTTTATCAGAACTTGAGATATTCTGATGTCATTTATTTTATTTTTTTAATTTTTTTTTTTTAACGTTTTTATTTTTGAGACAGAGAGAGACAGAGCATGAACGGGGGAGGGGCAGAGAGAGAGGGAGACACAGAATCAGAAACAGGCTCCAGGCTCTGAGCCATCTGCCCAGAGCCTGACGCGGGGCTCGAACTCACGGACCGCGAGATCGTGACCTGAGCCGAAGTCGGACGCTTAACCGACTGAGCCACCCAGGCGCCCCATATTTTTAAAATTTTTTTAATGTTTATTTTTGAGAGAGCAAGCGCACGTGTGACCGAGAAGGCAGGGGAGGGGGAGAGAGAGAGGGAGAGACAGAATCCGAAGCAGACTCCAGGCTCTGAGCCATCAACACAGATCCTGATGCGGAGCTCAAACCCATGTGAGATCATGACCTGAGCTGAAGTTGGAATGCTTAACCGACTAAGGCACCATGTTGCCCCTATTCTGATGTCATTTAAACTGAGTAGTTGCATTATAGTGAATAATCTTGTTGGTATGTTTAAAAAAAATCCATTTGCCCTGTAGACATCTTTACTTTTTAATGTCAAATTTATGTACCTTTTTTCCATAGGTACTTTGCTGCCAGAGTGATCTTTCTAACATGGCCATCTGATCATGTCATTCTTTTCTTCAGAATCTTATTGTGGCGACTCATCACTTAATGGATAAAATGGAAACTCCTTAGCAAGCCATGTGAGGTCCTTCATGATGATCTGATCTTTGCCTCCTTTTTAGACTCATTGCCTGCCTCATTCTTCTTCAAAGTTCTATGCATCAGGAGATATGTGTGGAGAAATATACATACATATACACAACATCAAGAATATTATTCAGAGTAACTTCTGGACTGTCGTTGAAACAAACTCTAAAGATAAACCAAATTTTATTCCTTATTTATTTCCTGAGTTGGGGGAGGAAGATTAGAAGGTTCTCTGTGTGAACTGTAGCTGAATTATTTTCACTGTATTATGGGGGTTGGCAAACTACAGTGCATGGGCCAAATGCAGCCCAATGTCTGTTTTTGTCTGACCTGCAAGCTAAGATTGGTTTTTTTAAAGTTTTAAATAGTTGAAAAGATATCAAAAGAAGAATGCTTTGTGACATGTGAAAATTATAGGAAATTCAAATTCACACCCTGAAGAAAGTTTATTGGCATATTGCCATACTCAATCATTTACATGTTGGTTGTAGCTGTTTTCTGAGTATAGCCACAGAGTTAGGTAGTTTCTAAAGAGACCGTATAGCCCACAAAACTTGAGCATTTACTATTTAGCCCAACTAACTGATACTAACTTTATTAACTGATAAAAGTTACCAGTCGTTAGTTTATACTATAAATGGTCATTGACTATCATGAATTGGAGATAGACCAACTATGTCTGTTGAAGGCCTTTCAGGGCATAATTGCTTCTGTCTATCTACTGAGAAAAGATTGGCTACTTTGCCTTCATAGGGATTTATCTGACAGTCTCCTGTTGTGTCTCCATTTGACACCCATATTATGTCTAACTCTGAAGAAATTTCTTCCAGAGTATATTAATTGACTATTCTTTTTTCTCAAAAGAGGTATCCCAAGTGAAGAGTTTTAGAGCATGGCATATAAGAAGATTTTTCTTTTTCCAAGTCTCTCATATGCATATTTTGCATTAAAAAAGATCATTGTTATATGAAAAAAACCTTGATTTTTAAAATATTAGTTTGCTATATGGATACCTTGTGTTTAAGGTTTATGAGTTCAGTTAGATTACTTATATTGGAAAAATTGGGGGGGGTTATGCAGTATATTAACTCATTAAATCATTTGCTTAAATATTTATTGACTACCTGCTATGTATAAGTAGTTACTTTTACTATTGTAGTCTTTCAGTTGAAGATGGACGTTTCAAATTCTTACTTAATAAAAGCTAATAGTGTAATTCAGAATTCTGTGTCCTCATATCCATTCTGCCTCTGGGGAAAATATGGTTTAAGAAAATCCAGTGTATTACAGTTTGTCACTTCCCTAAAGTTTCATTAGCCAGTGTTGATAAGTTTTACTGTTTTCATTAGGTGGCAAGGTATTATGAAAAGGAAAACAGTGATTTGTACATTCCTTCTTATAAATACCAGCAAGTGTTGCAAACCTAAAATTCACAAAGAAAAGTATATAAACAATAGTAATGGACAGTTTATTCCAGATACCTTTGGACTAGGTATCCTTGTTTATTTCCTTCCTCTAATACTTGCATTATCTAATACTTGCATTATCATATCTGATGATATCAGTTGACATCTCATTATAGAGATTGACAACTTGAAGAAATATGGCAACAGGTTTTTATTGCCATGGAAACCCCTCCTATGGATCCAGCCTTATGAGTGGATTAGTTAGTTATTAAACTTGGAAATGGGATGGGGTATCTAGATGTTGTGATTCAATCATCTTAGCCATAGAGAATCTGCCTCAGATCTTAGTCAATTCCTTCTGCCTAAATGAAGGAAGTCTCTTCTTAGCACTTTGCAATCTTGGGTTGTGGGGTCCCACAATGTCTAGCCCTAGCTGCTGAAATTTGGTAAGGCAAAAAACTAGTCAGGCTATGGAAGCTTAATGTGTATTTGTTGTTACTCTAGAATTAGTTCTGTTCAGATCCCAAGGAATTCTGTAGGGCTCCCTCGGATTGGGAATTAGGGTGAATGAAGGTAATTCGTTTTATTAGGATATGTGGGATGAAGATTTACTACATAATCAGAGAATACATACAGCATCAGAGAATCTTAACTCTTCCTTTTTAGGGTTTTGAAGAGGAAGAAAGACTTCCTTTGGAAGTTGTTACAAACATTCCTTTATGATAGGATGACAATACTATTTATGTAAGAAGCTTTTGAAATTCTACAATCATGAGACCCATTTTATAGTAGAACATGAATTTGAGAGTTTTTGAATCATGAAAACATTCAAATTATTGCTCTGTCACTCACTAGATGTATGAGGGGCTAAAATCTATCTTGTAGGGTTTTGATGATGACAATGAAATAATCACTGACAATCCTTAGGACCATGTCTAGTGCTTAAGGAATGGTAATTTTTATTAGACCTTGGAAGGCGTCCTGAATTTCTCTTTTTTGATGTGTGCTTGACCCAACTCCTTTCCAGAGTGTTTTACTAGCATTGTCAGTACAGCTTTTCCTTGTCTTGTCTCGCTCTCCTTTTCAGCCTTGCAAGGCATTTAAAAGACCCATGGTTAATTCAGCTACTGATTTATTTTGTATCCTGAAATTTTCTTTTATGAAGGATCTGATGAGAGCTGAGAGAATTCTTAAATAACTGTAAACTTTAAAGATTCTTACAGAAGTGAGATGCTGTTGGGCAGACTCCTGGTGTGCATACCTTTTGGGCTGTTTCCCTTTAAGTACCACAGGCTTAACAAAAATTAGTTTTTAATCTCCTCCATAAAATAGCAAACAGTGGCATTTCTTTGAGACAGTGAGCCCAAGTTCTTTTTTTCAATTCGATCACGTAAATGTTTTCAATGTTTATAAACATTTCTCACATTTGTTAATAACTGGAATTTTCTATGATAACTTTATCCATCACCCATGTCACACGTTGGTAGCTTTTTGTAATTTTTCTTTTTTAAAAAGTTGTAGGTGGCAATCAGTTAAGTGGTTGCTACTTTTTTGTGTGATTTGCTTAATAAAAATGGCCTTGTTTATTTACAATGTAAAATAATACATTAGGAAAAGTTTGCCTCTCTTTAGTATAGCTATAACAAGTTAACTATTCAAAATCCCATTTTTTCCTGAGTTTTAATTACTTCTGTGACATTTTGCCCATTTATGCTAATCAGTGTATCATGCATATAATTATTCATTGAGTATTTTTTTTACTCACTTTTTCTTAGTTTTATCCTTATTTGTCAAAATATCCATGAACTGATAAGTTTGTGCTAGTTATAAGTTTGTGCTGGTTATAAAATAAAAACTAGTTCATCCTGAAGTCATCTTGCTTAATGTACTTGAGAAAGACCATTCTTTTTTTTTTATTTTTTTATTTTTTAATATATGAAATTTACTGTCAAATTGGTTTCCATACAACACCCAGTGCTCATCCCAAAAGGTGCCCTCCTCAATACCCATCACCCACCCTGCCCTCCCTCCCACCCCCCATCAACCCTCAGTTTGTTCTCAGTTTTTAACAGTCTCTTATGCTTTGGCTCTCTCCCACTCTAACCTCTCTTTTTTTTTCCTTCCCCTCCCCATGGGTTTCTGTTAAGTTTCTCAGGATCCACATAAGAGTGAAACCATATGGTATCTGTCTTTCTCTGTATGGCTTATTTCACTTAGCATCACACTCTCCAGTTCCATCCACGTTGCTACAAAAGGCCAATTTCATTTTTTCTCATTGCCAAGTAGTATTCCATTGTGTACATAAACCACAATTTCTTTATCCATTCATCAGTTGATGGACATTTAGGCTCTTTCCATAATTTGGCTATTGTTGAGAGTGCGGCTATAAACATTGGGGTACAAGTGCACCTATGCATCAGTACTCCTGTATCCCTTGGGTAAATTCCTAGCAGTGCTATTGCTGGGTCATAGGGTAGGTCTATTTTTAATTTTCTGAGGAACCTCCACACTGCTTTCCAGAGCGGCTGCACCAATTTGCATTCCCACCAACAGTGCAAGAGGGTTCCCGTCTCTCCACATCCTCGCCAGCATCTATAGTCTCCTGATTTGTTCATTTTGGCCACTCTGACTGGCGTGAGGTGGTATCTGAGTGTGGTTTTGATTTGTATTTCCCTGATAAGGAGCGACGTTGAACATCTTTTCATGTGCCTGTTGGCCATCCGGATGAGAGAAAGACCATTCTTATGTAGCTTTGGTTCCAGATTGGATTATTTTGTATTTTTAAATAAATGAACTTCATAATGATTCCTCTCCTTGCTTACATAATTTAATTCTAATTTTGTCTTTGGATGTATTAAAGGTAGACATTTATTAGTTGTCAACAAATGTTAATTGTCATTACTTTTAATCTCCTCACCCTCCCAACCCATTCTAGCTTTATAAAAAATTATAAAGGTAATTCTCTGCTTGCAACCCTGAAAATAAACAAACTAGGGTGAATAAAGGAAAAGTTAGTATTTTCCCTTCCCCTCAGGTCTCTCCCTTCTCTAGTTTTCCTCCTTGGTGTAGCCAACATTAACGAACACTGAGTATTTTTCAGCATCTTTTTCTCACTCAAAAACACATAAGTATGTACACATACCTATACAGGCTTTTTGTAACTTGCTTTATTCATTTACAAACATATCATGGTATCTCTCCAGTGTAGTAAATGGAACTCTAATTGTAAAAAGCTCAATAACATTCTATAGGGTACCACACCATAATTTATTCTGTTGTTATGTAACCAATGGATATTAAGATTCTTTCTTTCTTTCTTTCTTTCTTTCTTTCTTTCTTTCTTTCTTTCTTTCTTTCTTTCTTTCTTTCTCTCTCTCTCTCTCTCTTTCTTTCTCTCTCTCTCTCTCTCTCTCTCTCTCTCTCTTTCCTGTTACAAACATTAGTCCATTCTTACTCATGACCAGAGAAGCAAACATTCTATATAAAATGTTGACAAGATAAAACTAGTAGTATATTTAAAAGATAATACATCAGGGGCATCTGGGTGGCTCAGTCAGTTAAGCGGTTAAGTGTCCGACTTTGGCTCAGGCCATGGTCTCCTGGTTTGTGAGTTCGAGCCCCACTTCGGAGCCTGGAGCCTGCTTTGCCTGTTTTGTATTCTTTGTCTCCTTCTCTCTCTGCCCCTCCCCCACTTGTGCTCTGTCTCTATCAAAAATAAATGTAAAAAAAAAGTTTAAAAGATAATACATCAGTGTTTATTCCAAGAAGGCAGGGACAGTTAAATAGTAACATAATTTAACATATTAACAGATTACAAGATAAAAACTATATGAGTATCTCTCTCTGTTTGGATGAGTTGGAGGACTTTGTATTGTATTTAGACAAAATAGCATAGGGAAATGCCTGCCCATGCAGATAGTAGTCCAAGTTTTGTACAATTCTTTGACCCTCAAGGTGATAAGCAGAAGCCTTTTCTTCCACAGTCTTTGTGGAGACTTTGTGGGGCCTTTCTGCTTTGACCTTGGCCTAAGTACAGGACTTTGGTTGCTAAAGCCTGGTACCTTTGACATATGGAAATAAGTATACTTCCTGAGACTGGGATGGATGATAAGGGTGAGCCTATCCAACTTAGGGCGGGCACTTTTTGTGATCTTGTGTTTGATTACTTTGGGCTTAATGAGCACCTTGTTGGCCTCTGTACTGGTGCTCATTGTTTGGAAACATTGGTCTGAATCATTTTGAGGCCTTTCTCATGCTTGTTGGCAAAATATGCATTCCTTAGGATCTAAGTTTCTTGAAGCTTTCTAGGACTGGTTGGTTGTATATAATACTCTTGGATTTGGCCATTTCTATACTGCCAGCCACAACTCTGGGAGTGGTAGAGACTGGAAAAAAAGAGACCCATGACCATCATAATAGATGCCAGAAAAGCATTTGGAGTAATTTCCTCAGTGGATGTGGCATAATTTCTGAGTTCTTGCTTGAGTGAAAATACTCATCTTTTATCTTGATCAGTGAATGATATCTTGGCTAGATAGTGTTCTTGGATCATCATTCTGTTTTTTTTTTTTCCTGCTTTATAACATGTATACCTTATACCACCATTTTCAAGCTTGTGCAACTGATAAGTTTGATGCCTTTCTCCTTTCTTTATAAGTAACTGGTTCTTTATCTCCCACACAGTCTTGCCACGCTTATGTGGTCTGAGATTATCAGATCTAATCTCATTATGCACTTGATCCCTTTTATATCATGGGAAAGCCAGTACTGCCCATTCATCTTGCATTTCCTGGACTCCTGCCTATATTACTGTATTTTCCCCTTTCTGGTCCCAGTTTTCTCCTTTTTTTTCCTTCTTATTCTTTAATGTTTAGTAGTAGTATAGTAAAATCATTTTAGTGATTCTGAGTTGTTATTCTCAGGTACAAATTGTTCTTTCAAAATGTAGTTTCAAATATTTATTTCAGGAAAGTTTTTTGACATACTGTTTTTACTATTCTGTTTTTTGTTTTGATTTCCTTCTTCAGGGGTTCCTATCACTGTATGTTCCATCTTCTTTGCCTGTTTTCAGTATTTGCCAGTTTTTCTCAAATCTTTTTGATCTCTTTGAGTCTTAAATTTTTCTTTTTTTTAACCTATTTTTCTTAAGGGATTATCTGTTTTTATTCATTCTTGTCTTCTGGAATGATTCTTTCCTTTTGTTTTTAATTATTTTGTGTCATGTCATCTCATTTTGAGTTTTTATAAGTCTTAGATCTATTCTTTCATGTCTTTTGTCATTTTCTTAAGGTCTTTTAGTTCATTTTGAAATGGCATGTTACAGAGTTGATCTTTTATGTGGGCACGTCTTTCTGGTATGCTTTTATTGTCTGTAGGGATGTTGTTATTATTTTAATGTTTATTTATTTTAGAGAGGGAGAACAGGGGAGGGGCAGAGCGCGCGCGCGTGCGCGAGAGAGAGAGAGAGAGAGAGAGAGAGAGAGAGAAGAAAGAGAGAATCCCAAGCAGGCTCTGTGCTGTCAACACAGAGTGCAATGCTCGAACTCATGAACCATGAGGTCATGACCTGAGCTAAAATCAAGAGTCTGATCGACTGAGCCATCCAAGTGCCCCTGTAGGGATGTTATTCTGCTCCTTATTCTTTCTTCTTGTAACTTAGTATATGGAATTGACCTTGATACTTTCTGTGATTCATTTTTATTTGAAATTAATTTCAAAAAATCTTTTAGAAAATGTCTGGGTTCAGGAAATCTTCTAATTTCATAGAGCTTTTTCTGTGATTGTTTTTGTGTAGTGTTAAAAAATATGGTGGCTTGTATTCTGAGATTTCCTGGCCTTACTCTCCTCTAGTAGTTTTGTTTGGACCTTCTCTTTACTTCATCTCTCTTGTTTGATCCCAGTTTTCACCCTTTTGTGATCATTAAACCCTTTCTCTCTGCCTTCTGGAGTTCATCTGCAAAACTCCCTTTGTCTTTAACCTCTTCTCTAAACATGAATACCTTCTTGCTATAAGTAAAACTTCTCCCCTGAGGGCCATACTTCCCCATAGAGTTCTAAAGTGGTGGCTCCTCCTATTGATGTGGGTTAAGTGTTCTCTTTGCTTTCTCATAGTTGCTTCTAGACTTCTTTGGGGGCTCACTGGTACTCTTTACTACTCCAGTTATGATTATTGGTATCTTCAGTATCCATACAGATGACCCTTCTGGTATTCTGTCTTCTTCACTTCCTCTCCTCTGCTGATCTTGTCCTTTGCCTCAGCCGTTTACTTCTGTGGCATATTCTGTGCAGATGTTTTTAAAACCCTCGGTGCATCTGCATTAACTGGGAAGCTTTGAGAAACTACAGGTGCCTAGGACTCACTCCCAGAAATTCTGATTTGGTTAATCTGGGGTGTGGCTTCATATGTTATATTTCACAGTTTTTCAAGGTGACTTTAATGTGCAGCCAGGATTGAGAGTCACTGTTCTAGAACTCCTTATTACCAATAGCTACAATTTTCTATAATATAATTTCTGGCATTTTACTCTCCAACTATCACCTCCAGTGTTTCTGGCTCACTTCTAAGTACCCAACAATCTTGATTCTTTGACCCCACTGGGACCTTTAATTTACCACCTTTTCACTGTTCCTCAGGGCATACATGTCCTCAGTTCCTTTTCTAACTTGCTGAATTCTGATTATAATTGCTCTTCTGCATCTATCCTCAACCCTCTTCATCTCTTTCCCTTGGTTGTTCTTGCCTGGTAAAACCCGATCCTGGTTAAAACCAACCCTCCTTTTTCACACCTGCACACTTGTAGCTGTATATGGCTCAGCAAAACAGTCATGTTGACTTTAAATTCTTAGTACCCAGTGACTTTAACTTCATTTTAGTGCTGCCAAGCTGTCCTACTTTATCATTCTAGTTCTTCCACACCCCCATTTGCTTAGTTGATTATATCTGTTCCTTGCATGCAAATCTTCAACATTTCCCTTTACGTCCTCTCATTCAGCTGGTGACCTTCCTTTCTATTTTATTAAGAAAATAGAAACGTTCTTCCCACCACCTGCATCTTTACCAGTTATTGTGAATTAACTGTCTTTTCTTCTATCGAAGGTCATTCCCACCAATTGTTCCTTTGAGCCCATCCCTTCTTGCCTTCTCAAGGACATTCTTCCTGCAATTCTTCCCTGTTTTTCCTTTTCTGGATCACTGTCAACAGATTAAGAGCATATTGTAATTTCTTTCATTTGAAAGAAATGCTCTCTTGACCTTACTAACCCTTCCGGCTGCTATCCCATTTCTTTTCTCATTTATACCAGACTCCGGAAAACAGTTTTGTTTGCTTTATCCATCTCTCTTTTTTAAATAGTTTAATTAATAGTGTAGAGGTATAATGTACATATTACAGAATTTACTCATTGTAACAGTATGATTTACTGATTATAGGTAAATCTATAGAATCGTGCAGTTATCACCACAATCCAGTTTTACAGTATTGTGATCACTCCCCAAAATTCCTCTGAGCTTATTTGCGTTCCATCTCCATTCCTAACGCTAGCCTTAGGCAACCACTCATCTTTCTGTTTCAATAAGTTGGCCCTTGGACATTCATATAAATGGAATCATAAGTGGGTAGTTTTGTTTTATAATATGCAGTCTTTTGCTTCTGTCTCCTTACACTTAGCATGATGTTTTTGAGGTTAATCCATGTTGAACATGTGTCAGTATGTCATTCCTTTTTATTGCTGAGTATTTTTGCATTGTATGGATGCAAAATGCCATCATCAAATGATGGGCATTTGGATTGTTTCCAGTTTTGGGCTTTTATGAGTAATGCTGCTATAGTCATTCATGTACAAGGCTTGGTGTGGATATATGTTTTAATGTCTTCTGGATAGATTCCTAGGAGTGGAGTTGCTGGGTTTGTGATCCATTTTGAGTTAATTTTTGGAGGTGGTGTGAGGTAAGGATGTGAGGTTTTTTGGGTTTTTTTGTTTTTGTTTTTTTTAATGAATATCCAGTTGCCCCAACACCATTTATTGAAAAGATTATCCTTTCTTCCTATGAATTGTCTTGACACAATAAAAAATGTACATATTACAAAATTTACCCTTTGTTTTTGGGGTATGAGAAGGGATTATACTCCTATGGCTGTCTCACTACTTCGAACTTCCTGTTAAATCCCCAGATAGGCCATTGGGTTATTGCTTGCTCTGAACAGGATGACAGCCTCAGGCTAGGAAATCCGACTGTTCACTTGCCACTAAGATGGCTACTTTAATTGGTAGTTCTATTAAATTGAGTCCTTTGCTGCAGTAGCAGCAAAGCTCCAGGTTTTCTTTGTCTGGCCCACCCTGCTTGAGCTACTACTTGTAGGGGGCAAGATTAAGGAGAATGAGAGTAGTCCCAGGCAAAATTGCCACAAGCTTCCATTGTTCTTACCCAATTTTGCCTAGTTTGCTTGAATAAACATTTCTTTGTTGTATGCCTTTGGTTGATTTCCAGAGTGCTATAAAGTCAGATCTCCATTCTCTTTGAACCCATCCCAACCAGGCTTCCTCTCCCACCCTTTCACTGAAACTGCTTGTTATGGTCATCAGTGGCTTTCATTTTGCTCAATCCAGTGATCCTTTTTTAGTCTCTGTCTTGCTTGATCTGTCAGCACCGTTTGATAGAATTGATTACACTCTCTCCTCCTTGAAGTCTTCGACTTCCAAAATACTTGGTTGTTCTGTGTCACGGGATACTTTATTTTTGTGGATTTCTTTCACTTAGTCCTCCTCATCTCATAGCCTATAAAACTTGTAGTGCGTTAGGAATTTTATCTTTCCTGAGGACATTATTTCTCTTTCTGCCCTCTCAAGTGATGCCTTTCCCTTTTTTTGTTCTCATAACCCTCATGCCACTGGATATGGAGATAGATACTCTCTTTATTCCCCTTTTCAGCATTGAAATCATTCTCTTCCCTAAAGTTCTTTAGCTTTGAAATTCATGTCATCACATTTTATTTACTACAAACCCTGTTGGTGTTGACTGGATTTTCTGGTTCACCCCCATACAGTGACTTCTGACGGTTACCACCTGGAGTTAGGTCACACTTCACAAGTTAAGGGCATAGTCCTCCACTAGACAGCTCTCACTTCAAATACCAGCTTCAGGCTTTGGGGTTCCCAGAATCATCCTCATTTCTAACCAACTGGCTGTAAAGTAAATGTGGGGATTCCTGCTACTCCCTCACAGTTTTACTGTGGCAAAAAGGATACAAAACAGAACCAGCCAAAAGAAGGGACACAGAGGGTAAGGTCTAGGAAGCTCTCAAATGTGCAGCTTCTGGTGTCCTCCCCCTTTGGAATCAGGACACATCCTCCTCCTGGCACATCTTTCTTCTGGCACATCAGTGTGTTACAGTACATAGACTATTGTTAACCCTAAGGCTCACCCAAACTTTGGTGTCCTGGGTTTTTATTGAGGCTTTGGTATGTAGGCATGATTGATTAAATCATTGGCCACTGATTAAACTCAGTCTCCAGCCACCTCCACTCACTGGACGGCAGGCCTCTAATTATATAGTTGGTCTTTTTGGTATAGCCAGCCCCCATCCTGAGTCATTTTGTTAGCACAAACTATTTAGGGGCCCGCTATGACTCATCTCATTAACAAAAGCTATCAGGTTCCACCATGAATAACAAAGACACTCCTATCACTCAGAAAAAATTCCTAGGATTTAAAGACTACCCCCCAGTAACTGGGAACAAAAGCTAGCCAAATTTCTTTATTACATAGGATTCCTTCCCTCTTCTTACTTTTTGGTTTTGTTTATACTCCCCTTCTCTCTCACAATACTATTTCTGATCTCAATTCTTGGTCATTTCAACCATGTAGATAGTTTTTCAACATTCAGATCTTTCAGTTCTTTGGATTTCAGTTTTTGAATCTCTTTCTGTGATCTTGTCTTCCACCTCCCCTAAATCATTATGACTACCAAAGTTATTCCCTAGCAATAATAATTGCAACCTCCTCATAATTTCAGTTGTATGTGTCCCACTCTCTGGCCACTACTTGCTGTCTTTCTAATCTTTTCCCCTTTAGTACCCTGACTCCCATAATTCTTTAATCCCACTAGGACCTCTTATCCAGTGATTCAGCCACCATTTCATTGACTCTTTCTCTTGATAACTTCTTTCCCTTCCTTACTCAAGTCACTTTATAATCATAGTTCTCCCTTGCACATACCTTTGACATTGTTCCTTCTCTCTTGATTCATTGTTCTTGCTGTGCCAAAACCACATTCCTAGTTAAATCCACTTACGACCTCTTCCATGCCTGCACCCATGAAGCTGAAATGTCGTTGGTGTAAAACATACAACCTTGCTCATTGGTTTTGTTTTAAATTCATGGCCATAAACCTCAAGTGGAACCATAATGCTTCCAGATAATCATGCTGTATATCCTTAGTCTAGTAGGTGGGAGAATGAATGGATGATGAATTTATACATTTTCCCTCTTTTTTCCCCTCTCATCTCACTTGTAATACTTTCATTCTTTTTCTCAGCTAATGACTTTTCTTCCTACTTGATTGAAAAAGTTGAGGAGAACTTCTGTAGAATTCCACAGTCATATGTCTACTTCTGTCTGAAGGCAGTTCCTTCATTCGTCCACTAGATCATATCCACTCTTGCCTACTCAAGAACATTCCTTCAGTTATTTTCTCCTCTTTTAATTTTTTTCCTCTGATTCATTCCCGTCAGCATTCAAACATGTTACTTCTCTCATGTTAAAAAAAAAAAAAAAGTTTTCTTGATCTTACTTTCCCCTCCAACTACCACCTAATTTCGCTGTTCTGTCTTGTAGCAAACCCTTAAAGAGTTGCATATAATGCTGTTTCATTTTTCTCCTCCCATTGTACTATATGCTGACTAACTTGGATGTAAATTTAAAATACACACATACATACATACATACATACACACAACATACTTTGGTGTTTTTTTCTCTAAGAACAGGGATATTCTCATACACCTCATATAATTATCAGAATCAGAAAATATTTAATATATATGTATATAAATATTCAATATTTATTGTTGGTATAATATATTATCCACAGTCTGTGTTTAGATTTTATTTCTTTCCCTAATAAGTCCTTATAGCATTTTGCACACTGCCCCCCGCCAAGTCTGGGATTCATTGTAGTATTCCTTCCAGCATTGCATTATTGGATTTATTATTTAATCTGGAGCAATTCTTTAGCCTCTCTTGTTTCTTGTCATTGACACTTTGGAATATTACAGCCAGTTATTTTGCAGACTATACCTTGACTTGGTTTGTCTGTTTCCTTAGGTTTTATATTTTGGGGGCAGGATACTATATAAATGGTGTGTGTTATTGGTGCATCCTATCAGGAGGCATATAATTCTGGTTGGATCTGTTATTGATCATGTTAACTTTGATCATTTGGTTCAAGTGTTGTCCACCAGTTTTTTCTACTATACAGTCATTATTTTATTTTTGTAGTATATGAATAATTCATGGGAAGATATTTTGAAATTGCAGTTGATCCTTAAATGATGCAGGAGTTGGGGACGCTGACCCCTTCATGCAGTAGAAAATCTGGGTATAACTTGGCTCCCCCAAAACTTAACTAATAGCCTGTGTGACCAGAAGCCTTACTAATAACATGAACAGTCAGTTGACTCATATTTTGTATATTGTATTATTATATACTGTATTCTTATAATAAAGTTAGCTACAGAAAAGACTATGTCATTAAGAAAATCATAAGGAAATGAACATGTCATGGGAATAACAGGTACATCATAGGGAATATAGTCAGTGGTATTGTAATAATGTTATATGGTGACAGTAGTTACCCTTACAGCCAGCATAGCACAGTGTATAGAGAAGCTAAATCTCTATGTTGTACACAATGTTGAAATGAATGTAACATTGTTTATCAACTGTCCTCAAATAAAAATTTTTTTCTGTTTTTAAAAGTTTATTTGAGAGAGAGAGAGAGCGCGTGTGAGCACTGGAGGGGCAGAGAGGGGGAGAGAGAGGAAATCCCACGCAGGCTCTGCACTGATAGCACTGAGCCCTATGCAGGGCTTGAACTCACGAACCGTGAGAACCAAGAGTTGGACATTTAACTGAGCCACCCAGGCGCTCCTCAAATAAAAAAATTTTTTAAAGACTAAAAATAATTTTAAAAAAGGAAAATCATTAAGAAAGAGAAAATACATATGTAGTACTATACTGCATTGAAAAAAATCCATATGTAAGTGGACCTATGTAGTTCAAATCTATGTGGTTCAAGCATCATCTGTATGTAATCTCGTTGCTCGTCAACTTTTACCTACTTGTTTTAGTATCATTACTAATTCTCACTGGAATTAATTATTATTACTAGGATGGCTGCAGAATAATGATTCTCTAACTCAGCCATTGTTTCTGCATTTATTAGTTGATATTTAAATTGGAAAAAATCAAGTGTTTTCTTTCTTCTTAACTAGGGAAAAAACCAGGTATGTGCTACTTTGTTTTTCTCTTGTGTGTCTACTTTAACTATTTACACAAAATATTTTATTTCTGACACTTCTAGTCACCAAATGTGTGGGGGTTTCTCCTTACAAAAATAAACAAATCTCTGACACCAGCTGAGTGTCCTACAATTTAATTCAATTCTCACACTGTGCTGCCCAAACATAGTGTCAGATCTCACAGGTAAGGGCTCTGTTTCACAAGAGTGCTCTCCCTTACCCCAACTTAAGATGCCAGTCTCAGGCTCAGGTTATCACCTGTGTTTGTGACCAACTGGCTGTAAATTAGAGGTTCCCATGATCTCCCTCCTCGGGTTCACATAATTTGCTAGAGTGGTGCATAGAACTCAGGGAGACACATTTACCAGTTTATTAAAGGTCATGATAAAGAGTACAGACAGCTAGATGAAGAGGTACATAGGGTGAGGTATGGGAAGGTCCCAAGTGCAGGAGCTTTTGACCTGGTGGAGTTTAGGTGTCACCCTCCTTGTGTGGATGTGTTCACCAGTCTGGAAGTTCCTTGGACCCCACACTATTGGTACTTTATGGAGGCTTCCTCATGTAGGCATAATCAATTACTAACTTTGTTTCTAAACATCCCCCCCCCCCTTCTTTGGAGGGTGTGGAGTAAAAATGAAAATTCCAAGCTTCCAAGCCTGGTTTGTCTTTCTGGTGACCAGCCCCCACTTGGAGCCATCCAGGAGCCCACCTAGAGTCACCTCATTGGAACAGAAGATGTACCCCTAGTACTGTCATCATTTAGGAATTTATAAGGGTTTTAGGAGCCCTGTGTCAGGGATCGGTCAAAGACAAATATTAGAACAAGAGTTGCTCCCAGTGTGTGTATCACTTAGGACATTACAACGGTTTTAGGAGCTCTGGGGACAGAGACCAATATATGTATTTTCTATTATTTCACAATATTCTGCTATGGAAGAGCCAGCCAAGCCTTCATCTTCCATTCTTTAATTAACAATATGAACTCATGGGTTCCTACTTTTTTTAGTGGGTTATGACCTATTTCTGTCATTTATTTGGTGCTCAAATTGTTCCTGGTTTACGCAGTGGGAGCAGCTTCAGGCTGGTTTCTTGTTACATGCAATGATCATTATTTTGAACACTTCTTTACTTTTTGGAGCACCAAGATATTCCAGCCTCAAATTTTGCTTTCCTATCCCAGCAGTAGAGTCAGACATTTCTCCTTGGAGCCTTGAATTCCTTATTTTCTTCCTTTTATTTGAGGTATGATTTACAAAGAATTAGATGCAAAGATGTTAATGTTATAATGAATTTTAGCAGTTATATATATCTATGTAACTATTACCCCAAACAAGATATAGAACATTTTTATCATCTAAGAAAGTTTACTCATGTCTCTTTATATCCAGTCCTCTCCCTTCCCCTAATTAAGAAGATCCTTTTTTTTTTTTTTTTTTAAAACTTCTGCTGCCATAGATTAGTTTTGTCTATTCTTCCACTTCATATACAGGGAATCATACATTAAGTGTTTTTTGGTCTGGCTTCTGTATCAGTCTGAATCTAGTCAGAAGAGAGAAACTACATAGTAATTTGAATAGTGAGTATTTAATATGAAGAGTTATTAACTATAGGGAAATGGATAACGAGGAATTGGCTAGTAAGAAGTAAAGACAAATTAGGAATAGCAGATATATGGAGGAGCCACTACTCCTAGACTAAGTGAGATGGAGTGTCCAGGGAAGAGTGCTCCCTCCAGCGCCGAGCTGACATCTAGCCTTTGTTGGAAAGGGCACGGCCATGACTCACTTGAATGGCAGAGAAATTGCTGTGATGTCACACTGAAAGAACTTTGTGGAAATCTGACTTCCAGAATTGCTGGAAATCTGTGCCTTGCAAAGGAAAACTATACAAGGGGAGGTGTCTCACCAAAGGTACTCTACTATAAAAGCACCATAGGGAGAGTGTTTGGTGAAAGTGTTGGTTGCTGGGTACTCATGGCTGCCATGCAGCCCAGGGACAGGACATTAGAGAAGCTGCACATGCTGTAGTGACTTGATGCTGGAGAAGCTTTGCTACAGGAGCTAGGTGCTGGAGAAATCATGCATACAGTAGTAATCTGCTGAGCAAGCACACTGGAACACAGAAACAAAACTCTTCCTTCCTGCAGAGTCTGTCCAGTGAATTCTTATAAAGCTTAATATTGTGCGAGCTGTCAAAGGAAAAATATTTAAAGATCTCAGGTTCACTTTCACAGAACAGACAAAAAAAGGATGAATTTGGAGCTGAGAATCAAAAAGTTATTAGTGCAGGTCACATTTTCTTTGCAATCTCTTACTTTTTATTGTATGCTAGGCATTTTGTATAAAAGAATAGTAGAGACCTAGGTAAATAATATTCACCTCCATAGAGGGGCATGCTGCTGCTTGTGTCTAGCAACTAACTAGAGTAGGATGCTTGGTCAATCTGATTTATCTTTGACCCGTAACTGGGCTTTATTGTTGCTTAGTTAATTTCATTTCACCATTGGCTTCAAATATATTGAAGGTGGTGTCAGGATTCTCTTGTCTGGAGAGCTTAGTATCTGAATATTGGCAAGTTTTCAGAGATCTCTCAGAAACTGAGTCCCCAGCTTTCTGAAATGCAGAAGATTTCTCTCTGTTTTATTGCCTGATTGTCAAATGTTTTTGGCTTATCCTTCCTGTGTTTATTCTTTTAAAAAATTTGCATATACATGCATATTTTTATTTCCTCTTTCTTACAGAAAAGGTAGCATAGTATACTACTCTTTTGCGTTTTGCTGTTTTTTACTTAACAATATACCTTGAAAATAATTTTATGTTACAGAGATGTTATTTCCTTTTTTTTTTTTTTTTTTTTTACAGTTGTATATAGTACTTCATTGTGTATATGGGCCATGATTTATTTGATCTCCTATATTTGGATATTTACCTAGTTTCCAGTATGTTGCAATAAAAAAATACTGTGATAAATAATCTTTTGTGTAAGTATTTTTATATTGTTGGAGTATATCCCTTTTTGAACTCCTAAACAGATACTTACCCTTTCTACTCCAGTGAAACTGCTCTTATCAAGGACCTCAGTGACCTCTGTGTTCCTAAATACAAGAGTCATATCTAGATGAAGATTTCATGTGATCTCAGTCTGTATTCACTCCCTTGATGATCTCACTCAGTCTTAGGTCTCTGTTTACTGTCTATATGCTGGTAACTCCCAGGTGTATGTAACCAATCCAGATTTATTTCCCAAATTCCAAAGTCATATATCTAGCTGCTTACTTGACATTTTTACTTGGACATCAAATAGACATTTCAAGCACATTTTCCCCCAAATTAAACTTCTCACTATCCTTTCCCTCTTCCCCCTAACTATTGTACCTGCAGTTTTTTCCATCTTGTTGTAGAAACTCCATCCTTGTACTTGTTTGGAATGTTGGAATCATCCTTGATTTCTTGTTCACTCCCCATATTCAATCCGTCAGGAGATCTATTGGCTACCTTCAAAACCTACCTAGAATCTGACTGCTACTGACCGTTTCTACCCAGGTCTGAGCTACTGATTTCACTTACCTAAATTGCTGTAGCCACCTTATTGGTTTGCTTCTATAGTTTCTCTTCAAAATAGCAGCTGGAGTGATCTTTTAAAAATTTGCCAGATCATGTTTTTTACTCTTCTTAATATCTGTCCTGTGAATTTTCATCTCACTAAGAATAAAAGGTAAAGTTCTTACAAGAGCCAGTAAGGCTCTACACATTGTGGCTCCATTCAATTCTCTGAACTCACCTACTTCTCTAACCCTTGTCTCTTGCCCCTGATCCACTGGGTTTTAGCTACCGAGGCCTTCTTGCTGTTTCTTGAATAACCTGAGCATGCTTCTGGCTTATGACCTTTGCTTTTACTATTCTGCCAAAATTTTCTTTCCCCAGGCATCTGCATAGTTTATTTCATCATCACTTTCAGGTTTGTGTTTATCCAGTTTACAATTATTACAACCCTCCAATCTTGATTTCTCTCAGCCCCCAATATTCCTGTCCGCTTTCCCTGCCTTTTTTTGCCCCCTCACAGGGTTTATCTGACATACTATCTTTACTTATTTACTTATATAAATACTTATATAGACTCTAAGCTTGCTAAAAGCAAGGATTGCTGACTGGTTCCTTGCTGTATCTGTGTAGAATAGCGTTTGCCACATAATAAATAACCAGTAATTGTTGAATGAGTTGAATGAGTTAGTCATATCTGGAACTCAGATCTCTTTAAATCTTAAGGCTTAAATATTTTTCTCAGTTTAGAGCATTGGTTCTCAAACTTCAGCATGCCTCATAATCAGAAAGGAAAACTGAAATTTCATTTACTGTAAAAGTATATTCAGAGAAATTGTTTGAAATGTTATGAATGCATGTCAAGATTATAAAAAATTGGTAGGAAAAATAGGATTTTAATAGATCTTGTAAGACTCACAAGGAGAAGGAAAGGCTAATATTAAGGAGGAAGACTGGGATTTTGTAGAGAAAGAGATTTAAAAGTGATAATAGGGGTACCTGAGTGTCTTAGTTAAGTGTCTGATTTCGGCTCAGGTCATGATCTCACAGTTCGTGGGTTCAGGCCCTGCATTGGGCTCTGTATTGACAGCTTGGAGCCTGGAGCCTGTTTCAGATTCTGTGTCTCCCTATCTCTCTGCCTCCACCACCCCCCTCCAAATGAATAAACATTTTAAAAAGTGATAATAAATAAGTTAGCTTATCTGGTAGATAGGGATCTGACTGGGTGTGGGTGAGTGGGGTTTTAAGTTGTAAATATAAGTTGTCCTTAAAACTTCACCTCTCTTTTTTATCTCCAGTTTAATCTTCTGATTCTGTCTTGCTCTGTCTTCACCTTTTCTTTGCCCCTTTCCCTGATTATTGTATTACTTATCTATTCTGACTATTTTGTTTCATATCACATTCTATACTACATTCTGATCCAGAATTTTATGTTGGTAGTATTATTTTTCAGGTATCGTTTGGTAACTTATTTCATTATTTTAAGGTAAGAGTTCTGGCTGTTATTTTAAAAAGTGACTATACTTTTTCTTAATCTTTAGTTGTCATTAACTGTCCATTTGAAATTTCACTTTATCTGAAATAGAATTCTTAGTTTTAGTTGTGAGCCCCTCCCCTTATTTGGACTTTTATTAATCCCTTTAATTTTTAAACTGTCTCAAATTCATATACTTCATTCCATAGCATTTGGGCATGCACAGTGTGGTGTGAGTATGCTGTAAGTATTAGGTGAATGAACTTACAAGATATAATAAAACTTTCACTTGTGATTTTTTCTTCTTTGTACCTCACTAAGAACACCTTTCTTGATTAAAACCATTCTTTGATTCTCTGCTGATAGAATTTTTGATACCTCAGTTTTTAATAACTGGGTTGTGTGTGTGTGCACGTGTGTTAGTTGACATCCCACTGTTTCATTGCTTTACTGATGAATAATTTAACACTACTGATGAATAATTGAACACATTCTGTTAAATGAGAAGTTTTGTGAGATAATTGCCTTTACTGGTCTTCTGGGTATTAGATTCTTTTCCTAGGTGCTTTTACATTCTATATTAGGGTTGTGTTCAGCTGCATGTAGCAGAAACTCAAGTACAGTGGCTTAAAAATTGAACTTCTTCTTCCAGAAACAAAGAAACCTGGATATAGGCTCAGCTGACTGAGCCACCCAGGTGCCCCGATTTTGTGTAAATAGTATTTAAGATATTTTTTAGAATGTGATGCTCTTTTAGAAACGTTTATTAGTTTATTTATTTATTTATTTTTAATGTTTATTTATTTTTGAGAGAGAGAGAGACAGAGCATGAGTGGGGGAGGGGCAGAGAGAGTGGGAGACACAGAATCCGAAGCAGGCTCGAACCCCAAGAAACGTTTATTGGTTTAAAAAAATTTTTTTAACGTCTATTTATTATTAGGAGACAGAGACAGACAGAGCATGAGTGATGGAAGGGCAGAGAGGGGGAGACACAGAATCTGAAGCAGGCTCCAGGCTCTGAGCTGTCAGCACAGAGCCCAACACGGGGCTCGAACTCAGACCGTGAGATCATGACCTGAGGTGAAGTGGGATGCTTAACCGACTGAGCTACCCAGGGGACCCACGTTTATTGTTTTTTTTTTTTTTTTTTTTTTTTTTTAAATACAGTGAATACAAGAGGTTTCCTGCTGCTTGATCTTTTGGATATATAAAAATGATGAGATTCTTGTATCAGAATCAAGATAAACTGTGAATGGCGTATGTAGTTTTATTGAGATCTGCTCAGATAGAGGATTATCACAGCATCTTACAAGGACTGTAGTTGGCTTTTCAAATTAAACTAAATATAATAATGTTTAATAACCTGGGAATTGTCATAAGGCAGATCATTTCAGGTTTCTTTTCTGAATTCATTAGTGTTCTGTGATTTATAATCACCACCTGCCTAAATATTAATATTCTTAGCGTGTCTGACCGAAAAAAATCTAATATCTCAAATAATAAAGTGTCACCAATTTGATATTTTGATAAATGCTTTTATTAAAAATAAACTTGTTCTCATACTGGCAAAAGGTTCCCCATTTTGCTTTATATCTTTTTAATTTCTTATTTGCAAATTCTGGTACTTCATATACTTGTTTGGAACACATTATTCTTCTTTGTAGCCTTACTGATAACTACTCATTAAAGTGTATTTGTTTAGCTTACAAACATGTCGAAGATATGTATAGGTAGAGATATTAAAACAAGTAGAAATTATTATTTACACTGAGAGAAGAACCTAAGTTCTCTTCTCTTCCTCTGCCTTCTTCTCCCACTGCCAGGGTTCAAATCCCATTGATCATAGTTTGGTTGGGGAGGTGGTGGTTTGCATTAAGGAATAATGGGAATTTCCTCATCTCTCCCGGTGAGGGACTTCGAATGCCAGAATAATTAAACTAAACTCTTTCAGAAAATATTTATTGAATGTTAACATGGGTGATAATGAGCAACTTGCTAGAGATACAAAGATGAATTTAGGGAAAAACATTACCTCATAGTACATGGTTTGAAGCACAGGTTTTGGAGTCTGACAGACCTGAGTTCACATTCTGACTTGTTTATTTGCCAGCTGTGTGATTTGTGACAAGTTATTTGACCCCTTGAAGCCTCAGTTTTTTTGTCTGTAAAAGACTCATGTCAGTAGTTTTGGGTGAAGTGAATGAATGCACCGAAAGTGCTTAGCACAGTTTTTGGCATAGGTAAGCTTCTCAAAAACTATTATCTACTACTGTGGTGATGTATAGTGAGGAGTAAACACACAATCCAATGGAGAGAAAGTGGGTTTTTTTTTTTTAGGGGAGGCTGGGGGCAGGAGACTAAAACATATTAATAAGAGAAGTCACCTGTCACATAATTAAAAAGTATGTTAGATTGATATCCTTCACCCTTGTTACAGTGAATTAAGTAAGTCTCCACTGAACACAGTCTTTTTGACTCACCTGTAATTTTTTTTTTACTTAGTGTAATAATTTTTCTTGCAAGATATGGGACATATATATGAGAAATCAGATTACCTCGTTCTCAGGATGTCTTAGACTGGACCTACTTTCTTGCTTTAAATCTTTTTTTGTAGGTTTTCTTTGGCACTTAAGCTTTGCTCATACTATAATGAGGTTTTCTCTGGTTACATGTTGAGAATAGCAATGGTGTTCATGTGTAAGAATGATTTTTGAAGTTAAATGCAGTTGATGTATAGTGAGATCGTGTATTAAGGTATATAATTGTTTTGGGTTATAGCCCCAAATATAGGTATTTAAAGGAAAATAGATAAGGAAAAATTTAAATGATATACAATTAGGGCTACATAATTAGGAAAAAATAATAAAATGATTCTCACTGAGTATGATTTAGGTATCCCAGATTTACAAATCCAGCACTCAGGCACAGCTCTGACATTTCTTTCAGAGACCAAATCACCACCAACTCTAGTTGTTCAGCATGCCCGGGATCTGAACTTAGAGACAGAAGGAAGCAAGAGTAATATTCTACTTTCCTTCAAGATGGACAAAAGAAGCCATGGTTTATGTGTAAACTTTCCCTTGAACTTTATTTCAGGGAAGCTAGGAGAAATTATTTTACTTCTGCAAAAGTCTACTTCTAGGAAAGTAGCATTGAAAAAAAGAAGTAGGCAGCCAGTATAAGAGACATGTTATAAATCAAGAACTAAGGAGTTTAGGAAAGTGATGGTCAGAAGATAACGGGAAAAATGGATGATGGTTTGTGTCTCCAATGAATACTGATTTTCAGTTCACACTTTAATGTTTAACAATTGCATAGTAGGTGCCAGACTGTGCTGAAGTGCTTTAGTTGCCTTAATTTTCACAACATATGAATGGAAAGTCACTTTCATTTATTTTTATTTTTATTTTTTAAATTTTTTAAACATTTATTCATTTTTGAGAGTGAGAGCGTGAGTGGGGGAGGGGCAGAGAGAGTGGGAGACACAGAATCAAAAGCAGACTCCAGGCTCTGAGCTGTCAGCACAGAGCCTGACGTGGGGCCCGAACCCACAAACCATGAGATCGTGACCTGAGCTGAAGTGGAATTTTTTTTTTTTTAATCTTTTTTTTTTTTTTTTAACGTTTATTTATTTTTGAGACAGAGAGAGAGCATGAACAGGGGAGGGGCAGAGAGAGAGGGAGACACAGAATCTGAAACAGGCTCTAGGCTCTGAGCGGTCAGCACAGAGCCTGACGCGGGGCTCGAACTCACGGGCCGTGAGATCATGACCTGAGCCGAAGTCGGACACTTAACCGGCCGAGCCACCCAGGCACCCCTGAAGTGGAATGTTTAACTGATGAGCCACCCAGGCGCCCCAAGTCACTTTCATATTATTAGCCTCAATTTGCAGATGAGGAAATGGAGTCTTTGAAAGGCTAATTAGTTTGCTCACACTCAGAAAACTAGTTAAGTGGCTGTGGGGAATGTCCCCAAGCCCCAATCCTTGCCATTATACTAATACAATTAACTGTTTTGTTTGGTGTTAAGAGAGAATCAAATATGAGAGTGTTGATTAAAGACAGATATTGGGGGGCGCCTGGGTAGCTCAGTCGGTTAAGCGACCGACTTCAACTTCAGGTCATGATCTTGCAGTTTGTGAGTTCGAGCCCCACATCAGGCTCTGCGCTGACAGCTCAGAGCCTGGAGCCTGTTTTGGATTCTGTGTCTTCCTCTCTCTCTGCCCCTCCCCCTCTTACACTCTTTCTCTCTTTCCTTCAAAGATAAATAAACATTAAAAAAAAAAAAAAGATATATTGGGAAACTTGATTTCTAAAGCTGGTTCTGATTTGGTGAAAATTCTGGGGATAGTTAAATAATTTGCCTCACATCCATTACTGAGCCATCTTCTTATCAAGCCTGGTTTCTCTTCTGATATCTTCTGCTTCCTATGTCTGTCAGTTTTAGAAATTGGAGGTTGGTCCTGGCATTATCTTTAAATGTCCAAAGTAGATAGCAGGGAGTAGCATAGAAGCCAAGTAAAGATTGTAAGTAACATTTTTGAAAATTTGAGGATGGTTCATATTTGGAGGATTAATGGATTTGACTTTGGTCCATATATCATGATAGAATCATAAAAAATTGCTTTGCAAGACAGGTATCTTGATAAGAGTAGTTGATTTCTTACTATAATCATTATAGTTATCAAAGTGTTCTTGTAGTTAAACTTATTTTGATCTTCTTAATGACAGTGTAGCTATTCTGCTAACTGCCCATAAAGTGTGAGTTTATTGACAGTGTTCATTTGGTTTTAGATTATTGCAATGTCTAAGATTATCCAGTCATTGCTTTCTAAGAATGTTCGTTAGAAAACAGCAAACTATTTTCCATTGTCAACACTTTAAGGATTGAGATTTGAGTCTTTTGGTGGACATAAGCACTAATATACTCACTTTTGTTATATCACTTATTTTGAAAATGTGAATTATTTTAATGTGATTGATATATCAGGGAATGATTTGACCTTAATGGGAATTTCTCATGCTTAAGCACAATTTCCTCTGTGAGAAATACATGGTAAATGCAAAAAACTGTACCCCACTGAAACAGGTTGCATAGGAATATACAAAATGCACACACCTCAAACATGTACCGGCTATCTCAGTTTACCTTGTAGGTCGTGAGTTACACCCATCCACATTAGGTATTACAACTTTATATATGGCATCTGATAACACTTTTTCCACCCTCCTTCACATCTACTTCCAAGTTAAAACCCTTCTGACACTTCCACGAACAAATCTCAGGTCTTTTTCAAGGTAAAGTGCCATATTTATTGTAGTATGTCTTTCTTAGCCATTTAATTTGTGTAAAATTGTGCTGCTGTGCTACTGTGTTTTAGGTTCTTACTGCTGGTGGTTTTTTGTTTTTTTGTTTTTTTTGTTTTTTGTTTTTTTATTCATTACTGACATAGTTTTGAGTGTTGTGTTCTCAACCCCATTTTTCCATAAGCTTTCTGGTTTTTATCATGTGATTTTGCACAAAATTTTACAATGGGTTTTTCTGTTCTGCAAGTCTACTATTTTTATGGCTTAGGTTTTTAATATTTTATTTCTATATTTTTAATACATCTAGAATTTATTTTTGTATGTAGGCAACAGTAGGAATCCATCAACTCCCTCTGCCATTTCTTTCTTTAATGACAACCTCCGCCACTTGACCCAACATTTACTAAATCTTCGTCTTCCCTTGCTCCCCGCTCAGTTTGACATTTTACCTTTTCCTATACTTAACTTTGGACTCTATCTGAGCCCATATCAGTAAAAGTTTTACTTTATATCAGTTAAAGCTGTATCTCTGAATACCTACTGGGGATTAAAAGAAATTGATGTATTTGTATAGATGGATTCCAGTTCTTAGTTTTAAGTTCTATTAGTGTTTTGACATGAAGAATGTTTATCTTTGTTTGATACTTGGTGTCTTGCATAAACTGCCCTAAACACTCTCCGTAGATCTAAATAACCAGGCTTATAAAGATAATGATTTTTGTGATTATTTTTTAAAATAGGGAATATGATGAGAGGATGCTGTTTATACTTTTTTTCTTTAAGTAATTTTTTAACCCACAAGCCAGCAGAATAATTTTATTTAAATTCACTAAGATTATTTTCATCTATCTAAAGGTGGAGTAGATAAGCATTTGTAGTTTTTATACTACCCAGCATTTTGAGAATACCTCTGTCGCTGAGTTTTACATTATATGAAACCATCTGTAAGGTGTCTTACTTCTCTGTTAGGCTGTGAGTTTCCTTTCTTTATATATATATTTTTTAAAGATTTTATTTTTAAGTAATCTCCACATGAAACATGGGGCTTGAACTCATAACCCCAGTATCAAGAGCCATGGGCTCCATCGACTGAAACTTGCCCTGAGGCTGTAAGTTTCTTGAGAGCAGTTCACTGTTGGTATCCGTGGTACCCAGCATGACTCTGAGCATGTTAGTAGACACTTCAGAACTGTTTGTTTATTTAAACTCTCTTATAAACTCCCAACACTCTTTGTATTTCTCTTGTGCTACTAGCACCTTCTATTTTTAATTGTACTCGTCTTCGGTTTTCCTTAACTCTCATTACCAGACTGGATGCTCCTTTTAGGCAAGAACTATTATTAACTTAAAAATTTTTTCTCCAGTACCTTCTCAAGGCCTTATACTTTGTTCATAATGAACATTGAATAACTAGAAGATCAGAAGACATTTTATTTTAAATTTTATTTGTAGATTAAGATTAGAAAAAGATTTGAGGCAGCCTTGCCCATCTGTATTTCACATGCGTTAGAAGTAGAGAAGCTTTCGTAAGCCCAAGAGTATAATTTGTAAAGAATTTTAGCTAACGTGTTACTAAAATAAAGTTTTTACTGTGTGTATGTGTGTTTTGGTTGTTTCTTCACGTTATTTATAAGAATGCTTAGTGCCTGGACTTAGTCCTCTAAAATAGCAGGTTAATTTTAACTTCACAGTCCTGCTGGACTGGTTCATTATATGGTTTGGAGAAACCAAGGGAAGGCAAATGATGCAGGAAGTGGTAGTGGTAGTTCTGTAAATACTCTGTTGATTTGACCTTTTACTGAACCTGGTGGCAAAACAGTTCTATCATGTAACTTTAAAATATTTGATTAGAAAATGTGTATATTAAAAAGGATCTAAAGTTTTAAATTTCGTTTTCATGATTTTGGATTTGTTTTTGGTGTAGTGCCATTGGATATGTATTGAGACATTGTAGGTTGGGGGGATACTCAGTGAGAAGCCAGTCAACTTGAAAGGCAAAGATTTTTCTAGAGTGCTCTCTGATCCTTCACTCTTAGAGATCTTATTTGTTTTGTGGGATTCACAGAAAATTTATAGTGACTTAATAATTAAAAATTTTTACTGACAATAATAAATAAATACTTTGGGGGTGATTAAAATGTTTGGGGCGCCTGGGTGGCGCAGTCGGTTAAGCGTCCGACTTCAACCAGGTCACGATCTCGCTGTCTGTGAGTTCGAGCCCCGCGTCAGGCTCTGGGCTGATGGCTCGGAGCCTGGAGCCTGTTTCCGATTCTGTGTCTCCCTCTCTCTCTGCCCCTCCCCCGTTCATGCTCTGTCTCTCTCTGTCCCAAAAATAAATAAAAAACGTTGAAAAAAAAAATGTTTTAGAACTAGACAGAGATGGTGAATGTAGTACATGCCACACTGAATTTCATTTATTATTATTTTTTTAAGCTAAAAAGTGTATTTATAAAAATTTTACCTTTATATCCCTTTGAATACTGTACTTATTTTCTCTTGGAAACTTTGTAAATTTTTATGTACATTTTCTGACAGTTCTAACGTATATATCTATCTATATATATATACACACACATGCATACATACATATGTCTATAAACTCATAGTTTTAAAAATTATAATAAGGCCATACTTTACATATTACTCTGTGATTTCTTTTCACTTAAGGATAAAACTTGGAGAATTTTTAATCTTGAAATAGATGCACTGCACATTGTTTAAACTGTACATAGTATTCCATGGTTCATGGAATATGTCATGCCATGGTATATGTCCAGAATTTGATCATTTCCCTATTATTTGATCCTCTTTCTGGTCCTTCTTTCCTACTTTAAAAAAGCAATTAATAAACTTTATTTTTAAGAGCAGTTTTGGATTCACAACAAAATTGAGCAAAAAATACAAAAGTTCTCGTATACTCCCTGTCCCACACATGCATCCTTCCCCACTGTCAGCAACCCACACCACAGTTGTACACATTTGTTAAAATTGAACCTACATTGACACATCATTATTACCCAAAGCCTGTAGTTTACATTAAGGTTCCTTTCTGGTTCACTGCATATTTCACTAAATTACAAAGTAGAAATGGCTAAAGAGAGAATTAGTGATTTGCAGATAGGTTTGAAGAAATTGCCAGAGTGCAGTGCAGGTAAAGAGATGGAAAATATGAAAGAGTGGTGAGTAGAGTAGTTTACTACTTCCATTCTGTAGTAAACTCTTTTGGTTCCTGCTCATAGGACTGTTTTAAGCCTGTTTTAATACTTAGAGGGAATAGATGGCTTAAAAAACATTTTTCAAAAATTGACTCAAGAAATAGAAAACCCGAATAGACCGATGATCATTAAATGGCTTGCATCAGTAGAGGAGAAGACTCAGTCCTGTTACTCTCTTCCCCTTAGTTGAATCCTGTGACTCCTTGTAAAATGGAATACTTCTTTTGCCTTTAGTCAGTAGAGTGTATGCCCCACTGACACTATGTGGCATTGCCAGGCCACATAGAAAGTGTCCTTTCTGGGCATCCTCAGTTCATAGATCAGACTTTTGGTTGGACTCTCTGGTCCAGAGGAAGTGTTGCATTCTATAACTGAACTGTGATTTCTTCCCAGCCCTTCACACTCTGCGTTCTCTCTACCCTTCTCCTGTCCTTCTGCAGTACTGATACCATTCTCATACCCTTGTCCTAGATATATCGCAGGCACAATCCACAAACTGAGGCTTCTGCATTAGAGTATGTGAAAGGGAACTCATCGCTTCCATGTGTGGTAGTGGGAGGTGTCTTCCTTTTCTTTGAGAAGTAACTAAGGACCCCTTAATGCCTAAGGAGCATTAAGTATCCGCTCCCTCTTGTTAGGATTATTCTGTCCTCGTCACTTGTGGGATGGTGATATGTGTTGTTAAACGTGGTCGGTGAATGAGGCTCTTCTCTGCTCCCACTTGGAGCACTACTGGCTCATCTTTGCTTATTAGTGTCAGTTAGCAGGCAGGGATGGTTACTTTCCCTTCTTTTCCCTGCCAGTTTCTGGCCCTGGTTTGGTTGTACCATATAAGCTGGCAAGTATCCCTCTGAATCATTAGATTCTACTTCTGAGATAGTATACAGCTGTTTGCAAAACCCATTTACTGGAGTACTGTAGTCCCTTATACAGTATCCCATTAGTTAGTGATAATTTCTGACATTCCTGGAATAGAGAACATCATTACCTTTAGTCTTCCCTATGAGAAGTGTTCACTTTCTCTCCTTTACTGCTATAGGATGCTACAAATCTTCCCACTTTATACCAATATTCCACTCTCATTTAGGAGCAGTGGCTCAAGTTTTAAGGGTATGTAAATCAAGACTGCTTCAGATACACATACAGAACTCTGATGACCTCCACTCCTCCTAGATTTTGCCTCAGTGGTTTAGGGCTAGAAGCTGTTGATTATGCACTAACAATAATGAGTACTGTGATCATAGTTTAAAGATCACTCTTGTTGCTCTGTGATATTCTATTTAATGCTGTTAAGGACATGTATGAGGTTTTTATCAATCTATATTTATGAAAGTATCTCTATACAAACTCCTTACATTTTTGGATAATCATTTACCTCAGTGATAAAATTCATACTTATTAACAGTTTATTAGTCTTTCTCTTGATAGTTTCTGAACAGGGAATGCCATATGTTTATTTTCTCCAAATCATCTTGATACATTATTGCCCCCTCAGTCATCTGAGGTGGGTATATAAAGGGTTATTGTGCAAAGGCTTATTGAGGTGGTAAAAAGTCATTACAGGGACACTGATTTTTCCAGCATTGTTTAAAATTGCTGCTTGCAGGCCTTCCCCATCTCTCTCCAAAACTAGGCTATAGATTGGGTACCTGCCTTTCCAGTACACACAGGTGCCCCTGCTATTTTCTTGCTGATATAAGATGCTAAGGCCTGGCAGGTTCTCTCTACTCACCTTGGCAAGGGCTTAGTGACAGCCATACAGTCTGTCTGTAATATTTGCTTAGTCTTTCAAAGATCTTTTCTCTAAAGGTGGTGCAAGGCCTTTGAGCACAGTCCTCTCTGGGTCTGTTCCTTGTTTGAGAATTTTTGGGTCTGCCTCATAGCTTCTTTAACTGAGTTATGGTAGAGCTGACACTCATCCAAGTGATGGTTTTAATTTTCTCCTTTAGGCAATATAGCACCATGAGAGACATTCTTGTCTCCTTAACTTACATTCTGCTTTCCCGTTGGTTTAGAAGCTTTGATTTTAGTGTGAGATGCCATTCTCAGTACTCCATTCACCTGGCCTAAGTGGGGCTAGAGGGGGAGGACATAGGCCTTAGCCAATCAGTGTGTCACATTGGTTTCTTCAGTACTACACACATTACCTAAACCACCTGATTGGAGTGAATCTTAGAACAAAGACCTTGCTCTCTTCTGCTGGACTGGGTGTGCTGATGACGGGAGTTTGAAGTTGTTGCAGACCACAGTGTGGAGGCCGAGAATAGGTCCAGTGTGGGTGAAGCAATCAAGAGTTGGATTCTTGTGATATCCTCAAGCCTTGGTTGCAGCAGAGGTCAACCTTACCCCTGATTATTCTCTAAAATAAACAGAAAGTTCTCTATTTTGCTTAACCCAGTGAGGATTGAGTTTGTTTCCTTGATAGAAAGACTTAACTTCAGAGAATACCTTAAATAATTGCTTCTCCTGGGCCCCTGGGTGGCTCAGTTGGTTAAGCATCTGACTTGGGTGCAGGTCTTGAACTCATGGTTCATGAGTTCAAGTCCCGAATCTGGTGAGCTTGTGCCCCGCATCAGGTGAGCCCTGCTTTGGGTGAGCTCAGGGCCTACATCGGATGAGTTCAAGGCCTGCTTTGGATGAACATGAGCCTCTCTTTGGGTGAGCTCTGCTTCCCCCCGACCCCCACTCTCACTCATTTGCATCCTCTCTCTCTCTCTCTCTCTCTCATTAAAAAAAAATTGTTTCTCCTATTTTTTGTAAGTCCTTCCAGATAGTTATGTCTTTACTAGATGTTGGGATGTTTGTACAGACTCTAAGACTTGATCGTCATGCCTGTTTTTAAAACAAACTTAATATGGTCCCTTAAATAATTGACTTGTGACAGAACAGTCTTTTGAAAATGTGAAAAATTCCTAGGATTTCTGTAACTCTATTCTCTTTTTACACTATTACTCCTGCCTCATAGCTGGTGTCGCTTTTTTTTTTTTTAAATTTAAATCCAAGTTAGTTAACATATAGTATAATAATGATTTCAGGAATAGAATTTAGTGAGTCATCACTTACACGTAACACCCAGTGCTCATCCCAACAAGTGTCTTCCTTAATGCCCCTTGCCCATTTAGCCCATCCCCCCACCCAACACCCTGCCAGCAACCCTCAGTTTGTTCTCTGTATTTAAGAGTCTCTTATGGTCTGTCTCCCTCTGTTTTTATATTATTTTTGCCTGCCTTCCCTTATGTTGATCTGTTTTGTATCTTAAAGTCCACATATGAGTGAAGTCCTATGATATTTATCGTTCTCTCACTGACTTATTTTGCTTAGCATAATATACTCTAGTTCCATCCACGTTGTTGCAAAGGGCAAGATTTCATTCTTTTTGATTGCCGAGTAATATTCCATTTTATACATATATACCACATCTTCTTTACTCATTCATCATTCGATGGACATTTGGACTCTTTCCATACTTTGGCTGTTGTCGATAGCACTGCTATAAACATTGAGGTGCATGTGCCCCTTTGAAACCACTCCTGTATCCTTTGGATAAATACCTAGTAGTGCAATTGCTAGGTTGTAGGGTAGTTCTATTTTTAATTTTGGAGGGAACCTCCATACGCTTTTCCAGAGTGGCTGCACCAGTTTACATTCCTGCCAGCAGTGCAAAAGCATTCCTCTTTTGGGTTTTCCAAGTAGAGTATTATGCCATCTGTGAAGAGTGAAAGTCTGACTTCCTCCTTGCTGATTTGGATGCCTTTTATTTCTTTGTGTTGTCTGATTGCTAAGGCTAGGACTTCCAACACTATGTTGAATAACAATGGTGAGAGTGGACACCCTTGTCGTGTTCCTGACTAAGGGGAGAGCTCTCAGTTTTTCCCCATTGAGGATGATATTAGTGGTGGGTCTTTTGTATATGGCTTTTATGATCTTGAGGTATGATCCTTATATCCCTACTTTCGTGGGAGTTTTTTTTATCAAGAAAGCATGCTGTGTTTTGTCAAATACTTTCTCTGCATCTATTTAGAAGTGGTTCTTATCCTTTCTTTTATTAATGTGATGTGCCACATTGATTGATTTGCAGATATTGAACCAGGCCTGCATCCCAGGAATAATTGTTGATTGTGGTGAATAATTCTTTTCATGTATTGTTGGATCCAGTTTGCTGGTATCTTATTGAAAATTTTTGCATCCTTGTTCATCAGGGAAATTGGTCTGTAGTTCTCCTTTTTAGAGGGGGGTCTCTGTCTGGTTTTGGAATCAAGGTAATGCTGGTCTCATAGAATGAGTTTGCAAGTTTCCATTCCATTCTTTTTTTTTTGGAACAGTTTCAAAAGAATAGGTGTTAACTCTTCTTTAAATGTTTGATAGAATTCCCCTGGAAAACTACCCAGCCCTGGACTCTTGTTTGTTGGGAGATTTTTGATTACTGATTCAGTTTCTTTACTGGTTATGGGTCTGTTCAAATTTTCTATTTTTTCCTGTTTTAGTTTTGGTAGTTAATATGTTTCTAGGAATTTGACCATTTCTTAAATGATTGTCCAGTTTGTTGGCATATGATTGCTCATAATTTTCTCTTATTATTGTTTGTATTTCTGCAGTGTTGGTTGTGGTCTCTTTCATTTGTGATTTTATTTATTTGGATCCTTTCCTTTTTCTTTTTGATCAAACTGGCTAGCGTTGATCAATTTTGTTAATTCTTTTAAAGAACCAGCTCCTGGTTTCATTGATCTGTTCTACTGTTTTGTTGTTGTTGTTTTTTTGAAATCGATATCCTTGATTTCTGCTCTAATTTTTACTATTTCCTTTCTTCTGGTTTTGGGTTTTATTTGCTGTTCTTTTTCCAGGTCTTCAAAAATTTTTCTTTAATGTTTTTATTTTATTTTGAAAGAGAGACAGCGTGTGAGCGGGGAAAGGGCAGAGAGAGAGGGAGACACAGAATCCGAAGCAGGCTTCAGGCTCTGAGCTGTCGGCACAGAGCCTGACGTGGGGCTCGAACTCACGGACTTTGAGATCATGACCTGAGCTGAAGCCAGACGCACAACTGACTGAGCCACCCAGGTCCCCTCTTTTTCCAGGTCTTTAGGATGTAAGGTTAGAGTGTATATTTAAGACATTTCTTCTTTCTTTAGGAAGGCCTGGATTGCTATATAATTTCCTCGTATGACCACCTTTGCTGCATCCCAGGAGTGGACTGTCATGTTATCATTTTCATTGGGTTCCATGTATTTTTTAATTTCCTTTTTAACTTCTTGGTTAACCCATTAATTCTTTAGTAAGATGTTCTTTAATCTCCAAGTATTCATTGTCTTTCCACATTTTTTCTTATGGTTAATTTCGAGTTTCACAGTGTTGTGATCTCAAAATATGCACAGTATGATCTTGATCTTTTTGTACATGTTGAGGGCTGATTTGTGTCCCAGTATGTGATCTATTCTGGAGAATGTTCCATGTGCACTTGGGAAGAATGCATATTCTGCTGCTTTTGGGTGAAATGTTCTGAATGTATCTGTTAAGTCCGTCCAGCCCAGCGTGTCATTTAAAGCCATGTTTCCTTGTTGATTTTCTGCTTAGATGATCTGTCCATTGTTGTAAGTGGGATGTTGAAGTCCCCTACTATTAGGGTATTATTGTCAATGAGTTTCTTTATGTTTATGATTAATTGATTTCTATATTTGGGTGCTCTCATGTTGGGGACATAGATGTTTACAATTGTGGTCTTCTTGGTGGATAGACCCCTTAATTATGATATAATACACATCTTCATCTCTTGTTACAGTCTTTATTTCAAAATCTAGCTTGTCTGATATAAGTATGGCTATTCCAGCTTTCTTTTGGCAACCATTAGCATGATAGGTGATTCTCCATCCCCTTATTTTCAATCTGCAGGTGTCTACATCTAAAATGGGTCTCTTGTAAACAACATATAGATGGATCTTGTTTTCTTATCCATTCTGTTACCCTCTGTCTTTTGATTGGAGTGTTTAGTCCATTGACATTTAGAGTGAGCACTGTGAAATATGAATTTATTGCCACTATGTTGCCTGTAGAGTTGGAGTTTCTGGTGGTGGTCTCTGGTCCTTTCTAGTCTTTGTTGCTTTTGGTCTTTTTTGTTTAGTTTCATCTTTTCTCTCTTCAGAGAGTTTCCCTTAAAATTTCTTGTGGTGTTGGTTTAGTCATCACAAACTGTTAGTTTTTGTTTGGGAAACTCTTTATCTCTCCTTTTATTTTGAATAACAGACTTGCTGGGTAAAGAATTTTTGGCTGCATATTTTTGAATTCAGCACGTTGCATATATCCTGCCACTCCTTTATGGCCTGCCAAGTTCCTGTGGATAGTTATGCTGCAGACCTGATCTGTCTTCCCATATACATTAAGGACTTTTCTTCTTTTGCTGCTTTCATAATTCTTTTCTTGTCTTTGTATTTTGTGAATTTGACGGTGATATGCCTTGATGATGGTCGGTTTTTGTTGGATCTAATGGGAGTTCTCTGTGCTGCTTGGATTTTGATGTCTGTCCCCTTCCTCGTATTAGGAAAGTTTTCTGCTATAATTTGCTCACATAAACCTTCTGCCCCCTTTTCTCTCTCTTCCATCTTCTGGGACTCCTATGATTTGGATATTATTCCTTTTTAATAAGTCACTGAGTTCTCTAAGTTTTGTATTGTGCTCTTTTGCCTTTATTTCTCCTTTTTTCTGCTTCATTATTCTCCATAATTTTTTCTTCTTTATCGCTGATTCGCTGCTCTGCTTCATCCGTCCTTGTCAACATGGCATCAATTTGAGATTTCATCTCTGTTAATAGAATTTTTAATATTGTCCTAACTAGATTTTACTTCTTTTATCTCCACAGAAAGGGATTCCATGCTTTTTTGCAACCGCAGCTGGTGTTCTTATTATGGAGGTTCTAAATTTTAGTTCAGACATCTTGCTTATATCTGTGTTGATTAAGCCCTTGGCTGTCATTTCTTCCTGTTCTTTCTTCTGGGGTGAATTCCTTTGTTTTATCATTTTGGAAGAAGAAAAAAAATAAATATAAAAAATTTAAATTAAAAAATTAAATTAAAAATAAAAAATTTAAATTAAAAAATTTAAAACAAAACAAAAAACTCAAAGGAAGCTAGATGCTAGGTGTGTTTTGGTCTGCTTGTTGAAAGAAGCTTGATAGAATAGAGAAAAAAGGGAAAGAAAAGAAAAAAGGCAAAAAATTAAAAAATTAAAAAATTAAAAAACTTATAGAATAAAATAGAATAAAATGAAATAAAGAAAATTAAATAGAATAAAAAATTTTAAATAGTAAAAAAAATAATTACAAATTGAAAAATTCAAAAAAAGAATATAAAAATAAATTTTTCTCTTTTGGTATCCAAGAAAAAAAAAAGGAAAAAAAACCAATTTAAATGAAAACGGAATAAAAAAAAACTAATAAATGAACGAGCAGACAGAATTAAACCTGAATGAAGTTACATCCAGTTTTCCTTAGAACTGAAAATATGAAGTCTTCTATAGTCTGGACACTAAGTAGGTGAAGTGACTTGTGCTGGTCTTCTAGGAGATGTGCTTGGAGGGTGCATTTAGGTGGGACTTGGTGTAATGGCTCCGTTCTTCACTAGGTGGTGCTGTTTAGCTTACTGGGGTGGATCAGTGTGGTATGCATGCCCATGCACAGGAGAGGTGGAAATGACTTCACCCAGCTCCCTAGTCTCTGGCACAGGAACTTCCTGCTCTCACTCCTTGATCAAGCACCCCTCCTTTGTCTCTGGCCTCTGTCCACTCCCCGCCGCTACCCTGTTCATGTCCAAGCTGTCTGCCTGCCAGGTGGCGCCTCCCTCAAGAGTTTTATCTCAGATGAGGTTGTGTTTTAGAACCCCACACTGTTCGTGAGATCAGTGCAGCAGCAGAGGTTCAGACATTATGGCAAACTGCAACACACAGCCAGTGCCGGGTTTCACCTCAGTCTGGTGTCTTTGTCCCAGTAGCAGCAAACGTGGCTGTTCTCTGGAGTCTGCTGGGACCTTTGCCAGTGGGGAGGTCATGTGGCCTCTACTTTCCAGGCAGGGAAACTGCTTCTCCCCTTGTGCCACAAGGACCCCTTAGACCCCTCTATCTGCCCCTGGGGATTTGCCCTACTTCCTCCCCAGAGCACTATCTAGAACTTCAGACTCTGTGCTCCACTGTTTATAGAATCCTGGTGGTATTGAAACCCTCTCCTGTCTTCCTGTCACTGGTTTTGGGGAACAGATTTCTTGTTTGTTTGGTCCCCTGTGAGTGTTTTCACTCATTCTCTCTTTCTCTCTAGCTACTTTTGGGAGAGTGTTTTCCTGTACTCTCCCGATGTATCACACTCTCCCCCTTTTCTCTCTTCTCTCTTTGCAAAAACAGCTCTCTACCCTCTGCGGCTTTTCTCTGCCCCATTTCACCTCTCTGCACCGGGTACCTGCTGGGTTCTATGGCTCAAGTTATGCAGATTGTTGTGTTAATTCTCAGATCAATTTCCTAGATGTGCAAAATGGTTTGGTGCTGATTTAGCTGTGTTTCAGGGATGAGACAAACTGAAGGTCTCCATGCTGTTGTGCCAAATTTCCTCCCTCTCCCTCATAGCTGCTTCTTTAATCAGCCCTTTTTATTTTGGTAAATTGCTGAAATCAAAACTGTTTATCATCTCCCTTTGGAAGGTGCTGGCTAAGATGTATAGGTGGTGGTCCCCTGGGTCCTCAAAGCTTCTGATTGTATAAAATTAGCAGACAGAGCATATATCAGGAGCTTGGTCAGATACTGCACCCCATTTAGTAACATGTATGTTATTATCTGAAATTGTAGTTGGTCAGTCTGATATGTTTTTTTCAGAACCACTGAACAGTTATCTTAATTCTGACCCTTTGCAGAGATAGGGTCAGATCCCACAGGTTAAGGGCTCAGTGCTATAAGATTGCCCCCTCCCTCCCACAGCCCACTTCAGATGCCTATTGCAAGTCTGGGTGTCAGGCTTGTGACCCTACTGGCTATAGATTGGAAGGTCCCGTGACCTCTTCCTTGTGTTCAGTTGATGTGCTAGAGTGGCTCGCAGAATTCAGAGAAACTTTTTACTAATGAGATTATCAGTTTTTTGTAAAAGGCTGTAACTGAGGAGCATCCAGATGGAAGACATGCATAGCGCAAGGTATGCAGGAAGGGGCACGGAGCTTCCATTTTGTCTATGTGCACCCCACTCCCCAAATCTCCATGTGTTCACCAACCTGGTGGAAGCTCTGTGAACCCCATCCTTCTGGGTTTTTATGGAGACTTCATTACATACACACAATAAATTAAATCTTTGGGCATTGGTGATTGATTCAAACTCCAGCCCTTCTCTGCCTCCTCCAAAGTCTGTGGGGTGAGTCTAAAAGTTCCAACTCTATCCAATCACATGTTTGGTTCTCTTGGCAACCAACCCTCATTATTACGTTACCCAGAGGCTTTCCAAAAGTCATCTTGTTAACACAAAAAATAACCTTACCACTCTCTTAGCAAAGTACTAGGGTTTTAGAAGCAGTGTGCCTAGAACAAGTCGAAGACTAAGTATATACAGTAAAACCTTGGATTATGAGTAACTTGTTCTGCGAGTGTTCCACAAGATGAGCAAGTATTTCTAATAATTTTTAACTTGAGAAATAAGTGATGTCTTGCAATATGAGTAGTATGTGATGTGATGCTGAACTCCCATGATCACAACTGAGGCAATGATTCTCTCTCTGGCTGTGGGATTGTGTGTGATAGTCAATGCAGTGTCGCATTTCTGCAAAATCTTCAAAAAGAGGCAAAAGCAAGTGTTGTTGGATAGGTTTCTTGTTAAAGTTGCACAAAAAGAAAAAGATTCCATTGAGCCAGTAGATAGCAGTGATTTCCTTTGTGATAGTGAAAGTCATCCTACATAATAACCCTCCTCTTTCTTGTCTCCCTCACACTAGCTACAAAGGTTGTCAAAGGTAAGTGCAGGTTAATTTATTTTCTTTATATTTTGTATTTTATTTATTATTTTGTATTATATTGCAGCATTGCAATCATTTTTATGTAAATATTTTTGGGCTGGGGCGCCTGGGTGGCGCAGTCGGTTAAGCGTCCGACTTCAGCCAGGTCACGATCTCGCGGTCCGTGAGTTCGAGCCCCGCGTCGGGCTCTGGGCTGATGGCTCAGAGCCTGGAGCCTGTTTCCGATTCTGTGTCTCCCTCTCTCTCTGCCCCTCCCCCGTTCATGCTCTGTCTCTCTCTGTCCCCAAAATAAATAAAAAACGTTGAAAAAAAATTAAAAAAAAAAATAAATATTTTTGGGCTGTGGAATGAATCATCTGAGTTTCCATTATTTCTTATAGGGAAATTTGCCTTGATATACAAGTGCTTTGGATTACAAATGTGTTTCTGGAACAAATTATGCTCACAAACCAAGGTTTTACTGTATTTCTTTTTATAAAATTATAGTTTCACAGTTGTTAGCAAATAGTTCATCAGTACTGGTCAGGCTTGGAGGGCCAGCATACTGCTGAAGTGTAGTAACTTCTACTTTCTTAACCCTAAGCTTCTTTCAGAAATCCTGGGCATTCCACAGGGAATCTTATGAGTCCCACTCCATTCAGATATTGTGAGTATTTGTTGAGTGAACCAGGTACAGCAAATAGACCAACTGAAAAATTGTTGTGGCTTATTCATCATAGCTTTTCTTAACTGAAACTTTCACTTGCTATCTCACCAGTCTCGGGGAAGATAGGAGATATTTGAAAGAATGCTGTGGGGTTGAGTCTAACGCATTGTGGATTCTGAGTATTTCCAATTTGGGGTTCAAAGATTATTTCTTGATCCTCTTTTCCAACAAATGGGAGAAGTTCTTGTGATGGATATGATTTATCAGAACATTGTATATTAGCAGGGTAACAGAAACTAGGTTACTGTTACCAGGGAGTCCTCTGAGTGTTTCTCACTTCCAGAAGATAAGGCTTAGAGGAATTTTTCACTGTGTTCATTATGGCTGTCAGCCCAGTAATGTATTTCTCTGAAACCATGTCTGTTTGTTTCACTAAAAATGGGTGTTTTTGTCAAGACGGGGGTACGGGTCGTTCAATTCTTGCAAATAGTTCAGTTTCAGAATGATATATTTATAAGGTAAACCAATCTTTATGTTGCTAATATCAATTGCCTCTTAGAGCAGAACTCTGGTGAATTATTATGCATTGATAATCTCTATATCCTGGGTTTGTATGGATCAGGGTCCTGGTGTGATGTGGGGTGTGTGTGTGTGTGTGTGTGTGTGTGTGTGTGTGTGTGTGTGTGATTTGCTAATTGCCCTGGGAGGGGATGGACTAGGGCAAGATGTCATTGCAATTCATTTTCTTAGTAATCTAGTTATTACTGTGTTAGTTTATGTCTTCATTCTGCAAATATTTATTGAGTACCTTTTATGTGTTGGACACAGAATGTGCAGAGATAAAAAATTGAATTTTTGCATTCATAGGCTAGTAGAGGGAACAGTTAAAAAAGCAATTATGATAGAATGTAAGTGTTTATTATATGAGAAGGACAAAGGAGGGATAGGTAACCAGAACTTGGCTGGGGTAGTCCTGGGAGTCTTCTGGGAGATGTCTGAGCTAAAATTTGAAGGATGAATAGGAGTTAGACAAGCTGAGATAGCAGTATGTTTGACTCTCTAATTTACATAAATGTCTTTATTTTTGTTAAATCTTAATAAAATAGTTATACAATTTTTGACTTTGAAGCCTCCTAAAATAATAGTGACCAATATTTAATGGGCTTTTACTATAAAAAATAATATATAATGGGCTTTTTCATAAGCCAGGCACTGTGCTAAGTTTTTACATGAATTATTTAATTTCACAGCCATCTGTAAGATGTAGAGAGTTTAAGTAACTTGCCCAATATAACATATCTAGGAAGTAGTAGGACAGCAAGTGTGTCCTTTTGATCATTGTGGTACAGTGCTGTGTTCATAAAAGCCATCTAGTATAGTTCTCTTCTTATGCTTGAATACCTTTATATCATATCCTGCCCGTGAACAAAGAGCATTCATTTAAAAAGCAGTGGAACATTTTTGAAAACTAAACATGTACTAGGCCCCCCAAAATCTCAAATTTTGCAAAGCAGAAATCTAAGAAACACATTCCTGACTACAAAAGGAAGAGCTAAAACAACAAAAAATTGAAATACTTGGGAAATTTTAAAACTCTGTCTTAAAATCCCTCCCTGCCACCTCCGCCCCAGCTTAAAAGATAATCAGCAGAATGATAGATTATATATAGAAGTGAACATCTGTGGGGAGTGTTGGAGGTGTGCAAGTGCTATTTGTAGAAAACTTTACAGTTTTAGAATGAAGCCCATAATGTATAAGTGAATTAAAGCCCACAACATATAAATGAATTAAACTCTGAACCTAAGAAACCGGATAAAAACAACAAAATAAAAAAGTAAAAGAAAGGAATTTAAAAACATGAAAGTAGAAGTCAATGAAGTAGAACTTTTAAAAATAGATTTAACAAATACACCAAAAATCTGTTTTTTTGATAGGAATGTTAGGTAACTCTCTGACCAAGGAAAAGGAGAAAATATTTATAAACAACATTAATCTCATGTCTTCACACTTCATATCACCATATCAACAAATCCTGTAAGTTATATCTTTAAAATATAGCGCTTCTAACCAGATAGCATGTCATTTCTGTCATCCTGGTGGTAGTCCTCATAATCTCCTGGGCTACTCAATCTAAGAGTTGGAGTGCCTGCAATCTATTCTTTATGGACCAGTATTTCATCAAAATTCTCTAGTGGTGTCCCATCATACTGAGGATAAAATTCAGTCTTTACCCAGATCTACAGTGCCCTTTAAAATCTGAACCCTAACTATCTCTGTGGCCTCATCTACCATTCCTTCTTATTCTTCTCCAGCCACATTGGACTTCATTGTTGTTCCTTGAACATTCCAAGCTCATTCCTGCCTCAGTATTTTTGTAATTGCTTTTTCTCTGGCCTCGATCTTCATATACATTCTGAAAGATTACCTCCTCATTTCATTCAGATCTCTGCAAATGTCATCCTCTCAGACAGACTTTCCCTGATCTTATTTGTGTAAGATAGCACCTTCTCTCACTCTTTAAATGTTGCCCTTCTTTATTTGTCTTCATAGCATTTTTCACTCCTTGAAATTAGGTCATGTATTCATTTGTTTACTTATTGTTTCTTTTCCCTTCTAAATTAGAGAGCAAAAATCTTGTCTGGCTTTTGTTTTAAAGCTTTATATTTCCAGGGTGCCTGGGTGGCTTAGATGGTTAAGCATCCAACTCTTGATTTTGTCTCAGGTCATGATCTCATGGTTTGTGAGGTTGAACCCTGTGTCGGGCTCTGTACTGGCAGCATGGAGCCTGCTTGGTATTCTCTCTCCCTCTCTCTGCCGCTTCCTCCCACTCTCAAAATACACTAAAATAAATGAAATAAAAATATAATAAAATAAAGAAGTAAAAAGTAAAGTAAAATAAAATAAAATAGAGCTTTGTATTTCTAATACCTAGAATATTGCCTGATATATAGTAGAAAATGATAATTCTTAGTTGAAGGAAGGAGAGAACAAGAGATTTAACTACATATATAATGAAGATTAAGAGCAGGAGGATATTGCATGTAACTTTTGGTTTAGATTGAAAAATTAGAAGAAATGATTTTTTGAAGAAAAATTTAAATTATGATATTTAAAAATAATTGGAAACCTATTTATGTGAAAAATATGGAATAGGTAAATCCATAGAAAGCAGATTAGTATTTATCAGGAGCTGGCTTCTGATTCTGGTATATTAAGTATATCAGGTATATTCGTATATATTAAGTATATCAAATATATATTAAGTATATCAAACTTTCCCCCTGCATTGCTGAATTGATTTTTCACAGTATCACCTCTTCCTCATACATATCTACTGTGGGTTTTGTGTGTATGTTTGTGTGTGCGTGTTACCTTTTAGATAAACCTTCCTTATGTCTCTTATCTCCCTTTTTATCTTTTAATTTCATGCTTTTTTAAAGAAAATGGTTGTTTTCTGTCCCTGTTTTATGAAGGCCATCTCTTACTGTATTGTCTTTTGGATTTGAATTAGATCCTTCGAAAGGGCATCCCTTTCCTTTGATTAGCTGGATCATAAACTCCATGAGAGAATGGACTGCTTTTTTATCATTAGCACCTAGGACAGTACCTGGTGCTTGGTAGCACGAAAATACATGTTTGCTGAATGAATGAGTGGGTACATGTTCCCTTTATTCTGAAGCATTTTAAGAAAATATGCTTCATATTGATTTACAATATTTTCTATGTTTATCACCAGATGTAGGGTATGGCTTGGTCTTGGTTTTGCCATCCATTTATTCATGATTTATTGAGCCTCTAGAATGTGCCAGTCAGTGTGTAAGTACAAGGATGGCAGTGAACATGACAAGCATGGTCTGTTGCCTCATAGGACACTCGTATGTTTAGTGTGGAAGTTGAACATTGTAATTTATTAGTGTTATAAAAGATCAGGAACAAGGTGTTTAAGTATTGGGAGTTATAATTGGCGGAGCTAATCTAGTCTGTGGCATGAGTGAAGGTATATTCTGACTGGTTAGAAAAGTTAGGTGAATTAGAAAGAATAAAAGATGAATAAACAACTTAGTGACAATGCTGATTTACTGGGCTAGAAAGTAGCAGCTACAATTAGAGGAGAGTGATATCCAGATAATAGGTGACAGAGTAATGGCAATCAATTAACTAGAAAGGGAGGTATTGAGAAAGGATTTTTATTTTTTAAAGTTGAGAGGATTTTTGAGCATAGGGAAATGCTGATGGAAGGAGCCATTAAAGGAAGAAGTTCAAAATACAGAAAAAGTAAAAATATAAAAGGTCCCAAGAAGAATGGAAGCGGGTGGAGTATAGAGCAAAGGTAGAGAATTTGAAAGTAATACATTTATCTATCTATTTTTATAGTGTTAGTGACAGAGTACATTTATTTTTATCCTGTTTAGATTGATAACACTTCCTTCTGGAAGGAATTTATATGATTTTCTTTAAAAAAATTTTTAATTCCAGTGTAGTTAACATACAGTATTAAATTAGTTTCAGATATACAATACAGTGATTCAGCAATTTTATACATTACTCAGTGCTCATCAAGATAAGTATACTCTCAATCCCCTTCACCTAATTAATATATTTATTTTAATAGGAGGAGAAGGTGTGTTAATTGGCTTAAATTTGTAGGTTTGTTGGTAGGTAGTTGAAGGAGTTCTTATGATTTTGAAGACATGTGTTTTTCTTTGTGTTAATGGGAGCCAAAACCATTGGCTGAGAGTGATGGAGAGAAATGAGAGGTCAAACAGTGTTGAGAAGGAATTGACTAGAGAAAAACAGTAAATTGCTAAACAGTGAAAAGGGTCAGTTGAAATTTGCAACTGTGGATTTGTAGTGTATCAGTCTAGTCTGATGACATGACTTTTCTCCAGTAGTGCTTAATGGCCTTAGCAGAGTAGAATCAGCTTGAATTTTGATTTTTGTCTGGTGTATGGAACCAGAGAACAAAGGGGCTAGGGAGTTTGGTCAGAGAGTGATTGAAATGATAGGTCCAGTATTCTCATTTGGTGAAAGGAAACGAAAGACCAGAGGAAATTGATGCCTAGAACTCAAAAGCCTTCATCTGTATCACCATATTTGTTGAAACCACTTCCTAAAATCTGGAGGAAAAAAGTTTTATGTATATTTTCCTGTGCTGTTGCATGCCACACTTCTATTTATGTGCCCATCTTTTTTTCTTTGGTGATCTAACTAGAAAACTTTAAGATTGTATCGGTTAATAGCAAGATCTGAGGCTAAGATTTAGATTTCTGTACACCTTGCACATCCATGGCACACCCCAATGCTGTTGTTTTTTGTGATATGTTATGAGACTCAGGTGTCTTGTGAACTCTATAGCTATGGTATAAATTTTTAATCAGCGTGTGAGGTTTATTTTTGTCACAACTATGTATTATTAGTTGAATGTCTTTTGGTTTGACTATAGAGCTGAGTTAAATGATGTGGAATAACTTGATGTAAGAAGTATAGAATTACTTTAAACTGGTGCCTCCCCTCAAAAAAAAAAAACTCAACTGTTTTTCCTGAGAACTGAGAACTTTTGCTTTTACATATAAAAAGATAGATCTATAGAGTAGTATAGTAAACAGTTCTTAAATAAGAAGAAACTTGGACAGGTACATTATTAGTGTGACAGCTGCAGGCTTTTATAGGTGTTTGAGACATTGTTATGTGGTAATAATAACTATGTTATAGATGTTTGTTGCTATTGTGATTGTATTCATTTCCTGTTGTTCTTGTAACAAATTACCATAAATTTAGTAGTTTAAAACAACACTATTATATTTTTTACAGTTCTGGAGATCAGAAGGTTGAAATGGGTTGTATATGGGCTAAAAACAAGGTTTTAGCATAGTTGTAGTCCTTCTGGAGGCATTAGGAGAGAATCTGTTCCTTGCCTTTTCCACTGTCTGGAAGCCACCTGAATTTCTGGGCTTATGGCCACATCACTTTGACCTTTCTTCTGTCATTACATCTTCTGAGATTGTTCTGCAGTTTTTTCCTGTTATAAGGACTCTTGTGATTACATTAGGCTTATCTAGATAAAATCTAGGATAATCTCCCTTTCTTAAATTTTTTAACTTAATCACATCTACAAAGTCCCTTTTGTTATGTAAATCCTAGAGGTTAGAATATGGATGCCTTTGGGAGAGGGCCTTTATTTTATTGACTTTGTCCTTTTTCAAGATTGTTTTGTCTATTCTGGATCCCTTGTATTTCTGTATGAATTCTAGAATTGACTTCTCTATTTCTGCAAAGAAGGTAGCTGGGATTTTGTTAGGTGTATTGCACTGAATCTATAGATCAATTTGAAGAATATTGCCATCTCAACAACATTAAGCTTTCCAATTCATGAACATGGGTGTCTTTCCATTTAATTAGGTCTTTTTACAGTTTTCTCAATGATGCTTTGTAGTTTTCAGCATACATGTCTTGTGCTTTTTTGCTCATTTTATTCCTAAATTTTTAAAAATTCCATTTTCCATTGCTCTTGTAAATGGAATTGTTTTCTTGATTTCATTTTTGGATTTTCATTGCTAGTGTATAGAAATACAGTTGATTTTTGTGTGCTGCAGCTTTGCTGAATTCTCTTATTGCTCTGATGGGTTTTTTGGTGGATTCTTGAGAATTTTCAGTATATAAGGTCATGTTATCTGTGAATATAGATAGATTACTTCTTCCTTCCCAATTTGGATACTTTCGTTTCTTTTTCTTAATTGCCCTGGCTAGAACTTTTGTAACAATGTTGAATGGAAGTGATGATAGCAGGCACCCTCGTCTTATTCTTAATCTTGGGGGGAAGTAATGTCTTTCAGCATTAAGTAGGATATTAGCTGTAGGTTTCTCATAGATGCCCTTTATCAGATTGAGGAAATTTCCTTCTAAGTGTGTTTAGTGTTTTTGTCATAGAAGGGTATAGGCTTTTGTCAAATGCTTTTTTTGTTGTTGTTGAGGTGATTATTAGAGTTTTGTCCCTTATTAGTATGGTGTATTACATTGATTGATTTTTCATATATTGATGGTTCATTTCTGTGAATGACCTTGCATTTCTAGGATTCACTCATTGATTATTGAATGTGAGAAAATTCATCTGTCATAAGGTTATCTGAAGACTCATAGGCTGAGATTTTTTACATGATCAATTTCACCTTCATCAGAGTTGAGAGTGCTGTTTTCTCTCTTTTTGTATTCATCTTCTCATCTAATACTTGTAAAACGTCTTCCTTTGACAGTATTCTTCTCTGACATTTTGGGCAGAAAATGAAAATTCCTGTATTCTCAAATGTGTTCTCTGAGGGCTTAAAAAAAAACAAAAACAAAAAACAGTGGCTAGAAAGCTGGTGTCTCCAAACTTGTGTCTTGAAAGTTGATGCAACACTTTAAGGCAAAGTGATAAGAAAAGCAAAGGAGGATATAATAGTGATAATTTATTTCATTGTTGAATCATTCTTTTAGAAAATTCCAGATGTTTCTATTTCCTTCTTTTTTTCCCCCTGTTTTTTGTAGTGAACAATACTGTGTAATAATAAAGCAATTTATCCACTGAATACCTTTTCTAAATCCTATTATCTCATCTGGGTTGTTTCCCAGGCATTGTTTCCTAGGCAGTGCACCTCAGGGTCTCAGATGGTATTTGTAGCTATAGTTGGGTAGGAATGGCAAACTGAGGACATATTGATCCTTGGTCTGTGATATAAAGATCCAGAATCTGGGATGAATTGAGAACTCATCAATTGTAAATCCATCTGGACAGATTACTTATGCTAAAATAATTGCTTGAGTTGAAATTTAGAAGTTAGGCAGCTTAGCTTAATGGGGAGGAAGGTTCGGAAGGGTGTAAGGAATAATGCTATCTTTTAGATATTTTAAAAATAATGTATTTTTAAAATTCAAGTATGTGTGTTAATTTTTAGTATGTTTCATTAAAACCATGTATTATAAAATATTACCACTTTTTTTCAACGTTTCCATCACATCTACATCATTAACCACTGCATCCTTTCATACAATATTTAAAAATTTCTTTGAAGTTTTGTAAATGTGTGATTGTGTATGTTTTGTTCCCTTACAGAAATTTCTCTGAAGGGAAGCTCTAGGTTGATACATGCTGGAAAATGGGTAACATTTACTTTAAACATATATAATTTACTTTTTTGTAGTTATACCAACAGGTTGTTTTCAAGGGGACTCTGAAGGCACTATCCAAATTAGCATTGTGGAGAAAATCATAAAAGGAGGTTTTGTTGGTTGTCTGGGTAAGGAAAGATAATACTCATTAATCCATCATGTGGATCACTATGCATTCTTGTTTTTGTAGAGTTCTACAGATAATGTCTTACTTTATTACCTTTCCTTACTTTTTATTTTCTTACTATTTGAAACATTTTCTTCAGATCCCATGGAACTTTAAAAGCACTTGAATGGTGTAGTTTATCCACTAGGCATAGTTCTAATGTCAAGAAACTTGTTTCTAGAATTGGAAAACAAAAATATAAGAATAAGCCAATCCATCACAAAACCAAAAATGAGAATAAAAATAATACCAAGCACTCAAAATGGAAAAGGATATAGAAAAAGATTTTTTTAAGAAAGCTGGCTTATACTGAAAGATACCCTCTGTGGAAAAGCTAATGGGAATACCATAATTATTTAGCCTGAGTAGTGCAGAAGTGCTTAATAGTTAATTTGATTTTGTTATTATTACATAAACATTTTTATGAATAAAATAGTGCAAGACTATATTGAGTAATAGGTTGAGTCTCCAGCCTTGGTGGACCATTTAGAAAATAGTCAATACTTTTCTTGAATGGTTTAGATCAGGTGTCATAAGCATAAAATGCTTAGGGGCCATGCAGATGACATAATGTTTGAATCAGTTAAGTTTAAGACAATTAGAAATGACTGGGGGGATGTGAATGGCTTCTTTGGTATCTTACTGCCAGAGACTTTTACTTGCCAGGAATTTATTTGATGATTTCTCCTGAGAGAGTTACCATTTTTAAATTTGGATATATAATTTGGAAAAGTAAGATGAAATTTAGCCATATATTACTGTCATAAATCCAATTAGATGAAATTGCCATTTCCCACTTAGCTTCAATTTTGTGGAGTTTCTATATTAATATTTTATTACAATAAATTTTCTGGTGATGTGTTATCTTGAATAAGAAAGTCATTTTATCAAAGTGTAACTATGAGATGGCTAATTAGTTTTAAATAAGTATTTTATGTTTCATTTTATTCTTTATACATTTCAGTCAACTTTTATAAAATATTTTAGGACTAGCAAAGAAAAAAATCTCTACACTTCAAAAAGTGATCATTGTAATTATTTTATTGCATACATCATCGTTTTTTACTTAAGTTAACCTTAGAATATTATCTTGGCTTATTTTTAGACATGAGATTTTTATTTATGTTTGGCCCCTGGTCTAGTAAATTTTAAATAATGGTTTAGTCACATAATCTGTGCTGTTAATTTTTTTTCATTTTGAGACTTTGAAGAACTGTACATATATATTCAAAGTTATACGTATATAGCTATATAACTTCTGAGTTAGGCAGAAGTTTGAAGTATGACTAGAATTTTCTTGTCTGTTTCTCATATAAATATTTGAACTTGCCTAGAGAATTTCTCTGTTTCCCTGGTGCTTAATCATCCTAGGTAGTGCCCATTGTTATCGTTAATTCATAACCTGTTCTTGTCTATTGAAATTTACTTGTATTGTGTCCCCTTACCTCTTTAACAGGTTAGTAATCTGATGAATCCAGTTCTTTGCTCAATTATTCATTCATTTATTTACTCATATTCAAGAAGTGTTGAGAGCCTCCCATGAGCTAGGCATTGAGGATAAAAAGAGTTAAGACCAGGTTTCCCTTATAAGGGATTTGATTTGGACAGTGATATACAAACTGTATATTATATACAATATAATTGATTAATTCAATCAATATTTATTTGGCATCCACTGTTTACCAGGCACTATTCTCCAGTTCTGGGTTTGCAGCAATGAAACAGGCAATTTTCATGTCTTCATGGAGCTTATATTCTAGTGGGGGGACAAACAGGTTTATCATTTACAGATGAGTATTTGAAGAAAAATCAAGCGTAGGAAGAGTTGGGTGAGAGCTTTGGAGCATAAGTCATACCACAAAGTTGTCCCCCTTTGAGTTAAAGGAGATGGTCTTTTGTACCTCTGTATTAAAAAGTCATTGGTGGCTCTAGTTAGCCTAGATCATTCTCTGAAGGTGGGAACAGCTCTGAGCCATTAATTAACACCTGAGGAATGTGTACTCTGATCCTGTTACAGGGATCTGGGTAGGATGTCATAGAGTCTACTAAAGCAGGGTATCTTTTCTTTTCCTCCTCAGTGTGTTTTGTTGTAATTTTTCTTGGTACATTTGCAAAGACTAAAGCCAACCTGTAACAGTATGTTTCTTTCTTTCTTTTTTTTTTTGTTAACTCACTAGATTAAGGTAAAATGAGTTAAAAGGGATTATTTCAAAAACCAGAGTCAAATGGAATAATACTTGAGGCTTTTAATTAGGATCACTAGATTTAGAACTTTCATAGTTTCAGTTAATGTTTTAAATAGATTGTGTCCCTTGTATAAGAATAGGCACTGAAGAGGAGGACCAAAAGCATGGGTTCAAATATGGTCTTAAGCTTATATTAGCTGTATAACTGTAAGCATGCTATTTTACTTTCCTTTATCTCAAATTTTTTCTTTAAAACAAAGCAAATACCACCCATCTTGAGGTTTCGTTGAGGACTAAAAGAGATCATACATATAGAATATTTTACATATTTTGTTGATGTTTGTATATTCATAGAAAATCTTATACATAAGAAAATAGTTTTTCATTCTCTTTCAAGAAAATAAAAATTGAGGGGTGCCTGGGCGGCTCAGTCTGTTAAGACTCTTACTTTGGCTCAGACCATGATCTCACGGTTTCTGGGCTCAAGCCCCGCATCCAGCTGTCTGCTGTCAGCATGGAGCCTGCTTCAGATCCTCTGCCTCTCCTTCTCTCTCCCTCCCCTGCTTATGCACTCTCTCTCTCTCTGTCTCTCAAAAATAAGTAAACTTAATCTGATGTGAACATTTACTGAATCTTGACAGATGCATACATCTGTGTATTCCAAACTCCTTCAAGATACAGAATTTACCATTATCTTGGAAAGTTTCCTTGTGCCTTTTCTCAGTTAATCCTCACATCTACATGCAAGAGACAATCATTACTCTTGATTTTTTTCTACCATTAATTACTACATACACTTTCATGTAAGAGTCTTTTATTCAGCATATTATATTTTAAGATTTGTCTGTGTTGTTGAACATATGAATATATGAATTATTGCTGAGTAGTATCCCACTGTATGAAAATCCCACAGTTTATCCATTTTCCTACTGATGGACACCTGGGCTACTTTTTGGCTGTTATGAATAAAGCTGCTATGAAAATTGTCAATACTAATCTTTTTATGCACATGTTGTAATTCCTCCTGGATTATATAATGGGTGGAGTCATAGGTATATGCTTAGTTTTATAATAAACTGCTAGACTTCTGTCCAAAGCAGTTATACTCTTACACTAAAACAATATATTAAGAGTTTCAGTTGCTTTTCATCCTGGTCAATATTTGATATTGTCAGTCTTTGAAAAGTTTGCTCTTCTAGTGAAGCATAGTGTTGGCTCTTTGTAATTTGTATTTCTGCAGTGACAAATTGTGTTATCTCTTTCAATATGTGTGTTGGCCATTCATATATCTTCTTTATAAAAGTGTCTATTCAGATCTTTCACCCATTTAAAAATTTGACTGTCTCTTTACTGAGTTGTAGTTGTTCCTTATCTTGGATATCAGTTCTATGTTAGATATGTGTTTTGTGAATAATTTCTCCCAGTTTGTGACTTGCTTATTCGTTTTGGTGATGTTAATTTTTTATAAGTACATGTTTTTAAAAAATTTAATAAAGCCCAAATATATCATGTTTTTCTTTTATGGTTATTACTTTGTGTGTACTAAGAATCCTTTGCCTATCTCTAAATTATGAAGATACTCTTCAGTGTTTTCTTCTAAAAACTTTATGATTTTAACGTTTATGTGATGTTTAATGCTTGATTTATTTTGAATTAACTTTCATGTATAGTGTAAAGCACAGATCAAGGTTAATTTTTTTAAAGTGAATATCTATTTGTTCCACCACCACTTGTTGAAAAGACTTTCCTTTACTCATTAATAACTTGGTAAAAAAAAATGACCATCTAAGTGTGGGTCTTTTTCTGGGCTACCTATTTAGTACTATTGATCTGCTTGATGATACTTATGAGAGTACCATACAGTCATGATTTCTGGAGCTATAGAGTAAGTCTTGAACTCAGGTCGTATAAACGCTGTAGCATTTTTTGTTAGTTTCCAAGATTGCTTTGGATATTGTAGGCTCTTTTGTATGCATTTTATGCATTTTATATGCATTTTAGAATGAACTTCTCAATTTCTCCAAAAAATGACTGCTGGAATTTAAGATTGTTGTCTCTTTAGAACATTATAGGGAGAATCAATATTTTGACAACAGTGAACTTTCCACTCTATGAACATGGTATATCTCTACATGTTTAAATATTCTTTAAATTTTCTTTTTAAGTAACCTTTGTAATTTTCCATGTCTTCAATTAAGGATTTTTGTTCATAAGATATGTGGTCTGTAATTTTCTTTTCTTGTAGTTTCTGTTAGGTTTTGGGATTAAGAGCATGGTGCCCTCATAAAATATGTTTGGAAGTATTCTGTTTTCTTAAGGAAATTTTATAAGATTGGTATTGTTTGTTCCTTAAATGTTTGGTAGATCTATATAGTAATCTGGCCCTGTAGTTTTCTTTGTGGGAGGAGTTTTGATAAGTTCAATTTCTTTAATAGAGATAGGCCTGCTTCAAATTTTCTGCTCAATTTTGTGTCAGTTTTGGTAAGTTGTATTTTTCAAAGAATTTGTTTTAAATAAAATGTTAAATTTGTTGTAAAGTTGTTATATTATGTTCCTATTTAAAAAAAGCCTTTAAGGGACGCCTACGTGGCTCAGTCAGTTGAGCATCTGGCTCTTGATTTTGGCTCAGGTCATGGGATTAAGCCCTGTGTCGGGTTCTGTGCTGAGCATGGAGCCTGCTTAAGATTCTCTCTCTCCTTTTGCCCCTCTCCCCTGCTCACGTGCCGTCTCTCTCTCTCTCTCTCTCTCTCTTTCTCTCTCTCTCTCTCTTAAATGGAAAAAAAAAGGTCTTTAATATCTGGGGCACCTGGCTGGCTCAGTTAGAAGAGCATGTGACTCTTGATCTCAGGGTTGTGAGTTTGAGCCCCATATTGGCTATAGAGATTACCAAAAAAATAAACTTAAAAAATAAAAATAAAAAAGACTTGAATAACTAAAATGATGCCCCTTATTTCCTTTCTGATGTTTGTAATTTCCCTGTTATTTTTTGGTCAGCCTTGTTAGGGGTTTATTAATTTTACTCCTTTTTAGAAATCCAGTGTTTGGCTCATTGATTTGATCTTTTTTGGACTTGTTTTCTGTATCATCCATGTCTACTCTTTACTCTTTCTTTCCTTCTACTTTCTTTGATTTGCTGTTTGTTTTTGAACTTTTGAGATAGAAGCTTAGATATTGATTTTCATTTGTCTCTTCTAATACGTGCATTCTTCTTTACATTTATTTACAAGTATTGTTTTAGTTTCATTTTCTATGTTTCCATAGTTTATATTTTCATTATAATTTATTGTAAATATTTTAAAATTTCCATGATGATTTATATACTTTTATTTTTTTGACTCATGGGTAATTTAGAAGTATGTCACTTAATTTTCAAGCAGTAGGGAGTTTCTCAATTTTTGAAAATTGTTCACTTCTAGCTTAATTGCCTTGTAGTCAGAGAATATACTCTCAGAGACTTCAGTCCTTTGAAATTTAATGAGATTTGCTTTATGATTCAACATATGGTCCATTTTGGTATGTGTACTGTGTACAGTCTATATTCTGTTTTTATTTGGAAGAATGTACTATGTATATTAAGTCTGGTTGGTCACATAGTTCAAATCTTCTGTATCTTGGTAAAAATTTTTTTTCACCTGCTTAATCTTGTAGTGATTAACAAAGGTGTGTTAATCTCCCACATGATTATGGATTTGTCTGTATCATCTATTAGTCTTGTTTTTTGAACTTTTTTTTTTTTGCTTTGTATGTATTAAAGCTTTGTTATTGGGCCCATTCATACATAGAAGTATAATATCTTTTTGTTGGTATGACTTTTTAATTATTAAGAAATGTCTTTTTTTTTTTTTCTTTTAGTAGTGCTTATTGCCTTAAGTTGACTTTATCTGATATTGGCTTAGCTATGACAGTTTCCTTTTTATTGTTTTTTTGGATAGTACACTTTTCCCCCATCATCTTATATTTAATCTTTCTGTGACCGTAAATAGTCTTATAGTAGAGGGAATATTTAACATAATAACTATAATTTGAGTTTAAAGTTACTATCTTACTATTTGTGTTTTAATGATGTGCACTGTGCCTTTTCTCTTCTTCTTTGGTTCAATGAAATATTTTAATTATTCTTTTTCTCACCTCAATTAGCTTTTTTAATGGCTATCCTAGCAATTACTACATGAATTTTGAGTTATTGCAGTATGGTGTAGGTTATTACCTCTGCCACTTCCTGCATAATGCAGATATCTTAGAAACTTTGACTCCCATTTACTCCAGTTCTGACTTTTTAAAATTGTTTTCATGCATTTTAAAATTTTAAACTTAACAAGATAGTAATATAATTATTTTTATGTCATTGTTCATGGTCATTGTTCATGTTTCCCAATATTTACCTTCTTTACAGCTCTTACTTTTTGCATTTGTTTTTTTTTCCCTAGTATTATTTTCCTTCTGTTGGAAGAATTTGTTTTTAGTATTTCTTTTACTGATAAATTTTTACTTATTTTTCTGAAATCACTTTTATTTCATTTTCATTTTTCAAACATTTTTTAAACTGTGAATAGATTTCTTAATTGGCACCTATTTTCTTTCAGAATTTTTTTTAAAGTTTATTTATTTATTTTGAGAGAGAGAGAGAGTGTGTGCGTTTGCGTGTGTGTGTGTGTGTGTGTGTGTGTGTATGTGTGTGTGAGCAGGTGAGGGGCAGAGAGAGAGAGAGGGAGAATCCCAAGCAGGCTCTGCACTGTCAGCACAGAGCTCATTGTGGGGTTAGGACTCATGAAACTGTGAGTTCATGACCTGAGCTGAAATCAAGAGCCGGATGCTCAGTCGACTGAGCCAGCCAAGCACCCCTTTCAGAATTTTAAGAAGTCATTCCATTGTCTTCTGCCATTCATAATTTCTGTCTAAAGTTATTTTTCAGTCTGATTGTTGCTTGCTATTTATTTCTTTTTAAAGTTTATTTATTTTGAGAGAGAGAGTACAAGCAGGGAAGGGACAGAGGAAAAAGGAGAGAGAGAATCCCAAGCAGGCTCAGCGCTTTCAGCACAGAATCTGACGAGGGTCTCAATGTCATGAACCATGAGATCATGACCTGAGCTGAAATCAAGAGTCATTGTGCTTAACCAACTGAATCTCCCAGGCGCCGTGATTGTTGCTTATTTAAATCTGTTTTTTCCTCTAGGTCTTTAAAGATGTGACTTTATATCTTTCACTAATGTTAGAAAGTTCTTGGTTGTTATCATTTCAGATATTGCTTCTGGCTTATATTCTCTCTCTCTTCGTCTGGGAGTTCAGTCATGTGTGTGGTAGAAGCTTTCAGTGGATTCCATAGGCCTGTTTTTCTCTCTTTTACATTTTTCAACTTTTATTTCTCACTGCTTTGGTTTGGATATTTTTTGGGAACATCTGTTTTAGTTCAAGTTTATTCTGTTCAATCTGCTAGAGGCACCAAGCACTAACAACACTTTGGAAATTTTACTATGAGGAGTAAGGATATAGGAGCAGTAATTGGACCATGTGGGAATAAAGAGAGGGACTTACTTTTCGTTTTTGGTTAGACATATTAACATGTTTATGTTATGATTGAAATGATTCAGAGAGAAAAAAGTTAACTCTGTGTGGGAAAGAAAAGGAAGATGATTTTTGGCTAAAAGTCTCTGAGGAGGTGAGAGAGGACATAATCCAAAGCACAACTGGGAGAACTTTGCTTTGATAGAAGTGGGACATAAAGAGAATAGGCACTGATTTATTAGTGGTCTTTGAGGTGGAATTCTGGCTTGTGATGGAAAATATGCACTGTTGTAAGTTTCTAGACTCTTAAACTTTGGGAGTGTGTGTGTTGGGCATATGGGAAAATTGTCCAAGAAATAGAGAGTTAGTGAAAGAGTAGACTGTATTGAGAGCTACTTAATACTTTCTTCTACTTCTGTGTGCCCTCAGCGATAGCTACCTTTATCTTTTATGGTACTCAAAGTACTACAGTGTACTTTTAAGGAAATACTTAAATGTTTAGTTAAGTTAAATTAATTAAATGTTTTTCTCATACCATTAAAATTTTTGTACTATATATTTGAACATAGTTAATTCCTTAAAGTGCATTTAAAATTAATTATTAATAGTATTTTGAATAGGAAAATCCAGGTTTCTAACATTTTCCCATATTATCTTTTACAGTTCTGTGAGTACTAGAATAGCACAACCATGTTTCGGAATAGTCTCAAGATGCTTCTTACTGGAGGGAAATCAAGTCGTAAAAACAGATCAAGTGGTAAGTGACTATGCTACATTTATTCTGTGTGCTATTTTAGAAAGGGAAGTTCTTTTAGGGATCTGAATTGATGCTACAACTTTATATATTTATTAAGTGGTTAATTTTTAAAAAAAGGAGGTTTACATTTCTCTAGGCTGCCATACTCTTTTTTTTTTTTTTTTAATTTATTTATTTATTTTGAGAGAGTGTGAACAGGGGACAGGCAGAGAGGGAGGGAGAGAGAGAATCTCGCGCAGGCTCCGCACTGTCAACATGGAGCCCAGTGCAGGGCTCAAACTCACTAACTGCGAGATCATGACCTGAGCTGAAATTAAGAGACAGATGCTTAACTCAGTTACCCAGGTGCCCCAAGGCTGCCATGCCATACTCTTAATATAAGACGTAGGAACACTTAAATATTTACCAGGAACAGTCAGATAAAGGAGTTTGTGGATGAAACATATTTATTTCTGATATATGAGGGAGTAAAGCTTCTGTGTACTACTTATTAAAAACTTTCTAGACATAAATTTATTTTTTGAATTAACATAGGAAATTATTTCATTCTTAGGCACCCTTTGGGGAATGAGACTGTAGAAATAGGAACTGCCCTCAAAGGGTTGTACAGAAAGTGAAATATAAACTTAGATTTTTACAGTCATTAAAATAAAGTTTATGAAGTTTGTTTTAAGAATAAGGAGATAATTCTTAAGCTTTTAAGGTAAAAAACATAAACTTGTATGTATACTTTTTTTGGAGAAATGTTGATAAGAAATGTAGTAAATGTTTTCTGTTAATGGGTTGTAGATACTTATTGTTTCAATCTTCTGATTTTCTAATTTTTCTGCATTTTACAAATTTACATTGGCGGTATATTCATTATTATTCACTTAAAAATGCTTTTAAACTCTCATTGTGATTTCTTCTTGACCCATAGGTATTTAAAGTGTAATTGTTAATTTCTAAACAGTTGGTGCTTTCCTGTTTTCTTCTTCTTATTAACTTAGGTTCCGTGATAACAGTATAGTTAAGTTCTCTTATATTATTATTTTATTTTTTTGATTAAAAAATTTTTTTTACTGTTTATTTATTTTTGAGAGAGAAAGACAGAGTGTGAACAGGGGAGGGCCAGAGAGAGAGGGAGACACAGAATCCGAAGCAAGCTCCAGGCTCTCAGCTATCAGCACAGAGCCCAATGCAGGACTCGAACTCACTGATGCAGGGCTTGAACTCAGCAACCTTTGAGATCATGACCTGAACCAAAGTCGGATGTTTAACGGACAGAGACAGTCCAGGTGCCCCTATTTTTTTGATATTTTTTGAGATTTGCCTTACAGCTCAGCTTATGGTCAATTTTTGGTGAATGTTCTAGATGCATCTGAAAATAATATGGATTCTACAGTTATTGGGTCTAGTGTGGGTCAGTTTTGTTAATGGTGGTACTCAAATATTTTATACCCTTATTTATTTTAAAGAAAGTATTTACTGAGAAAGATGTGATTAAATCTCACACTATGATTGTGGAATTTTCTCCCGTTTCTCCTGGTTCCTGACAATTTTTGCTTTATATATTTGGAACCTATCTTATTAGACACACTGAAATTTAGAATGGCTGTATATTCCTAGTGAATCTCTTTTACCATAATTAAATGTCCTCTTTATTTCTAATAATGTCTTTTGCTTGAAAGTTGACTTTATCTAATATTACTGTAGCTATCCTACCTTTCTCTTGATTACAGTGCTTGCAGAGTATAATTTGTTTTATTCTTTTACTTTCAGCATTTCTGTATGGTTTTACTGTTAATAGGGTATAGTTGAGCTTTCTTTTTTTAATTTATTCAAATTTTTCTCTTAAGGGAGATGTTGGTTAATCCACATTAATTCAACCAATGATATATTTGTGTTTAAATATAACACATTACAATGTGCTTTCTACTTATACTGCCTGTTCTGCATGCTTTCTCCTTTCTTGCTTTATTTTTGATATATCAAAACATTTTTTATTATTCTGTATCTCTTCCTTTTGACTTAGAAATTACATATTCTTGTACTTCTTTCAGTGCTTACCTTAAAGATTAAAACATCAATCAAAGTTTGATGTCAAATGGTACTTTTCTTTCTTCTTGGACAATGCAAGAGCCTTAGCCTTAATGTCTCTACAAGACATTATTGTTTTATATACTCACCATTATTTAGGTTTACCTATATATTTGATCATTTCACTGATTCTCATTCCTTCTTTCATCCCTCACTTCTTCTAGATGGGATCACTTTTAATTTTGTCTGGAGAAGACCCTTTAGTATTTCCTTCATGTGGCAAATTTACTTTGTTTTGGTTTGTGGAAATGTCTTTATTTTGCCTTTATTTTTGCAGGATATTCTTGCTGGGAATAGAGTTCTAGATTGGCAGTTGTCTTTCAGCACTTTCAAATATAGTTGTCTTCTGGCTTTTTTTTTTTTTAACTTTTTTTAATGTTTATTCATTTTTTAAAAAAAATTTTTTTTTCAACGTTTTTTATTTATTTTTGGGACAGAGAGAGACAGAGCATGAAACGGGGGAGGGGCAGAGAGAGAGGGAGACACAGAAACGGAAACAGGCTCCAGGCTCCGAGCCATCAGCCCAGAGCCTGACGCGGGGCTCGAACTCATAGACTGCGAGATCGTGACCTGGCTGAAGTCGGACGCTTAACCGACTGCGCCACCCAGGCGCCCCTGTTTATTCATTTTTGAGAGACAGAGACACAGTGTGAGTTGGGGAGGGGCAGAGAGAGGGAGGCACAGAATCTGAAGCAGGGTCCAGGCTCCGAGCTGTCAGCACAGAGCCCAACGTAGGGCTTGAATCCACAAACCGTGAGATCATGACCTGAGCTGATGTCAAATGCTCAACTGACTGAGCCACCCAGGAGCCCCTGTCTTCTGGTTTCTTGAATTATTTCTGGTGAGAAGTCAACTGTTAGTCTTAATTGCTGCCTCTTTAAAGGCGATCTTTTTTCTCCTTGTTTTTAGTTTTCTAGATTTACAGTGATGTGCCCAGGAGTGGTTTTCTTTTTTTTTTTATTATTATTAAAGTAGAGTTGACATACAATGTTATATTAGTTTCAGGTATACAATAGTGATTGGACAATTAGTATACTGTACTTTTCATCTCCATGACTTGTTTTATAACTGAGGGTATGTGCCTCTTAATCTCCTTCACCTTTTTTGCCCTTCCCCAAACCCCCTCCCTTTGGCAGCCACTAGTTGGTTCTCTGTATTTACAAGTTTGTTTCTATTTGGTTGGTTGGTTGGTTGGTTGGTTGGTTGGTTGATTTTGTTTTTTAGATTCCACATACCAGGGAAAACATACGATATTTATCTTTCTCTGATTTTTCACTTAGCACAATACCTTCTTCCATCATTGTTCATCATCTATTTATGTTTGTAGTGTTTCTTGAATTTATGGCTTGTTGGCTTTCATCACTTTCAAAAAGATATTATCCATTATCTCTTCAGATTTTTTCTCCCTTCATTTTCACTCTTTCCTTTATTTTTAGGACTCCAGTTATGCATTTGATAGACCACATGCATATCATCTCTGTCTCTTAAAATCTCTTCCTATCCTTTTCTTTCTGTATGCTTTATGCAGGATATTTTCTTTTTGATAAGGATATCTTACAGTTCACTAATTCATTCTTCAGTGGTGTATAATCTGCTCTTAACTGTATTCAGTTCTTAATTTTAGTTTTTTGTGTATTTCAGTCCTAGAAATTCCATTTGCCAACTTAAATTTTTTTGAAATAAATTTAAGCTTACTGAAAGGATGCAATAATAGTACAAAGAACACATGCCCTTCCACACATTCATGAGTTTTTAACTTTCACTGCATTTATTTTATCACTCTCTCTATACATACATACATGTTCTGTCTCCCTCTCTCCCCAAGTCTGTCTTCTCTCTCACACTCACTTTTTAAAAAATCACATGAGAGTAAGTTAAATACATTATGCCCCTTTACTCTTTAAAATTTTTAGTGTGACTTTCTTGAGGAAGGGAGGTTCCTCTATATAACCACAGTATAGTTATCAATTTCAAACAGTTTAACATCGATATACTTTTTATCTAATCTACCATTTATTTTCCACATTTTGTCAGTTTACCGAGTAATTTCCTGTGTAGAATTTTCTCCCTTCTTCCCAAGCTCTAATAAGGATAAGGCATTACATTACTTTGTCATGTCTTTTTATTCTCATTTAATTTGAAATGCTCAACCTTTTTTGACATTTTTGAAGAATAAAGTCTCTCTTTTTAAAAATAAGCAGAAGCCCCTAATTTTGTGTTTGATTTTTTTTTTTTTTTTTTAATGACTAGATTCAGGGTATGTATCTGTGGTCTGAATGTTACTTAAATTTATGTTTTTTCTTCTTGGGGCATCACAGCTGGAAGCGCACAGTGTCCATCTGTCTCTCATTAGTGATTTTGATCACCAAATCAAGGTGCTCTCCAGGTTTTTCTACTAATGGGTACTTATTTTCCCCTTTCAACTTAAAAACAATCAGCAGGTAGACGCCATTTGATTCTTTTTATGGTTTTCATTTCTTTGCCAGTATTCTCAGTCTTGTCTCTTATGTCCCTAAACATAGTAAAATCTGTGTCTGGTAACTAAATGTGTCTGTTTCTATTGTCTTTTTCTTTTGGTTTTTACTAATGTTATTTCATTTCCTTGTTTGTCTCTTATTTTAGTTTTTAGTTATTTTTTTGAAGTAAACATTTTATTTTGGGTTAAATTTGGATTTAGAGAAAAGTTGTAAAGATAGTACAGACAATTCTCAATACCACTTGCCCACTTTTACCCATTGTTACATCTTATATTCTTAGGGTCTATTTGTCTGAACTAAGAAACCAACATTAGTAAACTACTGTTTACTAAACTGCAGATCTTTATTTGGATTTCATTAGTTTTTCCGTTAATGTCCTCATTATGTTTCAGGATCCAGTCCAGAGAACCACATTACATTTAGTTATTTTGTCTCCCCACACAGTTTGAGTTTGCAGAAGACAGATAATTATTGGCATCATTTTTTGATCACATGCACACACACACACACACACACACATACTCATAGAGATCAGAGATCTGAGTGGTTTCCAAATTTGACACCTAAAGAAATGGCTTATCCCAAATTTATTTTCTGGCCTAGAACCATGATTTTCTTAGACACCTTCAGTTCACTTTTGACACCAGCACTAGCATTTTCTATCACTTCACAGCTATTACTTTCTATAAGATATTAGTAGAAATCAATAAACTCATACTAGGATGCAGTTGTGAATAGACTTTTTGATCTAAGTACCAGATAAGTGACTTATGTATACATACTATTCTGATTAAAGGTAGGCATCATATTTGCACTTTAGCAAAATTACAAATGATTATATCTTAGGCTTCAGAGTAAGTACAACTCTAGCAGAGATATTAAATCCATACATGTCAGGGTTCTACTGTAGTATTAAAGCTAATTCCTTTTGATTTACTAGATATTTAATTATGTCAATAATGATTTTGGGGGGTCTCATTTTACTATTTATTCTTCTCCATGGTTTTTCGTGTAAAATGTTTATAATTTAGTGTAGTTATAAGTTAGATTAGGTATAAAAATAGTGCTTTGTATCCTGTGTGAAAAGAAGCCAAATGTACTCCAAGGTAGGAAATTATAAAGCAAGAATAAATTTTATATTTTAAAAAAAGTATACCTATCGAATAACATCATTAGTGTTTTCATTATTATTTTTTTTCTTTAACTGTTAATGAATAATTGGGTGGACTTTATTCTTTATATTAACTTTTGCTCTTAGCTTATATTTAAGATTCATAAGGTAAGTTTTCTCATAAGCATAATTATTTGTTTTGTTTTAGGAAACTAACTTAGTATTCATTTAAAAAGAATTTGTAATAAAGGGAAATTGTCTTGTTGTAATTTGTATTTTAAATAGTTGATCTGAACTTTTGTGTAGGCCACTATATAAATATTTCACAGAAATAGATTTTATATCCAAAAATAACAAATGAATTTTCTCAGGCAAAGTTTTTTCCCTAAGCATATGTAAATACCAGTTTTATAACTGAATTTTATAACTTCTTTCAAAATTTTCATGTAAAAATTATTTTTGATACATGTAGGACTAGATACATGTAGGACTCCTAAGTTTTATGAAAAAAAAAAAAAACAATTGTATGACTCTTTTTAAAACATTATGAGTTATAAAGGAAATATATATGTTTCTCTTTTATTTTAAAAGTTACGTTTAGGGGTGCCTGGATGGCTGAATCGGCTAATTTCCGACTTCAGCTCACGTTGTGATCTCACAGTATGTGAGTTTGAGCCCTGCATCAGGCTCTGTGCTGATAGCTCTGAGCCTGGAGCCTGCTTCAGATTCTGTGTCTCCCTCTCTCTCTCCCCTTTGCCCACTCACACTGTCTGTCTGTCTGTCTCTCTCTCTCTCTCAAAAATAAACGTTAAAAAATTAAAATAAAAGTTATATGTTTATATATTTTCTTAATTTTTGTCTTAACTTACTATTTTAAACATGCAAGTAATTAGTGAAAGTTAAAATATGCTTCTTTGAAAACATTTGACAAAATACAGCATCCTTTATTGATAAAAACCATTAAGAAAGTAGGGATAGAAGGGTCATACCTCGAGATCATAAAAGCCATATTATGAAAGACCCAATGCTAATATCATCCTCAATGGGGAAAAACTGAGAGCTTTCCCCCTAAGGTCAGGAAAAAGACAGGGATGTTCACTTTTGCCACTGTTACTCAACATAGTATTAGAAGTCTTAACCTCAGCAATCAGACAACACGAAGAAATAAAAGGCATCCACATAGGCCAGGAGGAGATCAAACTTTTATCACTCTTTGCAGATGACACAAAACACAAAAGATTCCACCAAAAAACTGCTAGAACTGGTCCATGAATTCAGCAAAGTTGCAGGATGTAAAATCAATGCGCTGAAATCACATTGATTGGTGCATTCCTATACAACAATAATGAAGCAACAGAAAGAGAAATCAAGGAATCAATCCCATTTACAATTGCACCAAAATCCATAAAATACCTAGGAATAAATCTAACTAAAGAGGTGAAAAATGTATACACTGAAAACTATAGAAAACTTATGAAAGAAATTGAAGAAGACACCAAAAAATGGAAAAAGATTCCATGTTCCTGGATATGAAGAACAAATATTGTTAAAATGTCAACACTACCCAAAGCAATCTAAATATTCAATGCAATACCTATCAAAATAACATCAGCATTCTTCACAGAGCTAGAACAAACAATCCTAAAATTTGTATGGAAACAGAAAAGACCCTGAATAGCCAAAGCAATCTTGAAAAATAAAACCAAAGCAGGAGGTATCATAATCTCGGACTTCAAGTTGTATTACAAAGCTGTACTCATCAAGACAGTATGGTACTGGCACAAGACCAGACATTCAGATCAATGGAACAGAATAGAGAACCCCGAAATGGACCCACAAATGTATGGCCAACTAATCTTTGGCAAAGCAGGAAAGAATATCCAATGGAATAAAGACAGTCTCTTCAGCAAGTGGTGCTGGGAAAACTGGACAGCGACATGCAGATAAATGAACCTTGACCACTTTCTTACACCATACACAAAAATAAACTCAAAATGGATGAAAGACCTAAATGTAAGATAAGAAGCCATCAAAATCCTCGAGGAGAAAGCAGGCAGAAACCTCTTTGACCTTGGTTGCAGCAGCTTCTTACTCAACACGTCTCCAGAGGTAAAGGAAACAAAAGCAAAAATGAACTATTGGGACCTCATCAAAATAAAAAGCTTCTGCACAGCGATGGAAACAGTCTGTAAAACTAAAAGGCAGCTGACAAAATGGGAGAAGATATTTGCAAACAGTGTATCAGATAAAGGGTTAGTATCCAAAATCTATAAAGAACTTATCAAACTTAACACCTGAAAAATAATCCAGTGAAGAAATGGGCAAAAGACATGAATAGACACTTCTCCAAAGAAGACATCCGGATGACCAACTGACACATGAAAAAATACTCAGAATCACTCATCACCAGGAAAATACAAATCAAAACCACAATGAGATACCACCCCACACCTGTCAGAATGGCTAACATTAACAACTCAGGCAACAATAGATATTGGTGATGATGCAGAGAAGGAGGATCTCTTTTGCACTGCTGGTGGGAATGCAAACTGGTGCAGCCACTCTGGAAAACAGTATGGAGGTTCCTCAAAAATTTAAAAATAGAACTACCCTATGACCCAGCAATTGCACTTCTAGGTATTTATCCAAGGGATTCAGGTATGCTGTTTCGAAGGGGCACACACACCCCAGTGTTTATACCAGCACTATAAATGATAGCCAAAGCATGGAAAGAGCCCAAATGTCCATCAGTGGATGAATGGATAAAGAAGATGTGGTATATATATATACAATGGAGTATTATTCAGCAGTCAAAAAGAATGAAATCTTGCCATTTGCAACTATGTGGATGGAATTAGAGGGTATTATGCTAAGCAAAATTAGAGAAAGACAAATATCACATGACTTCACTTATATGAGGACTTTAAGATACAAAACAGATGAGCATAAGGGAAGGGAGGCAAAAATTACATAAAAACAGAGACGGGAACAAAACATAAGAGACTCAAATATGGAGAACAAACAGAGGGTTACTGGAGGGGTGGTGGGAGGGGTATGGGATAAATGGGTAAGGGGCATTAAGGAATCTACTGAAATCATTATTGCACCATATGCTAACTTGGATGTAAATTAAAAAAAAATAAATCAAAAAAAAATTAAAAAATATGCTTCTTTGATAGATGTTAATGTCATTAATTGGTATCATTGCATCATTGTAATTGTAAACCATCATTCAAGTATGAATGGGAAAAATAATGCTAATTTCACATATTTGAGAACTCAAAGTATAGTACCCTAGTGTAACACAGCTGTCGGAAGAACAAAACTTGAGGGTATCTCCCGGCAAAGTAGAAAATAAATGTAAATAAAGCAGGAGGTAAAGAAAGAAAAGCGGGCCAAAGTAAATAAGTAAAACTTATAGTTAAATATAAATAGTTGCTGATGATGTACTATAACAAGTAGAATTTAATGCCAGGAATGCAAAGATGTTTATATAACAGAAAATCAACAGGTGTTTAACTTAGAAAAAAAATTAAAAACCACATTGTTGTAGCATTATATTCTGAAATAGCATTTTATAAAACTGAGCAGCAGCCTTTAAAAACATCATCAAATAGAAAGAAAGGTACTTTAAGTATAATAAAAGCTAGTCACCAAGTCTAAAACTAAACATCATACTGAACAAAGAAGTACTCTAGCCACTTCTACTAAAACAGAAACGTGGCCACGATTTCTCCTGTTACCACTCTTTTTCACAATTGTTTGGAAATTCTAGTATATAATAAAGACAAGAAAATAAAATAACTAGTATAAATATTGGAAAAGAAAAGACAGTGTCATCTTTATTTTTAAATGAATGAAAACCCTAGAGAATCCAGTAAATATCTAGTAGAAATAATATAAGTTGGGGGGTGGTTGACACTTTTAGCTCTACCAATATTTACTGATTAGAAATGTACATAACAAATTTACATTCACAATGATAACAACCATCATATTCTCAGGGATAAATTTGACGGGGAACCTGTGTAAGACTTGGCCAAATGGAAAGACATATCATGTTATATGATTTACACATTAATTTGTTGCAGTTTCATTCAAGGACAACGACAGGTTCACTTTTATTTGGTTAAAATAATTTAAGTTCTGTGGAAGAATAAATGAGAATAACTGAAGATGAAAAAGAATAATTGATTTTGGTGGGGGTGTGACTTACAAAGTACTAAAGCTAATTATACCTGGTCACATGGTTAAACATAGGCTAGATGTGTCTAGGACAGAGAGTAAGGAAAACCATGGCATATTAATAAGGCCAGAGCACTATTGCTACTTTGTTTTTTGAAATTGTCCAATGCATTGTAGGACAAACTGCCATTATGACTGAGGGATACCTCCTAAATTTTTAAACAATCAGAATCTGCCCGTGATTGAGACCTGAGCTAGAGATACAATAAAGGGGTTATATTTTTATGTTTTCTTGTGTCATCGTATTACCTTAAATGCTTGGGGTGCTAATTTTTCTGCTGTGTTTTATGACTTGTTCCTGGTGGATTATTTCCTCATGTGTTTTTAAAGTTTGTTTATAAGCTCATCTTGGGTAGGAATTGTTATCTGTGGGAGATTCTGTGCTGTTGAATATTGAAATCGTCTGTTCTGCTAGGCGTTGCACTAGTATTGCAGGCCATGGACTAATCTTTTGAAGTTTTTTTATTGTGGTAAAATATATATAACATAAATTCTCTATTTTAACCATGTTTAATTGTACAATTCAGTGGCATTAATTACTTTCACAGTGTTGTGCAGCCATCACCACCATCTGCCCAAAACTTCGTCAGCTCCCAATTTTTCATCATTCCAAACACAAATGCCATACCTATTTAGCAGTAACTCCCCATTTCCCCCTCCCTCTAGCTCCTGATACCCTCTAATTTACTTTCTGTTTCTCCGAATTTGCCTTTTTAGGTTTTTTACATAGTACAATCATACTATTTTGTCCTTTTCTGTCTAGCTTATTTCATCTAGTGTAGTGTTGCCAAGGTTCATTTGTGTTTTAGCATGTATCAGAACTTCGTTCCTTTTTCTAACTCAATAATATTCCTTTCTGTATATGTCACATTTTGCTTATCCATTCATCTGTGGACAAACACTTGGGTTTTTTTTTTCCTTCTTCTTTTTCACTATCGTGAATAATGCTACTATGAACATTGTGATACAACTGTCTAAGTTTGTTTTAAATTTTAGGGGAGAATATAGGAGTGGAATTGCTGGTCTAATGGGAAAATGTACAGGGTTTTGTGTGAACATAAGTTTTCATTTATTTCAGATAAATGTCTAGAAGGTAGGGTCAGAACATACTTCAGTTGCATGTTTAGTTTCTAAAGAAAATGCCGTCTTTGCCAGAGTGGCTGTTCCATTTTACATGCCTACTAGCCTTGTTTAAGTGATCTGGTTTCTCTTCATCCTTGCTAGCATTTGTTATTGTCACTATTTTGATTTTAGCTGTTTTGATAAGTGTATAATGGTATCTCATGCTTTTAACTGCATTTCTGTACTGGCTGATGATTACTGAGCATTTTTTCAGGTGCTTATTTGCTGTCTGTATTTCTTTGGTGAAATATCTACTCATATCTTTTCACTGTCTTCTGATTGGATTATTTTCGTTGGTGTGTGTGTTGAATTTTGAGAGTTCTTTATATATTCTAGCCTTTGTTAGATATGTGGTTTGCAAATATCTTCTCCCAGTCTTTTGATTGTCTTTTTACCTCTTTATCAGGGGCTTTTGTAGAGCAATGGTTTTTAATATTGAGGAAGTCCAGTTTATCACATTTTACTATCTAAGTACCAGGTAGGGTGCTGGATGTTTGAATTTGAATTTGAGTTAAATTCTCTTTAAATACCCCCATGAACAAAAATTACATTATCTGTAAAAATAAGGCACTTTATTAGAAGTATTTGTTACTGGTGGGTTTTTCCTTTTCCTTTTTCCTTTTTTTGGGGTGGGGGAGGTCTATAGTCCACTGAAGTTAATTAAAATCTTCATTGCTCTTTGAATAATGATTGTTCATAATAAGCTGTAAAGAAATACATATAATAGTATTTAATGCAAATATAATTGTATTGTAAAAATATCTTTTTCCCTTCTGGGGACAGTACGTTTATTTCACTAATAAACCATGAAATTACAGCATATGCTTTTTAAGAGTTTTTACCTTTTCTGTAACCTGTTCTAACAAAATTTGGTTAAAAAATAACACTCTCGGGGTGCCTGGGTGGCTTAGTCAGTTAAGTGCCTGACTTTAGCTCAGGTCATGATCTCACAGTTCATGAGTTTGAGCCCCACATCAGGCTCTGTGCTGACAGCTCAGAGCCTGGAGCCTGCTACTTTGGATATCTGTCTCCCTCTCTCTCTGCCCCTCCCTCGCTCATGCTGTGTCTCTGCTTCAAAAAATAAACATTAAAAAAATATACTCCCATTTAATATGAGGAAAGGATCCTGCTTACTTAATTTAGAGCTACAAAATCTTTTTGTAATATCACCTAAACCTGTCATATTTTTTTCTCCAGTACAGTATTTCCCTTTCTGTTTCTCTGCCTATCAATTTTTCCAATTTGTGGTTGGCTGTTGAGATAGTTCTTATGAAATTCATTTGTCCTTGCCAGTTAAGATAGGTTGTCATGGAATTCGAGGTGAAAAGTCATTGGAGAAAGCGACAGAATGTGGTCATATAACAGAGAATAAGGATTCTTATTTGGCAGTAGACAACAGTGAGCCAGAAAAATTAATGTGGTTGGGGAATGAAAAAAGTAGTGAGAACCTTGAAGTTGCATTTTGAAACAAGTTTGATTTTATTGGTTTCGTTTATATTTCTGATATTTGTAGCAGTTTAGTAATTAAATTAAGAACACTTCTCACCAGATAGACACATACAGTCACACTCATGTTTTCACATCTATTTTTTCCCAGTTTAATTCTCATCCCTTTTTTTAGACTTGTTTTAGAGTTGTGCTAACTTCACAAGATGAATTGTTATGGTTTCTATCTTTCACTGTGCTTTATGTATCGTATAAATTATTTATTCCTTGTAAGCTTAATAGAACTCATACATAAAAATGGTTGACCTAGGTTTCCTGAGGGGTTTTTATTGGTAGTTTTTGGACAGTATTTTCTATTTTATTGTCATTCATAGAATTAGGTTTCCTTTAGGTAATTTAGGTAGTCTGTTATTTTCCCAAAAAATTGTCCGTTTCATTGAGATTTTAAAATGTACATAAAGTTATATATATTATGGTCATTTGAGATTAATTTAGCTTCTCCTCATACTATTTTCATATTTCCTATCTCTGAGCTTTCAGGCTTATCTTTTTTATTAGCTTATTTCCAAATTTACAGCTCCTTGATTTATCAATTTTATCTTTTTCTTGTTTACATTATACACTTTCCTTATATAGCTTTTGCCCTATTCCATAAACTTCTACATATAATCTCATTATTAACTATTCACATGGTCTATAATTCTTGATTTTCCTTTAAACCTGAGTAATTTAATCAGCTTAAAATTTTCCAAGTCATTGATTTTGTTTGTTTGTTAATGCTTTGTTATAATTTTCTAGTTTAATGTATGGTGGTTAGAAAATGTCCTGATCATTTGCTTCTCTTTAAAGTAGTGATGGGTGAACTACCTCCTGTAAACAAACCACCTGTATTTGTAAATAAAGTTTTATTTACATAGCATCACATTTGTGATAGAGACTGTACAGCCCACAGTCCTAAAATATTTAAAATCTGACCCTAAAAGAAAAAGTTTGCCTTGCTTTTAAAGTATTGAAATTAATTTTTCTTGGCTGAATTTTGATCAGATTTTATAACTAGTGGGTTCTGGAGAATGAAATGTATTTTTAATTCATAGGATGAAGTTAACTATATTTATTAAGTAAACTACTAATTTTTTAACTACTGATCTTTAATTTTTAAACTACTAATTTCTTCTCTTTTATGTTAACTTCTTTTGCTTAGTTGAGCTTTCAGTAATTTTGCCTTAAATATGTCTGGATTTTGTATTTAAGGTGTATCTCTTATAAATGTCATGTATTTTTTGTCTTGTTATGTCCAATTTGATTTTCCATTTTTAAATGGTAAAATTAGTCCATTTACATTGACTATATAACTTGATATGATTTGGTTTAAGTTTCTCATCTTGCTCTTTGTTTTGCATTCCGTATGTTTCTTGTTCTTTTTTCCCCTGCTTTCTGTCTTGAAGATTTATCAAAAAAATTTTTTTTATATTCTTTCCATTTTCTTGGCCTTTTAGCTATACCTTCTTGGAATTTGTTTAAAGAGATTACACAAGGGATTACAGTATGCATCTTTAACTTTTTATGGTTTAACTTGAATTTTTATTTTACTACTTTGTTAGCACTGTAATGACCTTATGATATTTAATTCTATTTATAGCACACACTTCCATTGTCTTATATTTTACTTCTATAGTATATATTTTACAATACATTGTATTACTGTTGCTTTATGTAGTCAGCAGTCTTCTTAAGATTTAAAAAAAAAAGTCTTTTTTTATTTACCCATATATTTACCTCTTCTAGTGTATTCCATTCCTTCTTATAAAATGGTGTTATATCTGAGATTTTTTTTCACCCTGTGGAATTTCCTTTGCATTTCTTGAAGTGTGGGTCTGCCTGCAGTGAATTATCTCAGCTCTTGTTTTCCTATGATGTTTTTTTTTTGCCCTTATTTTTTGAAGGATATTTTCCTTAGGTATGAAACTGTAGATTGGTAATTTTTTTCTTTCAACATTTAAAGATGTTATTCTGTTATGTTTGGACTCTTATTGTTTCTGATGGGTGCTCACCCATTATTTGCAGTGTTTCTCCCACCCTTCCCAACTTGGAATATAATGTGACCTATGTATTTATTTAATTTGATCTGGTTGTTTTAAATTTTTTTTATTTATCTTGGCTTTTAGTATTGGGCTGTGATATTGCCTAGGTGTATGATTTTCTTTCTCTGTTTTGTATTTTGGAGATGTCTCATCAATTGTGGACAGCCTGAGCCATTATTTCTTAAAGTAGTTCTTTTTTTTTTTTATCTGTGTTTTAGAACTTTATATATATTAGATTCTTTGATATTATCTCTCACGTATATCAACCTGTGTTCTTTTTGTTTTTTGGACTTTTTTTTCTCTTTGGTTAATGTATCTTGGCCTGTCTCCATGTCCATTGATCCTTTCTTCTGCTGTGTTCAGTCAGCCTTTATGCCCAGGAAATTAATTCTAATTCAGATAATGTTTTTCAGTTACAGATGCTCATGTGGTTCTTTTAAAGATAATTACATTTCTCTATTGAAATTTTCAGTCTTTTCTATTTTTTTCTGCTTTAACCTCTTTTTTCTTAACTTACACATACTAGCTAAAAATAATAGTTTAATAGCTGATGTCCCTGCTAAGATATATATGCATCTGCTTCTATTAATTATTTTGCCACTTGATTGTGGGTCATGTTTTCTGACTTCTTCACATATCTGAGTTTGATCTTTTGGATTTGATGGATCGTTGAAGTGGATAAGGGCTAGGTTATAATTTAGTTTGTTTCAGTTCACATGTATTCCATATGTCTAGGGTGAGATCTGTGTGTATGTCAGTACTTAGCAGGATTCTGGCTAATTCCATCTGATTATGAGATCATAATCAACTCCCTTGTCAGGCTTCCAGTCCTCCATGCTGCCACTGTGAACTTGGTAGAAGTCCTGTGTGGAGAATCATTGGGCCTGGAGACCTAGCTTTGAATATAGGATTTCTTCATCTTCTGTATCAGAAGCTGGCAAACTGTGGCCTGCAGGCTTAATCTGGCTGCCACCTGTTTTTCTAAATAAAGTTTTATTGGGACATAGCCATACTCATTTGCTTATATATTTTCTAAGTCTGCTTTCATGCTGTAAGAGCAGAATTCTGTGGTTAGAACAGAGACTGAAATATTTAATATCTGATTCATTAAGGAAGAATTTGCTGACCTCTGTTCTATACTATCAAGCAGGTACACAGAGTAAATATAAATTTTGCTGATTTCTCTTTATCTCACTGGAGCCTCTGCCTGTAGCAGAAGTATTCCTCCTACTACCCGTGCTTTGATTTTGTAAATGACCGTAGTGATCTTAAATAAATTTCATCGGATCATATCAACCCTAATCTTAGAGTCCTACAGTAGTATTAGTAGGTCTTAGAATAAAATTCAAAGTCTTCATCTAAATTTATAGAGCCTTTGGTAATATAAAAACTCCCTAATCTTCAACCTTCTTCTTCTTTTTTTAAATAGACTTTATTGGGGCACCTTGGTGGCTCAGTCGGTTAAGCATCTGACTTCGGCTCAGGTCATGATCTCACAGCCTGTGGGTTCGAGCCCCACATCGGATTCTGTGCTGACACCTCAGAGCCTGGAGCCTGCTTCAGATCCTGTGTCTCCCTCTCTCTCTCTGCCCTTGCCCTGTTCATGCTCTGTCTCTCTCTCTGTCTCTCAAAAATGAATAAACGTTAAAAAAATTTTTAAGTAGACTTTATTTTTAGAGCAGTTTTAGGTTTGTGGCAAAATTGAGGGGAAGATACAGAGATTTCCCATATACCCTCTGCTCCCCCACGTACATTAATATTCACTGGCCTTTCACCTCAGTCTTCTCACTGAACTTCTTTCTCAGCCCCTACCGTGTTCATACTCCATCCAATTACCATTTCTGTCCTTATAGTAGATACCATTTTTTGATATATTTTACTTTGCTTGGTTTGGATGATTGTTTATCTTCCTTAATAAATGTAAGCCCTACGAGTTCACTATCTTGTTTCTAGCATCTAGAAATAAGTAGATCTATAAATATTTGTTGAATGAATCAATGTCCTGTTTTTCTCTGACTCACCATCATCTGCCTTCACTCTCATCCTGCTGCCATATTACTTTTATTAGGGTACTAATTTTAGCTAAAAAATTCTTAGTTGGCAGGACCTGACCTCACCTACCTTCTGTAGCCTCATCCCTGTAATATTTATTTTATTTTGTATTTAAAAAAGTTTTTTTGAGAGAGTGCATAAGTGAGTGAGGGGCAGAGAGAGAGAGACAATATCCCATGAGGGGCAGAGAGAGAGAGTGAAGTGGGGCTCACCTGAACCAGAGCTCAATTTCACCTACTGCAGAACTTGAACTCATGTGAGATCATGATCTGAGCTGAAGTCAGATGCTTAACCGACTGAACCACCCAGAAGCCCCTCCCTGTAATTCTTATTAAGAAACTTTCTACTTTATCTAAATCAGACTTCTTAACACTTTCTATTTTCTGTACCCCTTTGATCATGACATTCACCCTGTATAGAATAAACTTGCCATTTATCCTTGAGTTACCTCTTTAGTCTTATCTAATCAATCACTAAAATCCGGCTTATGTGTCATTTTGGTTCACAGTCATCAGTCTTTTCCCTCACATACTGTAGTACTACTTATTGCCTGTATTGCTAATATGAAACTGAATAATGTAATGCCTTCTATTATTTATGAACTTTCTAGAAAGTTCATAAATATCTAGAATTATCTAGTTTATCTAGAAGATAAAATATAGTTTATCCTAAGGGTAAGAGAGATGCACACTTCTTTCTGTCCCCCCATTAGTTCGGACTGTCACTGTATTTACATTTACATATCTGTATTTCATTCAAAGTAAATATAAGAAGTCATGTTAAGTTACTGTCTTTGATGAGGCACGTATTGAGTAACTGTTACCTTACATTTGCATATGTTCTATGTTTCACAAAAGCAAATGACTTTAAATATATTACCTAATTTAGTCTGTATAACAAATACCACTTCATTTTACAGATGAGAGGAAAAAGACTTGCCCAAGATAAAAAGACTTTCTCAAGTGTCTACAGCTAGTAGACAGCTGTAGCAGAAAACATCGAATTTTCACTCTTCATATCTGAAGAGTGACTGAATAAATTAGACAGTTCATAGTGAAATGAAGTCTAAACTGAGATCTGAAAACTATGTCTTTTCTTTAAAGTAGCAAGTTGGATGTTATGAGATCTTAAATTGGTAAGGATTATATCAAAGGAACAAGTAGGCAAGAGTTTAGTGGCTTCATGTTAAAAAAATGGGTACTAGTGTTAGGGGCTGCTGGGTGGCTCAGTTGGTTAAGCATCCAACTTCGGTCAGGTCATGATCTTGCAGTTCGTGAATTTAAGCCCTGCATCAGGCTCTGTGCTGATAGCTCAGAGCCTGGAACTTACTTTGGATTCTGTGTCTCTTTCTCTTTCTGCCCCTCCCCTGCTTATGCTCTGTCTCTCTCTCTCTCAAAAATAAACAGTAAAAAAAATAGGTACCAGTTATATGCTGTGAGTTGACTTGTCAGTTTCCTATAGTTTATTATTTGAAAAAATTGCCTTAAATGTAAACTAACATTAGCATCTCTCCATGGCTTTCGTGATTATTAAATGTACAGTAATACACTTGATGTTAATTTAAAACATTTTTTCATGCAGCAGAATATTGGCCTCAGTCATTTTTCTGCCCATACATTCCTGCAATATTTACTGAAAATATTAGGGGCTCTCATCTAGAGTGGTAAATACAGAGATTAGAATGGGAGACATTAAGTTAGATAATGCTCCACTTCCAGTTGTAGAAATTTTCTCCTCTGTTCTTACTGACTTAAGGTAGAGTATTTGGGGATGGGCTGGTGGGAAAAGAAAGTTGGCAGACAGAATAGAATGATGAATACAAAGGCCATAGTGAGAAATCACAGCAACAAGTACCCCTTCTTTATGTCCCTCCTTTTATTTTGTACCCCTTTTATATTTTGTCTCTGTTGTAATTATCACTATTTATCTTACTGTGTATCTTGTTTTTTAAATTAAATTAAAAAAATTTCTTTTTATTCTATATATAAAGAGAGCATGCACAAGTAGGGAAGAGGGGCAGAGAGAGAGAGAGAGAGAGAGAGAGAGAGAGAGAGAGAGAGAGAGAGAGAATCCACACTCAACATGGAGCCCTATGCAGGGCTCAATCCTATGACGCTGGGATCACGACCTGAGCCAAAAATCCAGTTAAACGCTCAACCAACTGAGCCACCTAGGCGCCCCTTATTTCTCTGTTTTATTTTCTTCCTTTCCTACTGGAAAACAAGTTTCATGACAAGTTCACTGTCTTTCCCACTTCTGTATCCTGTCTGGCACCTGGTAAGCACTCAATAGTATGTATTTGTTTTATGAATGAATAACATTTGAAGGAAGTTAACTCTGGGGTCAGTGTATAAAATGGACTATGGTGAAGAGATAGTAGTTCAGAGATGATGAAAGAGCCAAAGAAGTGACAGCAGGGGGCTCCTGGGTGGCTCAGTTGGTTAAGTGTCCAACTTTTGATTTGGGTTCAGGTCAGGATTTCATGGTTCACGAGATCGAGCCCTGGATGGGCTCTGTGCTGGCAGTGTGGTGCCTACTTGGGATTCTCTCTCTCCCTCCCTCTCTGCCCCTCCTCTGTTCTCTCACTGTCTCCCTCTCTCTCTCAAAATAAATAAACATTAAAAAGAAAAAAAAGGTGACAGCAGGACTAATGAGGTTACACAAGGAAGACATTTTTGGGGTGAACTAGAAAGGATTTGGGTACTAGGGTATCAGGGAAAGGAAAAGAATGAACAGAAATAATTTGTTCTGAGATTTCTGACTAGAGAGCCTGGCTTACTGGTGTCATTATGTCATTCCAGGCCCATATGCTATGCACAGTGATCATATATTAAATGAATAACTCTCCAGAAATAAGCTTTTACCTTTTGCACAAAATCTTGCTTTTAAATGTAATTTGTTTAACTCCGTGGTTTATTTCCATTCTTCTGGGTTTCTTTGTAATTTACTCTTTTTTTAACTTTTATTTTTTGAGAGACAGCATGTGTGCAAGTGGGAGAGGGACACAGGGAGAGAGAGAATCCTAAGCAGACTTTGTGCTCAGCGTGGAGCCCAACTCAAGGCTCAATTTCAGGACCATGAGGTCATGACCTGAGCCAAAATCCAGAGTTGGACTCTCAACCTACTAGACCACCCAGGTGCCCCTATAATTTACCCTTATTTGAGCTTTGAGATTATGCTTCCCCTGGATTTTAGGACAGATTAATGTTACAGCCCTTTTAGCACTGCTCTGCAATATAGCAGCTCAAAGTCATAGTTTGGTACTTTCGTAGTTTACCATTTCCATCATTGTTGCTGAAGAAAGAAGCCAGAGAAAAATATGTAGAGGTTTTGCTGTTAGTACAAGTCCTTTTGTGACTAATTCTTTCCAGCTTATAGGAAGTAAGTTTTCATTCTTCTAATTAGCTTGTGCTTATTTCCAGGTGCCTATACTCTGCATATTGCACAAGGTGCTTGAAATATAAAATACTGATTGAAGTTCCTCTGATGAAACTGACTTCCATTATTAATCCAATCATATGTTTAAAAAAAATTTTTTTTTAACGTTTATTTATTTTTGAGACAGAGAGAGACAGAGCATGAACGGGGGAGGGGCAGAGAGAGAGGGAGACACAGAACTGGAAGCAGGCTCCAGGCTCTGAGCCATCAGCCCAGAGCCCGACGCAGGGCTCGAACTCACGGTCCGTGAGATCGTGACCTGAGCTGAAGTCGGACGCTCAACCGACTGAGCCACCCAGGCGCCCCTCCAATCATATGTTTTAAATAGCAGTTTTTTAAAAGATTAAATTATTTAAACTGGTTTAATTTGGACACTTTCTGCAGATCAGTTACTTTAAAAAGCCAAGTATATTTCAGATATGCCACTTATGATCCTACATACATAAATCAAAATGTTCAATGAAGAGAGATAAATATTTAGGAAATATGTTCTAATTTCTGATCTAAAAATAGATTTAAATAGTGGTCAAATATATACTTTTCGGGATACCTGGGTGGCCCAGTTGTTTAAGCATCAGAGTCTTGATCTCAGCTCAGGTCTTAATCTCAGGGTCATTAGTTCAAGCCCCATGTTGGGCTCTGCGCTGGGCTTAAAAATAATGTATATATGTGTAATTTTTTAAAATGCTTTTTTTATATAGCATATTTTGATGTATAGTAATGCTCTCACCAAATTAAAATAGTAAATTAATGCTGTCAAATTTTTCATCTGAATATATGTAGTTTTTGTTTTCTTAGAAAATTTTAAATATTTCAAATTAAAAGCCTCTAGATTATAGATTTGTGGTTTTGCTAATTTGTGGTATTCTATATTATCCCATGGTTTCCTCATACATAATATATAATCATGCTTACTTTTTATGGTATATGGCAGTTTTAATAATAATATATACATGTACTGATGATAGTAAAAGGTTAATGAGAGAGCCATGAAATGAATGAGATGCTAAAAGGAGAAAGTGTCTTTTAAAAATTGCTTTGGTGCAGCATTCATACACTCTTGCCCTCAAGAATCTCTGGAATACAGTTCTGTAAATGGGAAGCATTTTTCATACAAGTATAATTTGTATGTCTTCAAAGAAACTCAATAACCAAAAATTTAACATTAAAAATATGCTCTGCTCCACCCCACCCCATTTTCATAGATTTTTTCTATCAGGTTTTATTTGACTTCTGGAAAAAATAGGTTAACTTAATTTTTTTTTTTTTCCAGATTCAGAATGTTCTGAGCAGGAGTCATGTTTTTTTTTTAATTCATCCCTAAGTATCTTCCATCAAAAATCCTGGTTCTTTAAAGGAATTTCAAAGGAATCTTTTATGCATTATCAAGATGTGAAGTAAACTGGTCATGTTTTTAAACTAAAGATAAACGAGCTGAGTTTTTTTTGTTTTGTTTTTTTCCTAAACCACCATTAATCTTTTAATAAGTTGAAGAAACAAGTAACACTGAAAATGTTATCTTTACTATTAGAATGACTGAAATTCTTGCATGTAGCTCTGTGATTCAACAATTTTCAAATGAAATGTCTTTTGTAAAATTACTTTGTGTAATCAATAGGGTATATCAGTGAAGTAATATTAATAAAAATATATATGATAAAGATATAACTATAACACTAATTTTATTTCTTTTTTAAGACATTTTTTTAAAAGTTTATTTTTGAATTTTTTTTGTTTATTTTAGAGAGAGAGAGAGAGAGAGAGAGAGAGAGGGAGAGACAAAGTGGGGGAGGAGCAGGGAGAGAGGGAGACACAGAATCCAAATCAGGCTCCAGGCTCTGAGCCTGACGCAAGGCTTAAACCCATGAACCATGAGCTCATGACCTGAGCCGAAGTTGGACACTTAACGGATGGAACCACCCAGGCGCCCGTTGAAAGTTTATTTTTGAGAGAGAGAGAGAGAGAGCGCGCGCAAGAGCGAGAGCACATGTGCATGTACAAGTAGGGGAGGGTCAGAGAGAGAGGAGGCAGAATCTCAAGCAGGCTCCACACTGTCACCAAAGAGCCTGATAGGGGGCTCAATCTCACAAACAAAATGGTTCATTTCTATAACAAAATGGTTTTACTATCCTCAGATGAGTCTATGTCATTGAAATGTCCTTTCTGTGTGTATTGTCAGGGAGCAGGAATTCCTGTCTTCATCAGGATCCTTCTTCCCAGACTAAGAATCAAATGGACATTGACAGGTTAATAGGAGAAAATCAAACTTAATAGGCTAAGAATGGAAAATCCATATAGACATGGAAATTACAAATGCAGGCAACATAAGGTATATATATGTCATTCTGAACTAAGGAGAGGAAGGGGTCTGGGGCTTTAAAAGGAAGGAATGCATGAAAAAAGGTAAATGTTTAGTAAAATGTTTGCTAGGCCACTCTGACACAATGCTAGGCCACTCTGACACAATGGGACATAGAGGACTTTGATCAAACAGATCTTGCTAGGTTCCTCCCTATCTACCATACTTGGCTTATGTAATAATGTGGTTATCTATGGGAATAGCTCTTTTCCTAGAGTAGGTTATCTAAGTTCTTTTTAGGCAGTTGAAGGGGAAGGTAAAGCACTTTTCTTGAATTTGCAGGGTTTTAATTGCTTTTTTTTAAATGTTTTAAAATTTATTTTTGAGAGAGAGCACACGCACACACACACATACACACAAGCATGAGAGGAGGAGGAGCAGAGAGAGAGGGGGGACAGAGGATCTGAAGCCGGCTCTGCCCTAACAGCAGAGAGCCCAACTTGGGGCTTGAACTCATGGAGCTCATGACCTGAGCCAAGCTCAGATGCTCAACTGACTGAGCCACACAGTCTCCCCGTTTTAATTGCTTTTTAACTCAAAATGATCTTTATACCAAAGTGGCCCATCTTGGGGCAGCCTGTTGTTGGCTCTTCCAGTACATAAAGATATAAAACTTGGAAAATTACTTTGTTCATCTGCATGCAATAGATTCAGGATCAGCATACATTTACTGAATATTTATTATGTGCCTTTCACTGTGTTAAATACTTTAACCAAAATTATACTCGTGTGTTAGTCTATATTAACTTGAAATATGTGTAAAATTTGAAAATTGTGGGAAAATTTTGCTCACTAAGGATTTTATTTTAGGGAGCTTATCATTTTGATTAAGAAGAATTTGGTAAATATCATTTATGGTTATTATACAGCCTTTAGGTAGTAGTCTGTGCTCAGACCAAGAATGTTATTGAGAACAGAGACATCTCTTATCTGTTTCATTTCCTTGGTCCAGTTTTCTTAATAAATATTTGTCACATGGCATGAATTTTCTGAAAAAGCCATAATATTATTTCATGTTATATTTTGTAACTAAAAAAAATCAGATAAAGCTAGTTTTAAATCACTTTGAAATAACTTAGTGACCCTTTAGAATAATACTGTTCAGTAGAACTTTCTGTGATGATGGATATATTTTTATAAGTCTGTATTCAATAGCATAATGGAAAGAACTTAGGACTGCCCCAAGTACGGTTAATTAAATCTCAAAGATTTTTTTTAGTACTTACTTTGTAGTAAGCATTATGATACATGTTGCGGATAGTTTCTGTTCTCAGGGAGCTCAGACTCTAATACAGAAGAGAGATTCCAAACCTATCAGTGATAATACAGTTGGGGATAGGCAGGAAGGAGAGGAGAATTCAAGTTGAACTTTGAAGGATAAGTATGCATTAGGGGTCCACGTAGAGAAAGTAGCATTTGCCAGTAGATGAAGATGGGAGACTATATGGTGCATTCCAGCAACTGTAAGAATTCTCTATTCCTGGAACCTAGGGTGAGTTAGAAAATTGCTAAAAAGGATGGACAGTTAATCACTCATCAGTTAATGAAATGTTTTGTGTGCCATGCTAAAGAGTTTGGATTATATCTTTAAAGCCATAAGGGAGCCGTTACAGGGTTTTAAACTGATGAGTAAAAAAGATTTTAGCATGAGGGCACCTGGGTGGCTCAGTGGGTTGAGTGTCCGACTTTGGCTCAGGTCATAATCTCATGATTTGTTAGTTTGAGGCCCACATCAGGCTTGCTACTGTCAGTGCGGAGCCCGCTTACGATCCTTTATCCGTCTCTCCCTCTGCCATTCCCCTGCTTGCACTTTCTCTCTCAAAAAATAAATAAAACATTAAAAAAAAAAAAGGAGTTTAGCATCTTAACTCAGTACCCTGGTCCCAGGTTTATTAAGTTTGAAATTTCTAGAGGAAATGAGAACTTTCTGTTAAAATTTATGTTTGATTAGATCTTGTATAATTTTTTCCCTGGTCAGTTTTATTTGCTGTTGTAACAGTTAGAATGGTTAGAATTACCAAAGATCCAGTTTAGAATGACTGAAATATGAAGAAGATTTATAAGCTCATATAATAGAGAATTCAGGAGGTGTGGTGATTTATAGATAAGTTAATTCTGAGGCTCAGCAGCATCACGAAGGACTCTGTTTCTTTCCATCTTTCTGCTGTGCCATTTTCAGCATCTCGGTAGTGGTTTTCTGGCTTGTTCTTAAATAGCTGCAAGAGAACTACCATACCTTCAGCTTGTATATCTACACACAGCATTGTTTGGAGACTGGTAGAACAACAGGCCTTTCTGGGTCCATTTTTAAGATTGAGGAAAACTTACCAGAAAGCTTTCTCTGTCCCGCCCCCATTCGCTTCACATCCCATTGGCCAAAGTAAAGCACATAACTTTTTTTTTCGTTTTTTGTTTTTGTTTTTGTTTTTTAATTTTAGAGCGCATGTGAGCAGGGGAGAGAGAAAGAGAGAGAGAGAGAGAGAGAGAGAGAGAGAGAGAATCTTAAGCAGGCTCTATGCTCAGTGTAGAACCTAATGTAGGGCTCAATCCCATGACCCTGGGATCATGACCTAAGCTGAAATCAGGACTCGGAAGCTCAACTGACTGAGCCACCCAGGTGCCCAAGCACATAACCTTTCTTAAACCAATTAGTGGAATTTCAACTGTTACTATTAAGATTTATTTACTAGTTAAGGTTTATTTGCTGAGGCTAGGGAGAGAACCAGCCTAAAATACCTGAAGTAAAATCAGGGTTATCTGCTTTGAAGACATATCTTCTTTACAGACTTGGTTTATGACCTGCAAAGCTGAAGACGGCCCTGAGAACCATAGGATTTTTCTGTGTAAGAGGCCTTGCCTGGGAAACAAACCAGCTGATCAACCTAGAAGATAGATTTCTATATTCTATATTGTTCTTGACCAGGGTTATTCTTTTCTAGTCTAGATTAGGAGTACATGGGAGATTTGCTCTTACTAAATTTTTTCTTCTAAATATGTATTTTTAATGATAATGAATCCTTTTTGTGTCTTTTGTTAAGGAGCCAGATTTTTCAAACTCAAATATTTGGAACAGGTTTGTCTGCCCTTTTGCTGTCACTTTCCATCCTAACCACAAAAGACTTGGCTGCTTGAAGTTTTGGGTGTTTGGTGGGAGAAAGACAATATTGAAGAAAAAAACTGATTATTTCAAAATAATGCTTAGCTGTACTTTTTCTGCTCTAAAAATTTACTTTATGCCCCGTTCTGTTACCTCTGGTATTATTCATGTACTAGTTAGTTAGTGTAGTCATTTCTTTACTCAGAATATTGTGTTACTTAGCAATTAATTCTTAGTTCCCATCTATGGCCAGACTTGGAGTAAATCTCCTTTCTGTTAACCTTCCGGTCACTTTATATTCTGAGGCTAAAATACTATTAGGAACTCTGTAGATACTTCTTTCCTCCCTTCCTGTCTGTGTGCTGTCTTTTCATCCCTGATTATATTGTGAGCACCTATTATGGGTCAGGTAAAATACTGAGGGATACAGTTTACTTAGAGATATAAGACATAGTCTCTCCCAGATTATACTCTATGGTATAAGTAAACCTGTAGTATTAAAATACAGTATGAGAACTATTATGATGAAGTTCTGTACAGGATGCTGTTAGAGCATAGAAAAAGAACTCCATCTCAGACTTGAGGGAAATGGAACAATTCTGGGAGGAAGTAGTGACTTGTTTTAGGTAGAGGATACAGAAATTATAATGGCTGAAGTTGTGAGGGAACTTGATACATTAGGGAACAACATACAGATAGTTTGGTACTTTCTTATATTTGCTTTCTTTATCTTATATCTGCTTTCTTATATCCATTTCTTATATCTGCTGCTTTCTGTATGTCTGTTTCATTCTTCTCTGACCTTACACATTAGTTTCCTCTGTTCAGTTCACATAGTGGAACATAGCTACTAACAACACTTCACTTTTACATCTTAACAGCTTAGGCACCCAGAGGTGAACACCAACTCAATCATTTTGTTTTCAAATCCATATGCCCATGGGTAGGTTCACTCTCTCCTAACTTAGGTCTTGTATGCACCCTGGACAAATCAGTTCTACTCTGGACTGGGGTTTGGGTAAGGTTTGTCATCATGTCACCTTGGGTTAGGTAACTTACCTCGGTAGAAATCAACCATGGCAAAGGGAGGGAGTAAATTAGCAGATGGAATGAAGATTGGTAAAGGGCAGTTCCCAGAAAGGGGTGTGGTATGATAGTGGGCAGGGCAAAACAACGCATGTCAATGTTAGGAGCAGTGGCAGCAGTGTCCAAGTGAGAGATAATGAGGGCCTGAAATTAAAAGGTGGCAGTGGAGATGGAGAGATCCCACTGGACTTGATTGATTGAGTTTGGGCTAAATGAAGAAGGTGCCATCCTTTTATTTATTCATTTATGTATTCACTCAACAAAAAATACTGGCTGAGTGCTTGCTCTATGCTAGCTATAGTTAGGGGTACTGGAGATACAGCAGTACCATAGTTCAAGTTATTGTCCTGGTTATGCTGTAACTTACTCAAAGATTACTCTCATGTTTCTGGCTTAGATGGTTGGGTGAATGGTGGGTTCCATTCACTTGAATTTTAAGAGGGAATGTAATGAATTAATTTTTGGAGATAATAAGTTTGCAGTGATAATGGTATATTCAGGAGAAGTTAGATACATGGGTTAGGGGCTTAGGAGAGGGCAGAGTAAGAGGTCTAGAATTGGGAGTCGTGACCACATGGTGGTGGCTGAAGTTTTAAAAACTTGTAAGGTAGGATTTACTTTGTATGTGTGTATGTACAGTTCAGTGAATTTCAACATGCATATGGATATATGTAGCTGCCACCACAATTAGCATACGTAATGGTACAGGTTACATTATGGTACCCCTTCTGGTTACACCCTTACCCCATCCCTAATCCTGAAAAGCAATGAGCTATTTTTCTTTTTCTCTGTAGTTTTTGTTTGTTTGTTTTAAGAATGGGATATAAATGGAAAACAGAATAATAGAGCCTTTAAAGACTGGCTCCTTTCATTCAGCATAATGCCTTTCAGATTCATTCAAGTTGTTGTGTCCAGCAATAGTTTGTTGCTTTTTATTGCCCAGTGGTACACCATTGTATAGATGTACCATTGTTTCTTTATTCATTCACCCACTAAAGAACATTTGGGTTGTTTCCATTTGGTAGAAGTTATGAGTAAAGCAACTTAGAAACATTCATGTATAGGTTTTTATGTGAATGTAAGCTTTCATTTCTCTAGGGTCAGTGCCTAGGAGAGAGATTGTTGGATTATATGGGAGGTATATGTTTAACTTTATAAGAAACTGTTAAACTGTTTTCCAGAGTGGCTATACCATTGTCACTCCCACCAGCAGTGTATGAGAGTTCCAGTTGTTGCACATCCTTGCTAGCACTTGGTACTTTCAAGATAGGTAGCTTTTAATTTTAGCCATTCTGTCAAATGGTCAGTGGAAGCTCATTGTAGTTTTAATTTGCATTTTTCTAGGGACTGATGATGCTGAACACATGTTCATGTGATTATTTGCCTTTAATATATATATCAAGTGTCTGTTTAGATTTTTTCCCATTTTTTAATTCAGTTATTTGTTTTCTTGCTATTGAGTTTTGAGAGTTCACTGTATATTCCAGATATCCATCCTTTGTTGGATATGTGAATTGCTTTTTTGATTCTCATAACAGTGATTTTTTTTTTCAGAGCAAAAGTTTTAAATTTTGATGAAGTCCAGTTTATCTTTGTTGTTGTTGTTGTTGTTGTTGTTGTTTAAATGGGTCATCCCTTTGGTGTCATATCTTAAAACTGTGCCTAACCCAGGTCATAAAAATTTCTCTTATTTTTTCCCTGTGAGTTTTATAGTTTAGATTTATGGTCTGTTTTGAGCTATTTTTCATATAACATGTAAGATTAAGGTTGATGTGTGTGCTTCTTACATATGGATAGACAGTTGTTCCTGTTGTTGAAAAGAACATCCTCTCTCCTTTGAATTACTTTTGCATCATTGTCAAGTCTGTTGGCCATATTTGTTTGGGTCTATTTCTGTGCCATCTATTCTTTTCCACTGATGTGTTTATATCTGTGTATAATAGCATACTGTCTTGATTACTGTAGCTTATAGAAAGTCTTAAAACAGGGTAGTGTGGTTCCTGTAACTTGATTTTTCTTTTTCATACTTGTTTTAGATAGTTTAGATCTTTTGCCTTATATACATTTTAGAATCTGTATCTATAAAAAAAAATCCTTCTGGGATATTGGTTGGAATTGCATTAAATCTACAGACCATTTGGAGTAGACTTGAAATCTTTACTATGTGGGGTCTTCCAGTCCATGAATATGATATGGTTTTCCATTTATTTAGATCTTACCTGATGTCTTTCATTAGCATTTTTTACCATACAGATCCTATATTTGTTTTGTCAAATTTATGCCTAAATATTTCTTTTCTTTTTTCTTTTATTAGATGTTGTTAATGGGATGCCATTAGAATCTTGTTTTCTATTTGTATATTGCCAATGTGTGTGTGTGTGTGTGTGTGTGTGTGTATACATATACACATGTGTATATGTATATAGATTTATGATTGATTTTTTTTTTGACATTGTACTATGACCTTGCTAAACTCACTTCTTAGTTCTAAGAGGTGTTTGGGGGGGGTGGTTTGTTTGATTTTGGTAGATTCCTTTCAATTTTTAAGTGGACAATAATGTCTTCTAAGGATAAAGATAGTTTTAGTTCTTCCTTTGTAATCTGTGTGCACTGATTAGTACTTCTAGTATGATGGTAGCCAACAGTGGTGAGAATGTGTTTTCTTGCCTTGTTCCTGATTTTAAGGGGGAAGCATTTAGTCTTTACCACTAAGTATGATGTTGACTGCAGGTTTTTTGTAGATGTTCTTTATCGAGTTGAGGAAATTCCCTCCTATTCCTAATTTTCTAATGTTTTCATGAAGGGATGTTGGATTTTTAAATACTTTTCTGCATCAAGTGATATGATGATGCAATTTTTCTTCTTTAAATCATTAATATGATGGATTACATTGAGTGATTTCCATAGTAAACTAGCTGAGCATGCCTAGTATAAACTCCTCTTGGTCACTGGGTGTGTGTGTTTATACATCATTGGATTTGATCTAATTTTTTGTTGAGGATTTTTGTTTCTGTGTTCAAGAGGGATATTGGCCTATAGTTTTCTTATTTTGTAATGTTTTTATCTGCTTTGATATCAGAGTAATTTTGTCTTCATAAAATGAGTTGGGAGTATTTCCTTCTCTTTTCTGGAAGAGATAGTGTAGAATTGGTGTTATTTACCTAAATGTTTGGTAGAATTACCTGTGAAACCATTTGGGCCTGGAGATTTCTTTTTTGCAAAGATTATTTAATCACAATATTTATTTAATAGTTATAAGAATATTCATGTTACTATTTGATTTTGGTTGAGTTTTAGTAGTTATTAATTACTTATTAAAAGATATGTTTGGGGTGCCTGGGTGGCTCAGTTGGTTAAGCATCCGACTCTTGGTTTTGGCTCGGGTCATGATCCCATGGTTCATGAGTTCAAGTTCCACATCGGGCTCTGTGCTGACAGTGTGGAACCTGCTTGAGATTCTTTCTGTCCCTCTCTCTACCCCTCCCCACTCGTGCCCTCTCTCTCAAATAAATAAACTTAAAAAGAAAAAAGACATGTTTTGAAGACCAAGTTTTGCTGCTGACTAGCTGTGTGACCTTGGGAAAGGTACCTCAGTGTTAACCTCTCTGGTCCTTAATTTGTTCATCTGAAAAATTAAAAAGACTTTTTTTGATTCCTTAAGATTTTTCCTGGTTTTTGAATTCTAGAATTCGGGTAGGATAAAAGTGTATGTGTTTGAAGTTTATGTGAAAGGATTGTGAGCCTCTGTTTCTTTTTCATCTGTTAGTGTTTGAACGTTGGTTTACCTTGATTCACTTAGCCTTT